>NW_026020814.1:278396-1478396 GCF_900185275.1 Solanum verrucosum
CTTCTACCTTTGCCTTCTTTGGACGCTTTATTGATTTCTACTTTGCCAGTTTCTTCACCATCTTCTTTCTTATCGGTTGCTCACATGATTCTTTTCGTCAGCTTGACTTGTTGCGTCTTCGCCTAGTCACAAGAATCCAGCCTTCATCACCATCTATATCAACTTGAGATATGTCTAGCTCCAATGACTCTTCTTCATGCTTTTCTGCGATACATATTTGGACCGGATCGAGCGAGCCGAATGTGATGGAGATTTGATTAGAACTAGCTTTCTCATCATCAAGGACAATCTTATTTTCTCTAACCAATCTCATCACCCTATCCTTGAAGACAAAACATTTTTCAAGAGGATGACTCACAAGTCTATGATACTTGCAATAATTTGGGTCATCAGCTTTTCCAGATTCATCAGGTCGCTTCATCTCTGGCAACTCAATGAGCTTTAATTCAAGCAACTCATCAAAAATATCAGAAACGTCAAAGTCCAAGAAGGGGCATTCCTTTTCTTGCATTTCCCTTAGGATCGATTTTGGTCTGAACGCGCTTGGAAATTCGTTCTCACACTTTGCTTCTTCCATTCCTTCATAGTGAACTTCACAGGCGACACATTAACATTCATTGACTCTTTGTTGTCGTTCTTGGGCACAAATTTGCTCCATCTCTTAGGTTCCTGCTTGTCTCTTCCTTTGCGAGGGTCATGGACAAACGTCATATCCTTTCCTGCAGAAGACATGCTCAACTCCATATCATGAGCGCGAGTTGCTAGATCTTCAAAGGATTTTGATTTTATTCCCTGTAAGATATAAAGAAGCTCTCAATGCATCCCTTAGATACACATTTGTATTGCAGAAGCTTCACTAAGCCTATCCTTGCAATTCAGGCTCTGGTTCATCCTTCATTTGGCGAGAATTCGTAAGTTCTACCATGCTCACAGTACGCCTCGTGCTATAGAATCGATTGAGAAACTCGTGCTCTAGTTGCTCCCAACTATCAATAGAATTGGGCTCAAGATCTTGTACCAATCAAAGGCATTTCCTTTTAGAGACCGGACAAACTGCTTGACAAGATAGTCTCAATATGTTCCAGCATTATTACATGTCTCCACAAAGTGTGCAACATATTGCTTTAGATTTCCTCTACCTTCATATTGTTGAAATTTGGGAGGTTGATAACCAGCAGACATTTTTAAGTTATCAATTCTTACAATGTATGGCTTGGCATACTTAAGAGAAGACTTGGTGGAGACTTCATGCTTAGCTTTGATAGTGCCTTCAATGAACTCCTTCAAGCGATCGAGTGGAATCATTCCTTCAGAAGAAACGGGCATCTCATTAACAAGCGGTGCTTTCTTCACAGGATCTTCGATCACATGAACTTCAACACCCTTTCCAGGCGCATGGCTCGCTTCTCCATCTAAAAGTCCTTCCATTTGATCCATCAACTTATCGATTCTAGACTCTTGGTGTTGTACATGCTTTGTCAATCCTTCAACCAACTTCGTCAGATTTGCGAGTTGTTCTTCAGGGGAAGAAGCAGCAGTCACCATTGTTTGCATGATCATTGGAGATGTAGGAGAGTAGCATGGATTGTCGCGTAAGTTGATCTTCAGTGGACTCACGTTATGCGATACACGTGGAGATGATTCATTGGTTGAATCATAGTTCTTTCTTGTCGTAAAGTTCTTGGAACCAGATTGCTCAAGTAGAGCTAATGTCTCCTTGATCATTTCAGCAACACTGTTTTCCCCTTCTAAAATATTTGTGGAAGAAGTTGATCTTTTTGGAGTCGCAGACCCCAAAACTGGAGTTGACACAGATGACACTTGAGGTGTTTGTTGTCCTAGCATACCAGCTTTGCTCCTCGTAACAGCTCTGAAACTTCCAAAGTTAACACCTTGAATGTCTTCAACTTCAGTAGAGAATTGGAGCTAGTGGCCTAAGAGGCAGTTGATCGAGAGTTGTGCTTCATGGAAGTCATCTCGATGTTATTTGATGCTTGAAAAGTTGAGATGACAGGTAGAGATTGTCACACTAGGAGTGCCAGAATTTGTAGACAGTAAAATTCGCGTCGAGAAAACAATAATCAAGAACGGAAAATTATAGCAACAATCGTATTTATTATTTCAAAGTGCGAGTGTCACAATTTCTATGATTCATCTGAATTCGCCTTTTCAAATATAATTCAAGGGCTCTTGAGCTTGATCTTGAACTTGGGATTTATCTCGATCTTGATCTTGATCTTGGATTTGGACTTGATCTTGAACTTTATCTTGATCTTGGACTTGAACTTTATCTTGATCTTGACTTTCTAGTTGAATTCAAGGGTTTCGAGCTTGATCTTGAATCTGGCGGTCTTGATCTTGATCATTCTTGAACTTGATTTTGACTTCTTCAAATCTTGAACCTTGCACACTTGAATTCTTCAATTCTTGAATTCTTGAATTCTCGAATTCTTGAACTTGTCGAGAAATTGTGGGTTTTGATCCATAAGCTTTCTCTAGCTTCTTGTTCGAATTCTTGGTCCTCTTTTCTGAATTATGAGGACCCCTATTTATAGTTTTAGAATAGGGGAGTTGTGATTGGAATAGGATTCCCTTCGGCCAATCAGATTTAAGTGACATGACATACGGGCTTTATGTAGCGGGCTTTAATTAAATTCATATTTATTGAATTTAAATAATTAATTCAATTATATTAATCCATAATATTTATTTGGACTAATATATTAATGAATTTAATATAATCTGAATCATTTTAATAAATTTATATTTAAATAAATTTTAAATGATTACAGTTAGGAATTGTTTAAAATGTTTCATTTTCATATTTTTTCTACCATTCTATTATTATATTTTGGTTAAGAGTCAAGAGATGATTTCATACTTTAGGAATGGTAGTGTTTAGTACTTTGTAATTAACTTGGGAAGTTTATATGAATAACGTATTTTTAGAGTTCTTTATGTGAATGAATATGACAGAATAGTTACTTGTTGGTTTTTATATATATGGTTAAAATAAACTGCTTAAAAGAACACTTCTAGCGACTGGATTTGTTGTCATTATTGAAGAACTTTAACAACTAGAATGACAATTTGCGAAAGGAAAGTATGGTCGTTAAAAGGAGGTATAACGACCTGATTTTTTGTTGTCGTTAAAGGTTTTTTTACAACCGGATTGTAAATATGGTCGTTAACTATGATCAATTTTTTTCTGGTCATTATTGACTTATAGGGATCATATTAAGGCTTTTAACGACCATAGTTTCCGTCGTTAAAGGTCTTTTTTTCTTGTAGTGATTGTAAATGATACATTAGGCATTACTTATGTATCAAGTACATAAGTACTGAACATGAAACCCACTAGCTGCATATTTGGCAATATTAGGGTTATGTATCAATGTAATGAATATATACATGATACATTGTATAAAACATAATTTATTGTAGCATTGATGTATCCGAAATTTCATACCACTAACAAAGGCTAATTTAAGAAACAAGATACATTGAGAATCTATAACTTTCGTAAAGATGGGCGTGAAGATGCATCCTTATTTGATTTTGCCTTATCCAACTCAAGATTCTTCATGAATAATGGATCGTTTCTTGGTTTAGATCTATTTTCAACAAAATCTTCATCGTTAGAATCAAAAACACGGCGTACCATATCTTGAGTAGTTGAAACAAATTGGGTAGTCCTAATACTAAAACAAGAGGCATCATCCATAAGTATCAAATAAATTGATGATGAAAAATAAAAATAAAAACAAGGATGAACTGAGAGAAACAACAAGGAAGACAAAAACTACCTATTCAAGAAGTTGAAAATGATTTGACTGGAGAGGTAACGATTTTGAATTTCAAATTGTAAGGAATGAATTAACTAATAAGATTGTAGGAGTGAAAATAGGGAGAGATTGACGGAGTAAATTAACGAAAAGAAACGTGGGTTTTGGGGAGTGTAAAGTTATGCCTCCAAAAGTTTGATTTT
The DNA here is from genome assembly GCF_900185275.1 of Solanum verrucosum. Taxonomy (NCBI): domain Eukaryota; kingdom Viridiplantae; phylum Streptophyta; class Magnoliopsida; order Solanales; family Solanaceae; genus Solanum; species Solanum verrucosum. The sequence continues at coordinate 282,385 of NW_026020814.1, forward strand.
GGAAGTAAAATAAAGGATTTTGGAAATATTTTAGAATGGTAGGGCATAAAGGAAATTATGGAAAATAATGGTGTGTATATAGGTAATTTTTCCTAAGAAATAAGGGACTGAGTCAAGAACGTACTTGGATAAAAGTCAACAACCTACTCACAAGTCTCAAACTAAGATACAAGAGTCAACTACCTGAGGACTAACATCCACAAATCTAAAGACACAGCCTATCAGTTATCAGATCAACAACAATAGAGAAGAGAATATAATCAAACAATTACCTAATCGAACCCCCATAAGCCTGGTAGGTACCAATAGCAAACATAACCCGAACGGGCTCCCATAAAACTAGAGGGTGCAATGAAAAAACAAGTACACTGGTGATAGGCAATGCATATAAATGCAGAGTATGCAGTAGAACCACCAGTAACCATTAGTAACCAAGTGTATAGAGCTACCTCCCTACCATGCGGGCGAGGTAGGACCCATACAGCTCCCTATTCGGTACTATGGTACTCACAGCAAGAGGAGCCTATAGGTGACACAGGAATTCCATATACACTGCTTGGGCCTGAATCCAGGTCTTATCAAGTATATAGAGCATCATGACCAGATCTTAAATTTGCGACTAGCAGTAATCAACTTTGTTGTGGTAACAGAGGAATAAGTAACCAAATCCATGCAGAAAAGGGCATCAACATGTCGACTAGTCAAGTAAAAACTGAGCACATCTCAGATGCCTCTAATGTCTCAAGTAGGAAAGGAGCACGTCAATGACGCCTCAAAAGTTTCAAAATTAGTAAATCCAGTTATCCAAGAGGTACGACTCCGATTAAACCCAACTTAGAATAGTGACCAAGAGAAAATTTTCCTTTTCCATGAATGATCATGATGTAACAATGCATGAACCGAGATCGTACCATAAAACATGTGTGAATGAACAACCAATGCAAAGCATGTCATCATCAGCATTCAAACAAGGCACATGCACCTAGAGAAATATAAATCCAACCAAACCATGCTACAAAAGTGGTAGTACTAACCTGGGATCCAACCATTCCTCGAAAACGGCCTCAGTCCCAACAATATAATAATATCTCAATGAAGATACAACGGGCCTACTACTAAACAAAAAGTGAAGGGAACAAAGAAGAGCTTCTGAATCAATAAAAAAGAGGAGAAATAACTCAAGGAACAATGCATTACCCCAATCACACTGCTACAGTCTAAGATTGAGCACGGCTAGTGCCAACCTACGTCTACGACGTGCCTCCAAAGTCTCAAATACGAATCACATGGCCAACAACATAAAGTCAAGCGCTATTGGGAGAAACTCACAACTACCATGGTGATAAAACACACTCAAAAGCACCTACGGCTCAACCCTAGACTAAGGCCACAAACTACCAATCCTAACTAGGATACACGTGTTAAGGCATACTACAAGCAATGCTACAGCCTAAACTAAGGATCCCATCACTCACAATCAGCCCAACACTTCTATGGGAGTCAAGAAGGATAGAGTAAATAGGGGGAAGCGAAGCAATTGCAATCCTAAATCACATGCAATTTGTACTAAGCATTATCTAAATATCCCAATCAAGAAAGTAAGCTAAAGCCTACCTTGAAGCGGATCATGCGCACTTTGAGGGTGTGTTTGGCATGGAGGAAAACATTTTCTGAAAAATAATTTTTCAATTTTCCATGTTTGGTTGGCTTAATATGTTTGGAAATTTTTTTCCAAATCAATCATTTTCCTCAAATTTAAGGAAAATGACTTCTTTTACAAAATTAGGGAAAACATTTTTGAAAAATCTACTTCATCCTTTAAAAAAAAAATTCTTACCCTACCCATACCCCGTACCCTATATTTTTATCTCTACCTCCAAACTAGCCCCCACCCCCAAACAAAAATAAATAAAATTTTCAAAAATTATTTATGAAAAATGTTTCAAATTTCAAGATATTTTTTACCTCACCCAACCCCTACCACCCCTATTCCCTACCCCAACCCCCCACCCCAAAAAAAATTCTTTCAAAAAATATTTCAAATTTTTTTACGCCACTCCACACCACCACCACCACCACCCCCAAACAAAGACAACCCCTCCCCCGCCACCCTCGAAATTTAAAAAAAAAAAAAAATATATATATATATATATATATATATATATATATATATATATATATAAATATATATTTTTGGGAAGTATTTCAAATTTTAAAAAATTTCATTCTTTACGCGACCCCTACCCTTACACTCACAGCGCCACCCCCGTCAAAAAAAAATTCTAAAAAAATTGTCAATGAAAAATATTTCAAATTTTAAAAAACATCATTTGTTATGCCACCTCCACCCCTAACCCACCCCCGGCTACCACCCCTCCCCCCAGACCCAGGCCATCCCCGTCAATTTTTAAAAAAAAAAAACAAATTAGAAAAAAATTCAAAATTAATCTTCTTTACATTTTAACGCCACCCCTACCCCCTACCCTTGCCACCCTTACCCCTACCCCTACCCCCCCCCCCGCTCCACCCCCATCATAATCTTTTTTTTTTAATAATTGTTTTTGAAAAATATTCAAATTTTAAGAAATTTCATTTTTTTTATGCCACCCTTACCCCCTTTCCCCGATCCCCCTCCCCCCAAGCGACCCATCAAAAAAAATTCCTGAAAAAAAAATTCCTGAAAAAAAATATTTTTGAAAAAAAAAATCTTGATCAGATCTCAAGATCGGATTTTGGAATGGTCAACAGGGTCTGGTCCTAATTTGGGTGTCGGGATGTGGTCCTAGATATTGGGGTTGATTTTCATATCAAAAATTATTTTCTTAAAGAAAATCTTTTTAGTCTTAAGCCAAAAACAAAATATATTTTCTAAAAAATATTTTTCATTCACCAACCAAACATTAAAAAATATTTTCCACTCACCAACCAAACATGAGAAAATAAGTAGGAAATCCAGTTGTTTTCCAATAAAACATTTTCTAGGAAAACATTTTCCATCGAAAACATTTTCCTTCATACCAAACACACCCTAAATCCACCACACATGAGCTATATCTTTATAAAACACATCAAAATATTGCCACATTATCAAATAAACAATTACAACACCATTACGGATGTTTAGACACGTAATTCATAATAACCGAAAATGGATCAAAAATTGAGTAACAAATAGAAGGTGTGACCCGCTGGGAATTTCAAAATTAACTCTGTAAAACGTATCAATCGACATACAAGTCTTGTGTCCCAAAATGGGGCACAATTCGATGCCTGAAACAGCCCAAACGAAGACATGCAAAAGTTCTTCAAATTAAAGAGACAAGGCAGCCCATTCCGGGCTAAAATTACCCCAATACACCTACTTTCATGCTTCCTTGATCAATCCCGCACGGAGCCACGCCTATTCCAGATAAAACACAACTTGAATCACCAAAAATGAAGCTTCCTAGATCAAAATATCAAAGTTTGAAATTTGAATGAAGGCTAGCAAATGGATTCAAAAATGAATATAAACCTTCAGTGATGACTACAAAAGCAACGCCTAGGTAGTGAAAGCGGTGTCTAGGTCACGAAAGAGGCCAAGCCCCAAGAGTATCGCTTCGCGAAAGAGACGCCTAGGCCATTGTTAATCTGCACAACCTAGTAATTTACTGATTTTAACTTTTCGCCTAAGTGTGAAACAGGTTGCCTAACGTGTTCCAACAAATCAGTAAGGACAGTAAGTAAAAACACAATATTTTTACGTGAAAAACACCCGGCTCAAAAGGTGTAAAAACCACGACTTGTACCCCTACAGGATTTAACTCCAACTTCACTAAGTCACTGAGCCTCCACAAAAGAAACTCTACAACCAACCTTAACTTCAAGTTATGGAATTAGATTACAACTCTTGTAATCCTAGAAACTAACTCTAATTCCTAACCTTCAACACAAACATCTCAATGTATGTGTTCCCAACTCTTCGAGTTATCACACCCTGAAGACAACACTTCTAATTCAATTTATAACTCACTGAACTAAGATTACATCAAGACTTAATCACAAAGAAAAACTCCTAACCCATAAAACTCTGTAGAAGGATTAGGTTCTTCGATGTGTTACTTATATGTGTTCCTTCAGTTCGTTGGTTGCACTTGTGAAGTCAATTTCTCAATTACTCTTTTTGCTCTGTAAGTGCACAAGTATTCTGGACGACTTCGCCTCTATTTAAGCACAATTCTTCATAGAGTTATTGTTTAATTCAAACTCCTCATTGACTTGAATTCTCTTGACTTAGAGTTCTACTTCAAGTAAGATTCATTATTCAATTCAAACTCCTTGCTTCGTTAGACTCCTTATTCAAATTACATTCATTGATTCTTTTGTATTGTAGTCAAACTCCAACACTTCAATTCAACAGTAGCTTGAAGAGTTCTACTTTAAGTTAGACTCCTTCTTCAATTAAAACTTCTTGCCTCTTTCAATTATAGTTTTGCAGTTTTTTAGATCCATGCACTCAAATTTTTTATCTACAAAATCTTTAAATAATTGATCTCTTTCATAGATTAATTCTTCAAAATCATCAAATAAGCTACTTATCATGCTAAATAGTTCTCTTTTAGACAAAAGATGCATTTTTTCTTTCAAGTCAAGGATTTTTACCTCAGATTTTGCTTCTTCTTCTTCCACGTCTGAATCTCCAATAGGCATGAAAGCGATCTTATCTACCTTTCTATCATCAGTATGTTCGGATCTTGTTTCTTCGTTTAAGTCCATGAGAGTATCCCAAATTTGTTTTGCAGTTATGCAACTAGATATTCGGCGATACTCATCTGGCCCAAGGCCACAAATAAGAATAAAGTTAGCTTTGGCATTCTTTTCAAGAATCCTGAAGTCAGCCTCCTCGTATTCACTCGTTCTCTTTTGTACGTCATTATTTCCAGCATCCTTTTTAGTTGGGTATTCTGGTCCATCAATAATTATATTCCAAAGTTCATAATCCTCAGCCTGAATAAAAGTTTGAATCATTGCTTTCCACCATGAATAGTACTGTCCATTGAATAACAGAGGCTTGTTGATATCTTGTCCTTTACAATATCCGAGTGGAGGTGCAGAATTCATCTTGATCTATTCTTAAGTGATTAAACTTTTGACAACAAAACCTGCTCTAATACCAATTGTTAATCTGCAGGACCTAGTAATTCATTTATTTTAACTTTTTGCCTAAGTGTGAAACAGGTTGCCTAACATGTTCCAACAAAGAGGTAAGGACAGTAAGTAAAAAGACAATATTTTTACGTGGAAAACACCCGGCTCAAAAGGTGTAAAAACCACTACATGTACCCCTGCAAGATTTAACTCCAACTTCACTAAGTCGCTGAGCCTCCACAAAAGATAGATTACAAACTTTGCAACCTACCTTAACTTGAAGTTAAGGATTTAGATTACAACTCATGTAATCCTAGGAACTAACTTTAATTCCTAACCTTCAACACAAGCCTCTCAAGGTATGTGTTCCCAACTCTTCGAGTTATCACACCCCGAAGACAACACTTCTAATTCAGTTTATAACTCACTGAACTAAGATTACATCAAGACTTAATCACAAAGAAAAACTCCTAACCCATAAAACTCTGTAGAAGGATTAGGTTCTTCGATGTGTTCCTTCAGTTCGTTAGTTGCACTTGTGAAGTCAATTTCTCAATTGCTCTTTTTGCTATGTAAGTGCACAAGTATTATGGACGACTTTGCCTCTATTTAAGCACAATTCTTCATAGAGTTATTGTTTACTTCAAACTCCTCATTGATTTGAACTCTCTTGACTTAGAGTTCTGCTTCAAGTAAGACTCATTATTCAATTCAAACTCCTTGCTTCTTTAAACTCCTTCTTCAAATTACATTCATTGATTTTTTTGTATTGTAGTCAAACTCCAACACTTCAATTCAGCAGTAACATGAAGAGTTCTACTTTAAGTTAGACTCCTTCGTCAATTAAAACTCCTTGCCTCTAAAAATTCTTTCTTCAAATCAAACTCATTGATTCTTTCTCTTTAATTCAACAGATGTTTATTTCCTTGGATTTTCTCACGAAATTAACAGTATCCATTGCTTTATTTCCGCACTCTTGTCTTTGTTCATTCTAAAAGCTTTCTCAAATTTAACTGCTCATGACAGTACACCTTTGGACCATATTGACTGACGTGTTTCGTCTTTCTTTGTCAATCATCAAAACTGCATAAATCCCAACAAATTCCCCCTTTTTGATGATGACAAACCTCTTTTCTTTGTGTATTCAAACAATTTTATTTGTAGAAACTGAAGCATGAAATACTAACATGAAACAAGTTAGTCAATGGGTCATGAACACTGCACAACTCTTATCTTCCCCCTTTTTGCATCATTGAAAAGCTATGTAAATCCTATAATATACGAGATAGATTGATCAGTTAAACTATTCATAGCCATTGCCTATCACCAAAACAATCAGATAACGACTTCATGCAATATAATAATGTATTATAGAGAGCAAGAACAAGAGTCATCAAAGCAATAGATAATCATTCCATTACACTTTCAGATAATGTACTATATAAGATCGAAGTCATACCGAATGAAGCAAAAACTATTGAGCACTAATCAAAATACAAACACTGGACAGGAGTAGAATAAAGCTAGAGACACTAACATTGAAAAGTGAAGAGAATAATGGAAAAATGACAATAATTGTGTCAACCAATGAATAATTTCAGCATTTTTCATCCCTTTCTTGTTGAAGAATAGCCTGTAGAGCTTAAATTCTTATTCGAAGGACATTTTTTTTTCTCATAAGCTGCATGAGTAGCCTCTAATTCAGCAATTTTATCACCGAAAATATTACTTCAACCTTTTCTTTGGAGTATCAATTTTCCTCACGAGGCATGTAGATCAACATGTTTCATTTATTGAATAACCTCTTTTGTCTTTTTCTTTTTTTGTTTTTTTTTCATTTGAAAAGTCCGTGCCTAGATTGAAATTGAGTATTCCTCAAAAATCACTATGGGAATCATGTCATTTTTTTTTCATGCTAGCTCTAAGATCTTCTTTAATAATGGCATCCTCTTGACACGTATGATTTCTTGATGGGAGTTCAAGGTGGAATAGAAAAAAAATGTGTTTCTAGAGTTGGTTCTTCCTCATGAACTGAAAATGAGGAACTAGATTTCCCTTCTCAAATGAGAATTATATATGTACCAAGTTAAGAGCAATTTGAAGTGGACATCATCACAAATATCGAAAGATGTACTTTGGTGAATATCTTATTTAAACTTGAAAAAAAAAAATCAAGAGGGCTAAGTGAGAGAGAACAATTGGGAAGAACAAGACTCTTGAACTTTGCCGATTATTTTATTCTGTATTAAAACAATTAATACATGAAACTTGAGTGCTCAACTGTTTCACTTTATACAATATTAACCTCCATCAATATATAACATACCTGATAAGAGCAATTTTTTGATCATTGTTGCTTGTTTTCACCGTTTCTCGGCACAATCTAATACAAAATTAGGTTAAAACGAGTCAAGGATCTGGAATTGGGAGACACATATAAATGTGTAAGACTGAATTGAATAACATTTTAGCTCATAAAATTAAGGAGAACAATTATTCTAGTCAATCATTGAGGGGAGTTTATGCAATCTTAATCATCCCCAAGTCTAACTTATTCTTTTCATAATACTCCATGCTTAGTGTCACAATCCATCAATTGTTGTTTGACAATGAACAACGTTATCCAACAACCACATACTTTTAGGGATAAATCAGTTTCAAGATTCATTGTTCCCCCTATCAATATGCCCTTCGTTTGTTCAACAAATGAAACATGTGGTACAACGTGTTCCAATGCAGTTTCATCAGTTTCACTTTTATCCTCTCTTTTTTTGCTTCCTCCTTACATATGCATTAGCTCCACCTTTTTCTTCCTTTTTTTTAAATGACACATTCCCCCTTTTTGATAATTGAGCGAAAGAAACTTTTTTTTGAGTTTATTGATATCTTTTAAGCAACCAATATCTATGAATTAAATCACTTGCTTCCTTTCAGCTTCACCTGCAAAATAGCTTAAGGGTTAGTCTTAGGAACCCAGACAAGCTTGGGTCCTTCTTATGATCAAAAGGGTGAATCAGATTTTTTCTCGCCCATCTAGGCGACTGGTTAGTGGACCTGTTTCTGCCAATAGGTATAAATCTGTTTCCATTTGCGAATTTTAGTATTTCTTTTTCTAAAATCGTTAGCAACTGGACACTCAGTAGTTGGATGACCAATTTTACCACAAATATAGCACAAATCTTCAGAGATAGTATTTTCTTATGGAATCATATACCTGCCTTCTCATTGTGCACCCTATCACTCAATTTCTTAACAATTCTGGAGAATTCGTCCATCTATTAGACTTTTCAAGATACATTTTTAACTTGGGAATTTCTAGGTTCAGTTTTTTCACCTTATCTCTTTCATAGAAAAAATCAGTTTTGCATTCTTTTAAATCATGTTCTAATTTCTTCCCAGTATCATTAATCTTCCCTTTTTCAATAATGGACAACTTAAGAATTTCAGATTTCAAATTCAACTTTGATGACTCAAGTTTATTAACTTGTTTCTTTAGAAAACAATTTTCTTCTTCAATTATAGTTTTGCAGTTGTTTAGATCCATGCACTCAAATTTTTTTCTGCAAAATCTTTAAATAATTGATCTCTTTCATAGATTAATTCTTCAAAATCATCAAATAAGCTACTTATCATGCTAAATAGTTCTCTTTTAGACAAAAGATGCATTTTTTCTTTCAAGTCAAGGATACTTACCTAAGATTTTGCTTCTTCTTCTTCCACGTTTGAATCTCCAATATCCATGAGAGCGATCTCATCTACATTTCTATCATCAGTATGTTCTGATCCTGTTTCTTCGTTTAAATCCATGATAGTATCCCAAATTTGTTTTGCAATTATGCAACTAGATATTAGGCGATACTCATCTGGTCCGAGGCCACAAATAAGAATAAACTTAGCTTTGGCATTCTTTTCTAGATTCCTGAAGTCAGCCTCCTCGTATTCACTTGTTTTCTTTTGTACGTATTATTTTAAGCATCCTTCTTAGTTGGGTATACTGGTCCATGCATAACTATATTCCAAAGTTCATAATCCTCAGCCTGAATATAAGTTTCCACCATTGCTTTCCACCATGAATAGTACAGGCCATTGAATAACGGAGGCTTGTTGATATCTTGTCCTTCACAATATCCGAGTGGAGGTGCAGAATTCATCTAGATCTATTCTTAAGTGATTAAACTTTTGACAAGAAAACCTACTCTGATACCAATTGTTAATCTGCACGACCTAGTAATTTACTGATTTTAACTTTTCGCCTAAGTGTGAAACAGATTGCCTAACGTGTTCCAACAAAGCAGTAAGGACAGTAACTAGAAACACAATATTTTTACGTGGAAAAGACCCGACTCAAAAGGTGTAAAAATCACGACATGTACCCCTACAAGATTTAACTCCAGGTTCACTAAGTCACTGCGCCTCCACAAAAGATAGATTACAAACTTTGCAACCTACCTTAACTTCAAGTTATGGATTTAGATTACATCTCTTGTAATCCTAGGAACTAACTCTAATTCCTAACCTTCAACACATACCTCTCAAGGTATATGGTCCCTACTCTTCGAGTTATCCAACCTGAAGACAACACTTCTAATTCAGTTTATAACTCACTGAACTAAGATTACATCAAGACTCAATCACAAAGAAAAACTCCTAACCCATAAAACTCTGTAGAAGGATTAGGTTCTTCGATGTGTACCTTCTATGTGTTCCTTCAGTTCGTTGGTAGCACTTGCGAAGTCAATTTCTCAATTGCTCTTTTTGCTCTTAAGTGCACAAGTGTTCTGGACGACTTCGCCTCTATTTAAGCACAATTCTTCATAGATTTATTGTTTAATTCAAACTCCTCATTGACTTGAACTCTCTTGACTTAGAATTCTACTTCAAGTAAGACTCATTATTCAATTCAAACTCCTAGCTTCTTTAGACTCCTTCTTCAAATTACATTCATTGATTCTTTTGTATTGTAGTCAAACTCCAACACTTCAATTCAGCAGTAACTTGAAGAGTTCTACTTTAAGTTGGACTCCTTCTTCAATTAAAACTCCTTGCCGCTTTAAACTCCTTCTTCAAATCAAACTCATTGATTCTTTCTCTTCAATTCATCAGATGTTTATTTCCTTGGATTTTCTCACGAAATTAACATTATCCATTCCTTTATTTCTGTACTCTTGTCCTTGTTCATTCTAAAAGCTTTCTTGAATTTAACTACTCGTGATAGTACACCTTTGGACCATATTGACTGACGTGTTTCGTCTTTCTTTGTCAATCATCAAAACTACATAAATCCTAACAAATTCCCCTTTTTTTATGATAACAAAACTCTTTTTTTTGTGTATTCAAACAATTTTATCTGTAGAAACTGAAGCATGAAATACTAACATGAAACAAGTTAGTCAATGGGTTATGAACACTGCACAACTCTTATCTTCCCCCTTTTGGCAGCATTGAAAAGCTATGTAAATCCAATAATATACGAGATAGATTGATCAGTTAAACTATTCATAGCCACTGCCTATCACCAAAACAATCAGATAACGACTTCATGCAACATAATAATGTATTATAGAGAGCAAGAACAAGAGTCATCAAAGCAAATGATAATCATTCCATTACACTTTCAGATAATGTACTATGTAAGATCGAAGTCATACCGAATGAAGCAAAAACTAGTGAGCACTAATCAAAATACAAACACTGGACAGGAGTAGAATAAAGCTAGAGACACTAACATTGAAAAGTGAAGAGAATAATGGAAAAATGACAATAATTGTGTCAACCAATGAATAATTTCAGCATTTTCATCCCTTTCTTCATGAAGAATAGCCTGTAGAGCTTAAATTCTTATTCAAAGGACATTTTTTTTCTGATAAGCTGCATGAGTAGACTCTAATTCAGCAATTTTATCACCGAAAATATTACTTCAACCTTTTCTTTGGAGTATCAATTTTCCTCACGAGGCATGTAGATCAACATGGTTCATTTATTGAATAACCTCTTTTGTCTTTTTCTTTTTTTGTTTTTTTTTCATTTGAAAAGTCCGTGCCTAGATTGAAATTGAGTATTCCTCAAAAATCACTATGGGAATCATGTCATTTTTTTTTCATGCTTGCTCTAACATCTTCTTTAATAATGGCATCCTCTGGACACTTATGATTTCTAGATGGGAGTTCAAGGTGGAATAGAAAAAAAATGTGTTTCTGGAGTTGGTTCTTCCTCATGAACTGAAAATGAGGAATTAGATTTCCCTTCTCAAATGAGAACTATATATGTACCAAGTTAAGAGCAATTTGAAGAGGACATCATCATAAATATCGAAGGATGTACTTTGGTGAATATCTTATTTAAACTTGAAAAAAAATAATCAAGTGGGCTAAGTGAGAGAACAATTTGGAAGAATAAGATTCTTGAGCTTTGCTGATTATTTTAATCTGTATTAGAACATTTAATATAAGAAACTTGAGTGCTCAACTATTTCACTTTATACAATATTAACCTCCATCAATATATAACATACCTGATAAGAGCAATTTTGCGATCATTGTTGCCTGTTTTCACCGTTTCTCTGCACAACTAATACAAAATTAGGTTAAAACGAGTCAAGGATTTGTTATTGGGAGACACAAATAAATATGTAAGACTGAATTGAATAACATTTTAGCTCATAAAATTAAGGAGAACAATTATTCTAGTCAATCATTGAGGGGAGTTCATGCAATCTTAATCATCCCCAAGTCTAACTTATTCTTTTCATAATGCTCCCTGCTTAGTGTCACAATCCATCAATTGTTATTTGACAATGAACAACGTTATCCAGCAACCACATACTTTTATGGATAAATCAGTTTCAAGATTCATTGTTCCCCTTATCAATATTCCCTTCGTCTGTTCAACAAATGAAACATGTGGTACAACGTGTTCCAATGCAGTTTCATCAGTTTCACTTTTATCCTCTCTTTTTTTGCTTCCTCCTTACATATGCATTAGCTCCACCTTTCTCTTCCATTTTTTTTAAATGACACATTCCCCCTTTTTGAGAAGTGAGCGAAAGAAACTTTTGTTTGACTTCATTGATATCTTTTAAGCAACCAATATCTATGAATTAAATCACTTGCTTCCTTTCAGCTTCACCTGCAAAATAGCTTAAGGGTTAGTCTTAGGAACCCAGACAAGCTTGGGTCCTTCTTATGATCAAAAGGGTGAATCAAATTTTTTCTCGCCCATCTAGGCGACTGGTTAGTGGACCTGTTTCTGCCAATAGGTATAAATCTGTTTCCATTTGCGAATTTTAGTATTTCTTTTTCTAAAATCATTAGCAACTGGACACTCAGTAGTTGGATGACCAATTTTACCACAAATATATCACAAATCTTCAGAGATAGTATTTTCTTATGGAATCATATACCTGCCTTCTCATTGTGCACCCTATCACTCAATTTCTTAACAATTCTGGAGCAATTCGTCCATCTATTAGACTTTTCAAGATACATTTTTAACCTGGGAATTTCTAGGTTCAGTTTTTTCACCTTATCTCTTTCATAGAAAAAATCAGTTTTGCATTCTTTTAAATCATGTTCTAATTTCTTCCAAGTATCATTTATCTTCCCTTTTTCAATAATGGACAACTTAAGAATTTCAGATTTCAAATTCAACTTTGATGACTCAAGTTTCTTAACTTGTTTCTTTAGAGAACAATTTTCTTCTTCAATTATAGTTTTGCAGTTTTTTAGATCCATGCACTCTAATTTTTGATCTGCAAAATCTTTAAATAATTGATCTCTTTCACAGATTAATTCTTCAAAATCATCAAATAAGCTACTTATCATGCTAAATAGTTCTCTTTTAGACAAAAGATGCATTTTTTCTTTCAAGTCAAGGATACTTACCTCAAATTTTGCTTCTTCTTCTTCCACGTTTGAATCTCCAATAGCCATGAAAGCGATCTCATCTACCTTTCTATCATCAGTATGTTTTGATCCTGTTTCTTCGTTAACGTCTATTAGAGTATCCCAAATTTGTTTTGCAGTTATGCAACTAGATATTCGGCGATACTCATCTGGTCCAAGGCCACAAATAATTATAAACTTAGCTTTGGCATTCTTTTCAAGAATCTTGAAGTCAACCTCCTCGTATTCACTCGTTTCCTTTATACGTCATTATTTTCAGCATCCTTCTTAGTTGGGTATTCTGGTCCATTAATAACTTATTCCAAAGTTCATAATCCTCAGCCTGAATATAAGTTTCCATCATTGCTTTCCACCATGAATAATATTGGCCATTGAATAACAGAGGCTTGTTGATATCTTGTCCTTCACAATATCCGGGTAGAGGCACAGAATTCATCTCGATCTATTCGTAAGTGATTAAACTTTTGACAAGAAAACCTGCTCTGATACAAATTGTTAATCTGCACGACCTAGTAATTTACTGATTTTAACTTTTCGCCTAAGTGTGAAATAGGTTGCCTAACGTGTTCCAACAAAGCAGTAAGGATAGTAAGTAAAAACACAATATTTTTACGTGGAAAACACCCGACTAATAAGGTGTAAAATCCATGACATGTACCCCTACAGGATTTAACTCCAACTTCACTAAGTCACTGCGCCTCCACAAAAGATAGATTACAAACTTTGCAACCTACCTTAACTTCAAGTTATGGATTTAGATTACAACTCTTGTAATCTTAGGAACTAACTCTAATTCCTAACTTTAAACACAATCCTCTCAAGGTATGTGTTCCCAACTCTTCGAGTTATCACAACCTGAAGATAACACTTCTAATTCAGTTTATAACTCACTGAACTAAGATTACATCAAGACTCAATCACAAAGAAAAACTCCTAACCCATAAAACTCTGTAGAAGGATTAGGTTCTTCGATGTGTACCTTCTATGTGTTCCTTCAGTTCGTTGGTAGCACTTGCGAAGTCAATTTCTCAATTGCTCTTTTTGCTCTGTAAGTGCACAAGTATTCTGGACGACTTCGCCTCTATTTAAGCACAATTCTATAGATTTATTGTTTACTTCAAACTCCTCATTGACTTGAACTCTCTTGACTTAGAGTTCTACTTCAAGTAAGACTCATTATTCAATTCAAAACTCCTTGCTTCTTTAGACTCCTTCTTCAAATTACATTCATTGATTCTTTTGTATTGTAGTCAAACTCCAACACTTCAATTCATCAGTAACTTGAAAAGTTCTACTTTAAGTTAGACTCCTTCTTCAATTAAAACTCATTGCCTCTTTGAACTCCTTCTTCAAATCAAACTCATTGATTCTTTCTCTTCAATTCATCAGATGTTTATTTCCTTGGATTTTCTCACGAAATTAACATCATCCATTCCTTTATTTCTGCACTCTTGTCTTTGTTCATTCTAAAAGCTTTCTCAAATTTAACTGCTCGTGACAGTACACCTTTGGACCATATTGACTGACGTGTTTCGTCTTTCTTTGTTAATCATCAAAACTGCATAAATCCCAACAGCCATGAAAGTGGATACCATGAAAGCGGCCAAGCCCCAAGAGGCTCCTACAACAAAAGTAATGCTGAGGACACGAAAGCGGTGCCTAGGCCTCGAAAGTTGCAAAGCCCCAAGAGGCTTCTACCGCGAAAGCGATTCCTAGGCCGCAAAAGCGGCTACTGCAAAAGCAATTGAAAGGCCGCTAAAGCGGTCGCACCAGTATTGTTGCATAGCAATTCGGAGCAAAATGCTCCAAACTTCGAATGATACTCAGAATTCATTTGAACCATGTGAACGCAAACAAACTATGCCACCCTACCAAATTTGACATTCTGGAATCAACAGAACCATCAAAGCTTCCTTCTGAGATTGTCTTAATGAAAAGTGGGTCCCACACCCAACCTCCATTGTTATCCAAAATCCATAAAGGGGTTTGAAATGAGACTAGAATCCTCAAAAACCACACAAAAGATCATTTTAGAACAAACTCGACATTCTGGAGCCAACCACGCTGACGAAATTCTCATCCAATAGGGTATACCCGCTCTTTGATAAGGAGTGTCAAGCAATACCCCTTCGTTAGAAAATTATACTGTATATAGAGGTCAAATTTTGGTTAAATTAATATATATACAAGTGTTGACACCTCTTGACACAAGTTAAAAGTTTAGTATAGTTGTTAAGTTGTGAAAATTCATTGAGGTCGTTTGCTCTAGCCCTACTAGCCTCATAATTATATTTTGTACTACAACCATTGATATCCCTTAATGATAGTCCTAGATCCGCTAAAAGTCTCGGGACCCAAACCAACCATGCCCCTAGCCTAAAATGTCCCTTCTGGAGCGGTTAGAATTGCATTTTGAGGTCGTCTTATTAAAATTTTGATTGAAGTTACAAGTTTCAAACGCTCTGAAATACGAAAACTTGCAAAAAAAACTCTGTGACCGAACTATCAGTTCTAGCAAGTCATAAATTAATTGGGGTCGCTACAAGAAAGCTCTAAAGCTAAAAATATCGAAAAATGAAAGAAATGACTTGGAGGGTCATGAGATGGCGTGTCTCTCTTAGCCACAGTTTTAGTCTGGGTATACTTATATTATTAGGGTTTGATTCCTCACAATTTACAATATGGTTCTAATGGGTTCTTCCAGGTGCCTTCACCGCAGTTTGTGACTTAACCCAATATTTTTGGTTCATCGTGACTCGAGTTTTCTGATCGTGACACAACCCAATACTCTATTTTGAGTTTTCTACATATGTAATGTGCTAAGTTTAATATAATTAAAACGTTTCTTGAAAAATCAAAGTCATTTTTACTATAGGAGTATATGTAAGTTGAATCAACCAACCTATGATTACCAATTTACCGCCCCATAAATATCAAAATCAAATATAAAAAATATTGAATCATATCAAATTAGTTTTATATGATAACGATATAGTACTTTTTAAAATACCGAAGTTACCAAAACTGAAAATTTAAATACCATATTATGCCCACTCCTAATTGGGGCTGGCAAAGTACAAAGAGGTGAAGGCCAAAGGATTTTAAAGCATTGCAATATAGGTGACAAGAGTGCGGACAAAATCCACACCAAAACGCTGAAAAGAAAAATACTATTCCATAGGATCAAAAACTAAAAAGAAACATCCATCAGTTGCAAGCAATTCATAAGCTAAAAGGGAGCACGAAAAACAAAAGAACTAGTTCACACTGTAAATCAATATTATTATCAATGCCAGAATCTCCTTGCTAAGAGAACATCTCTGCAGGTATAGTTTGCACATCTAGTGCCACTCCGTCTTCAATCTCACCCCACCCAATGAGACGCCAGTGGCCACCAACTCGACGGCTGAGCACCACCTTCTCTGCTACGGCAGTGCATACGGGTGCAGTTAGTTGCAACGTTGCACTGTTCTTTCTAACTGTAATGATTTGAACCCCAATTGTCATGGACAAGATATTCAGCATTAGAACCTCACCCTTCAACAGATTTGACACCTGCTTTCCAAAGTCATTTTTCTCAACCCCTACAAGCCGGCGCAGCAGTTTAATTTTCCTGATCTGCAGATAACACACATGATGTGAAATAAGTTGCAAGTGGAAAAGAATACTACATATTCTAATGATCTGGAAAAAAATCAAATGGTAAAGTGTATCAGGGGTAGTTATAAATGACATGATTTAGTATAAGCAATAAAAGAAATTACAAACAACAGATAAAAAGGCAAAAGAATGCATACTCACTTTAAGTTTGATGTACACTTCAGGGAGTGTACCGACGTCGCCAAGGACTTGACCAACTAGCATATCACTACGTGATAGGGCAGGATCCATTGACGTGCCAACCCCAATAAGGCCTCCTGGCACAGCAAACTGAAGCTTATTTTGCTCCGCAAATAATGACATAATTCTGGAATATATTGGTTTACAGACGGTTTTTCCATCTGCATTTTTTTCAATGATTCCTGGACGAAGCTCAACAATCTGATTTACCTTTAGAACACCCTAAGCACCAGAGACCAGTGATAAATGTTTAGACATAACAAATAATTAAGAGGTTAAGGTCAGATTTAGTCATATTTTGTTACCCACAGTTTCCAAAATTGATCAATGGAAATTATCACAATTTGCATCAAACCACACAATAGGAATATACCTTAGTGATAGTTCCACCTACAACACCACCTTTCATGTCATTAATCCCACAACCAGGCTTATTCACATCGAAAGATCGAACCACAACCATATGAGGAGGTGATACAAAGTCTCTCTTAGGGATAGGAATCTTTGTAATATATTCACAAACAGCATCAATGTTGTAATTAAGCTGTGAGGAAACAGGTACAACTGGTGCATCGTGTGCTACTGTTCCCTGATTGCCATAAGATGCAATTTCATTTTTAGCGAACTGTTTAAATACAAGGTTTGCAAACTCTTGGGAAAGACTAACCTTCAGAAATTCCCGGATTGCCTTATACTGTTTTCTAGCTTGATGCTCCTGTATAGTGTCAACTTTGTTCTGAAGAACTATTAGGTTTTGAAGCTTCAAGATGTCAACAGCAGACAAATGCTCTATAGTTTGGGGTTGAGGACAACTTTCATTGGCAGCTATGAGAAGAAAAGCTGCATCCATAACTGTTGCTCCGCTCAGCATTCTAGTCATCAGTATCTCATGCCCCTACCCAAAGCCATAATAAGGCAGTCAAAGCTAATTATTGTTGCAGTAATGCAAATCACACTTTACAGAATAATGGGAGAGGCGGTAAAATGTACAGATGCTTTGTCAGGATATCCAAGTAGTGGCACATAAAAAATTGACTCAACCAATCATCCCACATGCTAATTCCTAGAGAGACTAAAATGCATTAACAAGTTGAGCATGTCTACAAAAAAAAAAACACTTCAAGGCAAGGATCATTAAAATGTGTTGTCACAGTGGGAACTCAAAACATTAACAGCCTGAGAAAGATTTAAAGACAACAATATTTTTTTCAGTAAAATATTGAGCACAGTTGATCCACACAGATGTTTCCAATGACAACAATGCAATTCAATTTTTTGAAAGAGAAAAGAGGAAGATAAACAGAAACAGCTGTTGAATTTCATTTGTTTTATGGAAATAAAATCTTGTTAAGGTATTTAACTGAAGTACAAGATGGGAAAACGCAAATCAACAAAGACATTAACAAATCATCAACAAACATGCAATCTAAAAGCACCAACTCTTGGTAGCTCCTGTTGTCTTAGACCACAACAAATTCAATAAGTAGATTAATGCAAATCTCTGTAGACTCTTTTTGCTCTTCCCAAAAGCCAAAAGCTAATTACCAATTTTCTGAAAGTTATTTTCATATTGATTGCTAATTCACAAGCAAGCCCCACAATTTTATAAGACTGTTCTAGAAAATTACAAATGCAAAGAACAAATTCTAGTGCTTTAGCACAAAGTGCAAAATTGTTGATTTATTTGAAGGTTGAACAAACGAAGTAACCATACCGGGCAATCTACAAAAGAAATGTGTCTAAGCAGTTTCATCTTGCAGTTTCTGAATCCAGGAACATCGCATGGAGGATTATCTTCTTTACCACTTCCATATGACCTACAAGATTAGGTAAAGCATAATGATATATTCTTCAAGAAAACAGAGGAACAAACAACTAACCATCAGCACACGTACATGTAGCATAAAGGTTGCGGACAACTTTCATCCTCACATTTGTAAATTTTTGCATTTGCATACCCAAGTTTCACAGTTATGTTACGCTCCAGTTCACATTTGAATCGAGTAGTCTGAAAATTAGATGACATAAAACAACCAAAGAGTTTTATATAGAAGGAGTTTATACCAAACCAAAAGTGTTGAAAGGTCTATAAACATAAGAATAAGGTATGGCTACCTGGATACCAGAGATTGCTCTGACAAGGGTTGTTTTTCCATGTGCTACATGGCCAATGAGGCCTAACAAATTGAAATTTAAAGTGTTTTAGTCTATTGATGATTAACAAAGAATGGGTTACAAAATCTTCAAAGAAATTACCAATGTTGATTGTAGGCTGCCTGGATATAACTTCGGGAGAAAGCGGATGTAACTTAGTTACATCAAGCTTCCTTATGTCCTGCTGCTCCATTATCTCTTTCTGAGCCATTCAGAATCCTGTATGCAACAACCCAGATTAGTATCTTTATGATTCCCCTTCACTTCAACCAAAGATAGTGAGCTACTCCAGAAAAAGGAATGAATAATAAAACTAAATTTGTATCAGATAGAACCACTGGGTATGGGTATGTTGTTATAGCAGATTGAAATTGAAGAATTTTTCATCAAAAAAGAAAACATTGCTTGGCAAGAGAAGTTGAGATTCAAGAACTGAATTCAAACCAAAATTATAAATGTATATACACTATATCAAATGATTGACTCTTGACATGTAATTAACCCTCTCAATATATGAAACATGAAACTGAAATTTTTTGACATTATATAGAAACAAAACACTAAAAAAAGAAAGACAAGATTTCACCTTGGAATAGTGAAACTTATTTCAAAAGGTCTTTCAAGATCTGTTTTTCTGATGGGAGTTTCTGAATTTGGTACTAATACTACTAGTGCTGCTATGATGATAATGAAGAAGATGGCCATGGTGCTAAGTTTGAAAGTAGAGAAAAAACTTTCTTAGGCTAAAACAGTCATAGTGAGTTAGGGTTATTCATTCATAAAAATGGCGAATGTGGACGATGGCAGTTTAAGCGTGACAAGGTGTCTATATATACCAATAGGAACTAAACCTTCTCATGTTGATATGTTCTTGGGCTCCAAGTTATTTCAACCCTCCTATTCTTCTTTTAAGAAAATTTTCAAAAGTAAGTAGGCCCCGTTTGGGGACAAATATATTTCGAAAAAAATTGAAAACAGTGTTGGACCATATAATTTATCAATGAGAATTTTTAAATAATATAAAAATTACCCCCAAACTTTTATATTTTATAAAAACACTCATCATTTATAGTTTTGGACTAAATTTCATTTTGAATTTGTTGTACCAAATTTATACAATTATATACATATTTTAAACAATTTTAATCTTAGTTTGCTCTCCGAAGTCACTTTCAATTATAAGTAGTAATACTTCATCTATCCCAATTTATATGACTTACTTTTATTTCTAGTCAGTTCCAAAAAGAATGACACATTTCTATATTAAGTGACAATTTAACTTTAAAATGTCCATTTTACCTTAAATTAAATAATTCATAGCCACACAAATTTTTATCATTCATTTTAGACCAGAAGTATTAAAAGTCTTCCTTTCTTTCTTATACTGTGTGCCGAATCAAACTACCCCACATAAAATGAGATAGAGGGAGTAGTAGTTTTCCATATATAAATTAATGACATTTTCCTTTTGTTTTCTTCCTCTTTTTTCAAATCATATTAATTATGTCCATTATCATGACTTTTCACGGAACATTTTCATTATAAAATGATAATACAAAATTATGATTATTTTTTAATAATTTTAGAACTTATGAGTGTAAATCGTATTTCTAAAAAAGTCAAATATTTTTCTCAAAATCTTTGGCTAAATACATGGTGAAACTTCTCCCAAAAATGACTTGCCAAAAATATTTGAAAATTTATGGCCAAACGCTAGTTAAGACTAGAAATATGATTAGGCAAATAACTATAGTTTATTTAAGTATGATTTGTAGTTACATGTTAGAAGGGGAGAGAGGTGCACAAGAAAGAGGGCAGATAAAAATAAGATTTACATGTTCAAAATATATTCTCTTTGCCCTCTCTCTAGCTCGCCTCTCTCCCCTTCTAACATGTAACTACGAATCATAATTAAATAAACTATAGTTATTTGCCTGATCATATTTCTAGTCTTAACTAGCGTTTGGCCATAAATTTTTAAATATTTTTGGCAAGTCATTTTTGGGAGAAGTTTCACCATGTGTTTAGCCAAAGATTTTGAAAGAAATATTTGACTTTTTTTAGAAATATGATTTACACTCATAAGTTCTAAAATTATTAAAAAATAATCATAATTTGTATTATCATTTTATAATGAAAATTTATGTGAAAATCCATGACAATGAACATAATTATTATGAATTTGATAAAAGAGAAAGAAAACAAAAGGAAAATATCATTAATTTAAATATGGAAAACTACTACTCCATCCGTCCCATTTTATGTGATGTAGTTTGACTCGGCACATAATATAAGAAAGAAAGGAAGACTTTTAGAACTTGTGGTCTAAAATGAATGATAGAAATTTGTGTGGCAATATATCATTTAATTCAAGGTAAAATGGACATTTTAAAGTTAAATTGACACTTAATATAGAAATGAGTCATTCTTTTTTAAACTGACTAGAATGGAAAGTAAGCCATATAAATTGGGACAAATGAAGTATTACTACATGTAATTGAAAGTGACTTCGAAGAGCAAGCTCAGATTAAAATTGTGTAATATTTGTAAATAACAATATAAATTTTGTACAACAAATTTGAAATGAAATTTAGTCCAAAACTATAAATGATGAGTGCTTTTATAAAATATAAAAGTTTTGGGGTAATTTTTATATTTTTTAAAAATTCTCATTGACAAATTATATGATCCAACACTAGTTTCCAAATTTTTTCCAAATATATTTGTCCCCAAGCAGAGCCTACTTACTTTGAAAATTTTCTTAAAAGAAGAATAGGAGGGTTGAAATTATAACTTGGAGCCCAAGAACAGGTCAGCATGAGAAGGTTTAGTTCCTATTGGTATATATAGACACCTTGTTAGTACGCTTAAATTGCCATCTTCCACATTTGTCATTTTTATGAATTAATAACCCTAATTCACGAAAAAATTTATCATGGTAAAGCCACAAGTCCACAACCAACAAAAGGTGTGTGAGGCTCCATTTACTTTTTGACACATGGATAAGTGGGCTATTTATGTACTTTAAACCTAAACTAAAATAACAAAAAGGTAATATTTATAATTAATATATATCTTATCAGGTATAATACAATTCACTGAATAATTATAAAAATATAATAAAAAAATGACTGTGGAGTCCACAATTTATACTTGTTGAATGCTCATTTAATCAAATAACTTTTTTGAATTTTCTTTGTAACGTTGTTTCTTAAATCAAATCATGGTCTTGTTAATTTTATTAAAAATCAAAATTACATATTTTGATGTTAATTTGTATTTTTTTTAATAAAAAATTAACGTTTTCGCTGATGTTTAAAAAAAACTGACATCCTCATTGATGTTAAAAAGAAATAAAAAAAACTTAATTTTTCAGATCTTGATTCTCTTTTTATATAGCCATCTTTAATTGAAATAACTTATTATTTCACAAATGTAACAATATAATACAATATTTTTAAAAACTAAAATAAAAAAATGTACTCGAGAGAATGTTTTAAATACTATTTTATTAAAAAAAATGAATGATCAAAGTGTAATGATGAGAAAAATAAAATATAAGCTATATTAAATCGTATATTCTACATCAACTAAAATTTTATACAAATTGAACTGAAAAAATGTTATTAGGATAACGATACTTTTTCAAAACTATTTCTTTGAGTAGTGATACTTTGTTTTAAACAATCAACTCCACAATAATAATATACTTAATTAACTTTTCTTTTTTTTTACTTTCCTTCAAAAGTTTAATTTAAAAATCAGGCAACAATTAACATTTCAGATCGTAACAATTAAAATAAAATGACTACATTTTAAAATCACAATAATTATGAAAGTTTTTTTTTTTTTTTTTAATAAAAACACAACATTAATACACAAAAAAATATCATATCAAAATAAATTTGTCAAACTAACATCAACTACAACAACAATAATATATCCGATATAATCCCACAAATGAATACAATATTAATAATGATAAAAAAAAGTACCAAACACATATAATTTTTCTTGCATTTTTTATATTTGTTCAACTCAATTTATGTGTAAATATATTTTCTCTCTCTTGTTAGTTGTAGCAAGTTCTTGCTTTAAAGTACATAAATGACCCACTTATCCATGTGTCAAAAAGTAAATGAAGCCTCACACACCTTTTGTTGGTTATGCCTCTACCATGATAAAAAAAATTCGGAAGATGGCAATTTAAGCGTAACAAGGTGTCTATATATACGCTCAATACTGTTATATACATATTTTACACAATTTTAATCCGAGCTTGCTCTCCGAAGCCACTTTCACTTACAAGTAGTAATGCTCCCTCTGTCTCAATATATATATGACTTACTTTCCTTTCTAGTCAGCTCCAACTCCAAAAAGAATGACACATTATTAAGTGACAATTTAACTTTAAAATGTCCATTTTACCTTAAATGAAATGATTTATAGCTACACCAATTTCTATCATTCATTTTAGACCATAAGTTCTAAAAGTCTTTCTTTCTTTCTTATACTTTGTGCCGAGTCAAACTACCTCACATAAAATGGGACGGAGGGAGTAGTAGTTTTCTGTATATAAATTAATGATATTTTCCTTTTGTTTTCTTCCTCTTTTTTAAAATTCATATTAATTATGTTCATTGTCATGACTTTTCACGGAAGATTTTCATTATAAAATATAATACAAAATTATGATTATTTTTTAATAATTTTAGAACTTATGAGTGTAAATCATATTTCTAAAAAAAGTCAAATATTTCTTTCAAAATCTTTGGCTAAGCACATGGTGAAACTTCTCAAAAAAATGACTTGCCAAAAATATTTAAAAATTTATGGCCAAACGCTAGTTAAGACTAGAAATATGATCAGACAAATAACTATAGTTCATTTAATTATGATTCGTAGTTACATGTTAGATGGGGAGAGAGGGCAGAGAGAAAATATAGATGAATTGTATTTATACATTTGTTGGATAATTGTATATATGTAACTAGTATGTATATGTATCAATGATTATATTTGTATACTTGTTGGATAATTGTATACATATAATTAATGTCATGCCCCGAGAGCACTCCATAGACGTAACTGGCGTACTCAACCCCGAAGGGGTCTTATACAACCCTCATAGCATTCATTCATCGCATAGGTGATAAAAATAGTACAGAATTAAAAACTTTTCTTACAATCGAAGTCTCTTGCAAAATGAAAGAGTATCTATGACACTATTTCTCAAACCATCTATTATACTTGGAATAAAATTCTTGAAATACAAATCTTAGGGACACGACCCTTACAACAAAAGTCTACAACATAATAGAAAGACAATAAAGGACATAAGGTTGAGCCATCGAATACAATGAGGACTCACCAATCTTCTTCTTCTTGATCTCCTATGAACCTAGCCACGAAGATGGAATCCAATATCTCCAAAGCCTACACTTGTAGAAAATGTAGAAAGAAGGGGTTAGCACAAAAAGTACTAAGTATGGAAGCCATGCACAAAACCATTAAAACGTGCATGAAAAGGGACATTTCATTTGAAATCATGCTATATGCCATTTTTGAACATCATGTTTGAGATAGTTGGAGAATACAACCAATAAGGCAACTCACATACATTTCATTATAACATGAGAAATATCATTATAATAACAAGCATAGTCTCCAACATCAATATAACACAAATCCCAATCTTCACAATACATAGCCTCCAATCACAAGGTTGTGCAAGTCAAATTACCAAGATCATCTCATCATTAAGTAATCATCACATGATCAACCCCTAAGAAACACTTATGCTATGTATGGTAACTAACATGTATTCACAATGTACAACACAAGCCAAGATCACATTTATACTCATCTTATAGTAAAGCCATTACCTTGGTAACCCCTAAGAAACACTTGTGCAATGTATGGTTAGAATCTCATAATACTAACCCTTCTTAGTACTCCTTTGAAGCTACCTTAATCATGCACTTCGTCTTTAGACCTCATTATAATCAATAGTCACAAATAAGGAAATAGTCATGTACATTACTTGAATTATAAGGAAAGTCATTCATAACAACTATCATTCAATATACATGCATGCATTCAAATCTCATGCAAAGGAACCATCCTATGTCCTCCTACTAAGTCTACTTGTGCAATGTAAGAGTGAAGTCACGTACCCCCACTCCTACTAAGTAAAGCTCATTAAGAAGTCATAGTATAGTTCATGTTTCATTCATTATGTTTATTATATAGGAAAAAGTAGCCATAACCGACATAAACCATGTGAGCTACATGGAATCCGGTGTCAGTAACCCTACACCGAGAAAGGTGTCCTACTTCCCTAAGGTAGAACCAAAATGTATAGCTATAAGGTGGATCCACTAGCTAAAGGTACCTATGTTGGCATATAGTTGATGGGATAGGGAGATTTCTTCTAGAAACCCGCCCTATTGCATTGGCGGAGGGGCTTCCATATCATGAGTTCACTTTGGATGATCCTCACTATTGCATTGGCGAGAGGGCTTTTACCTCATTGTCCATATCCACTCGGTGCTAAACATTATTTTCCAAATTAGACATTATTAGTCTTTGAATTGTATTTACATGTGTGAAAGAGTGCTCCACCCTTCGTTCAATACAATTCATAAAATAGCTCATAGATTCATTAACGGTGAGAATGTACTTTCAACTTTAGAATCATAATTAGTATGTGAGAATAACTATCACACCAAGATCATGTGTTCTCATGAGAATATACTTTCAATCAATACAATAGGATCAATATGGTCAAGTACATTTCATGCATAATGATGTGTAAAGTTACATGCATATGAGAACTAAACTTTCCATTAACACCATAGATACATCATGATCATGTTTATGCATGGAGTGTGTGTGTAATTGTCCTTGCAATGAAACAACAATAATATTATCATCATCCTAGACAATTCATATAATATCAAATGTAAGGGTAAGGGAAGACTAGCCTTTCAACAATACCACAATATACACCATAGTCATAGGACCTTCACTTTTCTAAATAAATCATAAGTTCACACACAATATTGCCAACATGCACAAACCTTCACAATATGCCCTTCAAGGGCTTATGGATCAACTCATCCAAATAGCAATAGCACATTAGATAAGGAGATACCATGATCCAACAACTCATCAATATATTAATCACATCATGATTGACACTTTATACTTCAAGTATTCATCAACATGCACATAATATCATGATGAAGTCAATTCATGTTTAGAAGCATTATCCTAAACCAAATCAAGTCTAGGTGATCTAATCTAAGGCATTACATTGAGAACTCATTATTCTAGGAGGATCACATTTAAACCCTCAATTTGCCTCTTTCCTGACATAACCCTAGAATCTTAGGTTAATCAAGAATACATGTAGAATTATACTAGCATCAAGTAACTACATCATAATTAAACACATCCACCTTTCAAGTGGATCAACAAGTTCATATACAATATTCATCAACACATACAACCCTAGTAAATTGTCTTTCAAGGCTAAGAATCGAGATCAACCCTAACTTCTAGAATTACCATGATAGATAGAGATATATCATGATTCAACAACATAATAAACATAAACATAATCAATTGCTAAGCTTATATGATCAATCAATTCAAACCCTAGTTCACAAATTAGGAAGAAGGGGAAATCATGGGTCCAAGGGAGATTTTCATCAAAATCCATTAATACAATCATAAATCATCATAATCAATCAAGATAAACCTAAATTAAATAATTGAATTCGTTTTGGAAGAAGACCCATGACTAGATTTGAAAACCTTAGAATCGGGGAATTTGAAAACATAGTTGAAGGGGCTTCTTGGTGATAGCTAACCAAGAATGAAGAACTCCCATACGTTAGGTTTAGATTCCCATCAAATTCATATGAAAAAATCCCTCTTCTTGAAGCTCTAGCTTGATCCCTTCCTTTGTTCATCAATGGAGTCTAGAGAGAAGATTTTTGGGAGGGAAAGGTAGTTGGGTTTTGATTTAAGGTCTAAGGTTATAATGAGTTAAATGAAGTGTTTTAATGACTTAAAATATTTTATATAGGAAGTTAATTAGTTACCTAATTGTCCCTCCTAACCCTTAATTAAATAACTAACTAAAACTAAGACTCCTAACTTAAAACAAAAATCTGGAAAACTGCTCCCATTCACGCCCACCCATCCACGGACCATGGATGGGTCTACTGACCATCTTGTGGCTCCGTGGTTTGGAGACGGGGCTCAAAATTGAAGGCCAAGCCTTCCTAGATTAAGTCCTAAGCCACACCCATGACCTACGAGGCGTGGACTGGCCTAAGGGGCGTGATCTGCCTCCGTGAACCAAGGTGTTTTTGACAGCTTTTGGGCAGTGTTGGGGTCCTCCTCAAGGACCCCTTGGGTGGTCCTCCTCAAGGACCCCTTGGGTGGTCCTTGGGGAGTCGTACCCGGACGTTTAACCCCTAAAATGTCATTCTAAGTACGGGAGTCATTTCCATGAGTTTTAACCCTCATATAACACTCCAAAACTCCACTACAAGACACTACAACACACTGGTTCAACTTACTAGTTTTCGGGCGTTATAGTCATATCTTGACGTTTAACCCTTAACTTCCTCGACCTTCACTCGAGAAACCATTTAACAACATTTAATCAAGTTCCCAACTTCAAACTCATATGTGAGGCCCTAGTTTTACCTATTCGTTTCCATTAGACTCTAGCTTGGTCTAACTAGTTTTCCGGGTTGTTACATTTAATATGTATATGTATCAATGAATACAATTTGTATCAATGAATAAATTGTATCCATGAATACAATTGTATCAATGTTGGATCAAGTTCAACATTTGTGTTTGTATAATTGATTATTATAACTAGTATCAACGTTGTATCAATTGTATTAGCTAATACTATTGTACCAATGTTATATCAAGTTCAATATTTATATTTGTATAATTAATTGTTATCATTTGTATCAATGTTGTATCAACAGATACATGTGTATTTGTATTTTGTATCACTAAAAATGATTTGTATAGTTGACACTCATCATTTGTATTGTATAATTGATTCTTATCATTTTTATTTGTATAATTGACCGTTAGCATTTGTATTTGTATAATTGACTGTTATCATTTATATTTGTATTGATAGAGAGGAGGCAGAGAGAGGCGAGAGAGAGGGGGCAAAGGAGAGTGATGGAAAAGAGAGACGAAAGAGATGAGAAGCGAGCGAGAGTGCGGAGAGAATGGAATAGAGGAGAGAGAAAATAGCTACAAAACTCTAACTATAGCTAAAAATTGTATTTCTTTCAAACTATAATGGTGTATTATAAACACATATCAAATATTTGCTTAATTACATACTTTTCTCTTATTTGAACTAGCTACATGATCCCCGCCAACACATGTCAATATATGTTACTTTTCTCTATTTAAATTTATGTGATACCTAAAAATCTTAGAGTCATCTGAATTTGTATATGTTTTTAAAATATTTTATATTGTTAATTATTGTGAGTTCTAGTAAATTTTACACAAATTTTCAATTTATATATAAATATTACTCTATTTGTCTCAATTTATGTGGAAAAGATAGAATTTCAAGAGTATGTCTCATTTTTTGTGTCACTGATAAAATTTTAAAAGCCAATCAATTTTTCTATATTCTTTTATTAGTTCGAGTTATGAATTATCATAATTTATAGTATTTTACGTCATTTTTAAAAATATAAAAGACAAAAAAATATATATAAATAAATTAAAACAAAGAAACCATCCAAAAATATTATCGAATTGCGAGATGAACATTTGAATTATAAAATTACATCGCTTGAATCAGTTATTTTAAAATGCATACTCTTATTAATTTTTTTTTATCATAGTGAGGAACAACCAACAAAGGTGTGTGGGGCTCACTTATTGTCAAACCCCATATTTTACAAGTGGAATCATAGGTCCCACAAATAATTTTATTTTCCAAAGTTCTTCGTGCTTTCACTATTTTTTATTTATTAGTATTACTCTCTTCCACATTTTTGAGAAAATGTGCCATCATAAAAATGGCAAGTTAGGGTTATTAATTCATAAAAATGGCAAATGTGGAAGATGACAATTTAAGCGTGAAATTTGAAAGGTGTCTATATATTACCAATAGGAACTAAACTTTCTCATGGTGACCTATTCTTGGATTCCAAGTAAAAATGAACCTAGACCATTCTTCAACCCTCCTATTCTTCTTTTAAGAGAAAATTTCAAAAAATAACAAATGTGCTATTTGGCCATAAATATATTTGGGAAAAACTAAAAGAACAAGGGAAAATTAACAAATTAGTCAAAAAAACCTAACTTAATTAGTAAAAGCCTCCATACTTTATAAATATTAGTAAAATGTCAAAATGTCTTTATTTTAGAAAAGATTGTGTATCCTAATTTACTTCCTATTTTATTTCACCTTAATTACACATTTTCCAATTAATTCTCTCTCATATGTTTAAAAAAAAGTGAATATTTTCTCTCTCATATTTTCATCTTCCAATTCTTCTCCATTTCAAAGCCTGCCTCTCTCTGTTCCTTTTTTTTTTGTTTGTTTTTTCTTTCAGAAATTGGAAAATATATTTTATAAAGATATTCACACAATCCCTTTGATTAAGATATGCATATTTATCCGTTTTTTAAGATTTGTTTTATGATTATTTTTTTTAAATCGTTCAAAATTGTTGTTTGTAGTTAAAATCACGTTTAGGGTTTGATAAACTCCAAATCACTCTCCAATGGTAGAATCTAAGAGAATTACTAGAGGTATCCAACTTAATCAACGATTTTCTAGCGATTTTCCATCATTTAATCTACGTATTACTCAAGAAATAGCGGATAATGTAGGATCCGCTGCTAAAATGATGGAAGAGAGATGATCGAAATATTGTTGTGGATATTTTGTTAGTTTTGATAAAATACCACATATTTGGAATCACCCTTTTCTAGGTATGTACATTGTTATGTACTAAGTAAATGAAGGATATTTTTATACTTTAGATAGTGATGCTATTTCAGATGGGATAATTGTATAGAATGACAAACTTATAATCTAAAATAAATGGAGTAGCTACTGTTTGATTTAATTGCGCCCCGTAGCAAACGTTTGCCAGTCGCCTCTCTCCCTCCAAATTCTCGCTCGCCACTCTCCCTTTCTCGCTCGCTCCCTTTGTGCTCGCCTCTCTCGCTTTATACAACATAATTGTATAAATTGTGTTTCTGTTTGTATAAAGCGAGAGAAAATTGTATATACACATGCAAATACATATATATTCGTCCTATACACTTATAATTATACAATAAAAATATTTCCCTTCCCAGTTCTCTTTTGTCTTTCTCTCTTTCTCGTTTTATACAAACACGGATTATACAATATAATGTAAAATTTATGTTTGTATAATGTATAAGTTATGTTTGTATAAAGCGAAAGAAATTTGTATATACACATGCAAATACATATATATTCGTCTTATACACTTATAATTATACAATACAAATATTCCCCTGCCCAATTCTCTTTTGCCTTTCTCTCTTTCTCATTTTATACAAACACAGATTATACAAATATAATGTATAATTTATGTCTGTATAATGTATAATTTATGTTTGTATAAAGCGAAAGAGAGAGCAATTTTTGATATACAAATATTTTTGTCAACGATTTATACAAACGAGAGGCTAACAACAATTTATACAAATGACCTGCCAGCGAAATTATACAAATCTGAAGAGGAGCCAACAAATTATACAATTGCTTCTTTTTTTATATACGTATATCGAAATAGACATAGCTTTCAATTGTATATGTATATCGAATTATACATATATATGTTTGCTATGAAGCGCAATTATGCAAACTTTGTTATAGCATACAAATATGATTTTTTTGTTTGCTGTATGTGAAAGTTGCTCATTTCAGATTGTATTAATGAATTCTTATTGGATGGTTTTGTATTCATCATGGTATATTTGTTGTATTTGTGTTGTGTGATTTTATAAGTTACTGTACTTATAGGTTTTTGTATTCACTATTCTCTGTATATCATTTTCTAGTTATGGACATTATAAGAGTGTTATTTGTATCCAATTAAGTAAAGATACATATTAAGTTATACATTTGTATTCCTTTAAAACAAATAGTGATGATATTTCAGATTGTATTCACTCCTTATTATTTGATTGTTTTGTATTCATTATGGCATATTTGTTGTAGTTGTGTTATGAGCTTTACAAGTTACTGTATTTACATGTGTTTGAAATTCATTATACTATGTGTATCATTTTCTAGTTATTGACATTGCAAGAGTGTTGTTTGTATCCAGTCAAGTTAAGATACATATTAACTTTATACATTTGTATTCATTTTAAACAAACAATGATGATTTTTTCAGATTCTATTCAGTATAGCATATTTGGTGTATTCATTAGATCATAATAATTATTGTATCTGTCTGGTGTGGATTATAAGTTACATTATGGTATAAATTTGTATTTATATGATGTGGTTTCTAAGATACAATGTAGTTCAATAAACAGAAAACAAATAACAAATAAATAAATGAAAATACAGTACAATTGTTGTAAAAATTGTACCCGCTCCAATTTATTTTTCGTAGGGACAATTTGATTCAAAAAATTAAAAACAAACAACCAATGAAAAAACATGTCTTCAAACAATCCATTATTATTTTCGTATTCAACAAGCAAACAAATTCAACGAATCCACCATTACTAATTATTCATACGTTGTTCATAATACATACAATTTACAATGAAAATAGATACAGTTTACAATTATGTAAAGAAATTCATATCAAAATTATAATCAATTAGAAACAGATTAAGGATGAAGCAATTAACTAATACATGGTCCAATTTGTATTCCACCAATTTTATCGAACTTTCAGCAGAAAAATCCATCTCCAAATTAAAGCTGCTTGTCAACAATTTTTTTTGTCCTATTTCGTTCAAATCTATCTTACCAAACAGAAAAAAATAGATTTTAATCAAAATAAATTGATCAGAGATTGAGTATTTTCAGTTGAATCTTGAATATCAATAATGAGAAAATTGATCAACAATGGGGTCGCCGATGAAGTATTCAGTTTTGATTTTTGTAACAGATGAGACTTTTAAGGGATTGTTCCTTTTTAAAATTATTCTTTCCCCTAAATTTCTCCTTTCTGTTATTTAACAATTGTATTCTTTCAATTAAAACAAATAATAAAAACATAAATAAGATACATAATAAACTATTTTTTGACATTTTTACTAAATATTGAAAGTGTTGACAATGGATCCTATTAAATATTAAAATATTGACATTTTGAAAAAAATTCCAATAAACAATTGGAAACTAATATTGGGCCTTATAATTTGTCATTATTTGGCAAACATCCCAAGTTTTCAAGTTCTAGAATTTTTTTTGAGAATTTTTAAAAATTACCGCAAATTTATAGTATATTATAAAAGCATCTATCATCCATTAATCTCAATTAATATCTATTTACAACCAACTTCATTAAAAAGAACTACTTATTTATAATGGGTTACAATTTATATATCCTGAATTAGTGACACGTTTGATATGAGATTATTGTACTGCTCTTACTCATATTATTGTTTTTATTGTTATTGATTGTCATCAACTATGTTGTAGAGTTTTTTTTTAATGGAACATATTCATTATAAAATGAGTAGGACAAACTTATGGACAATTTTAATATTTTTTAGAACTTATGGATATAAATTATATTATTTGAAAAAGTCATATATTTATCCCAAAATCTATGATCAAACACATGGTCCAACTTCACCCAAAAACGAGTTGCCAAAAATACTTGGGAATTTGCGGTCAAACACATTGTAAAACTTCGCCCAAAAATGACTTGTAAAAAATACTTGGAAATTTGTGCTCAAACGCTAGCTAAGACTAGAAATATGATCAGACAAAATAACTATACTTTATTTAGTTATGATTCGCAGCTACATGTTAGACTGGGAGATAGGAAAGCGAGATTGGGAGAGGGAAGAGAGGGGCGAGCTAGAGAGTGAAGAGAGGCGAATTATATTTGTATATATGTTGGATAATTGTATATATGTAACTAGTATGTATAAGTATCAATAATTGTATTTGTATATCTGTTGGATAATTGCATATATCTAATTAATATGTATATATTTCAATAAATACAAGTTGTATTAAATACAATTTATAATAATGAATAAATTGTATCAGTGAATATAATTGTATGAATGTTGGATCAAGTTTAAATTTGTATTTGAGAAAATACATAAAATTCCCCCCCAAACATGTCTACATAACTTAGTTTAGCAATGCAACTTTATAGTCATTTTTTACCCCCCTAATGTAGTTCCAGTTGAATTAAATTACCCCCTAAAAGATGACGTGGCAAAATTTGTGTCATCAATTTTCTACAGGCACGTGAAGATGAAAAAAAAACAAAAAGTTGTTTCAAACTATGCACGTGTCATCATCTCATAGGATGACAAAATAAATTAATTACTCCATATTTTACTATTTCTAAAAAATATTTTCTTTTTAATTCAAAATTTCTCTTTCTTTTATCCATTTTTTCCCTACTTTTTCTACCTTCCTCTTTCTTTCTTCTTTTTCAGTCCATCACACCCAGTTGCAACAGAGCATTTTTTCCAAATGTCAATATTTTTCTTTTCTTTTTAATTTGTTTCTCCTTTTTAATCTTTTCTTTGTTTTTGTGTTCTTCTTTGACAAGAAACTTGATGTTCAGTTCTTCGACATGATTTTCGACATCAAGAAAGTGTCAAATCATCCATTAAAGAAGTCAACAAAAAATTGATCATAGAATCCTCACCCAACTTACAAAAAAAAAAACTAATAATCTTATGGAAAGAATATTTCTGATCTTGAAAAGCGGGGGTTGAGGAGTAGTTGAAATCAGAATTGAAGAAATTTTTTTATAGACTTTGTTGTTAGTTCATGTAAGATTGAAAAAACATTTGTTATAGCTTAGAGTTGCAAAAGTTGTTCGGATTTCTCTTTGAAAATGAGAAAATGAGAAGGTGGTGAACTTGAGGGCAACAATGGAGAAAATTTAGTTATTTAGGGCATTTTAATAATTAATTAGAGATTAATTTATGAAACTATAATTAATAAAAAAAAATTAAGAATAATTATGAAGGAAAAAAAAAAAGAAAAAATTAAATTTAGTATAATTCCAAATTAAATTTGATTTTCCTTTTTAAAAAGTTTTAAAATATTATTTATTATGTGGATATGATGTGGCGTTGATGTGGCACTGATGAGGCATGTGTAGTGCATTTCCAGTGTGAGACTGGTATTGAACTGTTAGGGTGGGATTAAATTCACTTCAAAGATTTTAAGGGGGTATTTAAACTCTTATGTAGTTTAAGTTCTAAAATAAGGTATCGTGCCAAGTTCATGGGGTTTTTAAAAAAATATATTTTCTCTTTGTATTTGTATAATTGATTATTATCATTTGTATCAATGTTGTATCAATTGTATTAACAAAAACAATTTGTATCAATAAATTAAGTATAAATTATATGAACCACATATTATAAGTACAAAATAACATCCTATCCCTTCTAGTTTTCTATTTACCAAAAATTCCTTAAAAATGATGTTTGTGGGATACATAGCGTTATGCACGGGATACATTAGGTTTGATACATTCCACATAGCGGGATACATAGCGTTGTGCACGGGATACATTAGGTTTGATACATTCCACATAGTGGGATACATAGCATTGTGCACGGGATACAAGCGGGATACATAGCATTGTGCACGGGATACATAGCGTTTGATACATTCCACATAGCGGGATACATAGCGTTGTGCACGGGATACATAGGTAAATAAGGGATTTTTGTAAATTTTGAAATAAGTAGGGACAAATGGATATTAAGGTAAGTAAAGGAGTGTTAGTTAAGTAATTTGTCCATAAATTAATTGTACTAGCGAATACAATTGTATCAATGTTGTATCAAATTCAACATTTCTTTTTGTATAATTGATTGTTATCATTTGTATCAATGTTGTATCAACGAATACATGTGTATTTTTATTTTGTATCAATGAAAGGATATGTATAGTTGACACTCGTCATTTGTATAATTGATTGTTATCATTTATATTTATATAATTGACTGTTAACATTTGTATTGTTATAATTGATTGTTATCATTTGTATTTGTATTGAGAGTGGGGGCAAAGAGAGGCAAAAGAGAGGGGGCAAGGTGATGAGAGGCGAACGAGAATGCAGAGATAGAGGAAGAGAGGAGAGAGAAAATAGTTACAAAACCCTAATTATAGCTAAAAATTATGATTCTTTCAAACTATAATGTTGTATAGTACATACATATCAAATGTTTGCATAATTACGTAGTTTTTCCTTCTTTGAACTAGATACATGTGCACGAGCCAACATGGCCCAATATATTTTACTTTCTTTAATTTAATTTATGTGACACATGACATTTTTAGAGTATCAAAATTTGTATTATTTTTTAAATATTTTAAATTGTTAAATATTTTAACTTCTAATACATTTTACATAATTTTTCAAATAATAAATATTACTACATTTGTCTCAATTTATGTGACACGAATAGAATTTCAAGAGTTCGTCCTAATTTCAGTGTCACAGATAAAATTTCATAAATCAACCAATTTTTTTTTTTATAATCTGTTAAAATATTTTGAGTTATGAACTATCATAATTTATAGAATTTTTACGTCATTTTAAATGTATATAAAAATAGAGAATCACCAAAGAAATATGATCAAAGTGCGAGATGAACATTTGAATTATAAAATTACAACACTTATATCAGTTATTTTAAAATACACACTCCTATTGAAAAATATTTATCATGGGTGAGGCACAATCAACAAAAGGTGTGTGAGACTCAACCATTGTCAAACCCCATGTTTGACAAGTGGCATTGTAGGTCCCACAAATAATTTTGTTTTCCAAACTTTTTCCCTCTTTCACCATTTTAATTTACTAGATATAATATGTATGTGCTTAATTTAGCTTCCTTGTATTAGCATAACATTTATTCTTACACTGGGTAATATGTATGTATGTTCATATATTGTTCTCTTTCCTCTTCCTTGGGTCCTTGTGATGTCATGTCATCGTATATATCTGTAAAAATTAAATACAATGCATTATTCAGGTGATAAAAAAGTGTGAGAAGCATAGAATCGTATCTTACAGTAGTTTGTAATATCAATTAGATGAGAGAAACTGTGAAACATCATTTAGTACTTAAACTATTAACATATCAAAATTCAAATATATAGGGAAAAAAAGTTTAATAAGCAAGTTCACAATTCATGCCAAACTGCAAAAAAACCTCTACATTCAAGAACTTGAAAGTTAAGATTTCACCATGTTTTACAAATATATCAATAGAACTTATTTTCAATTCTAAGACTTTATTAAGTAAATTAATTCAAACAGGAATAATGACTATGCATTCTCTCAATTCTAATTTAGTTGCAATACTGCTTCAAATTAGAAAGCATATGCAGCTGAATTTCTAAACAATTTATTTTAGAGTGGATTAGGAAGAATGGGAGTATCTATATCCACAGACAATCTGCATCCACATTAAAAAAATTGGTAAAAAATTAAAAAAAAACACCAATAAAATACCAAAGGACAAATGGAGAACAAAATAGAAAAGGACAGACAATGATAATTAACACCTCAAACTCCTCTTTCTAGTAAATAGAAGAACAATTCAAAGGATGTTACTCATTATTTAAAATAGGAAATGTGCATTTCTAGAAGGACAAAAGTAAAAATTCTTCTCAGTACACAAGTCAAGATATTTCTCCACTTAACTTGTTTGTGTCTCGCTGGATCAATTTTCTTTAAACATATCGAGGACACGAGTAAGTAAAATTTTTCCCTAAAACAAGTTGTGATTGTTTGATATTCTATTATCTTAGAAGGGGAAATAATAAGATCCATGAGCGAAGGTATGATAGTATTTTCTACTTCGAAGGTCATATTTATCCCTCAAGAATCTATTTTCTTATCAAATCCTATCTTAATTAGTCCAAGACTTCCAAGATTGCTCATAACATAAGGAAAAACATGATCCACTTAGTAGCAGACTTCATTCCCTGATAAATAACATGAGCCAAGACTTAAGATATATCAAAATTAAGAAACAGCTAACCAAAAAAAATTGTAGAAAAAAACAAATAAAAACATTAAGAATTATAAGAATTGAACTCCGAAAACAAAATGATCAACATGCAGTAAGTACATGCAAATAGTTACTCCTATATCTCCTTTATAGTTAAATGACCAAATTTTAACAGTGATACAAAACAATAATTTCCATAATCTCCTCATAATGATTATGTTCGCAATATCAATGGCTTCAAAGAATGTCCTCAAACATAGTTTTATGTCATCATCTACGTGAATACCTAAATATGAAAAATATAATGAACCCCTAAACAAGGATATGAGACAAAAGTATAATAAAAAGAAGGGACCAGGAATATACATACATTATTACTGCTTTTAGACTAAAGAGTTCTTAGATAATAAGCAGCAAAAGAGCTATAGTGATACCAAAACTTCCAAAAATTATAGGAGAATACTGGAGTCTCTTAGGTATAACATGACTAAAGCACGTCATGAATCATCTGAATACCAGATAAGTTATAGAATGAAGACATTTATTCCTGCTTTAGATACTTTCAAAGGGATGAGTGAGTTGATGTTCATTCCGAAGTTGTGTATGTACAACAAAAACAAGACCGACTCAATAAGATTGAGGGCCTAGCTAAAGCAAAACTTAAGAGAGGGGCCCTAATATATTTCTTCCCATCATATATACTTTTATTTAAAATCTATTTTTTAGCTCTTTTAGATGCGAAGTCAGTAGTTACTGTTTTATAATCGATTTGTTATAATAATTCATTTTCAATTGATAATATAGTTAATCCATTCAATCTTTCTTGAGACATTGTTGATCTAAAATAAGATTTAATCAATTTTAGTTTCGAAAAAACTTCTTTCGTCTGAGGCAACAGGTACATGAATTGTTAACATAATTCTTTAAGTAATATGTGTATTTGGAAAAATAGCTTGATCTACTATATATATATATATATATATATATATATATCAACTCTAATTTCAAGGGACTATGTGATTTCATTATCAATATTTTCATCAAATTGTTTCTTACGAAATTCAGGTTCTATATTCATCTCATATGCAATTTCCTAAGTAGAAATCATAGCACTCATAATACATATAATTATTTTTTTTTAAATAACATTTATAAGTATTTTTTTTATAAAAAAATAATGGGTTCCCCCCCAATATGGGGCCCCAAGCGATGACTTTAGTGGCCTAGGGGTTAAGACGGCCCTGAACAAGAAGATAAGGTAATTACAAGGTTGTCAAAGTTATTATGCCTAATTTAGTGTATGAGCATAAAAAAGTATCAAAAACTTCACAACTATTTACGATATATTCAAAATTTATCTAACATTCTTATATTGTGCAATTAATAGCAAAAGGTAATGGAGAGAACTAACCATAAAAACTTTCTTACTATAAAGGAGAATATCAAAAAACTGATTTGTGAGATCACATAATTTTTTGAGTTATGTTTTCGTGTGTGAGATTAATGTTGTAATTTTTTTTTCTTTCAAGTCGAAGGCCTGTCAGAAATAAACTCAATATTTAACATTTTAGAGGTATTGTCTACATTGATTAATCATGTGCAGGGTTTAAATCAGTAGATTTAACTTGCTAAACGTACATTTAAGCTCTATTGATCACGTTCAAGATTGTGATAAGCCAAAAGAATAGCTCTTTCTTTACATGTACGTCGGCGTATAACCTGTGTACAATTTTGATTGTAGGTGACTTAAAAGAATTAAAACTTACATTTTGAACCTTTGAAGATACCAATATGAGTGATGTATTCAACTTGAACCAGTAGCCTGCATAAGGTATTTTCCCACCTCTTTATTTGAGCTTTCAATGTAATTTTGTCCTCAATTTG
The DNA here is from genome assembly GCF_900185275.1 of Solanum verrucosum. Taxonomy (NCBI): domain Eukaryota; kingdom Viridiplantae; phylum Streptophyta; class Magnoliopsida; order Solanales; family Solanaceae; genus Solanum; species Solanum verrucosum. The sequence continues at coordinate 321,543 of NW_026020814.1, forward strand.
CTAATGTTGTTGGGATTTTTTCAATTTTTATTTTGGTGAAGTTGATTCATTTAACAAGAAACACGTATTTTCTACCGTTAGATAGGTCCTACTACATTTAAATGACATCAGTTCATACAAGAGGAGTTGTATAGTATCTTGTCACTCCATTTTCGTGTACATATATAACTGTAAATATTGCACGAAATTGTTCTCTTTTTTTCCTATTGAATCATCAAACGCCATTGTCAACTGTTTACTTATTCCACATATATGTAAATTTATGCATTCAGCCTATCATAACAGAGTTCTGATAAGTGATTGTAGTCCCAAACTTAAATGCCAATAGGTCATCAACCAAGTCAATCACATTTTAGGGGAGGGACGGAGCTAGGGTACCGAGGGGGTTTCATAGTAAAAAACTTACAGTATATATAAGGCCAAAATTATTTCGTATTTATATATAGTAGAGTTGAAACTCCTTATTTTTTGTTATATGTGTTTATCTCTTTATATTCTAAATTCCCTTAATAAAAATCTTAGCTCTGTTTGAGGGTTGAAGGAAATAGGAGTAAAACAAACAAACTCAATTCTAGATTGAAAGGGCTTTAATCACTATAGACCTAACAATTGTCTATTTCTTCCGAAAGGAGTCTCAATATTAGAGCTGTCAAAATGGGCTTGGCCCGCTAGGCCGTCCCAACCCAACCCTTGAATTAAGTGGGGTTGGGCCTAATTTTTTTGGCCCATTTAGGAACGAGACTTTTTAGCCCAGCCTCATTTGGCCCGCTAACCTCGTAGGCCCAACCCGCAAGCCTCAGAGGCCAGCCCGTGGGCTATGAATATTTAAAAATATTTTTTATATATATTTTTAGTAGTGTTTTATTTGTAAAGTTTTTATCAATAAATATTTTTAAAATTAAAAAAATCAAGTCTTTTAAACTAGCTAGTTTTTTGTGGGAGGAATGGTGGAATGATCAACATTTTCCCGCTAAATCTTACGTTGACTATTATGTATTTTTGTATGTATTCACCGAAGTGTGTGATTCATAAATATATTTTTGTAAGTATTCACCGAAGTGTGTGATTCATAAATAAAAATTTGTATGTATTGATGTCGTGTTCATAAACGTCAACGTTCGATACTCTTAGATACTCTTTTTCTATAAGAGAGTAATATTGTTAATTTTTTGGTTGAAGGGCAAACCCGTTCTAACCCGTGGCCCGCTTAGGGCTGCTATTTTATAGGCCCTTTAATTAAAAGGGTCAGCCCGTCCCAACCCATTTAACTCTCTAGCCCGTTAGGGTTGGATTGGGTTGGGCCAACCCATTTTGACAGCTCTACTCAATATCATATACATTAATATAGAGAATGAGTGACACAGAGAGAGTGGAGAGCTAGAGTAAAGAGTAACTGGAACCAAACAACAATGTTAAATAACCTTAATAAATCGGTACATGCATACCTATTGATAAAGAAATCAGTTCAATTCCAAAAAGTGTGAACTCAAACTCGTTAATAATCTGTTATTTTCCTATAAAAGCCTTCACATCACCCATGAATTTCAGCCATAAAATTGGGAAAGAGAATCAGATAGAATAATAAAGACATCTACTCAGAATTGAGTCGTAAAATTCAAGTAGGTAAAAAAACTGAAAGAATTTTGTAGCAAAAATTGGAAGAAAATATACCTGGAATTCTAAAGAATCCATATGTTTCGTTGTTATTGTTTTGTAGAAAAATTTGAAAAAGAATATACCTCCTGAAGAATCCATATGCTTCACTTTTGTGGAGATAGAAGAATCGAAGAATGAAGATTTATTGTCCTCGGATCTCATAAGGGAGAAAATCCTAGTTTTTTCAGAAAATTGGTGTCAGTACCAAGGAACCACCCACGAACCGTAGGTAGAACCACATAATGTAGATGGGGCCGTTGTTGGCCAGTTCAAGTTCCCATAAGAGTCAAGGTTCCAGTACTTAGCGACGGTTCACCAGGACGGTTCGTGATTAAATGCACGAGCCATAGGTAGGTCTCGTAGGTGAGTCCCAGACTTAGAGGAAATTCAGGATAAAAAAAATGAGGCCGATAGTCGTGGTCCACGGTCCGTCAATGGGCCCACCGTCCGTAGGTGGGGTTCCGCCGTTGGGGTCCAAGATTCAGTGGTCTTTGATCCCACCCACGACCGACCAATACAGTTTTTGGTTAGACTTACGAACCATAGGTCTGGCCTTAGGTGAGGGTCAGCAGTTATTTAGAGCAAAATGACTTTTGGGTCAACTTCAAACGGTCATATCTTTTAGCACAAAATGAATTAGGTGACCCATGACCTATCAACTTAAAGATAATATAATCCTCTTTCCAACGCCACTGAGTTTGCTAAAATCCAAGCTCAGAGTAAAAAAATTATGCTCATTTTAGTGAAGCCCTGTTGAGCAGAGCATGAACCACGACCCAGTCAATGGGAAGTAGTTCAAATGACGATCCGATAGTCCCATAGTAGATGGTACTTCGTCATTTTTAAGCCAGGGTCGTTTTGGTCTTTTCCGCGATGCATTAGGCACTTAAACTACATCGTTTGATGCCTAAACTACGTTGTTTTACTTAGTCTAAGCCTAATAATCTAGTCAGAAATACCCAGAACCCTCATTCTCCAATAATCACCCTACTTAGAGCGAAAAGAAGAGAAAGAGGCGACCAAAGCTTCCAAGAACAAGCAGAAGCATTCTTCAAAGTTCAGCCTCGAAATCCAAAGGATTTTTCTGTAGATTTCGTCACCAGGTATGTGAAATTTCACTAGTGGGTTCCTTTCATCGACTAGGTCCCTATAATTCAGTCTTGCTAAAGTTAGCTGGGGGCATATCCCAACAACTCAATTCAGGTAGAGGCTTTTCAGTAGTAGTAGATTCAGCTTGAGTTGTTGAGTGGTTGTTTAAGTTATCACTAAAATCTTATTATGTTTTATATATTCAAACTAGTTGGGTTTTTTCCCATTTAAGATATCCATTGTTTTAGCTTCCGCATAATATATGTTTTACTCAGTTATATTCAGTATGCTTGATATATACAAAACTCAAGGTTAGCTTGGGGTCACTCGTGATCCTAGGTCCCGTGTTATGTCTAGGGGATAGCCTCGAGGCGTGACATTTATGATTTAGAGTGGGTTAAATATCTTGCATTGGATGATTCTAGATTTGTGGAGAGAGAACATTTGTTTGCAAAAAAGTGCCATTTTTGCCTTGGTCGTCCCATCTTTCACGTTTTGTATAGTAGATATTAGTATTACTGTCTTCCACATTTTTGAGAACAAGTGCCATGAGAATTTTTTTATTTTTTTAGGAGAATTATTTCACTTCATCTTTTGTCCATAAAATTTGCAAATACAACTTGAAATTGTATTTGTATTTCGGAAAACATTCAAAATCTTGTTTTCACTTTCTCTTATTTTTCCAGTTTTTTTGATTAATTATTTTTCAAAGAAATCTTAAGTTTTTATTTTTTATTAAATAACCTCGTTTAAATCATATTCCATGTTCAATAATATTTTATATTTTCTTAAAAAATACATAAAGATTCTATATATTAATTGCAAAAATTATGGCTAAGCACAGCTCCAACTTTGAAAATTCCAAAAGAAAGTTATTTTTTAATATTATTTTCATGGCCAAATGCCTATTTTAAAAGTCATAAAATTTTTAGTTGACCTTTATTTTTTATGATAATTTAATGTTATAAAATATGATATAGGAGAAATGACATTATGATAGGGATAATTGATATCGCTCAAATTACTCTCCAAAACCAATTAAAAGAGTGAGTGGCCGTAGTCAATATAAAAATCCAACCAAGAGTCGGGGTCGTATCCCACAGAGAATGGTATATCATGGAGAATTCCTTATCAAGAAACTTGGATTTTAAATTAGCTCATTTGTAATAGTAAGAACAATTGGGTGGATGATACCACCAACTCAATATAAAACTTTGGTTATCAATTATAGCAATTAAACTAAAATATCGACGAAATCAAGAGTTAACAAGCAATATAGGGGCGCAGGATTGAAAATCGACGTCACATAGGGGTAATTGTGTTTCTCTATATTGATGAAAATTCATGATTATGCTAAGTCATCTTCATTGACGCTAATCATCGTTCGATCTCAAAGCATCTATACCTAGAATCTCCTTTCGTTCTAATCTAAATGCCAATCCTAAACAATCCAATACCTTACTCTATTCTCTCTTTCAAGAACAGGGCAAATAGATCTGACCCATAACCTCCTTTTCAACCAAGTTACAAACATCAAACCTAAATTGCTAGTATTAAACTAATTACCCACTTCAACTAATCTCTTTCGAGCATCAACTAGAGATTGGGAATAGACATTACATTTGCAACCTTAACCCTTAAGTTAACCCCATGGTAATTAGACCAAATTCATGCATGAACAACAACAAAATAGAACATAGCACAATACCCACTACATTAAATCAACATCCAACCCCATTCTAGCACCCCTAAATCTTGGGTTTTAACCACTCATCACAAAAAATAAAGAGATCATACCTTCCAAGAAAGTAGCCATGGGTAAATTGAAATCAAGCAATTAAAAGTAAACCCACTTTGGATTCAACTTCAATTTATCAAAATCAAACACCAATTTGTAAAACTCCAAAAGCTAGAAAAGTGTTCTTTGAAGGTAAAGTGTTCTCAAACTCTTTTCAAAGAGAACTTTTGGAACTCAGTGAACTCCCTAAAAAGGGTATCTTTTGGGCTATTTATACTTTCCCAAAATTTGGCCCAAAATCCATTTCGCGGCTTACTAGGCAACGTTATTTGGGTTCACCAAACCTGTTCGGCAAATCACCTTTCTCTCCTCAGCTCACATTAAGATGCTCTAAGCTTCAGGTGTTTGAACCTCAGTTGGTGAACTCGATTGAGTCAGCCTTTCATGTTCAGCGAATCACTGAATACCAACTTGGTTTGCCTTTTGAGCATCTAATCTTTTCTTTGAACACTATCAGTTTGGGCGATGTGAATCAGGATCGACGTCATTCGGCGTATCGCCGTATCTACTGGAGTCCACCGACCTTCTTTGATAGACACAAGTGCTATGCACTGTCAATTTGGGTGAGGTCGTGCTCAGTTGGCGATTCACCCTTCTTGTTAGACGATCAACATGTTTACTTTGCACTTCTTTTTGCATATTTGGCCATTCTTTCAAACATCAGTCCTTGCCTTGTCCAATTGCATTCATAACTGCAAATCATCAACATTCTATTAGAATAGGAAAAAATTAGGCACTAAGGACACTATTTATTGAGCTGAATGGACCTTAAATGAGTGCAAATCTACCACTCATCAACACCCCAACTTAAACTTTTGCTTGTCCTCAAGTAAATAAAGAACACAATAAGTTCAATAAGGGTGTCTACAACAGTACTCAATGAGGGCTAACATACAAGTTCCATAGCAAGACTAATCTCAATAACATGTTACCCTCAATCATGATAAAAAAAACTTCAAATGATGACTAGCTAGTCTCAACACAAGCTTAAGCTCACTTTAGCTTCTTGTCTAATGCAAGAACACATTTCAACAAATGCATTCAAGTTCTTGAGGGTCTTTTAGGTTTGTAATGGGGTTGAGAGTTAAGATATGATCAATTTGGATTGGTGACTTTACATTTTAAAAGCATTGTTGCAATCATCATCACCTCTTCTCAAGTTCTTTTCCTTCTTTTTTCATTTGAGAACTCAAAACTTGACTTGTCACTGGAATCCCCTTTTATTTCATTCACTCATCATTTTCATTTTCATTTTTACAAGGCATTTCCATCACAATGATTTCTTTTTTCTAAGGAGGGGTTCCTTCTTTTTGGTAACACTTTCAAAGTTGAGTCTCATTTCATCTTTCTTTGCCCTTCACTTGGCTTTCATTCATCCTATTTTTCACACCCCTAACTTATGCTTTTGGCCTAAGGTTGCTATCTAAACATCACAATTCTTCAAAACGGATTTTTGGTGAGAAAGTAAGGATAATTTGGTTCAAGAAGCTTTCTTTTGGTTACCAACAAATAGGTTAGGCTCAAATGGTGCCAAAATTGATTCACACCCTCAAAAGGTAGTCACAAAGGATTATGGACAATTTGGTTCCCTCTTTAAAAGTTTTCTCAAGATCATGTCTCACATTTACCAAGATTCAAACAATTAGACAAACAAGGCAAATTCTAGGACTTCACATGCATGTATTAATGTAAGACCTCACCATAAATGGAACTTTGAAATACACTCTTTTAGCACATCCCGAAAAGATAAAAAAAGGAGGTGTGATGTTCATTGCAATGCTCACATCAAAATACAGCTAGTCAACAAAAGATTCAAAAAAATCGCTAAAAGGTGCAACCACATCGATTTTATTCTCCCAACACCAATACTATGCATCATGCTTATCATGAGTACTTTTTAAGACATTGATATTGAACACAATCGATCCTTAAATTGTTATCAATGAAAACTTCATGCATTTCACGATTTTAAACTCATGGGGGTTGCAACATATGGAAGAACGAAAAAAAAAGACAATATTTAAATAAAAAGAGCACTCTAATATAGATTAAAGTAATACTACAACTGGTTAAAACTTAAAATAACAAAATACAATCAAAAGGGGAATATTGGCATGAAGGCCCTCACCCCACCAAAAATAAAATGCAGTGTCCTCAATGCAATATAAATAAAAGTACAAGAGGCTAAGATAAAGGGTCCCACTGAAAGGCTATGCCTGTAGAGCACTCTCGTTTGGAGTTTCAAGTGGTGAAGCCTCAAGAGGGGCATCGATGCCCAACAACAGGATCACTGGACGAGGCAGGGAAGGGTCAACTGGGGCATCAATACATGTCTCTGTAGTAAGAGGTAGGATGGGGTCTAGAGTGACTCCACTAGAGTTAACATCTGAAGTCTTTCGAAGATATCTCTCTAAGCTGCCTGAAGAATGACCTCCTTGGTCTCCTGTAGCTTTTTCAATGTTTTAGCAATCCCATGCTCTTCATCCCACAAATACTAAGCCTCGATCCTCCGAATGTCATTGAAAGAGACTCGTATGATCCTAACATTTGTAGATTCTCGAAAAGGGACTCCTGCCATCTCGCACAACTGCGTAATCAGTACTGGAAATACTGGAAATGTAAGAGATGTCTGCTCCTGCCTCACCTTCATCAATATCTCATCAGCAATGATAACACTCACATGTATGTGCTCTCTATCAATAATCATACCTACCAAAATCGCCTTGTCATGGCGAATGATAGACCCATTTTGTGACGGAATTAGGTGTTGCTGATGAAACAAAACCAATATCTTGACACCACATTCAAGTCATTCTTCTTGATTCAGGCACCATCAGCAATCTAGGAGGGAGAAGAGTCAAAATTCAAAGGAGCCAGCCACCCCTTTAGGGAGTCCAAAGCATGACGCATCTGAAGTGAATATAAGTCTGACTCATATGACAAAATCTTTAGTGCAATATTAATAGCTCCGGCATTGCACCATACTTTCTTGCCACGCACCTCCACTTCTTCAAGTAGTTTCCAGACTGTGCCCTTTTGGTTCTTTGGATGGGCCTGAGCATATGTGGTGTTAAACTCCCTCACCCTAGAAGGGATATAGGGGTCCTAATCTTGGTGAATCCCTCAAATTTATGGACTTAAGTGGTATCCCAGATAGCTATGTAATCGCTTGATGAGTCCAAGATTTGGACTCATTTAGGGATTTGTTTATATAGTTTTAGTGTCCTCAAATGCTTAATTTGTTCCATAAACTGATGTTAAAGCCTTGATTTTCATATATATAGATTGAGGAGCAAAGCAAGGACACTAACAGGAAAAAAGGAACAAAACAAATGGAATAAGTGAAGAAAGGCGAGCCTGATGATCGCCAAGTGGCTATTTTGACCGCCTAAAGTTCTAGTGTTCCAGCCCTGAGGGAAGAAACCAAGTCAGTGACAGGAAAGGAGCAGTCGGCGAATCACCGAGCAGTTCTGTGATGACAAGATGGATCGTCCAAAGTTACAGGACTTGAGGATGCTGAGAGACAATGCAAAAAAGCGATAGAAGAGAGCAAAAGGCGGTTCGCCAAGCCATTTGGCAAACCCGACTTACCTCACCTAATGGCCCTTTGTGGATAATTTTGGCAACTGTAAATTGAATTTTGAACTGTTAATTTAGGAGTTCTCTCCAAGACTCTCTTTTCCATATTTTAGCTTACTACCATTTTAGAATAGTTCTCAGTAGACTAGAAGGTTTTTGGGAGATTCAATTCGGAGATTTTACAAGTGGGTTACTCATTTTCTTCGATTCAGAGCATTTTAAAGACTTAATTATTCTTACCCAGTTGATGGCTAATCAATTTGGTAACTATTTTTTTACCTTTTTATGATGTTTGGCTAAAACCCCAATTCTTGGGGTGTGATCATGTGATTATGAGTTGAATTAGTTTATGGGTATTGTTAATTACTTGTTTAAATGCTATATTGAAATGGGCTTAATCATTAGTTGTGGTTTAATTTATGAATTGTAGTTGCAAATTCAGTTCTAAGTTTGTGTTCTTAGCTTGCTCGAGAGAGAGGTTTTAGAACTAAGAATATTGATTAATGGTTTGTAGGTATTGGGTGTAGTTGGGTTCAACTCGAGAGAGTGAATCCTAAACCCAATCCTACCCATCTAGCTCGAGAGAGTGGATAAATTAAGGTATGGGTTGTTCTTATTGCTATGCTTGTTGATGTTCGGAGGAAATCACTTGATTCGGGATAGTTGTTCGAGAGAAAGCTATCTCCTTTATAGTATATCCTACCCACTGATGTGTAGCTGTTTACTAGTAGTTTCAATTACCCATATATCAAAATTTGCCTAAATTCGATCACATCTCGAAAATTCCTCTCCTTATTGTTATTTCAAATTGTTTATGACTTCGTTGTAGTTGATAATTGCAAACAAAACCCCATCATCTAACATTCGTGTCACCCCTTTTGATTTATTTCATGTCTATTCCTCTAAATAGGTAGATCACATTTGTACTTCTTGATTGAATTTGGACACGTACTGCTCCCTATGGGATTCGACCCCAACTCATTTGTTGGGCTATATATTGCTTAATGATCGTTTGCACTTATAATTGGATGAATTGTATTTGATAAACGTTAAAGACAAATCATCACTCATGACTCCATCTATGGAGAGTCGTCTCTCCTCAAGTATTGTCCTTTGTCCAGGAGCTTTGAGCCTATTCAGGGCTCTTGGGAGCGATAACGACAGGACTCTAGAAGTCGGTGCTTGTGCAGGGAAAGGCTGCACCAACTTAGATCTGATCTCCGTCCTCTTTATCACCACCCCTGTTTAGGTTGTCCCCTTTCTTGGGTAGATGGTTGTGGGGTGGTAACTTGTTGATGACGGGGAGCCTCCAAAGGCTCGTTAATCGATATGCTCATGTGTCTCTTGGGAGGAAGAGGAGGAGAAAGCTCTCTATCCAACTCAGTGTCGGGGAAAACCACTTGCTTATCCTTAGTTCTAGCCATTTCCTGCAAAGCACACATTCAAACATAGGATTTGTAAAGGTTAGTTTAAATTGAAAGCATATTGAATCATATTTCAAAAAATCTTTATGAGGCTCGCCTATCGAAAAGGCAGATCGCCAAATAGGATAAGCAAGTTCCTGTGAGCTCGCTGAAATGGATAGTAGCAATAAACTCAGGGATCTGGCATATAAGGCGAAGTAAACGCCAAATTGGTGATTCTTCGAGTTGGTTTTGGTGGTCTAAGACAAGTATGCTGAAACTGACAGTGCAAAAGGTTAACACAGACATCAAGGGCGATGTTCTCTCCCACTCAGTGATTTACCAAATGGGTTCGGTGGACTAAGATAAACTCGCTGAATGGAACAGTACCCAAGATCATGCATATGCTAAAGAAGGCGAGCTGAGTCTTATTCGGCGATTCGCCTAACCTCCTTAGCGAGCTAAGACAAGCCCGCGAAATATGAAGTGTGTAGCCCAATGCCTAATTTTCTAAGCTAATTCAATATACATAACAAATACGAAGTTTCCCCCCAACATTACAATCCACAAATTTTCTTTTATACCCATGGGTACTCAGATTCCCCCCTAGATATTGCTAGGTATTGCACTAATTGACGATTTCCCCTAAAGAAAGTAGTCACCATGTCTATCATTGGGCAAAATCGTGCAATTGGGTCAGCACTGGGTTACTCAGACTTCACCCACATCAAATTAGACTTAGACCCACCACATTCATCAGTTCAATTACACAATTTAATCAACACAAGTACAATTCACAGTTTGACATGCATCAACGATCGAAATTTCATGGGCACATTTCAAATCATACAATACGATGCTACTTGCCTACCCATAAAAAACAAGCACACAAATTATTTAAAGGGCTCAAGCCCACACCCTTTATGCATTTTAAACTCAAAAATATCAACAAGGTTTCGAAAACCAACCTTAATGATGCAAACATTGAGAAAAAAAGGGATTGGGGTTGTGTTGACACAAAATAAATGAAAATGCACTCCTCAAACTTTGTAAACACTCGCAAAGGGCTCACAAATACTCAAAGTATGCAAAACAAGAGAAAGGAGTTGAAAAGGCTCTAAAATATCAGAGATTTTGATTTTTGAATTAGAAAAAACCATTGGCCTTTTTATACCAGTCCCTTTAACGATCTCGACTAACGTCCCTGAATGTGTTCGAAAAATCACCCATTGGAGCTTAAGATCTCCGAACATGCCTGAACGAACAACAAACCCGAAGGCTGATTCAGTAGACCCGCTTGGGTCTGCATAGTGCACTTCGACGAATCTCCCTTTGGAGTTCTGATCGCCGATCTTGATAGTACTTTCCATCTATTTGATCTCAAAAGGTGGACAAGAATTTATCTGCGCAGTGCCTTCGGTGGATCACCATTTGGGTTTGGTATCGCCTATGCTTCCCTTTTTAATCTCTCGACCTCTTCTCAACCTTCACTCACAACACACGTTATTCGAAAGCATTAAAAACAAAAGCAAAGACTTTAGTTTCCTCCCAAGAAGCGCCTTATTTAATGTCGTGGTATGACATAGTGCTCAATCTCAATTATCATTCTTGGGGTTCGGGATGGTGTCACTAGGTAATGTTCCCTTTAGCCTTGGATTAAGATGAGTGACAATTTGACCCAGTTGGGTCTCCAATTGCTTAATGGAAACTGAGTGAGAAGTCACCATCTAGTATAAATTGAAGAAGTCATTTTTCAATTCCTTCAACACCTTATCGGACCTTTCAACCTTGTTGTATGTCCTTGCAAGCATTTCATCAGACCGACTTCCTTCTAACCCAGTTGGTTCTTTTTGGGCATGGACGATCTTGGGGAGGCACATATCTATCTTTTTAATCTCCCTATCTCTCCAGTTTCCACCCCTCCAGTTTTCCAACCACCATCTCTATCCTTGTTCCAACCTTGGTTCCTACCTTGTCGTTGATAATTGATGTGAGAACCCCCCCCCCCCCCCCCCCACTTGATTTCCCAAGTAATGAACTTTCTCATTATATAATACCTCAAATTTGGCATCATCCGGGCACTGCCCACTGTTGGTTCCAACCGCATTTACCGACTTGGTTCCACCTCCCATGACATGTTTAGACAACAAATCAATTTGGGTCATCATTTTGGCCATGTTTTCATCTCTTTCATGGTCCTTCTCGATTTGTTCTTTGCTTAAACTCAATTGTAGAAGAGGCACTTGATCCTTTCTAGTATGCCATGCTCGATTGACCTTGGTCATATCATCTAGTAACAATGAAGCCACATCATACGGTGGCCTCATTAATCCACCTTGGACTAACTGGTCAGCCACACCTTTGTTAATCGAATCAAGACTGTAATAGAAGTATTGCAGCATCAAATTTTCCGGTACGCCATGCATTGGACATTGCAAAAGCATCTTCTTGAATTTCAGCCACGTCTCATGTAGAGGATCACCTCTGATGCACTTGAAATTCTGGATTTGGATTCATAGATTAACCATCTTCGAGGGTGGAAAGAATCTCTCCAAGAAGGCATCATTTAGCTTTTCCCACGAAGTGATCGAATCTTTTGTAAATTCTGCTAACCATCTTGTAGCTTCTCCCGTTAAAAAGAACGGGAATAATCTCAACTTTATAGACTCTTGAGAGGCATTCTTGAACATAAAACATACCTCCAAGAAATTCCTAAGGTATTCATGGGGATCCGTATGAGCTAGACCCCCAAAATTTCCCTTCATCAAGAGCAATTGTATTATAGTTCGGGTGATGTTAAACACCGATTGTTTTACCGTTAAAAAGAAATAAAAGACATAGTTTTCGAAAACCAATTTAACTTTTTCAGAAAATCAATTTTCAAAAGAGTCTCCACTTAATCTTTGAAAGAGATGAAAACTTATAATTTTCAAAAAACTTAAACAGAAAAATCAAATTTTGAAAATACCAAAGGGGTTCGGGGTTCAATTTACACTTCAAGAACATGTTAGTCCCTTGAAGTGTCCTCTAACATGCGGTTGACCTACGACTTGACTAAATATTTGACTTTTGACTAACTTTAAAAAAATTGACGAAGTTATAAATAAAAGTTATTTTAAAGTATTACTTGAAAGGAAAAGGTTGAAATAATTTTTCTAAAGAAGTAAAAAATATTTCTATCGATAAATAGCAAAGTAAATAATCAAATAGATAAAAGAAAATAAAACATTACAATTAAACGTAAAAAGGAAAAGGGAAAATGCATAAGTACCCTCCCCCAACCTATGCCTGAAATCTCAGAGACACACCTAACCATTACTAAGGTCCTATTACCCTCCCGAACTTATTTTATGTATAATTTTCTACCCCTTTTTGGCCTACTTGGCACTATCTTGTGGGCCCAGCGCGTGTTGACAATTTTTTCAAGGATAGTGCCACGTAGGCCGAAAAGGGGTAGAAAATTATATATAAAATAAATTCGGGGGGGGGGGGGGGGGATAATAGGACCTTAGTAACGGTTAGGTGTGTCTCAGGGATTTTGGGCATAGGCTGGGGGGTACTTATGCATTTTCCCAAAGGAAAAGGCTATCTCTTGGTAATTTAATCAAATCAAACCAGATGAAAACAAAGATTAGTTAAATACAAATGAACAAATAAATAGATAAAGGAAGAGAAATATTTGAACTTGGGATCCTTGCCCAGATTCAACTATATTGGGCTTTTGGCCAATCTGTCCTAAATCTAAAATGGAAAAATTATGCGGTTAAACAAACTTATAGTACTTAATTACTCATCATAGCTATAGTTTGCTATAATTACCACTCGCGACTAACATTATACATTAATTACGTGGGCTGACTTGAGTTTGTATAGTTAGTCACGTTTGTATATGTATAATTCACCATATTTGTATAATTCGCAGCTAACAATTCTTTGTTTGATTTGTTTTTGTATACAATTGTTTGTATTTGAATATGACAATGATTTCCTTTGGTTTTTTAGTTTTGTCATCATATACCTTCAATCTTTTTGTGTATAACTTTTAAAAGTTTGTATAAACGTGTAGTTTTTGGATTTTGTATAATACGATTTATATAATGTAATTTGTATAATATATTTTGTATAATTGTTTAAAGTTCATATATTTATGTTTGTATCAATTTGTTATTTATAGTTTTATTATATTTGTATAATTCCAAACTTTATATTACTCAATTATATAAAAACACGTGAATTATACAAACGAGATGTGAATTATACAAATTATTGTTCTCTCTCGCTCGCCTCTCTCCTCCCTCTCCTAATCTCGCTCGCCTCTCTCCTCCCTCTCCTAATCTCGCTCACCTCTCTCCTCCCTCTCCCAATCTCGCTTGTCATACATACAAATGCATATGTATAATATACAATTATCTAACCGATATACATATACAATTCACATCTCTCCCACTCTTTGCCCTCTCTCGCTCGCCTCTCTCCTCCCTATAAAATGTAGCTACGAATCGTAATTAGCAAACTATAGCCATAGAGAGTAATTAGGCTATTTTTGAGTGGCTATATGTGAAAGTTCGTCATCTAAAATTTTGCCAAAAATAGGCTTTGGCCCATCATAACAAGTTGCTGATCCTGCTGGGGCAAAGTAAAAGATTGAGCTTTAGCCCATTTTTGGTACATCAATTATGTGTATACGCTGAACGTATATTCATATATATAGGCTGTATTTTGGCACATTTTTCTGTATATCGGACTGTATACCTTTTGGTATACAGTCTGCTTCAGCCCTCAAACACCTGTATCAACTTTTTTACCCCATGTTTATGTATTCCGATCTGTATACCAGTGTATACTGCTTTTTACAGCCTGTATACAGCCCATATCTGGATTTTCCTAGACCTGCAATCAGTTCCAGCCATGTACATTTGCATCCTTTCTTCGAAAACATTTAAGGTTGACTTGATTAGAAAGTTTTGAGCTTCCATGTCCCATTTCGAAATGCAAAGGACAGTGGCGGATCCAGAATTTAGAGTCCGTGGGTGCCAAATAGACTTATCGATTAAATTAATTTTATATTTGATTAAATTATTCGTCTTTTCGATATATATCATAAATCAATCAATAAAATATAAATAATAAGATATTACAAATCGACACTCCACACTAAAATCATGAAGTTAACAAATTTAAAACTTTCAATAATATTACTAATATTATAAATATTCATCATTCATTTACAATTGTCCTTGACGAGTTTTCATATTCTGAAAACGATCGATAATAACATCATTACTAACATTTATAAATACATCACACTTTATGTAACACACTAGACAATCATTTAAATATTGATTATCAATACTATTCCACACTTCATTTTTTATGTGCTTCATTGACGAAAATGCTCTATCCACAATTGCCGTAGCAACAGGTAAAATCAAAGTCAACTTTACAAGTAAATAAACAAGTGAAAAGTCAAAGGAGTAATAATGTAATTAATTTAATTTAAGTCAATAACAATTATAAAAAAAATAAAATAATGTGCCAGTTGTTTTTCCTTTAAAAAAATGTGCTTGGAGCCTTTTTTTTTTCTTAAAAAACGTCTACAACAAATTTCTCAAAAAAATAGGTACAAATGGAATTCATACCAACCTTCTAAAGTTGCCCTCCTATCGTGGCACCACAAGCCAGTTTTGTTCTCTGGGTGGCACGCTTTATATTTATATAAATATTATATATATATATATATATATACCTATGTACATATAGAGTTTCCGTCAAAGTTCGGGGATGGTGTGGATTTGAGTCCAACTTGGACTCCATAAGAATTCACATGATACAGAAAAGAGGATAAAATTAGCACCCAAAATAAATATTAAATAGCAATGTATCTGAAACGAATTACTACAACAACTTCCAAATTAAAATACGACAAATAAATTTGTTCTAACCCATTAATCAAGATTCAAGAAAAAGTGCAATAAATCCACAAATAATGTGCAGAATTTCTGAACTAGTTCATGCTTGAGCTGCCGTTTTCAAACAATTTTAACAAAAGAAGCTAACTCTCACATTATACACAAGTTAGTTATCACTTAGTGCATTACACGATGGCAGATAAAACCATACTAGCAAAACTCAATTAACTATAAGCAATTAAAGCAAGCAAAACATAAATACGCAGGAACATAAGGCTGCTGGACCTAAAATAAACTAAACACCCAAATTAACACAGTAAACAAAACACATATATAAGTTAAAGATTTAGATACCCAATTGTTATCCTTTGCCCAAGAAATCAAGCAGATAGGAGAATAAACCAAAATACACTCAAGTAAGGAATCAGTACATGAAATCATGTCTCAGAATGAATTGCAAATGGAATAGAGACAGTAATATAAAGATGGAGGGAAACAGAGAAAACAAACAGATAAATTGAAGCTCAAACGAGTATAAAACTTAACAGGCTTGAATTAGAGACATATTATGATTTGTGACTGGAATCTAAGTCATAAACAGATCATATTTCAGACAAAGCGAGACAAGAACTAATTTAAAGATCAAATCATAGCAAAAAATGAAAATTTAAACACAAGTCGAGATACACAATATTCCCCCGCATTCAGAACCTCAAACTATCAGAAACCATATCCAATCATGTTGCAGAAAATTATACAAAAGTGTGACATTGAAAACAAATGATATCCAAAACATCTTAACTATGAGTGACACATTGAAGCAAAACAGAAAAGTGGGAAATATAACCTTTTCCCAGGCAGCGACTGGAACTCGACGAGCTTAACAACTTCCACCACCGTGAGCAAAGCTTCGCCGGAACTCCGATGAAATAGAACAACCAAAGGACTCGAGACAACCCAAGAAGAAAAATGTTTCCTCTAAGAGCTCCCAAACTTGGGGTGCTCTCTCTTTGGTTACAGAAACGTGTGTTTTGGAATGAAAATTTTACGAATCTCCGATGAGAAGTTCGTCTCCAGACCTCTGTTTTTATGTCAAGAATTCCGCTTCTTAAAAACATCTTCCTCAATAGTAAAAACGACAGGGTATATATAGGAGAAGAACTAGGGCAGATTTAGGGGGGAAAGCAGAGGCTTAGAGGCCAAATTTTGAAATTCGAATTCAAAATCCTTGGAGGATAAGGTTCAGGAGTTGTTGAATAGTACGAATTCTCAACGACATTGAGAGGAGAACCGATTTGAGGAGCAAGGATGCTTCTTGCATGAGATTGCTCCATCTGGACGATTCGAGTATGAACAGATAAGGGAGAGAGAGGGGAGAGGACACGCGCAAGGTCGGGAGATTCTGGTTTCGCCTTGGTAGCTGGGTTGCTGGATGCGTTCTGGGTTTCTGCTTTGCTCATTGCGTGGCTGCGTGAAGAAGACGAGGTGGGGTCATTTGGTTTGTACGCATTTGGGGGTGGGTCGGTGTATTTGGTATGCGTCTGTATTGCTGTTGGTATGTATCAGTGAATATTATTTACCAAAAAAAAGAATGTCGGAGTATAGCCGAGTTTTCAACATTAATCACACCTCCATATCCCTCTGCTCAGGGAATCAGACTACTTGTAGTTCGACTCGATCAGTTGAAAAGAAAATCTTTTATGCTAAGGTATGCTTCGATTATGAAGAGTGACAAATAAGTCGAGTATGAAAAAGAGGCTTGAAACCTCTTAGCCATGAATGTGGAGCTCTTCACATCCATAAGTAAAAACTTACACAGACATAATTTCCAAAACTCTTGGTGCATTGTCACTCACATTGAAAAGTTGCCTCCGGTAAAAGCCAAAATTTTTCGGATGTGAAACTGAAACCTATAATCCTCAGGAAAAATCCACATGCCTTCTGATAGGGGTGTGGTTTGATTGTGGTGGAAGTCGCTCCTCAGCTCGCATCCTAAGAGTTTGATACTCCTCCTCGGATTATGTCCCAGTTCGCTGCTAAGCAAAAGTTCCACGTTGTGTTGCATCCTTATTGATATCGTCCGCACCTGTGGTTTGATTTGAGAATTTATCCTCTTGGATGGTCTCGACAAAGACTGAAATAAACTTGTTAGTAGAAACTGTAATTTAAATAGAGAAGTGATATGTTTTACCATATTCAACACATGTGTGTAATTTAAATATAATAGTGCATGTTCTTTTCTTTAAATGTTGTAACGTCAACCTCCATTGGTTCTGACGCAGTAAATGATGAATTGATATGATACGACATGATGATGACTTTTTGATAATGCAATATATTGTTGATGACGATGTTTCATCGATAGGATGATGATGATGTTGATCCGTCGATAGGATGATGATGATCCATTGGTAGGATAATGATAATGATCCATTGATAGGATGATGATGATGATCCATCGATAGGATGATGTTAATCCATTGGTAGGATAATGATGATGATAATTGGTAGGATGATGCCGATCCATTGGTAGGACAATGTTGATGATCCCTTGATAGGATGATGATAATGAAGATCCATCGGTAGGATAACGATGATGATCCATTGGTGGGTCGGTGTATTTGGTACATGTCTGGGTTTTTCTATTGGAATGGGCTTGGGTTAATTGGCATTGCTGATGGTATTGGGCTTGCTGGGAAAAGGAATGGGTTGCTTCTAAGTGAATTAGGGTGTTTTTGGAATGAAGACAAAATGTGACTAGAATTGATCCTAATAAATAGCCATATGAGTTGCAATTAGCCAATCAGAATTAGGAATTTAGCCAAAATTTAATTAATTGGTGGATACGGCTAAGACTTACATGACATGAATTAATATTAATTAATTAACAAGCTTGTTAATCTTAACGAGATATAATAATTAGGGATAAGGGTCTGAAAAATATCCCAACTTTGATCGAATTTGCTGTTGCAATACTAAACTTTCATGAGGACCTATTACCTCCCTAAACTATTTAATACCATATTTTTTACCCCCTGAACTATTTAATAGTGTATTTTAAAGGTATATATGTGCACACGTGGACACATTACTATTTATAATTTTGTATTATTTTTTATGTTCACGTGGCCAAATATATATGTTTAAAATACGGTATTAAATAATCTAGGAAGGTAATAGATCCTTATGAAAGTTTAGTATCGCAACATCAAATTCGACCAAAGTTGGGGTATTTTTCAGACCCTTATCCCTAATAATTAACTTAATTATAAACTAATTAGCTCAACAAAATAAAATTATTAATTAACTAAACTAATTAACCAAATAATTAATAAAAACAAAATCTTTTTGAGGCGTTTTTTGAATATTCATAAAATGTACTAAATATATACATAATTATATAAAACATATATATATATATATATATTTTTTTTTTTTTTATTTTTTTTTTTTTTAAATGACAAAAATTATTTAAAAATAACTTGGAAAATATTTGAATTTTATAAAGTCAATTATTTCAAATTGTTTGGAATTTAAGAAGCTCGATGATTAATTTACATTGTGGAGGGCCAAAATTGAGTGTCAACACCACTCTCCCGGTTGTAGGAGGTAGCTGGATTGCTCCCGTGGTCTGAATAACATTCATGTGCATGTTATTCAAATCACCCATGATGTCGTTTTGACCATAGTGACTATCGTTGTAACTCCATGGTCACTAATTTTATCAACCTACAAATCAGCCAACAACAACACCAAAGAACAAATCCACTACAAATAAACAAAATTAAAATCTAATTTTTCAATTAGAATTCTCATCTACCATTCCCCGGTAGCGGCACAACTTTTAATAACTCTAAAATCACTCTCCAAAACCAACTAAAAGAGTGAGTGGTCGAAGTCAATATAAAAACCCAACTAAGAGTCGAGGTCGAATCCCATAGGGAATGATATAACGTGGAGAATTCCTTATCAAGAAATTTGGACTTTAAATTAGCTCATTTGTAATAGTAAGAACAATTGGGTGGATGATACCACCAACTCAATACTAAACTTTGGTTATTAATTATCGCAATTAAACTAAAATATCGACGAAATCAAGAGTTAACAAGAAATCTAGGGGCGTGGGGGGATTGGAAATCAACGTCATATAGGGGTAATTGTGCTTCTCTATAGTGATGAACATTCATGAATATGCTAAGTCATCTTCATTGACGCTAATCATCTTTCGATCTCAAAGCATCTAAGCCTAGAATCTCCTTCCAATCTCATTTAAATGCTAATCCTAAATATCCCAATACCTTACTCTATTCTCTCTTTCAAGAGCATGAAAAATATATCCGACTCATAACCTCTTTTTCAAGCAAGTTACAGACATAAAACCTAATTGGTTAGTATTGAACTAATTACCCACTCCAATTAATCTCTTTGAGCATCAAATAGAGATCTGAAGTAGGAATTAAGTTTGCTACCTTAACCCTTAAGTCAACCCCATTGTAATGAGACCAAGTTCATGCATGAACATCACCAAAACAAAGCATATCACAATGGCAACAACATTAAATCAACACCCAACCCCATTTAAGCAACCCTAGATCCTAGGGTATTAGCCACCCACCACAAAAAGTAAAGAGATTATACCTTCCATGAAAGTAGCCATGGGTAACTTGAAATCAAGCAAATTACAAGTAAACCCACTTTGGATTCAACTTCAATTTATCAAAATCAAATACCAATTTCTAAAACCCCAAAAGCTATAAAAGTGTTCTTTTAAGGTAAAGTGTTCTCAAACTCTCAAATTCTTTTCAAAAGAGAACTTTTGGAACTTAGCGAACTCCCTAAAAAGGGTATCCTTTGGGCTATTTATATTTTTCCAAAAATTTGGCCCAAAATCCATTTCGCTACTGACTTGGTGACGTTAGTCAAGCTTGCCAAACCTAATCAGCGAGTCACCCTATTCTCCTCAGCTTGTCTTATGATGCTCTAGGCTTTAGGTGTTTTCACCTTAGTTGGTGAACTTGATTGAGTCAGCCTTTCACGTTTGGTAAATCGCCGAATACCACCTTAGTTTGCCTTTCGAGCATTCAGTCTTTGCTTTGCACACGATTTGGGTGATGTGAATTAGGATCACCATTCTCATTCGGTGCATCGCCGTCTCTACCGGAGTCCACCGACCTTCTTTGATAGACACAAGTGATATGAACTTTCAATTTTGGGTGAGGTCGTGCTCAGTTGGTGATCCTCCCTTCTTGTTAGGCGATCAACAATGTTTACTTTGCACTTGTTTTTGCATTTTTGACCTTTCTTTCAAACGTTAGTCCTTGCCTTGTCCAATTGCCTTTATAGCTGTAAATCATCAACATTCTATCAGAATAGGATAAAATTAGGCATTGAGGAAACTATTTATTGAGCTAAATGGACCTTAAATGAGTGCAAATCTACCACTCATAAAAAATGAAGAAGGATATGGAAGTGAAATGTTACAAAAATAGTGGTTATGAATAGTGGAGAATATCTTCATAATATATGAAAGTAATGAAAATAACTAGTAAGATTTTATTAAATTTGTGTAGTGGACATCTAAAACAAATATATTTAAAACAAAATTTTAGTTGTTTTAGAAAAAAAAAGAATAAATATGGAGTGAAAAGGTGAAATCAAATTTTTGGTTTTTTCAAATTTCAAAATTTAACTTGAAATTGATTTTCAATTTTTTAAAATTTTTATGGCCAAAAGTGTTTGTCTGGAGTTCAACTCCGAAAAGACGTTTTTAAAAAATCAAGAGTTTTTTATGTGCAAATTCCTAGTTGAAACACAAAAAATTGATTAAACTAATATTTCCCATAAAATATAATAAATAGATTTCTATGTGATTATGAAAAAATAAAAAAATGATATATATATATATATATATTTGAATAATTAAGATGGTATAGATAAGTATTACTTTTGCAACAAGGATATTTATTAATTTAAATATTTAATTATTTTTTAAAATAAAAATCACCATTATTTTGTAACCTTTCACCCCCATAACTTTCTTCATTATCCCAATCAAAATGTCATTTCTATTATATCATTTTTTTTTATGAGAAAACACATAAAAAACCGTGAACTTGGCAACACAACTTATTTTAGCACTTAAACTACACGAATGTTTAAATACCCCCTTAATAACTTTTGAGTGAATTAAGTACTCCCTAAGGGGTGACGTGGCAGAGTTAGTGGACTCACTCTCCTAAAAGCGAGTAAAAAATAAAAATGAAAAAATTGAATTATAAAATTGTACACATGACATATTTTTATTGACTAGTATATAGCTAATATTTTAAATAAATTTTTATAAATAATTTTTTTTAAAAAATAAGTGAAATTTCTAATTTAGAGGTAAATGATATTTGTGGGACCCATTTTCTAAAAAAACTAGGTTAATCGTTTTTTCCTCTCTTTCTTTTATTGTCTTCCCCAAATACTTTCTTCTCCATTGAAGCACTCTTATACCTTTCTTCTTTCATATTAGCCATTTCTTTCTTCATCTTTATCCCCCACCCCTGCACCCTACTTCCATTCCACCAACCCTTTAGTAATTCAAAAAATCCAACACCAACATCATATTATGGACGTCGATTTCCCAAATATAAAATTTATTGTTGTTTGAGTGACCCATTTTAATTTATATTAGTTGTGATGGATAAAATGTGGGTCTATGAACTTTCTTATACAACTTTCATTTTTCATTTGAATTGTAAAAAATAAAATGACTTTCAAAAAAATCCATTCTCGCAAGGACAAATTTGTGGGAGTGGGGTGGGGAGGGAGAAGGTTCAAGAAGAAACAGTTAGTATGTTATTCTTTTTTCCAAAAAAAAATGGTGAATTGTAAAGAAAAAAACAACCATTAAAGGTTGAAAATGGACGGAAATTTTTTCCTACGAAGACTGGAAATGTTGAAAATGAACGAAGAAGAAAGAGAGGAGGGGACGTAGAAGAGTAAATTTTAAGAATTGGAGCCTACTTATTAAAAATATTTGAATTAATGAAAATGGTGTCACCATTTAAATCTTTGATTTTAGAAAATAATTTTTTATGTAATTAATTAATTTATTGCGTAGAAAAGAAGGAATTTTAGAATTGGGCCCACTTGTTAAAAAGTATTTAAAATGAATGAAAATGGCTACACATTTTAAATTTTAATTTAAGAAAATGCATTCTTAGAATTAATTAATTATATATGTAATGAATTTTAAAAAGTGTTTAAGGAAAAAGGTGAATAAACAAATATATAAATAAATTTAATGACGTGGTGCTTAAATGGCTTTGATGCGGTGCTTACATGATTGTCATGTGGCAGGTGAGAGTGATATTATACTCTCAGGGTGGTACTTAAATCACTCGAAAGTTATTAACGGGGGTATTTAAACGTCAGTATTGTTTAAGATGTTCAAATTATCACGAAAAATAAAGGCCAATCTAAACTTTTATGATTTTTAAATTATTTTTTAAGTTAAAAGTAGGTCTTATAGGGCCTTTTATTAATAAGAAAATTCCTTAAAAAAAGGGCAAAGGCCAAAATAAAAAAGACAATGTCTAAAATCACGAAAAATAAACACCTAAAATCTAGAACAAAAAAGGAAAGAGGAGCAGTTATTTCTTCATCATCTCCAAACATTAATATTCATGGTACCATTATGGCACCTTAGGGACGATGAGGTCTTAAGCCATTACTACATTCACTCAAGAATCTGGAGAAATGATCGAGTTATGGACGTTTTCACAATGGGCATTTACAATGTCTCACAAGTGCTATGAAATTAAAATCATTACAAATAAAAGACTTTTTGGACTCCATTCTCATGCTACCATGACACATCCTTCCTTCATGTTTGATAAAATTTCTTCTCTTCAATATTTGCCACAAAATAAATAGAGGTACAACTTTAAATAGAGGCTTTAACTTTGGTGCACAATCAACTTTCCACCATTTGTAAACATCATTCTTCACGTGCATGAAAGGAATAGTCATCCCTTGTCACAATGTGAAATCTCAGGTCTTGATGATACCTACTAACATCCCACTAATAGATAAGTCAAATTGTAGCCCAAAACCAGAAGTAATAGGCTATCACGTGAAATAGAAAGATATGGAAAACAAGGAATATATATTAAAATATAAGAGCAAGGTAGAATTGGAATGAAGGGAAGAGAGAGAATCAAATATACATAAAATATCCCCAAGACTTGGTATCACTTGGTATTCGAGCTACTAATCAAAATAGGAGTACAAGGTAAATATAAATAAATAGAACCATCTCTGAATATAAAATAAAGACTAGTTTAGCCAAAACACAAGGAAAAGGACAACTCTGGCCCCAGGAGCTCACCCTAAGTTTTTGATCCACAACTACTCCGCACAAAGCACATATCGACGATAGGAATTCATTCTATGAACTATAGGATGCAAACGTGTAGTATGAGTACCAACAAGTGTTACTCAATAGGTATACGCCGACCGAGCTCCAGAGATAAACCAAGCAAAAATAACAAGTAAATAAAGAGCATATACTACAAGCAACTAAGAAGAGATAACCCATTGTAAAAATAAACAGAGACAAAAGAATAGAATAAAAGAAGCAAGTAACTGAGGTGCTAGCCCAATAATTTAGCCACAACAACATTCCTACTACACAAATCATCTAACCTAGGATATAATAATCTTAACCACCACCACACATCATAACAACCAAAAAAAGACAATCCAATCCAATCAAATCTGGAAGTATTGATATGGAGGAAATCAAGGGGGACAAATCTAAGCCAATCATACAACAAACTATCAAACTAACATGAAATACACAATTATAATCAAACAATACCCTAACTGAACCCCCATAAGGACAAAAGGTACACAAAAACAAACATTACATAACCCGCCCCCATAAGGTCGATAAGTGCAAGCAATAACAAATAATACTAGTGATAGGTGATGCATATGAATACAAGTATTGCAAAGAATACCAGTAGAGACATCAATACCAAGAGCCACATGACAAGTATATACACCTACCTCATGCCTCTAACCCTCTAGGTAGGACCCAGATGGACACACATCCTCCTGTTCAGTAGGACACACAGATGGAGGGACTCATAGGGGACTTGTGAAGTTTGTATATACTTATCGATGCCGACATAGGACTTCCACATTTAGATGTCATTGTACCAGATCTTCTTCGTCATGGTACTAAAGATACATAAAAAACAACACCAATATAGAAAAGACTGAGAATCTCCTCGACTGATAAAAAAGTGGTAAGAAAGGGTCGACAACCTCCTCGACTGATCAAGTAAGTTGTTAGAAATGATCGACAACCTCCTCAATCGATCAAGTTAATAGTGAGCGCATCCCTGATGCCTGTTTATCTAAAAAGATCCATTTATCAAAGTAGTAAAGGTGGTATGACTCTCGTAAAAAAAATTAGGAATAAAAGGTGCAAAATCATATTTTCTCAAAAATGGTAGTGGAAGATTAATGAATGTACCGGGTCGTACCACAAAACTTTTCAAAGTGAATACCCATGCAATGCAGACCATCATCAGCATCCAAAAAATAATATTTACACTACCTAAAGCACATAACTAGCATCATTGTTCTATGGAGCATAGAAAACTAATCTGGAATCCAGCAGGTCCTCGACCAAGGCTTTGGGACCAATCATATTCCAATTTACGTTATAATAATACCATAATATGATCACCATAACTCAAAAGGAAGGATTTTAATAAGAATATGCCAATCGAAAGGGTAACTCAAAGATCTCAGCCTTAACTCGAAAGCACTACTCAAGTAAATACTAAGCACAACTAATGCCAACCTACAACTATAAAAAGCAATTAAGATCACATACACTAATATGAGATAGGGATCAAAATCAAGTCTAACATGTCTAATTAGGGTGAATTCCACCAAGATCAAAGCAAACCCATGGTCCACACACTGGCGGAGGGAACAACACAATAGATATGCATACACGGATCATTAAAACTTACTCTAAGGTTGCTATGTCACTAACTATTCTAAAAACTCAATCATCTACTCCAAGGAAGATAACATGTAACGACCCAATTTGTCATTACTAAAGATCACCTCATGCGGATTCCCAAAGTTAAGCAAGCTCAGTGCAAGAATTTTTAAAATTTGAACACACAACAATGGCCTAAATTAAATTCTTGCCAGGCTGAAGTTAGCCCGCCAAAGCAATCTACAGGCTCTATAGTGGGCTGACAAAAATTCTACAATCTAATTAATGAGTCATCCTTTTTATTCCCACTTTAGATATGAGAAAATAGATGAGGGATGCTAAAAAAACCCTCTTAAGGCACCCGAGGTAAGAGAGCAATGAGGGAAAAAAAATACGGCGTAATGAAGACGAACATCAAATAAATCACCTATGTATGCATAATGGGGAAACCATAGTGAAGCATATGTAATGACTGCATGTTGATAATCCCATACAATGAACTAGTTATGTGACTTGTGGTTTCAAGTGATATTATTCATGATGTTTGTGATTTTGCATGATTGTATGTGTTTAATGGTTTGCTCGGGTACTATGCTTGGTACATGATATTCTCATAGTAGGCTCAGATACTAGACCTGGTGTAACGACCTGATTTCGTCGTTAGGGAAAAGCCAATGGGGAAAGAATTGGGGCCATAAAACTTTTGAGTAGTAACTTGGAAATTCCTAGCCTAGTCCAGATTTGGACAAAATCTGAGTCAGTGAGGTCTAGGGAAATCTGGTAACAAATGAGAGATCTAATAATGAATATGATGACATGAGTGGATAGCCAAGATGTTAAGGAGCCCGTACGACTTTACGTAATTGAATTTGGGCGAGTAGAACTCCCGAAACTGATCTTAGCGTGAAAGGGTAGTTCCTGAGTGTCATGGGATGAATGTGTGTTGTGAAATAGAGGTTTGGAACTCTTAAATTAGCTCACTATTTCCGTTCAAGCCGCCAATGCGGGATTATTCCCGCCAGGGTGAGACCGCTGTAGCGGGATGAGGTCCATTGTGGCGGGACAATCGCGATTTAAGTCATAAATAAACCCCAAAAATGTTATTTTCTACAATTTTGTTCTTGAGAGTTAGGAGGCCACCCCAGGTGGTTTCTTGACAGTTTTCCACAACGTTTGGTGCTAAAGGAAAGGTTTTTACTCCCCTAATCCATATTTTGATCCGTAGAACGTAGTTTCTTGGGTAATTATTGTTGGGGAAGGTTTTGATCTGGGAACTATGGTGGAAAAAATCCCTAATTGGGATATTGGGATCATGTGCTTGGTCTTGGGTTATTGAGTTTGTTATAATCCGGATAATTAGACCTTTGATTGTTTATCCTTGCGTATATTAATTGTTTGTAGACCTAGAACACGCGGAAAGAATCCGAAAAGGGAAGATTCCAGTGACTTAAGGGATTCAAGCTTGGATTCAAAGTAGGTAATGGTTGTGATTTCATGTTTGCGTGATGTATATTGGTAATTGCTTCATTGTAATGCATGTATGTATGTGAATGAAGTCTTGTTGATCACACATAATGAAATTTAGTATGAACAAATGAGTGTATGCCATGAATCAACACTTGATTATATGATTATGAGAATGTACATTGTGAATGTGATTGTGGCTTGTTGAATGGAACGGGTGTCACGTTCCGACACACTAACTTGGATCGGGTGCCACATTTTAGCGCATTTATGGGATCGAGTGTCACATCCGGCACACTAACTTGGATCGGGTACCATGTACCGGTAAACTAACAGTTTGGGTATGGGTTCCATGAGAGGACTATTGGATTGGGTTCCATAAGAGAACCATTGATTTGTTATATCTACTTGTTATTAAGAATGTGGAATTGTGCATTTCTCCTGAAATGAAATTGATGTATATATATATATATATTGCGCATATATGTGTTTAAGTTGTTGAAATTTTGATACATGTTGTGCTTACTGGGATAGTCGCGTGATCGTACCAGTACACTGTGGTTGTGTACTGATACTGCACTTGCTCTTTCTTTATTGAGTACAGACATCTTCAGGCGGCTACTGACAGACCTCGTTTAGGAGATCAGTGATCAAGATCGGATTCAAGGGTGAGCCAGTTCTTTCAGGCTACCATAGAGTCCGTCTTATTATTTAGTCCATTCTGTTCGGACTTAGACATTGTTTAGATATTTCTTATGTTAGTTGGGGTTGTACTATTTTTTCTTAGACTTGTTGCACTTTAGATGTTTTGATACAATGAATTTCAGGATTTAGAGGTTATTTCTGCATTAGTATGTTTGTTTTCGTAGTTGAATCTTTGGAGTTTATGGGAACTCCATATTCCTTTAGACATTTAAACCTGCTTTCGTATCTTAAAATGTATAGTTTTGGGTTAAATTGTTTAATCGGGTTGTAGTAATGGTTCTCCCACCTGAGGGTTAGTGTGAGTGTCAATCACGACGGTCTGGGTCGTGACAAAGTTGGTATCAGAGCCCTAGGTTCGTTGATCTCATTGTACCAAAATGAGTCTAGTAGATTCTTTCGGAATGGTACGAAGACGTCTGTAGTTTTCTTCGAGAGGCTATAGGACTTTAGGAAAAACTCACTTCTTTCAACTCCTTCGTGCTATGACTTGAATCCAATTGGTATCTGGGTGATACAAATTGGTATCTTTCCTCCTTCACTCTATGGTCCGAACGAGAGAAACAAAAGTGGTAACACCATCACTAGCAAGAGAGGATGTGTATAGACTACCGATAGTTGAATAGGGTCACCATTCGGAACAAGTGTCCGCTGCCTTGGATAGATGATCTTTTGACCAGTTGCAGGGTGCATCAATTTTCTCTAAGATTGATCTAAGGTCTGACTATCATCAATTAACGATTATGCCTGAGGATATACCAAAAATGACATTTAGGACCCGCTATGGGCGCTATGAGTTTCTAGTTATGTCATTTGGGTTGACAAATGCGCATGCAACTTTTGTGAGTTCGATGAATGGTGTGTTCAAACCATTTCTTGATTCATTTGTTATAGTATTTATTGATGATAATTTGGGTTATTCGAAAATAGAGAAAGAGCATGCCGACCATTCTCGTATTATTCTGGGTGTTCTTGGGACACAAAAGTTGTATGCAATTTTTTCTAAGTGTGAATTTTGGTTTACTTCAGTTGCTTTTTTTGGGGCATGTAGTTTCAAGGGAAGGGGTAGTGGTAGATCCCTAAAAGATTGAAGCAGTCAGGAATTGGGTCCGACCTAATTCTGTGACTGAAATTAAGAATTTTGTGGGGCTCGCTAGCTACTACCGTCGCTTGTGAAGGGATTAAGGTCAGATTTGCAGATTCAAGGTTATAGGTGACAACATTCAAGAAGTTTTGGTAAGGGACGACTAGATAATGAACACCATTACTTTGGAAAATGCATTTAGTATTGTTATCATAGCATGTATGGGTTGTTTAGCGAATGATGAAATTAAGTTATGCCAATTGAGGTTAGAAGCTATACTATGATTTCTTAGATTGATTGTATATCAAAGATAGTCATGATACGACTACTACAATAGCAACAATGCTTACTTGGTTAAGTTATTAAGTGTGTTACAATTGTGGAGAACCTGGGCATATAAGGAGGAAATCAGCAAGGCCATGGAGGCGGGGGAAATGGTAATGCAGGTAGAGGAGCAGTGTAACCAGGCAAGGAGGTTTTCCATCGAGATGACAAGGCTTAGTTTTATAACTTTTCGGGCAAGACCGAGGTTGAGGCGTCAGATGTAGTGATCATCTGTACTATTATTATTTGTGACTGGATGGCTACTGTTTGTTTGAATCTGGGTTCTACTTGGTCATCTGTGTCAGTTCAATTTGTCTTGGGATTTGATGTGGTTTGTAATGTACTTGATGCCCCATCCATGTTTCCACCCTAGTTGGAGAGTCTGTCATAGTCACCCATGTGTATCGTGTTTGTCATGTGTGTTTATGGATTTTCAAACTTTGGTTGATTTGGTTATGCTGGATATGATTGACTTGATATAATCTTAGGCATGACTTGGTTGTACACCTATTATACCAGACTTAATTTTAATACTAAGTCGGTAACTCTAGAGATCCCGGGTAGGGGAAGGTTAGAGTGGAAAGGGGTGTACAAGGCTAAGCCAACTAAGATTATATCTTTTGTGCGGGCTTGAAAACTAGTGGGGCAGGGTCGTTTGGCTTATTTAGCTCATATTCAGGATGTTGAGGTTGAGTCTCCCTCTATTGAGTCTATTCCTATGATGTCAGAATTTAGAGAAGTGTTTCCTACTGATTTGCCTGGTATGCCTCCGGATAGAGATATATATTTCTGCATTAATTTGGAAACTAGAACTCGCCCCATCTCCATTCCTCCTTATCGCATGGCTCTAGCAGAATTGAGAGAGCTTAAAGCTCAAATCCAATATCTTTTTGATAAAGGTTTCATCCGTCCTAGTGCTTCCTTGTAGGGTGCTCCTGTCTTGTTTGTTAAGAACAAAGAGGGTAGTACGAGGACCAGTGATTTTATCTTAAGCCATAAATGAGTGGATTGATACCGGAATGACAAGCTTATGGATAAAGAAAGTCACAATGAGTGTACTTGGGGTAAGGACATTGAAGATTTTAGCAAGAAAGTGGGTATAAAATTGGGTTAGTCATTCGAATTTGATGGGTCTACCTGAGTTGAGGAGTCATGTCGATAAAAAGGTTGACTTCGTAGTGATAGTCAGGGCTAACCGAGTGTAATGGTAGTAAGAGTTCGTGATGGGATGCAACAATATAATAAGATTGTTGGTTAAGCGAATTTTGTATAAGTAATTATGACTTGTGAGTATCTAAGGTTGTGGTTTTCTAATATTTGGTGAGTAACATGGTTCTATGGAAAGTTTTAAGAGATGGTGGGATACCACTCGAATAGAATTTTAAAGAGCTAGAGTTATAATAACGGAAAATATAGTAGGATGTAGTACAACCTTTAGAGAGAGGCGAGGGCAAGAATATTTTATTTGATTGCAAAGGCTAAAGAGGTATCTTCAGAGGGGTAGATAATGGGGTTCAAAGACGTGTGATTTCATTTGTTTTGTTGTTGCTATGGTAATAGTGTCATAGGTCCATCAAATTGGTTAAAAACTATTGAAAAAGACTTGAAAAAAGAGTGTACATACATTAGCTTGAGTGTGATGATAAGTGCTTTGTTTTGTTTTTGAGTTTAGTAATGAGTACGATTGAATTTTTAGCGAAGCATATTGTAAGATCGATGGAGATACGATCAATGATAAGCGAAGATCCATGAATTCCTAAAAATCTTCATGGTACAAACTAATGTTGATAGATTAGGGGATTTTGTTATACGGTTGAATTTACAATTCATAATTTTCATTGTAAGTTTACATTCATGATGATATATTTTTTCAAGGTATGAATTGGCAATGTGAGAAACGATCAATTATATCCGGTATTGAGCATTTGAAAGGACTTACACCTAGGTTGAGTCGAAAAATTTATTAATGTTGATTGTTAAGTACTTAAGAAAGGTTTTCATTTAAAAGTGTTGGTTTATAGTAAGGTAAATTGTCAGAGTGTTCATGATGGTTGTTGGTATCGAGAGTGTGGACTTCAGTGGAATGATGTGAAGAGTATGTGGAGTCAACTCAATGGAAAGGACTGGTATTGACTCTTTAGTGGAAAACCTTTAGTGTTATTCTGTAAAAATTTTACGTGACCATCTATTTCGTTTTATACACGGTGGTAAGTATGTTTCACTAGCTATGATCACGTGTATTTTCACTTTTGTGGGAGGATCCTTAGTAGTGGATCAGGGATACCAATCCTGCGATGTTCTCTTGGTTGAGTAGGATATTTAGTAAGATTTGGTTATTTCAGATGACATATTTGGCGTTGTTTTGGAGTTGTTAAAGTATTTCAGTGGTTCTACATGTACCACCTTGCTTATGAGAATTCATACAAGAGCTACCATGTGTAATTATGGTTGTCCGACAATCTTAATATTCATCTTGTTGTCGAGGTCATGTAACGATTATGTGTGGTTGAATGTGGGAATCATTGGGTCCAATTCTATTGTTCTAAAGGGTAATCTACAATTCCAATTGCTAAATCTAGCATTTCTATAGTGTTGTTAGAGGGTTTGTATGATTGGACATACCCCTCAATGAGTATCGGATGTCTAAAGACCAAATTTTTGTAACTTAAGCTCGTGGAAACTTATGTTGGGAAATGGAGATGTTGATAAGAACTATGATTGTTGGGTATTATGAGTGTACGTGTTGGTTGGTTTAGGTTCACTTCTAATTGTAGCGAGTATTGATTTAGAATTTTATCATGCTTATGTGAGAAAGGACTCGTCATGATTATTGTGTCAAGGTTCTTGATAACATGTTGAGAGCGTGTGTGATCAACTTTGGTGGTTATTGGGAATAACTTTGTTGTTAGTTAAGTTTACATACAACAATATTGATCACTCGAGTATTGTGTTGACTTCATTGACGCAGTGTATGGGAAGATGTGTAGGTATTCAATTGGGTGGTTTGGGGACTAAGGTTACATCATAAAGTGAGATTCACTTTTGTTAAACAATGACCTTCAGTATGAAGAAGAACCGTTTACAATTCTTAATCGCGATGTCCGAAAGCGGAGGACCAAGGAGATAAAGTTCGTGAAAGTTCAATGGAAGCATTGTTTGGTTGAAGAAGCTACTTGGGAAATCGAGAAGGACATGTGAGGCAAGTATCCACAGTTGTTCGATGATTTTAGAAACTACTCTACTCTTACTTTAGCTAGTATTTCCTAGTTGATCACTCGGGGACGAGTGATGGATAAATTGGTATCTATTGTAATGACCTGATTCCATCGTTAGGGAAAAGCCAATGGGAAAAAAATTGGGGCCAAAAAACTTTTCAGTAGTAACTTGGGAATTCCTAACCTAGTCAAGATTTGGACGAAATCTGAGTCAGTGAGGTCTAGGGAAATCTGGTAATGAATGAAAGATCTGATAATGAATTTGATGACATGAGTGGATAGCCAAGACGTTAAGGAACCCGTACGACTTTACGAAATTGAATTCGGGCGAGTAGAACTCCCGAAATTGATCTTATCGTGAAAGGTAGTTCCTGAGTGTCATGGGATGAAGGTATGTTGTGAAATGGAGGTTTGAAACTCTTAAATTAGCTCACTTTTTCCGTGCAAGTCACCAAGGCGGGATTATTCCCGCCACGGTGGGACCGCTGTAGTGGGATGAGGTCCGCTGTGGTGGGACAGTCGCGATTTAAGTCAAAAATAAACCCCAAAAACGTTATTTTCTGCAAGTTTCGTTCTTGAGAGTTAGGAGGCGATCCCATGTGGTTTCTTGACAGTTTTCCACATTAGGTGCTTGAGAAAGATGCTTCTTCACTAATAAAGGGTTGAACTCACCATCAAGCTCTACCTCATAGTCTATATCATCTAGGGAAACCCCTGCTTTCCTTCATAGAATAGAAACTAGGTCAGGAAGGAAAGGGGACTTCTTGCTACTGCGGTAGAAATCCTTCCACTTTGACACAATTTGCTCCCCCACGTTTCTAGAATCCCAACTATGATGCAGACTACTAGTACGCCTCGGGGATAGGTCATATCGATGAGGTTACCTGAGGACATATCCTCTGGTCAACTAGTGTCAACCACCTTTGGGCATCGGGCGAGTAGTAGTGGCTAGTAAGGCCCTAAGTGGAGAATCAACTAACCTCTTCCCAATATATACATCAAAATCGAATATCTAGTTACTATAATTGAAATATAATATATATGAAATTAATCTTTGATCTAGATCAAAGAAAAATAAGAAATGTCTCTTATGGTGTGCCTTGGAAGAAAGGTTTCTCTGTAGAGAAAAGGCATAGCAAATTAATTCTTTAATTTTTCCTACAGAAAATATTTTAACAAGAAGATTTAATTGGAAATATCGACAAATTCTTGTGGAGTCCATACAAAAAAATCAACTACCTTCTCTATCGAATTTTAATAATAGAATAGTGGATATAGTCATGATTCAATTGATCAGGTCCACTTACTTTTTCTTTTGTTGATTTCTAAAATTTCGAATCGATTTGGTTGGTATAATGGAAAATAAGAATATTTGGTGATTCAAGAAGTGACTTTCCATTATTCCTCAATTCATACTAATGAAAATTGACTAAACAGTTTTTAAACTTTATAACTAAGTATAATGATAATGTATTATCCAGTTAGTTACTTTTTTAATTACAAATAAAAATATAATTGGGTAGATGCGGTCAACCCACTTTTATTTAGACTATCAATCATGTCATTTTTCTCTTGATCATGGTAATAATTTTAACCCTTTAATGAGTAGAAATTAAACCTACGCAGCCAAGTCAGGTCCGTCTCCCTCAGTTTTTCCATTTAGATCTCATGAGGAACCTCCGACATTCCCAACACCAAATTCATAGACTGAGCATCCACTAGGATGTCACCTCGTAGATGGTAGGTGTTGGAAAATCCCAAAGAACTATAGGTAGGTGGGAATAGAACTCCAAGACCCACATGCGCTGAGAGAAATGAGGGATCACCACCAAAGGACCCTAACAAAACTCTTGGAGCTAGTTGTAGAGAGTGGGAGTCTGTTCATCCATTTCCCCATCTTAAAAAGCTGCTTTGGACAAAAGTCCATCCTCTGAATCTCGTGGAACCTTTACTTGTTATCAACATTGATAAGTCTCTGGTAGGGGTAGTCTGGACCCGTGATTCGTGCCTCAAATGGTTCCATTTGTTAACCTGCAATTTAGAAATCATGGGTTAGGAAACCATAGAACCATCCTAAGTGTGCATGCAAAATAAATTCTACATTTCTGCTGCCCGGGATGGATGCAATATTTTTTCCCTCCCGTGATAACTGTCAGGGTGGAGGTACATCGGAAGGGATAGCACCAAGAAAAGTGCAATGGTGAATGACTCTATAGAGGTCTTGTTCCCACTATAGTAACACCCACTATAGAGAGATGCAAGGTCTATATAGCGACCTTCATCGTTCTAAAACTCTGGGGAGGCATCATGGCTCCCCTTTGCCCAAAACATTTCGTTTTCAACAATTTTTCTATAGATCAATGTCCCTAAAGTACTCCCCTACTAAAATATTCCAACATCCCATCATTTGAAATCCTAAATCATGCCAGAATTGATGTTTTATTTCAAGAACAACCATTTAAATTCCCCACCATTTCAGAAATTTTTTTATCCCTTTTCCCTGTGATCCTTACGCCTAACACACTATAGTAGCACTGTTAACGTAAGGGGAAGCCCTATTATTCGGGAATTTTGACAATCAAATCATCATATTTTAAATTCATAACCAACCCAAACCCTGTTATACTCTATTCAATTCTTAGCATGCATTTGTTATTATCTACCTACTGAAGTACAAAGAGTAAGTAGAGCGATGCTTACCTTAGTTTCGATGTTCTAGACAAAGTAGTTGGGAGGGAATCGAGAAAGTTTCTAGAGTTGTAAGATGGGAAAATAGGCATAAAAACTCATTCCCCACCTTCTTATCTTTTTGAATTGTGCAATGCCTCTACAATGGGGTTATGGACGCTATAACAGGGTCCAATATAATGGGTGACATAGAATTTTTGTTATGGTTTTGTGGGTTCAAATTTACTTTTCTGGTATTCTTGGGTACGCAGGATGTTGTAGCATTGTACCACTCGTGTAGGGTGAGTGCATTTTTATACATGTCAAATAATGCAATAAACATCAATAACCAGTCTATCTTCCTGACACCTAGGTAGTCATTCAGGGATAAGCAATGAGTAAATTGGTATCTATTGTAACAACTCGATCCATCGTTACTAAAGGGCACCTCATGCAGTGTCCCAAATTTTTGGAAGTGCAGTGCAATAATTTTAAAAATTTAAGCACACGATGGTTATTAGCCTGAAGTAAGGCTAGGCTGACGTCACCTCACCATAACAAGAGGCTTCCGGCTATGAAGGGCCCTATAACGGTCTGCAGGCTCTATAACAGGCTGATAAAAATTATTCAACCTAATAAATGTGTTGTCTTTTTATATTCTTTCTACTTTTGAAAGAAGAAAACTGACAAGAGCTTCTCCAAAAACCCTTCTAAGTCACCTTGGGCAAGGGAGCAATGAGAGGAAAAATTTCCATGCAAATAAGGCAAAAACCTAAGGAGTTCTGATGGTTGTTTATCATGATTTATTCTAACGGAGTAATAAGTTCAT
The DNA here is from genome assembly GCF_900185275.1 of Solanum verrucosum. Taxonomy (NCBI): domain Eukaryota; kingdom Viridiplantae; phylum Streptophyta; class Magnoliopsida; order Solanales; family Solanaceae; genus Solanum; species Solanum verrucosum. Next base: position 357,274 of record NW_026020814.1, read on the forward strand.
GGGTTGGGTTTTTCAATTGATTCTTATCGCCCATGTAACACCTCACACTTTAGAAAGGTTAAAGTGAGATAACGAGCAAGTCCACAAGTCTAAAACAGGAAATAGACCCTTCACGAGATCCTAAATGGTATATTTAGGGCACCACTGACTGTTTAAGGTAAGTGGACTGGCTGTTTAGGGCTGCCAGAACCTAAGGTCACCTAGACAGCTCTCTAAATGGCCTATATAAAGTTGTACGAATAGTTACAAGAGCCAGGCCAGCCGTTAAAGGTTGCCAACATTGGGGGTCATCCGGGAGGTTCCCTTTAAGGCCAGTGATGCCTTATTCAGATAGTCCAACCTTCCATATAGATCAAACTGTCAGTTTTTAAGTTAAGGTCATATTGGTCTTTTTCCTATGTATTTGGTACCTAAGCTACATCATTTTAAACCCTATTGGAAGACCTTTATAAGTGGTTAAGGTCCTAAAACTACCCATCTAAATCATTCACCTAATTCGTAAATTTCCCTCTAAGATCACCCCCAAAATCCTCTCTAAATCTAAGGATGAAAAAGCTAGGGTATTGTTTCTAGAACTCCAATTCACCATATATTATGGGCATTGATCACTAAGGTATGTTATTTTTCACCTATGAATTACTTTCCTCCACAGGGTTCCAAAATTCTTCAGGTTTTACAAGGGAGATTCTCAATCCAAAAGTTAGGGTTTTTCCATCTTCATGAATTCTTTTCAATTATGATTCAATTACTTGTTTTCTATATTCTAATGCATGAATTGAAAGTATTTACATGATTTTTAGTTGAACTCACATGAACCCATGCATGACCCATGATTTTAGACTATGGACATATGATGAAGCTTATGAACTATGAAATTATAAATTTATGAAGATATGCATGTTTTTATGAAGTTGATGTACATAATTTGAAGATTCTTTGAGAGTAAAGTATGAATGTTGTTATTGTGAAAGATTTTCTCACATTCTACTAAGTGTACGACTGTGAAAGGTTTTCTCACGTAAGGATTCATTAGGTTGAAAGGTTTTCTCACCTAAGTTGAATCACGATTTAGGAGCTATTCTATATGAACTTTATCTTGGTTTGGTTGCTTAATTGTGCCCTTCCATGGATTATGACATGAATATGATAAATGACTATCTCATGGGATTTATACTTAGCACTGAGAGGACGTTGAGATAGAGTCTCTCCCGTTAACAAAGGTCGGGTCTCTAGTTGCAATCTTCTTGTCCCATAACTATGTGCCACCATAGGATGTTGTCTCAGATAAACATTAGCTAGTGGATCCACTTTAGCTCAGACTCATGGTTCTTACCTTGGCAAGTAAGTACATCCCTTTTTGGAGTGGGAAAGACACTAGATTCCATTATAGCTCACATAGTCTATGTTAGGTATATTGTAAACTTCCCACAATAATGAACTAAGGTTACATTTAAAGTATCTCACAAGTGTTTTAGCAGTGTTCAACTTGCATTGACCATGATTATGACTTATGTTTTCTAACCTTTTATCTTATGATTTAGCTTTGTCATTGCATGTCATGTAAAGTTTTTTTAGCATGATTTCATAATTCTTATGAATTTCTACCATACTTAGTACATTCCATGTACTAATGCATACCTGTTGCTACATTATTTCACTAATTTAGGGTCCGACGCTCCTACCTCTCACACTCATGGCTAGTTGATCCATTTGGCATTGAAGATGTGTGAGCCCTCATGATCCGAGGGCTAAGACACTTTTATAGCTTTCTTTCATTTCAATTTTTATACATTTATACGTGGTGTATCAGTTACGTCTAAACAACTTATTTTTATTAGTAGATGGCTTGTTGACACTTATGTTAGACTCTTTTTTTGTAAAACTTTTTTATGATATCAGATGGTCTTTTGAAATCTTTATTTTTATTATCTTGTATTATGTATGCTAAGTGGCTTGTGTAGGGACTTTCAGAGTTCTATACGCCATGTTACACCTAAGGTATACTTTGGGTTATGACAAACTTGGTATTGAGAGAACAAGGTTTAGAAAGGTCCTACGATGTCTCAAAAGCCACACCGAGTAAAGTCTTATTCATGAGTATGAAGCGCACCACATTTATGAGTAGGAGGCTATAAGATGTTTAGGGAACTCCCCTTGTTTAATCATTCTAAATTGTGTGATTGAGTGTAACTCTATATGTCTCTCTCATAATCCTTATCCGATGCTTTTTAGGATATGACCCCTCGAAGCGCATACGTTAGAAGGAATACGGGTAAGAATATGGAACAAGAAACTCCTCAAACTCCTTAAGAAGCTCCATATGTTTCGGTTGACCCTTTGGTTGAAAAAGTGACTAATGCGGAATTCTAAGCTTCTTTACAAGTGTTGGCTCAAGCTATGATGGATCCAGCCAATAGGGAGGTTGTGGTCCCCGTGAACCCAAATATGGGTACAATGACAACTAGAGTGAGGGACTTCATTAGGATAAATCCTCTAGAGTTTCATGGTTCCAAGGTTGAGGAAGATCCTCAAGAGTTCATTGATGAGGTGTACAAGGTTGTTGATAATCATGGGAATGATGCTGGTTGTAAAGTCAGAATTGGACTCTTATAAACTTAAGGGTATTTTAAAGTTTGGTTCAACTAATCGAAGGAGAAGAGGGTGGTTGATGCAAGTCCTCTCGATTGGGAAAAGTTCAAAGTTGCTTTCCTTGATAGGTTCTTTCCGATTGAGACGAGGGAGGCCAACATTCTTGAGTTCATTAATCTTCGTCAAGGAAATATGAGTGTGAAATAACATGATTTGAAATTCACATAATTTTCCAAATGTGCTCCTTCTACGGTTTCTGACTCTAGGGCAAAGATGAGTAAGTTTATTTTAGGTGTGTCCAAAATGGTAGTTAAGAAATTTCATACCGCCATGCTCATTAAGAAAATGTATATCTCTCATTTAATGACATATTCTCAACGAATATAAAAGGAGAAAATTAAGGAAAGGTCTACGGAGGCAAAGAGGGCAAAGATCGGCGATGGTGACTTTTCACATTCAAGGTCCAATGGACATGTCCATTCTAGATTATGACTAAGGTTCTCTGGTCAAGGTTCCTCTAATGCTCCATTTCCAAAGTTCAACAAAGATAGAGTGTCTAACCCTAAGCCTCAAATAGGAAATGGTGGTGGATATTCTTTGTCTAATTGTACTAGGTGTGGAAGAAAGCCTGATGGAAAATGCTTAGCTAGTACGGATGGTTGTTTTTGTTGTGATAAGAATGGTCAGAAGATAAGGGATTGTTTGTCACTTACTGTTAAGGGAAGAGAAGGTAGGCAAGCTCCGCCTAGTGGTTCGGGTTCAAGTGCTCCAAAGTAAAGAAATTTTTATGCACTTTAAATTTGACATGAGCAAGAGGGTTCTCTCTATATAGCAATCGGTATGAAAGTTTTTCATCTTGATTTTTATGGTTCGCTTGATCCCGGTGCTACTTTGTCTTTTGTGATTCCATATGTGGCTATGAAATTTGATGTTTCTCTGAATGTGTTACTAGACCCTTTTTATGTCTCTAATCCTATTGGTGAATCTTTTTTGGCTATGAGAGTCTGTAGAAATTATCTCGTCCCATTATCGCATAGAGTCAGTCATATTGATCTTGTAGAGCTTGATATTTTTTATTTTGATGTTATTTGGGGGGTGGATTGTTTTCATTCATGTTATGCTTCTGATGATTGTAGAACATGAATGGTTAAGCTTTAATTTGCAAATTAGCCCATCCTATAGTGGAAAGGAGGAAATTTTATGCTTAAGGGCCTGCTTGTTTCTTGTGTTAAAGCTAGAAAATTGATTTCTATGGGTTGCATATATCATCTTGTTTGGATTAGTAATACAGATTCTGAAACCCCTATTCTTGAGTTCGTCCCCGTTGTAAATGAGTTTTCAAAAGTGTTTCTCGATGATTTACCCGGTGTTCCTCTTGAAAGGGAAATAGACTTCAGTATTGATCTTCCCGCATATACACAACCTATCTCTATTTCTTCTTACCGTATGGCTCCAATAGAATTGAAGGAATTAAAGGAACAATTGAAATACTTGTTGGATAAAGGTTTCATCCGATGGAGTATCTCTTTATGGGGTACTCCAGTTTTGTTTGTTCATAAGAAAAATGGTTCGCTTCGCATGTGTATTGACTACCGGCAATTGAACAAGGTTACCATTAAGAATAATTATCATCTTCCAAGGATTGATGATTTGTTTGATCAATTCCAAGGAGGGAATTACTTCTCTAAGATTGACCTCCGGTCGGGTTATCACCAATTGAGGGTGAAGGAAGATGACATTTTAAAGATGACTTTTCGAACTTAGTATTTTCGTTATGAGTATTTTGGTAATGTCATTTGATCTGACTAATTTTCCGACTGCATTCATGTACTTGATAAATAAAGTGTTTAGACAATATCTTGATATGTTGTAATTGTTTTTATTGATGACATCTTGATTTACCCAAGGACTGAGGATGAGCGTGCCGTTCATTTGAGGATTGTGTTGCGAGTCCTCAAAGACCAACAACTATTTGCAAAGTTGAGTAAATGTGAGTTTTTATTGAGATCCATGGCTTTTCTTAGACACATTGTTTCTGGTAAGGGTATTGAGGTAGATCATAAGAAGACGGATGCGGTTAAGAGTTGGCCTAAAATTCTATACCCTTTGGATATTTGAAGTTTCTTGGGTTTGGCTGGTTATTATAGAAGGTTTGTTGAAGGGTTTTCTTCGATTGCCTCTCCATTGATTGTATTGACCAAAAAGGAAGTTAAGTTCTTATGGTCGGAAGCGCGTGAGAGAAGTTAGCCACATAGACATACCAACTGACTCAGCTGAGGGATTAGAAGGTCAGGCAACATAACATCCAAAATACTATGACTAGACCCTTAAGGTCATAACCTGAATATCGGTAAGTCATATAGACAAAGGTAGACAAGCCAAAGATAATAAGGTACTAGCTAGCCGACAAGGCTACAATGAAGATATACACGCATACATACATATCTATACATGCCAAGCCTATGTGGCTGGAAACTGGAAGCTGCAGAAAGAAACAAAATATTGTGTCCACAATAGCTTCTATGAGTGACACAAGCACTAGTCGGGATAAGGCCCCGATTATACCCAAACTGTACAATAAAAGTAACACCCTGTGAAAGCTCCAGGAAGAAGTGGAGCTTACCAACTCACAGTTGAACCCCGAATCCTAGCAAAGGGGTCAATCAGAATCCCAACCTGGACCTGTACGCACGAAACAAAAATGTATCCCCAGGCAACGGGACGTCAGTACGAATAAAAAGTACTAGTATGTTAAGGCATAAAATAGAATAATAAATAGTTGTTGTAAAAGGGTAATAAAGATACCACCTGAAATAGAAACTCTGATAGCCTCCATGGCTGACATTCTACCTTATATAAATTAAATATGCATGGTATGCTCGCATAATCGTATGTCGTGAATACATATATATAGATGCAAATGCTTGTCATACCCAACCAAGTGCTAGCAATGGTGGTGCCTTCTGGTAGCGAACCGGCATCATATTCACCAACTTGTGGCCATTTGTGTCTCATACGTATAAATATAGGGAATAGGCCCCATACCTTCCGATTATAGCTCGGAAGTAGAATGCATAGCATGCAATGTCATGGATTCGTAATGCATTTGTTACTTGAATCATGTTGCCAATCTTGGCTCGTTGGTACTCTTGTCCTCATAATCTCGTAATCACTTTCGTATCACATGTAAATATCTCGTAGAACCTCATATACTTGTAGATTAAACTGGAACACTTAACTTGGATTAAAAAAAGCAACTTAAGCTTGAGGATGTTCATAAAGAGCTTAAAATTCTTCACTTAGTATCTATATATGTTTCCTTAGTAGTTTGTAAAAGAAAGTATTTCCAAAAAACCCGTACTTTAGTAGTTTAAACATACAATTTACGTTTAACAGTTTTGGAGATCGACGTTTTATTTTAAAGTTTTCAAAATAAAAATTAGCGAGGAAGGAGGACTGATTTTATATTGATATAGTTCATCCCTAATATTCTTAAGTTATTACACCTAAAAATTAATAATAATTTGTATACATGGACCTATAGTCAAGAGAATCAACAAAATGACATAAAGACGCCAAATACCCTATCTAACCAAACTAGTGGAATAGCAACATAATGGAGTCACAAAATACGCCAGCTGCAATCTCAATGCCTTTCACAAAAGGTCTTTCTAGCAATAGAGTAGTAAAACAATATTTGACAATTTAGGATTCAAAAATTCGTGCTCAAAGGAAGTATAGTGCTTAGCCTTAACATACCTCGATTTTGGGTCCTGTTGTATCAATATGGATTGTACCCCATTCCTTACAGTATGTAGTCTACAGAAAATCAGTCACACAACCATTACAGGAAGAATATTAGCACGTCAGGGTCAAAGTAGCAATTTAGAGCTCACTGGCAGAGTGATTAGCTCGCCAAACCATTTTTAAAGGTATGCTTCATTACCTTCTCTTCTCCAAATTACAACCTCAAATTACTGACATAACATACATTGTTGCAGCAGCTATTAACAAGTGGAGGCCTACGCAATAGTCAACAACAACCAAATAGAGTATGCCTGCACAACAATTAAAACTCGGCGTATCGCCACACCCCTCTTTTCCAACCCAAAATAACCATAACCAAATCCTAACCACGAGCATTCAAACCATTAAATCCATAAAAAAAATATGTATAATACAGTCCTATAATTGTTCAATATAGCCATAATAACTTGAACTCGCCGCTTCCAATCATCATCCTATACGTTCGTCCAATAATTACATTTGGAGTCATGTCTTTCTCTTCATATGCAATAAGAGCTTAAAAGGACAAAACTTAAACTTAAACTTGATGGAGATTGCAGTACATTAACATGTCTTGTCAATAACAAACAGTCTCCTTAAACGCAAGATGTTGAACCAAGAAGAAACAATTTGAAAATTACAATGCAATAATAGAACCAACATTACACTAATTTATGTTACAATTAAATATACATCTGTACTTCTTCTTCTCTTCCAGACTCATATCAACAAGAACCACACACATACAAAACATTTCCAAAAAAATCCAGCAACAACAATATCAGAAAATACTTCAAAACAGCCCAACATCACGTAACTATCCAAATACAATTCTTTCAGCCGTCTATTCGTGTTCTTGCTTATATAGCATAGCTATAACTTGGACTCACTCAATAAAATGAAGGGTGAGAATTATGACCTCCAAACAGCAGCAACACCACATAAACAACGAGACTCCTTCACCATGAAGAATCCTTCAAATCACATCCAACGAGGAGGAAAGAAATAACACAATCTCTATGAACGTTCCGAGGGTGAAATCACGTTGAAATCTTGTAGATCTTTGCTTGGATGATAGGTGAACTTTTAGAGAGGATTTAAGACTGTTGCATTCTTATTTTGGTCGAAAATAATGAGATAAAATGAAGGGAAATTTGATCTTATAAAGCTAAACCAACATATGGGCTAGGGGCCCCCTTCACGTGCCTGCTTGTGCAGTCTCACTAAAATCTGAATATCTCTCAATTTTGAAGTCGTATGGACAAATGATTTAGTGCGTTGGAAAGTAGACTCGTAGACCTTCAATTTCATACATTGGGGTTCTTCTAAAGCTTTATAGATTGGGAGAAAAGCTCTGAGATATTTAACCCAATTTCAGAAAATTTATCAAAGAAACTTACTCTTAACTTTTTCCAACTTTTTATTTCTCAACTTGCTTGACTTCAAAACTTAACTTACGATCATTGGGTGACTATATCACCTTATAAAACATCCTTATTAGCATATAAGACACTCTTTGTCTTATCCCCAAAGGCACCGGTTAACTTAAGTGTTCTGAACGGACGGGGTGTTAGAATATACATTCTTTAACTCGAACTTGTTTAAGGGCATCCTTGACCCATAATGTTAGTCTAATTCTTTTATTTTTTTTACCTCCCCTTTGCAACCTTATTCTCCTGAAATGATACACCAAGTCATATAAGCCTCATACACTCATTCAAAGATACACATATTATGGGAACTAACCACGGGGTCTCACAAAGTGATTGCTTATGCCTTCAGGAAACTTAAGATTCATGAAAAGAACTATTGTACATATAATTTGGAACTAGCGGCAATTGGTTTTGCCTTAAAGATTCAGAGGCATAGCTTGTATGGTGTCCATGTTGATGTCTTTATCGGCTACAAAAGTTTGCAATAAGTGTTCAAGAAAAAGGATATAAATCTACGCCAAAGTAGATAGCTAAAACTCTTGAAGCACTATGATATGAGTGTTCTTTATAGCCTGGGCAAAGCCAATGTGGTTGTCGATGCCTTAAGTCGGTTGTCCATGAATAGTGTTGCACATATTGAGGAAGGTAAGAAAGAATTGGTTTCTAATGTTCATAGACTAGCAAAAATAGGTGTTCGATTTGTTGATTAAAGTAAGGGTGGTGTTGCTGTTCATCATGGTTCACAATCGTCTTATGTGTTAGATGTGAAAGCCAAGCAAGGCCTTGATCCGATTTTGGTTGAGTTGAAGGAAGCGGTGCTTAAAAAGTTTGTTGAGGCTTTCTCTCAAGTGGGAGATGGTGTTCTTCGATATCAATGTCGTTTGTGTGTTCCCAATGTTAATGACTTGAGAGAGAAAATCTTACCAGAAGCCCATAGCTCTCAATATTCCATTCACCCAGGAGTCACCAAGATGTGCCATGACTTGCGGGAGGTCTATTGGTGGAATGGGATGAATAAGAATAGTGCGAAATTTGTGGCTAAATGTCCTAATTTTCAACAAGTTAAAGTTGAGCATCAAAAGCCATGAGGTTTGTCCCAAGATATTAGCATTCCTACTTGGAAGTGGGAAGATGTCAATATTGACTTTATTCTAGGTTTACCCCGCACTCGACGACAACATGACTTGATTTGGGTTATAGTGGATCGTATGATGAAATCGACTCATTTCATTCTCGTCAAGGTTTCTTATTCGGTGTAGGATTATGATTAGTTGTATCTAAAGGAGATGGTTAAGTTTCATGGAGTTCCCCTATCCATTATCTCCGATTGTTGTACCAAATTTACTTATCAATTTTGGAAGTCTTTCCAAAAAGGCCTTAGTACTCGTGTCAATCTTAGTACGGTCTTTCATCCTCTAATCGATGGGCAAGCGGAGCGTAAAATTATGATTTTGGAGGATATGTTTAGAGCTTGTGTGATTGACTTTAAGGGTAATTGGGATGATTATTTTACTTTGATTGAGTTTGTGTATTATAATAACTATCATTCAAGTATTGGTTTGGCTCCCTTTAAGATCTTTATGGTAGGAGGTGTATATCTCCTATAGGTTGATTTGAAGTTGGTGAGGCTTCTTTGATAGGCCCCGAGTTGGTATATGAGGCTATGGAGAAAGTTTTGCTTATTAGAGAAAGGTTGAAAACGGTTCAAAGTCAATAAAGGTCCTATGCCAATGTAAGAAAAAAAGATCTTGAGTTTGATGTTGATGATTGGGTTTACTTGAAAATTTCACTTATGAAGGGTGTAATGAGGTTTGGAAAGAAAGGGAAGCTTAGTCCCCGATATGTAGACACATATTAGATTTTGAGGCATATTGGTAAAGTTGCTTATGAGCTTGATTTGCCTAATGATTTAGCATTGGTACATACGGTTTTCCATTTGTCCTTATTGAAGAAATGTGTTTAAGAAATGATGTCGATTGTACCATTATAGAATCTTGGTATAAAGGAAAGTATTTCTTATGAAGAGGTTCCAGTTGAGATTGTGGACCAGCAAGTTTGAAAGTTGAGGAATAAAGAAGTTGCATCCGTAAAAGTGTTGTGGAGGAATCAAATGGTTGAGGGTGCTTCTATGGAGGTCAAGGCCGTTATGATGTCTCGATATCCTAATCTATTTCCCTCCATTCCTACTCTATCTTGAGGTACTTAGCTCCTCATGGTTCATCCTTTTGGTTTCCTGTGTCTTAGTCATTTTCATGTTTCCTCATGCATGCATACTTATGAAAAAAAATCTAATTTTTGAGAATATGATTTAGCTTGATTGATTGCTTCATGATTATGTGCATTTGAGTATGATTTCATGTATGTCTTATGAAATGAGGGTTTGAATATGTTTTAGCTTGGAGTCGATGTTCCTCTTAGTTATGTGCATTTAGATAAAGTTGCATTCATGCTGAGTTATTTGTTTCTCTCCAACTCTTTTCATGCTAGTGTGAGTTCCATTCGATGACGAATGTTCCCAAGGGGAGGATATTGTAACACCTCGGGCTTTAGAAGGTTAAAGTGAGATAACGAGCAACTCCACAAGCCTAAAACAGGCCAGACACCTTTAACGAGACCCTAAACAGTCTATTTAGGGCACCACTGGCCGTTTAGGGCTGCAAGGACTTAAGGTCACCTGGAAGGCTCCCTAAATAGCCTATATAAATTTGTACGACCCATATAGGGGAGCCATCCCATCCGTTGAAGGCTGCCAGGACTTGGGGGTCATCTGGCAGGTTCCCTATAAGGCTGGTGATGCCTTATACAGACCGTCCAACCTTCCATATTGGTTAACCCGTCAGTTTTTATTAAGTTAAGGTCATTTTGGTATTTTCCCTATGTGTTTGGTACCTAAGATACGTCATTTTAACCCCTATTTCAAGACCTATATAATTTCATTTAAGTCCTAAAACTACCCATTCTAAATCATTCACCTAGTTCCTAAATTTCCCTCCAAGAACACCTTAAAATCATCTCTAAGGCAAAGGAAGAAAAAGCTAGGGTTTGGTTTAAAGAAATCCAATTCACCATAGATTGTTGGAATTGATCATTAAGGTATGTTAGTATTCACCTATGGAGTCCTTTCCTCCATAGGGTTCTTAAATTCTTAAGTTTTACAAGTAAGATTCTCAATCCAAAAGTTAGGGTTTTTCCATCTTCATGAGTTCTTTTCAATTATGATTTAATTACTTGTTTTATATCTTCTAATGCATGAATTGAAAGTATTTACACGATTTTGAGTTTGATTAAGATGAAACCATGCATGATCCATGATTTTAGAGTATGAACACATGATGAAACTTATAAACTATGAAATTATGAATTTATAAAGATATGCATGCTTTTATGAAGTTGATGTACATGACTTGAGGATGCTCTGAGAGTAAAGTATCAATGTTGTTATTGTGAAAGGTTTTCTCACATATAACTAAGAACATGATTGTGAAAGGTTTTCTCACATAAACATTCAATAGGTTGAAAGGTTTTCTCACCTAAGTTGAATCAAGATTTAGGAGCTATTCTAAATGAAATTTATCTTGGATTGGTTGCTTAATTGTGCCCTTCCATGGATGATGAAATGAATATTATTAGTGACTATTCTGTGGGATTTGTACTTAGCACCGAGAGGACCTTGAGATGGAGGTCATCTCTTGTTAGAAAAAGGCCGGGTCCTTAGTCAAAATCTCCTTGCTCCATAACTATGTGTCACCATATGATGCTGTCTTAGATAGACATTAGCTAGTGGATCCATTTTAGCTCAGACTCATGATTTTTACCTTGGCAAGTAAGGACATCCCTTTTTGGTGTTGGATAGACACTAGATTCCATAATATAGCTCACATGGTCTATGTCGGTTATATTGTAAACAACCCATAATAATGAACTAAGGTTACTTTTAAAGTATCTCACGAGTGTTTTAAAGATGTTAAGCTTACATTGACAATGATTATGACTTATGTTTTCCAACCTTTTATCTTATGATTTATCTTGGTCATTATATGTCATGTTAAGTCCTATTTAGCATGATTTCATAACTCTTATGCATTGCTATTGTACTTAGTACATTCCATGTTACAATGCATACTCGTGCATGCATTGTTTCACTAATGTACGATCCAACGCTCTTACCTCTCACACTCATGGCTAGTTGATCCATTTGACATTGAAGATTGATAAGTCCTAATGATCCAAGGGCCAGGACACTTTTATAACTTTCTTTCATTTCAATTTTTGGACATTTATACGTGGTGTATGGGTTACATTCCAACCACTTCTTTTGATTAGTAGATGGCTTGTTGAAACTTATGTTAGACTCCCGCTTTGTCAAACCCTTTTATGATATAAGATTATATTTGAAATATTTATTTTTATTATCTTGTATGATGTATACTAAGTGGCTTATGTAGGAACTTTTGGGGTTCTATACACCATGTTACGCCTAGGGTATACTTTGGATCGTGACTGCCTGCGTAGGCTAGGTTTCCTTCAACTAAGTAGATAAACCCATTTTACTACATTTTATCTTGTAGATGTTTAGAGATTGCATGCATAGGCTTTTGGGCATGTTGTCTGGCTGGTTATAGGTTGTTGTTAAGGTTGGAGATAAGATAATGAATAAGGGCGATTCTCTAGTTCTTGTTTAGCCTTGAGTTTCCTTGGTATGATGGCTGCATTGTCCTATAGGTATAGGTATGCATGCTTATTGTCTGATGTATCACATGTGTATGCATAATGGGGAAACTATTGGTAACATACGTAATGACATGTGTTAATAATCACATCTAATGAACTGGTTATGTGACTTATGGTTCAAGTGTTATTGTTCATGATGTTTATGATTATGCATGATTGGTTGTGTTTGATGGTTGGCTCGGGTATGAGGCCTAGTACATGACATCCCCACTGTTGGCTCAGATACTATGCATGATATACACTAAATAATGGGTCGGGTACCATGACTGGTATGAGGATATCCAAATATGGTTAGATATGGTACCATGCCGGTATACTGAATATAGATGACTTGGGTACCACGCCGGTACACTAACAGATTGAGTTTTGGTTTCATGAGAAGACCAAGAATGTGTTTATTGTTCCATGAGTGAACATGGGTTACTTATTCACAATGTAATTGCTTCATGTAGGTTCCTTGAGTGGTACATTTTACTTGAAAGGTGAGTTAATCTCATGTATGGCTGGTCTTTGATCATGTGGGACATGGTTCATGTTAATGTAAGTCAGGGTAAAGGCAAGGAGCCTGAGCTATGTGTCACTTTTGATGGTTGAGGTATGTTATTTGGTTATTCTTAACTAAGTTCTTAGGGGTTTATTTTCACATAATTGTTTCAACTATTAAGTTGAGTGTATGGGGACTCAATTCTTAGTTGTTTCTAAATTATTGTTTCTATTATCATGATGAACTTTGTTTTATAAATGGGGTTGGGTTTAGTCTGGTTGGACGAGTTGGTCTAAGGTTCCAATTTCATGTACTGTTCCAAAAGGGCCAGAAAATGGCATGAGAAATTAAGAAAAGATAGTAGGTTGGTCGATAAGGCTAGTAGTGGCCTTGTATTTGTGAATATTAGTATAGTAGAAGGGTTAGGCTATGATTTGATATTTGGGTGGTGTAATAGGGAGGCATATGATCAAGGTGCTTTAGCTATGACATTATACTCTGGGAGGGTAAGCATATGTAGATACAAAAGTGAGGTGGTGTAACTTCCATATTGCATGTTTTCTTCTAATTCTCTATATTATATTATGTGGTAGGTTCAAGTCGACCCATTATGCCTCCCAGTATGTGTGGTTGGTACTGATACTACTCTTGCTATACCATATGGCATAGTCTGGTTGCAGGAATTCATTTATGTCTCATAGTTGAAGACGCTAATGATCTCCGATAGCTTTCACTCCTCTTTCTTTAAGGTGGGAGTTGTGTCCTATTTTCTTGTATAAACTGTACTCTTTTAGTAGCGCTTTTACCTGTTAAGACTTGTTCCTTGGGGAATGTTTTCAGTTTGTTGTAAAACAGTTTTATTAAAAGTTTTGTTTCCTTAGAGTTGAGGTTTTATCAAACTTTTTGTAATAAATAATTTATTTTCTACATGTCTCAATTCAAATTAGATGGTAAGGGTTCTCCTATCTTGATGTTAGAGTAGGTTTCCGCACGACTTGGTGGGTTCAGTGTGACATAACAGACCAAACTAGGCCTTGCAATAAGAATTTCTAGCCTAAGCTAAGGATTTTGAAAGACGATACTATTCTAAGAGTCCTATACGAATCAAGAAAATAGAACTGAGGAACAAAATCTAAACTCGTCATATACAATCCTAACTTATATGAAATCTATACTAAGTATTATCTCATGGAGAAAAATCTAAAAGAAAGTAGATTGTAACCTACCTAGAAGTTGACTGCAATCTCAAACCCTCCACAAGCTGCTCAACTCTTCTTTACGTCCTCTCAATGCCACGATACTATCAAAGTCGCAAACTATGCATCACTACAAGTAATATAATACCCATATCGTAAAAATTGCACGTCATCTAATAACAGGTAAAAAAATAGCAAAGAAGAACCCAGACAAGGAATTATGAAATCAACTCCACCAATAGGTTCCAATTAGGTCAAGGAACTTGTGCCTAAAACTTGGGCACAATCAGAGCTCAAGCAAAGCTCAATACAATCAAAAACCAAAACTAGCAAAGAATACCCAATTTCAAGAAATAATCAAAGAAACTAATGAGGACTTACTATTTATAAGTGAGAAAGACATCTCGAAAAATGCTCCTACATCAATCCGAGATCAATCTCCAAGAATCCGCAAGAAATCACCCTAATCTAAGCTCTCAAACTCTTTTTCTCACTTATGGAAAATGAAGAAGAAGAGAGAGATATAACTACCAACGGGGTTGCACCGGATGCCCGAGATCCACACCCACCAGCACCGCAACAGTGAGAAATTCTCTACAAGAGTGATGATCAACATGACCGGTCAACAACACATGTGTGAGGCCACAGGAACGATAGTCAATGAGACCTGTCAGCTCCGTAAGAGTGAGCCCACAGGATCGAAAGCCTCAACATAGGAGAGAAGACCTACTGATGCGACCAACCTGTATGACCGACCTTGGATCACATGAGCAAGGTCGCAAGTGCGAGCCTATGGTCCACAAGAGAGGTTGCACTAGCAGCTGGTGCATCAACAGTTGGGACTAAAATCCCAAATATCCACTATACCTTTGGAATTAGTTGGGGTCTAACCAATGCAAACTGAATATGGTACCCAATCAACAACAATATTCAAGACTCTATGGAACTGTCGAAACTTTCAACTTAGTTTGTTTCGATAAAAAGTGGGTCCCACGCCCATGCTTTTTTAAGCCTAAAAGCCATAAGGTTGCTCAAAAAAAAGTCGGGACGACTCAAAACCTAAACAAAAGATCCTTCGTGACAAAAAATGTGTTCTGAAGCCAACAAAATTATGAGAATAACTTTCTAAGGTCATTTACCTGAAGTTTAACCAAAGTCAATTGGTCAAACTTCAAATGTTTCAAAACAGAAAACTTGCATCAAACACAAATGAATGATCAGGTTACCAAACTATTAGTTCGAACAACACATAAATGATTTGGAATTGCTATAGGAAGGATCTAAATGCCAAAAATATTGCAAATTCCTGGAGGGTCAGTACACCCTTGTAGATACAACAAATTCATTCAACATATTGTTAGAAATATTTTAAACTTGACCTTTGTCCCTTATTCTATCCTAAGCAGAACCTAATTTTTTTCCCCTGATTTGTTTAATATCCATCATAGTTTAACTCATCTTTCTGGATCCTACTCGATATTCACATTGTTCAAGATGTGATTGTATACTTCTTCGGAAAAGTACTTTTAGAGTAGCTCATTCCAAATCCCATTAGAAAACATTTGACTCACATCTTCCGGTTGGTAGTCTATCCCATAGTTCACGGGAAGAAATTAATATAAGGCACGTAGTTGGGTTCAATTATCATACCAACCACTAGAATGACCACATTTAGGTTCCCACCAAATATTCTATTCAAACATATGCCTAGCCTCTAGCATATGCTTCCAAGTCATAGACCCCCACCCCCTTTTTTTAAATTCAGCCCGAGCTCTTTGCAATACAATTCTGATAAGTTGCGGAGTCTTCTTCAAATAAATCTTCTTTCAATCTGACAATTTCCTCTCTAATGATTAATTGCATAAATAAATCACCGAACCTTTCCTTGCGCCAGCTTGTTAAGGCAGATCTTGTTTTCTTCATCTTTTGCTTCATATTTATGAATAAGTCTACCTACTCAGAAACCTAACTTTCAGTTATCACCTTCAGAAAGTCCTCATTTCCTGTCAAAAAATTTGAATAATATTCTAAAAATATTAGAATTTTCTCCACAAGATAATAACAAAAGTGCATGGTCAGAACAAGTTCTGGACAAATACTCCACTTCAACCACATTATTTAAACCTAGAAAAGTTTGATTAACCATCATCCTGTCAAGCCTTTTAAATATACATTCAGTGTTAGTCCTTTCGTTCCACCATGCGGAAGGGCTTGTGTAAAAATTTACATTCATAAGCACACAAGAATTCACATAGAAAGAGAAGTCCTTATTCTTGAAGATAAACTGGAAGTCTCTCAATCCTTCTCTTCATCACTTAGTATAACATTAAAGTCACTCCAACAAACCAAGGTACACACTCATGGTAAATATCATCCCATAAGCTTGTAATTCCTGATCATCACACTTAGCATAACATCAATTATAAGAGACTGACAATTTTCTTGAAAATTTAGTTGCAAAGGCAATTGTTGGTAAGAGTCAGAGATTTAGTTTGCATACTGCATCCCCAACCTTCTTTTGTATTTATGAATTTGTCTTGCATCTTGGAATGGTTTCATTAAAGCTAAAATGGATAATTTATGAAATTTATGCAACATATGAATTATGTAGAATGCATTCTGGGTCCTACCTTACAATACCAAACAATGTTTTCATATTCATTTACTACTTTCTTTGACTGACCTTTTAGGATTTTTCCTAATAGGTAGAGTATCCTCGTTGTACTTGCCTTTTTTTAGCTTTCACATCTGTTTGAGGTGACAATCCTGCATCCCTCAACACTTGATGATCTATTTTGTGATTGTCTTGTTTTTCTTTATGATCTTTAACTGTCTTTTTCTAAATACTTTTGTTTGTTACTTCACCTCCATATTCCACCTAATGAGAAACAAGATCATGTAATATTTAAACTGGTGATGTGCTATTGCAAGCAAGTGTATTTTAAACTTTAATAATTCGCTTCACCAACATGAAAGTGTTGTGTTCTATGGTTGGATATCTTCCCACTGTCTCTCCTTCATTTTGAATTGCATTTGAATTGTCCATTTGAAGGGGTGTATGATAACTAGCCTTAGCAGATTCCTTTTGAATTTTAATTATTATACATCCTCCATGTTGTTCATCTCTGTAGTGCCTACTAGTATTGCGACTTCCACACTGTTGTGCCTATTAGAGAGATGTTGTTGTAAATTGCTACTTCATGTTTTCTGTTGTTGTTAGTTTATGTATAATAGCAAGGTTTCTACATTCCATCTTTGTCAGAGGCGAACCCGAATTTGAAGACTTCGAGTGCACCAATATTACCTTAGCTCAAATATGAGCTCTAAGATAAACTTAAAATAAAAATATGAGCTCTAAGATAAATTTAAAATTAAAACAATGAAAATAGGGGTCTAGCTTGATTCCAACCCAGGTCTCGCGAGTGGTTCCTTTGACTTGTACTAGTAACACAACATCACTCTTATGCTCCTCATGGGTGCTCTGTTAATTATATCCTAATTTCTGTCAGTTTCTCAAGATAGATATACATATATACACATGATTTTTTTCAAAGTTAACAGGTGCATGTGCACCCCCAGCCTCTGAATTTTTGGTTGTTGCATTTATATTTCTTTCCTTTGTCTTATCTTTTGATTCTTGCAACTACTACTCTCTGTGTGCTATTATGCATTATTTGAACTGCTACTGTTTGGGATACTTGCTGCATGCATTACTCCTCTTTCCTCATTCATGATCTGTTCCATCTGCTTACTTATGTTTGTGTCTTGATGTTGTGTGTTGTGCTTCTATGTCTTTTTCTCTTGTTTCTCATTCCCATTATTAGATTGTGTATCCCCAACTTCATTACCATCATTTTGTAGTAACTCAAAAGGATTATCAATGCTGATTCCTGATTGGGATTTACCTTCATATATATATAATTAGCTTATGTGTGATTCCTTGTTCATATTGAACCTTTTGCTCTTAGGATTCCACCTAGAAAGTACTACCTTTCCATTTATATCTCCTTTGTCCATGTACTTTTTTCTTTATTCTCCTATTTCCTATATCTCCCCAATGTCATTAGTTACCAGTGTTCTCAATCCTGCTTGTTAATTTCTGCAACGCACTTCTATATGGACCTACAACTTACATGAATGATAGTATTTGGGCATTGTATCATTCTAATTCTTGATTTTATCCACTCTTGTATCCTTTGTTTTGTCATTAAGAACCTCTAGCTCCACATATTCAGGTAGCTTTACAGTCAGGTCTACTTGCAGTTTTATCATTACACAACTAGATCGTGTTTTAATTATTGTTTCTAAGTCCAAATGGATAAGTTTGCCAATAATTGAGGCTAAATAGAATAAATATTACTCCATGCATGAAAAAGGTGGGAAGAAGATTAGAAAATATATCCAAGCCATTTCTTGGGCAGTTTCTTTATCAGGCTTAAATTTGGCATCATAAATGAGGGTCGTATAGATTTTGTATGCCACTCTTTCCTTAGCAATGACATAGTAGACATTCTTGGACATCATATTTATAAAATCTTCTATCAAGTTGAATCTCATAAGAATATGTCTATTTCTGAGTAAACCTTTTTTACAATCTCCTTTTATTTTGCGTTGCTTAATATCTTATGTTCTATAAGATCATCAAGCTCCAGCCATCCATAAGAGAATTTACCAACAATTTCTAATTGAAAGTCTTCAAGAACATTCATCCATTGCACTTATTCCTTTGTCCAAATGATTTTGGGTATTCCATGTTTGTATTCCGCATCCTTCATTGTAATTCCCTCTACTATCGGTTTCTTCAATTGATTGGTAGAGGGTTTGGTTATATCAACATATTTCACCTTATAGACATATTATGCAACTATGTCCATGTTATTGCATCTTTCGTGTTTGCTATCGTTAGCGGAACAATATGATCTATAGGCAAACTAGTCTTATTAGGTGATTTAGGGTGATAAAGTTCAAGGAATTCATTTAATGATGTACTAATGAACTGCTGGTCACCTGATCTCGACTGACTAGTGGCCGGAAAAGCTTTTACACACTACATCAAAAAAGAACTTTAGCGGCAATTTATTAATGGCAATAGCTTAATTGCCGTCAAATATATAATTTTAGTAGCAATTAGTAGTATTTATAAATGTCCCTAAAATCTATAGAGACATTGGATCTAAAGACAATAATAATGCCGATAAATTCTTTTACTCCCTCTGTCCCAATTTATGTGACACATTTCGGATTTCGAGATTCAAACAAGTTTATCTTTGACCGTAAATTTTTTATATATCTTTTAAATATTTTGAATTATCAATTATTGTGACTTATAGTACCTTTTATGTAGTTTACAAATATATAAATTTTATTTTAAAAAATTTGAAGATTCCTTGAGCAAATTCTCGGTCAAACTTAAATCGTTTGACTCTCGAAAAGCGAAATGTGTCACATAAATTGGGACAGAGGGAGTAATACTTCTTTTAGTGTTCATAATTATTGTCGTTAAAAACTATTTTTGTGGTTGTGATAGTGGTGACAATCTGAGTATAGTAATTTTGGTGGCCAGAGTTCGACGGTGGTGTATAAAGTATTATATCATGAATTTTAAATTATCTTAGTAGCATGTTGTTTCTAATAGAGGATCTTAACTTTTTTTTTTAATCAAAAATATAGAAGAGAGTAGTACTAATAAATTAGAAACGGTGAAAGCAGAAAAAGGTTTGAAAAATAAAATTATTTGTGGGACCTACAATGCCACTTGTCAAGCATGTGTGAGCCTCACACACCTTTTGTTGGTTGTGCCTCACTCATGGCAAAATTTTCCAGTTGTGCCTCACCCATAGTAAAAACATTTCACTTGTATAAATTAGTTAATTTTTGTGGCAGTGATAGTGGTGACAATCTGAGTATAGTAATTTTGGTGGCCAGAATTCGACGGGGGCGTATAAAGTATTATATCATGAATTTTAAATTATCTGAGTAGCATGTTGATTCTAATAGAGAATCTTAACATTTTTTTTATCAAAAATATAGAAGAGAGTAGTACTAATAAATTAGAAACGGTGAAAGCAGAAAAAGGTTTGTAAAACAAAATTATCTGTGGGACCTACAATACCACTTGTCAAGCATGTGTGAGCCTCACACACCTTTTGTTGGTTGTGCCTCACTCATGGAAAAAATTTCCAGTTGTGCCTCACCCATAGTAAAAATATTTCACTTTTATAAATTAATAAGTAAAGATTGAATAATAAATAGGGTTGAATCTTTGGAGTTAGGATACATATAAAAAGAGAAAAGAAAGTTAATAACAAAATTGAGGGATCACGCCATCAAAAAAGTGATTTGCAGCAGTTCGACATTACAATTTAAATATTTATTGGTATTTTTTCCAACAATGTAAAAGTACATTCATAAAATCAATCAAGTACATCATATACAAAGCGCACAGTTAAGCCTAAAATGGCCATATTTCCCTTGGTTAGACGTAGCCATGTTGTTCATGACCTTCTTGCTAGCCTCTTATACTATATAGAATCTAAGGCAAACAACAAAAAATTGATTAGTTTAGGGACTAATTATCTATCTTTCAGTGTGTTTTCAATATTACAATTTCAATCATATTTTAGTCCCTAGATACATATGCCTGGTGCGTCCAAATATATGTATTTCGGATATATGTTAATATGATACATCTAGTTATGTGTATCTAAAATGAAATGTAACTGAAATGCATCAATTTAGGAACAATTATGCATATAACAATGCAGAGTAGTATCACTGATCCAAAAATATATTTTAAAAAATTTGGAATTCTACCCATTTTCTTGATTATTAAAAAAAATTTCACTGCTTCTTCATGAAATTTCTTCTCAAATTCTTTCCTAAAATGTATCTGACTCCAAATGTGGTTCATAATTAATAAATAACGGGATAATAAATAATTATTTAAAAGTATAGATTTAATTAGTAGAAATAATTTGGATGTATGTCTAATTATGTAGTTTTTTCTTTGAATAGTTTGTTTATATTACATTAGATGGCTTTTTAGAAATGTCTCCTTTTCTTTTAAAAAATCTATGATAATTTTTGTTAATTATTTATAATTTTCTTAAAATTATTATTCAATTATTATAGTAAAATACATTTTCACGTGATAATAAATGTGTAAGAAGAACAAGTAGGTTAGTTAAGAAATTTGTTGTAAAAATAAATTTCAAATGATATAAAGGGAAAAAGAAGAAAAAAAAATGTATTCGTTCAAAAAATTATCATGGTTACAAGAAAGAAAATTAATGGGAGGAAACCTGTCAGTAGTACTGATAAACGCTCAACTACACCTCATCCAATACTAGATGCAGGTGATCGTAATCTAGTTAAACCCAACAGAGAGTTGGGGTCGATCCACAGGGAGTGATACAAGTTAGAATTCAAGTACGAAATTATAAATGTGTTCTAAACGATTGTAGGAATAGAAATTATCGAAACCATTCAATTTAAATCTAAGGGATAGATGACAAGTGTCAAATGGGGGATTAAGGTTAGTCAATTAACAACTATAGCAATACAAAGGGGGAAATCAAGTAGATAAGGGACACTTGGGGATGTGATCGATTGATTGCCAATTTCGCTACACGGGTGATTATTAATTACCAAAGTATACTGAATCTTGGAGGGTAGGCTAGGCTTTAGATGTAGTAGACATCTCTTGAGCAACTACCACGAATCAAGTGAGTTCTCTCGAACCTCAACAAGCATCAAACTATGAACATCCCACAACCTCGATTTACCTACTCTCTCGAGCTACGTAGGTAGGATCAAATTAAGATTCACTCTCTCGAGTTGAACCCACAACAACCCAATCACTACAATTATCAATGGGCAATCTTAATTCTAAAACCTCTTTCTCAAGCAAGCAACGCTCCGTGGGGTGGGGTTCAATGCCTAATAAAAAGGGCCAAAAGCAAAAAAGCTCTGCCTCATTCCTGATCTCCTCGCTAAGCTTTTTTCTCTCTAGGTTCCATTTCTTTGATCTTCTCTATTTTTTTTTTAATTTCCTTTACCTCGGACTAGACATTTAACA
The DNA here is from genome assembly GCF_900185275.1 of Solanum verrucosum. Lineage (NCBI taxonomy): Eukaryota > Viridiplantae > Streptophyta > Magnoliopsida > Solanales > Solanaceae > Solanum > Solanum verrucosum. The sequence continues at coordinate 379,570 of NW_026020814.1, forward strand.
GATTCAAAAGGACCGGAGTCTTTCAAAGCGAAAGAACTTTCGATCTCAACTTCTCAAACAAAATAAATTAGGGAAAAAAGAGCATTCGTAGCATCCATTCCTTTTCCTTGCTTGTCGTAGACACCCGAGAGATCTTCACAAGGCAGGCTAAAATAAAAGACTAAGAGGCGCTGCAAGCGAGGTCGTAGTCAGTTTAACCCCATAAACCCAATCCAGTTGAAGCCATGTTGATCAAAATGACTAAGTTTAATGACTTGACCAATCACTAGCCCTCGTATTATAAGATTCTATAGAATCCTAAACTAGAATTGCATTCTTCAACTACAATTCATAAATTAAACATCAATTACCCATCAAACTCACTTCAAAACAACAATTAAATCAGTAATCACTGATACCCATAAGTTAATTTAGTAAATTAATCACATAATCACACCCCCAAGACTGAGGTTTTTAGCCACAAATCATAAAAAGTAAGAAAACAATACCAATTAAATTCTCCATAATCTGAGTATTGCAATCCACGTCTTTACAGTGATCCAAAATGCTAAATATGAACAACCCAACTCAAAATCTACTAGAAAACTCCTTAAACTAAGCAAAAACAATGTTTTAGTGAAAAGCTCTGAGTCAAACAATGATAGGATGCCCTCATCTCTTTTTTAAAAATCAATTTATACGATTTCAGAATTTGGCCTTTGGGGTCATTAGGCGAGAAAAGTCGCGTGTCGCCGAACAGGTCGGCGATTCACCAAATGCCTCTAGCTATCACCTTTTTATCTTGAGTTCTAACCACTTTTGCACTGTAACGTTTGAGTGGTCTGAGGATTGTGAGTTGAGATTTCGGAAGCTCAAGGAGTTGTTGACTACTGTTCCTATATTGACTCTTCCACTTGAGAATAACGGCTTCATAGTCTATTGTGATGCATTTGGTGTTGGTTTAGGCTGGGTCTTGATGCAGCGAGGCCAGTTTATTTCTTATGCGTCGAGGCAACTTAGGCTATATGAGCGCAACTACCACCACTCATGACTTGGAGTTGGTGGGGGTAGTTTTTAAGCTTAAAATTTGGAGGCACTACCTGTATATAGTTAATTGTGAGATGTACACTCACCACAGGAGCCTTCAGTATATCATGAGCCAAAGGGATCTTAATTCGAGGCAGTGTCGCTGGATTGATTTTCTGAAGGACTATGACCTCTTTATTATTTACCATCCAAGCAAGGAGAATGTGGTACCGGACGTCTTGAGTCGTAAGGTAGTGAGTCTGGGTAGTCTAGACTTTTTATATACTGTGGAGCGAACTTTAGCTTCAGTCCTTAGCTAATCAGATGGTTCTATTGGATATCTCAAATTCTAGGCGTGTTTTAGCCTATGTGGGATTTTAGTCTTCTCTTTTTGATCAGATCTGTAGCCGATAGTTTGAGGATGAGGCCTTGGTGGCACTTTGAGACCTAGTGTTAGGGTGATTCCGATCAGGTTGCCTTAGATTCAGATATGGTGTTGAGGTTTGCGGGCTATATTTTTGTTTCAAGAGTTGAGGGTCTGATACAACTAATACTTCGTGAGGCCCATGATTCTAGATATTATATTCATCCAGGCACCACGAAGATGTATCATGATTTGAGGCAACATTAATGGTGGGTCTTCATGAGGAGAGATATTGTAGACTATGTGTCTCGTTGCCTGAGCTGTCAACAGGTGAAGACCGAGCATTTGAGACCCGGTGGTGAGTTTCAGAGATTACCCATTCAAGAGTAGAAGTGGGATCGCATCACTATAAACTTTGTAGTAGGCTTGCCGCAGACTTATAGAGATGTTGATAGTATTTGGGTCATCGTTGATCTATTGACCAAGTCACCACACTTTCTCCCTGGTCAGTCTTTATTTAGTGCTGAGAGGTTAGCCCGTATCTACATTCGGGAGGTGGTTCATCTTCACGGTGTGCCTCTCTCCATTATATCAGATCGGGGTATTCATGTTACTACTAGCTTTTGGAGGACTTTTCAGGATGAGCTGGACACCCGTATTGACCTTAGCACAACTTTCCACCCACAGACAAATGGTCAGTCAGAGCGTACTATTCAACTTCTTGAGGATATGTTGCGTGCTTATGTTTTAGAGTTTGGAGGTCAGTGGGTTCACTTCTTCCCTTTGGCAAGGTTTGCGTACAATAACAACTACCATTCTAGCATCCAGATGGTCCCATTTGAGGCGTTATATACATGGATTTCATTAACTAACTTATTATTTCACCAATATATATTATTATCATCCAATCTACCAAGCATATTGACCTATCTCAGAATCTCACCTTTTAATAAATCAAAAAAATAATTAACATATACAGATCATAATAGTTATATCAAGATTAAGAATATAAGTACATTTAACAATTTAGAGAATATGTGTTTGTCAGTTAGTCTAAAACAACTATCTTTACTCGGTCACGTTCAATACATACAAAATGCACTAGCACAAGAAGTTGGAACTTTACCATTCCCATAATCAAGATAAATTATATATAATCTTGTGCTACAATCGTACCGATGACATGTCCAATTTCCATCCTAGATTGTGAACAATAAACTTTATACTTATAAGAACCGATGATTTAATCCTCTGTGTATAAGCTAAAACTCTATACACTAAATCATCTACTATATAAGTAAACATACACCCCATAAATGAATATATGATCTATTAAAACTGAATAAATAATTATTCTATGATAAATATTATATCTAAACATATGGTTAATTAATAGTATATATCCCAACAATATTTGCCTTACATTTCAAAAACAAACTTACGAACCATTTTAATAAACATACAACAATTCACCTTAATTTCCCATCTAACATTTCTATCACATAACCTTATTCTTTTGTCAATCATTGCCTACTCATTAGCCAACCACAAACTTGTCTTCACTTAGCCCCGAAATACCCCAAATATGTATGACTCACATTAAATCAAAAGAAAACATTAATTACTCAGTCAATCCAATTCTTAAATTCATACAAGATTCCATTCATCCCATAATTAATTAGCTAAAAGCAATTACAACAATTTGCACTACTGATTGTTACATGAAGATCACTTTTTCCTCTTCTCTCTTGTACGTCCACTTAGGTAAAGTTTCTTCCTCACTTTCTTTTCTAAATTAATTGTTTATTAAAACTGACAAACGCACTGACTTATTTGTAATACATGGGCCTAGTGATATAGAGTCATTAATAAATTTTAAGCTTGACCCATTATTATTAACTAAATTAATAACTTAAAATTTACCATCAATTAATTAACTATAGTTAAACAAATATTCAAAATTCCCGAAGATGACCTTCCAGGTCATCACATAACTTTAGGATGAATTTGAATTTTAAATATTTGTTAGGTTATTTTAGTTGTTGAGATTATTTTGCCTTTTTTGAATTTTTGTTATGCAGATTTTTTGCATTATATTATCAAGTTGGCTATTTAAAATCCTATTATGCTTAATAAAAATATTAAAAGATATTTTCAATCAATTTTTTTTGTCCCATTTTTAAAAAGCACTAACAAGTTCTCTCGTAGTAACACTCTTAGATTTTTGCATATGGAGATATTACTTGAAAATGATCTAATTTAGAGTATGACTATCCGCTATGAAATGTCTGCATTGCCTTTGCTACTAAAAATACTACATAATGAAATAGACTATGCGGTTGTATGTAACTTTCTTTCAAAATTCAGTCTTCCTAATGGTTGATATTAGCTTGTGCGATAGAGAAGTTTTCCAAGTGTTTAGTCCCTTTACTATATATATATCAAAAAGTATTAATAAGATAGAAAAATATTTAATTCTGATAAAATCTTGTAAAGCTCTTTTGTCAAGTATGTAATCATAACAGTACTCAAAGAAGAAGACCCGATTAACTCCATGCCAAAAGCTAACCTTTATTTGGTTTCTTATTGATAATTGGCTTACCTTCAAATGATATATTGTCTTGTAGAATTAGCATATCAAGTAGTGAATAATAACATATCCTAAATTAAACTTCGGCCCATGCCTTGCACGGGCATGCCTTATCTAGTTTAACTGGATTCTTGGAATTTTTGTCGCGGTTCTTTTTCTAAGGATGTTAAGAAGAAAAATATTCAATTATTGTAAAAGTTAATATATTCATAGTTGAGTGACTTTATAGGTAAAATATTCATAGTTGAGTGACTTTGAGATTATTAAAAAAGGTTAAGTGACTTTCTATAATAAGAATATGTAGTTGATTGACTTTGAAGTTACAAAAAAATGTTGAACGACTTGCCGTAAAAAGAATTATTAATTGAGTCACCATGTGACTTATTAACTTACTATTGTAACAGCTTAACGATAAACGAACTAACGAACTGTCACGACCCATACCATCGTGATTGGCACCCACACTAACCCTCAGGTGGGAGAACCATTACTACAACCCAAACTAACAACTCAACCAAAATACTAAGGCATTTAAGTTACGGAAGCAAGTTAAATAGCTAAAAACTGAAGTTCCCATAAACTTCCAAATGACCTAACAACTAAACAATGTGGAAAATACGCCTAGAACCTGAAAGTCAATGTACCAAAACATCTAACAAGATCCATAAGTCTAACAAGAAGGGTTATGACCCCAAACTAATGAACTAATAACTAACTAGAAAAGTCGAAGTCTGAAATGTTGACATAGACGAAAGGAGAGCTCATGACATCTTGGAAGAACTGGCTCACCCTTGAATTCGATCGGCGATCACTGATCTTCTAAGCGAGGTCTGTCAATAGCCGCCTGAAGATGCCCTGTACTCAACAAAGAAAGAGCAAGTGCAGAATCAGTACACAATCACAGTGTACTGGTAGGATCACGCGGCTATCCCACTAAGTGCAACATACATAAGTTAATACAACAATACAATAACATGCATACATCGAACATATACAATATCCTCATCATTTAAGAACAATATATAATTTCACATTTCTCAAGATATACAATATGTCAACTCAATGGTCCTCTCATGGAACCCAAACCCAAACAGTTAACATACCGAAACGTGGTATCCGATCCAATGTTTATGCCGGAACGTGGAAACCGATACCATATTTATGTCAGAACGTGGAAACCGATCCAAGTTAGTGTGTCGGAACGCAACACCCGATCCATTCAACAAGCCACAATCACGATCACAATCACAAAGTACATTCTCATAATCATACAATCAAGTCATGATTCATGGCATTCATCATTCATATATCCTCATTTACAATTAATGTGATCAATAATGCAACATTCACATACATACATATATCATAATGAAGCAAAAACAAACATACATCACACAATCATAGAATCACAACCATCACCTACCTCAAAACAAGCTTGAAATCCTAAGAAACTTGATTCTTCCCTTTCCGGATTCGTTTCGCTTGATCTTGGTCTACAAACAATCATAATAATATGGAAATCAATAAACAATCACTAATTACTCGAATTACTAACAATCCCATCAACCCTAGATCAAACCCTTGATCTTAATATCCCAATTAGAGATGTTTCCACCATAATTTCCAGATCAAAACCCTCCCCCATCAATAACTACCTATTAGATTACGTTCTACGGATCAAAAAATAGATTCGGGGTGCTAAAACCTTACCTTTAGCCTCAATAATGGTGAAAAATGGTCGAGAAGTATCCTGGATTCGTTCCTTTGCTCTCAAGTTCGAAAATTACAGAATAAAACATTTTAGGGGTTTAGTTCCGACTTTAAGTCGTGGCTGCCCCTCCATGGCGGCACTCGCCTGCTACAGCGGCCCTGCCCTAGCGACAGAAATCCCTGCAAAAGCGGCTTGTACAAATTTAAACAGTGAGTTATTTTAATAATTCCAAGACCCCATTTTACAACATACCTTCAACCAACGACACTCAAAAATTACCCGTTCATGCCAAGATCAATTTCGGGAGTCCTACTCACCGGAATTCAATTTCGTAAAGCCGTATGCATTCCTTAACGTCTTAGCTATCTACTTATGTGATCGAATTCATAATTAGATCACCCAATTGCTACAAGATTTCCCTAGATCTCACATACTCTAATTTCATCCAAATATGGACTAGGTTGGAAAATTCCAAGTTACTACGAAAAAGTTTTCCGACCCAAAATATTTCCCCGTTGGCTTTTTTATTACGACGGGAACAAGTCGTTACAATAGATACCAATTTACCCATCACTCGTCCTCGAGTGACAAACTTAGGAAAAGCAGGCTAAAGAAAGAATTGAGTAGCACCTGAATTGACGAACAATTGGGGACACTTGTCTCATATGTCCCTCTTGATTTCCAAAGTAGCTTCCTCAACTGGAAGATGTTTCCATTGAACTTTCACGGACTTGATCTCCTTGGTCCTTAGCTTACGCACATCACGATCAAGATTTGCAATCAGTTCTTTCTCATATTTAAGGTCTTTGTCTAACAGAAATGAGTCTCATTTAATGATGTAATCCCCATCACCATGATATCTTTTCAACATGGATACATGGAATACCTGATGAACTCCAGATAGATTAGGAGGTGAAGTCAATCTATAAGCCACTGGCCCTACACATTCAAGAACCTCAAAGGGACCAATGTATCGCGGACTTAGTTTGCCTACTTGCCAAATCTCATCACCCATTTCATGGGTGATACCTTAAGAAGAACATTCTCACCAGTCTGAAATGTCATATCTTTTACATTATGGTCTGCATACTTCTTCTGTCTACTTTGGGCAACTAAGAGCTTAGCTTGAATACTCCTCACCTTATCTTGAGCATCCTTCACTAAATCAACCCCCAAAGGTTTCACATCTCCAGCCTTGAACCATCCTATGGGTTATCTACATCCCCTCCCATAAAGTGCCTCAAATAGTGCCATATCAATGATAAAGTCATAACTATTATTATAGGAGAATTCACACAAAGATATAATTTATCCCAATGTCCTTCAAAATCAATCACACATAGCCTCAACATGTTTTCTAACACTTGAATATTCCTCTCTGACTGCCTGTCTCTGTGGATGGAAGGTTGTACTAAAAGTGAGTTGTGTGCCCAATTCATCATGTAACTTCCTCCAAAACTTGGATGTGAAATGGGTACCACGGTTTGAGATGATAGAAAGGGGCACCCCATGCAACCTTACTATCTCTTTCACATAAACTTTAGCCAATTTTCAGTATTATAATTTATTCTTAACGGAATAAAATGGGCTGACTTAGTCAATATATCAACTACTACCCAAATAGAATCAAACTTCCCCAAAGTCTTGGGAAGACCAACCACAAAATCTGTGGCTATCCTCTCCCACTTCCATTCCAGAATTGGCATTCTTTGAAGCAAACCTGCAGGCCTTTGGTGTTCATACTTCACTTGTTGGCAATTTTGACACTTATCCACAAATTCCATTATATCCTTCTTCATGCCCGACCACCAATAAATTTGCTTCAAATCTCGGTACATATTGATCACACCCGGATGAATGGAATATCGCGAACCATGGGATTCTGTCAACAATTTCTGAATCAAGTCATCAACTCTAGAAACATAGACTCTTCTTTTAAAATTGAGCACACCCTCCTCATCAAGAGTGCTCTCTTGTGCCTTACCAATCGCAGTCTTCTTCTTAGGTTCATTCAAAATTTTATCCTCAAATTGTTTAGCCTTGATCTCTTCAATAAACGTGGCCCTAACTTCAATGCTAGCTAGCACCCCACCTCTTTATGAGATGCCTAACTGCATGAACTTAGACTCCAAGGTCTGAATTTCCTTAGCCAAGGGTCACTTGGATACACTCAAACAAGCTAAACTACCCATACTCACCGTTTTTCGACTCAAAGCGTCTTCCACTACATTAGCCTTGCCCGGATGGTATTGAATGGTGACATCATAATCTTTAAGTAACTCCATCCACCTTCGCTATCTCAAATTCAGATCTTTTTGAGAGAACACATGTTGCAAACTACAATGATCAGTATGCATCTCACACTTAACCCCATAGAGATAATGTCGCTAGATCTTAAGAGCAAACACTACTACTGCCAACTCCAAATCATGTGTTGGGTAGTTCCTCTCATGCACCTTTAATTGACGCGATGCATAAGCTATAACAATCTTATCTCGCACCAACACAACACCCAAACCAGAATGTTAAGCATCACAATAAACAATAAGATCTTTACCTTCAATCGGTAGTGCTAGAATAGGTGCGGTGATCAAAAGAGTCTTGAGCTTTTGAAAACTCTCCTCACATTTTTCAGTCCATTCAAATGGTATCTCCTTTTTGGTCAAATTTGTCAAGTGAGTGGCAATAGAAGCAAAGTTCTTCACAAATCGATGATAATAACTGGCAAGCCTCACAAAACTCCTAATCTCAGTCACAGAACTTGGTCGAATCCAATTCTTAACTGCTTCAATCTTTCGGGGATCTACCATTGCCCTTTCTTTTGAAACTACATGTCCCAAAAATGCAACAGAAGTCAACCAAAATTCACACTTAGAAAATTTCACATATAACCTTTGTTTCCAAAGAACACCCAGAACACTACGAAGAAGGTCGGCATGCTCTTCCTCACATTTCGAGTAGACCAAAATATCATCAATAAAGACTATAACAAATGAATCAAGAAATGTCTTGAACACCCCATTCATCAAACTAATGAAAGTTGTAGGCGCATTAGTTAAACCAAAAGACATAACTAGAAACTCATAGTGACCATAACGGGTTCTAAACACCGTCTTGGGCACATCCTCAGGCCTAATTTTCAACTGATGGTAGCTAGACCTTAGATCAATCTTGGAGAAAACTGATACACCTTGCAATTGGTCGAAAAGATCATCTATTCGAGGCAAAGGACACTTGTTTTGAATAGTGACCCTATTCAATTGCCGGTAATCTATACACATTCTCATACTACCATTTTTTTTCTTAACAAACAAAATTGGAGCACCCCATGGGGAAGCACTAGGATGAATAAATCTCTTATCAAGAAGCTCTTGGATTTGAGCCTTAAGCTCTCTTAATTATGTCGGAGCCATGTGATATGGAGGGATAGAAATGGGGCGAGTACCAGATTCTAAATTAATGCAGAAATCTCTCTCTATATGGAGGCATACCAGGCAAATCATTAGGAGACACTTTTCTAAATTCTGACACCACAAAAACAGACTCAACCTCAACATCCCGAATATGAGCCAAATAAGCCAAACAACCCTGCTCTACCAGTTTACTAGCCCAAAAGGAGGATATGATCTTAGCTTGCTTAGGCTTGTATACCCTTCCCACTCTAACTTTTCCCATCCCGGAATTTCTAGAGTTACAGACTTAGCATTACAATTAAGCACAACATAACATGGGGACAACCAAGTCATGCCTAAGTTATATCAAAATCAGTCATATCCAAAACCACCAAATCAGCCCAATTCTGAAAACCCTTAAACAAAATAGGACAAGCACGATAGACATGGGTGACTATGACAGACTTTCCAACTGGGGTAGAAACATGGATGGGGACATAAAGTATATCACAAATCATAGCAAATTATGAGGCAAATTGCACGGATACATAAGAATAAGTGGAACCCGAATCAAATAACACATTAGCCATCCGGTCACAAACAAGAATAGTACTTATGATCACTGTGTCAGATGCCTTTGTCTCACTCTTGCCTGGAAAGGCATAACATTGAGCCCTATCATCTTGACGAGTTATTTCCCTGCCTGGTTGTGCTACACATTTTCCTGTGTTACCATTTCCTCTACCCCCACGACCTCGTTGATTACTTACTCGCCCACCTTGTGGATGCGTTTGACCATTATTATCATTTCCTGCAGGTACTATTGATTTAGTCTGCTGTTGTGCAGCATCCATCATACGCGGGTGGGGACAATCTCTTCTTATATTCCAAGGTTCTCCACAGTTGTAACATGTATGATCAAAAGATGGCATGTTGCCCGCTGAAGGTGCGACTCTCTGGCTATCCTGAATCAAATTATGAGGTGAAGTTCCCAAGTAATTACCTGTAGAAGCGGGCATAACAGACTGAATTGGCTTAGCTGCAAGCGTTGGCCTTCCGAATCCCCTGGAGTAAGAACCTTGAAAGTTACCTGAGTTATTGGCCCTTTTAGCCAATGTCTTAGCCTGAATGTCTCATCTCACCACCTCCACTTTCTTAACAACGTCAGTTACCTCATTAAAGATCCTCCCTACAGAGGTCATATGAACAGACAATACCTGCAACTCAGAGTTTAATCCCCTAATAAATAAACGGATCCTCTCCTCCTTAGTAGTCACCAATTGAGTAGCATATCTAGACAAAGCATGGAACTTGGCCTCATAAGCAGCCACAAACATACCACCTTGCTCCAAAGCCATGAACTCATCCTTCTTGCGATCTCTCAAAGTCCTAGGCACATATTTTTCTAAAAACAGAGCATGAAATTAGGTCCAAGAGAGTGGGGGTAAGGTTGAAGATCTGCACTCCACGTAAACTCTCCACCACTGTTTAGCCTTACCTTGAAGTTGAAAAATTCTAACTCAACCCCATGCTGATGGACAATTCCCAACTTATGAATCCTCTCATAGAAGTCTAAAATAAACTCATAAGCATCCTCACTTTCAGAACCAAGAAATACATGAGGCTTTAGATTCAAAAACATAGTCAACATTTCATGCTCAAAGGACGGAAGAAAGCATCATTACCTCCAGTCCCACCCACCTTGGGCGTAGTGCTAGCAATAGGGGGATTAGTAGGATCTTGAGTTGCTTGAACAGAGTGAAGCACTCCAGAACCAACCAACCCTTTCAAGAATGATATAATCTGTTGAGCTAACACTGGGTCCAAATGAGGAATACCTCTAGTCTCAGCCTGCACCTCTTTCTCTTGCCCAACATTCTCCTTATCCTCAACCTCTATATTCTCCTCTATCTCATCATGATGGGTAGGAGGGGTCTTACTTCTGGGAGCATCTCCAACCGGTGCTCCATCCCAAGTAGGTCTTGCCCTTTCTCGACCTCTACCCCTAGCTCTTCATCTACCCCTGCCTCGAACACGACCTCTCGCTGTAGATGCCTCAGCTGGAGCATTGATGGGAGCTACCGACCTGACACCATTGAATCTAGTATTAACCATCTGCGGACAAAAAAGTGAAAGAGGTTAGATACCAATTTGAATCGCCAGATACCAATTGGAATTAAGTTATAGCACGAAAAGAGATAAGAGAAAGCAGAGAGATTTACTAATGTCCTATAGCCTCTCAAAAAATAGTACAGACGTCTCCGTACCGTTCCACAAGACTCTACTAGACTCGTTTTGATACATCGAGATCAATGAACCTAGGCTCTGATACCAACTTTGTCACGACGCAGACCATCATAATTGGCACCCACACTAACCGTCCGATGGGAACCCAAACTAATAACTCAACCAAAATACTAAGGCATTTAAGTTACGGAAGCAAGTTAAATAGCTAAAAAATGAAGTTCCCATAAACTTCCAAATGACCTAACAACTAAACAATACGGAAAAATACACCTAGAACATAAAAGTCAGTGTACCAAAATATCTAACAAGATCTATAAGTCTATAAAGAAGGGTTACGACCCCAAACTAATGAACTAATAACTAACTAGAAAAGTCTATGTCCAAAATGTGGACATAGGCGAAAGGAGAACTCATGGCACCCTGGAAGAACTGGATCACCCTTGAATTCGATCGACGATCACTGATCTTCTAAGCGAGGTCTGTCAATAACCGCCGGAAGATCGTTTGTACTCAACAAAGAAAGTGCAAGTGCAGAATTAGTGCACAACAACAGTGTACTGGTAGGTTCACGTGACTATCCCACTAAGTGCAACATACATAAGTCAATACAATAATACAATAACATGCATACATCGAACATATACAATATTATCATCATTTAAGAACAACGTATAATTTCACATTTTTCAAGATACACAATTATGTCAACTCATTAGTCCTATCATGAAACCCAAACCCAAATAGTTAGCATACCAAAACGTGGTATTCAATCCAATTATTATGCCAAAACGTGGAAACCAATCCCATATTTATGCCGGAACGTGGCAACTGATCCAAGTTAATGTGTCGGAATGCAACACCTGATCCATTCAACAAGCCACAATCACAATCACAAAGTACATTCTCATAATCATACAATCAAGACATGATTTATGGCATCCATCATTTTTAACATCTCGCAAATTGAAATAACTAGGAAGAAGTCAAGAATTGGAAATAGTGATATTTGGAAATAATGAAAATCTGGAAATTTGTTTAAGTTAAGTTAAGAATGAGTTTTGGTCAACTTCAAACGAACATAACTCCTAGCTCAGGATGATTTAGGTGTGCTTCCAGATATCATATGAAATATCTTGGAATAATCTTTCCAACGCAACCAAGTTTGTGTGATTTCGAGTTCGTATGAGTAAGATATCTACATACCCAACTTAATTAATTCATTTTTGGTAATATTTCTAAGGGTCTTTTCAGTTTACACTTTACAAATTAGAGTTAGGGTTTCTAGAGAAAGAACGCAAGAGGAGAGAAGAGGAGAAAAGAGCCAAAGATCGTCGTTCGTAAGGTTTTCGCTTGTGAATTTCATCAAAGGTTAATCCCCATGAGGTATGTAAGATCACATAGCATTGGGTTATTTCACCCACGCGCCAATCATGATTCAATTCAGCGAAGTTTATTAGATTTGAAAGTAAATCCTTTGAGTTCTTGATGAAATTCGTTTGAATTCTTGTGGGTTGTATTGTTGGAGTTTTCTTAAGATTTGAATCTTGTTTCCGGGTGTAATTTCGAGTTGAATATGTTATATATTGAGGGTATAAATGATTCTAAGTGTTTGGGGAAAGAACTAAGTGAAATTAGAGGGTTTAGAGATGAAAAACGGAGAAGAAAAGTCGGGGAACACCTGGGCAGGGTCTTGGGGCATCGCGCCTCTCAGAGCCCCAAAGAGGGGTCTCTGAACATTGAACTCTAGGACGCCGCACCAGACAGAGCACCCCAAGTCAGTTTAGAACTTCAAGGGCTGGCTCCCGCACCTCACAGAGCGCCAGGGATGCCGGTTCTTCCCATTCCTCCCCCACCTTCCCGTAGTAGTTCCTTAGCAATGTACCTATGTTTTCTAGTTGATTCCAACACTCTTAGGTACATCTAAACATCATGAAATCATCCATAAATATGATATCATGAACCTTGAATCCATAATTCAATTCAAGGAAAGTTAAGAGTCAAGGATAGAAGTTAAGAAGCAAGTCAAGAGAAGTTCTTAAAGTTTTCAAAAGTCTTTCACAAACGTTTTAACTTTGTTTTAAAACTTAAAGTTCAAGTTAAGTAAAGAGTAAAGATTGAAGTTCATTTATTCAAAAAGTATATGGGGACTATGTATTACCAAAGAGTTTAAAATGTTTTCACATTTGAGCAAGAAAGGGAACATCGATTCCAAGAGAGCTTTTAAGCTAAGTTTTGAGTAATTATCTCAAGCCAAAGAAAGAAGTTATTTTAAAAATGCATGAGCTAAGTATATTTTGGGAGTAGTATTGAGCACCGTTATGGGGATGCGAGTTCATATTAACTCAAGTCTCCATAAACCATGTAGCCATCATGGGTAGCAAAGGATCATACTTTTTAGATGACTCCTTAAGTGCTTTTTAGCATAAACTAGTGGATCCACTTAGTTAAGGCGTTATATATGATGACAAAGTATAGGACAGTTCTGGCAGCGTGGGCAAGGCGATGTATCACCAATTAGGCTTATAGTGGTGGTTGTCGGTTAGAAAAACTCCCACAGAAATTATATTACTTTATTATATGATTAAAGTTGAGTTTGTTTTGCATTTTCTTTAGCAAACTAAGTTGTTTTCCACTCTTTTACAAGCTTTCTATATATTGCATATGTTTTATTGCTTTATATTGAGTTAAGTTATTTAGGAGTTGAGTAAAGCCAAGGTAAGTATTCCTTTCAGATTCTTTTCAAGCCTATGTTGTGTTTAGCATTCCAACTCTTATACTCGTACATTCAATGTACTGATGCTAGTTGGCGTGCATCATCTTATGATGCAGACACATGTAAGCAGGATCATCACACAGTGCCTCGTTGATCCAGTTAAGCACTCAGAGTCAGTTGGTGAGCCTCTTTGCATTTCAGAGGACTCTTTTTACTTTGCTTTCAATATTTCATTGTTAGGATGATCGGGGGACTTGTCCCGACATCTCTCTTTGTTTTAGAGGCTTCATAGATAGATAGTTATAGTTCTTTAGTCTTATTCATTTCAGTTGTATACGTTTAAGACTTGAGTTGCCATTTTGGCTAAGTTATTATCTTTTAAAATTATTGCATGGGATGTATTTCTTAAGTTTAAGCCTTCCGTTGAGTAAGTAAGCCAGGCCAAGGGTTCACTTGGGGCCAGCAATGGTTCTTGAGTGCCAGTTCCACCCAGGTGTAGGCTTGGGGCTATACAAACTTGGTATTAGAGCCCAGAGTTCAAGAGTCCTAGGGAGTCTATGAAGTCGTGTCTGTAGAGTCCTAGTTATCAGTGTGAAGCACGTCACATCTATAATTAGGAGGCTGCAACATTTAGGAATTATCTCATTTCCTTCTTACTCATTTCGTGCGTTAGAGTTTGATCTCTAAAAAGTTTCCTTCTAATTCGTGCTTTTGCATTTTTTTGGATAATTATGCCTCCACGAAGAGCTATCAGAGGTCGTCCTGATAGGCGTAATGTTGAGGAGTAAGAGTTACCAAATGCACCTGAAGTGCAACCTCAAGGGGAAGTCACTAACGATGAGTTCAAAGAATCAATTAGGATGCTAAGTCAAGCTGTGACTAATCAGGTTGGGCAACAAAGAGGTTCTAGACAATAAGAGGCTGGCACTTCAAGGATTCGTGAGTTCTTGAGGATGAACCCTCCAAGCTTCACTGGTTCGAGCACTACTAATTATCCAGAGAACCTTATTGAGGAGCTAAAGAGGGTATTTGATGTTATGCATGTTGTCGATGCTGAGCGAGTAGAACTAGTTGCATATTAATGGAAGGATGTTGCTAGGACTTGGTTCAATCAAGGGAAGAAGAACCGAGCTGAGGATGCACCACCTGCGAGTTGGGCTTGTTTTGAGGAGGCATTCTTGGGGCGTTTCTTCCCCTGAGAACTGAAAGAGGCTAAGGTACAAGAATTTCTTACCCTAAAGCAGGAGTCACTAAGTGTTCATGAGTATGTGCTGAAGTTCACCCAACTATCCCGTTATGCTCCAGAGATGGTTGCAGAGATAAGGAGTAGAATGAGTCTTTTTATTGCTGGGTTGTCCCGTCTGTCAAGCAAAGAGGGCAGGGCAGCTATGCTAATTAGGGACATGGATATTGAGAGGTTGATCACTTATGTGCAGCAGGTTGAGGAAGAAAAGCTGAGGGCCAGGGAAGAGTTTAGAAACAAGAAGGCTAAAACAGGGAGTGAATCCAGGCAGTAGAAAAGTAATGTGAATCGTTCGTCCTTTCAACAAAAGCAAAAGGGACCTGCTCTATCATCTGCTAGTGCACCTGCACCCAGAAACAAAAGTGAGTATAATGGTCAGAATTCACAGAACTTCAAAGCTAGACTTGTGCAGTCTCAGGGTAGTGTAGCACAAGGAGGTAATTGGGTTACTGCATGTGCTAAGTGTGGTAGAACCCACTCAGGTACGTGTCGTGATGGCCAATCAGGTTGTTTCAAGTGTGGACAAGAGAGTCACTTCATGAAAGAGTGCCATAAACATGCAAGGTAGTGGAAATCAGGGCAATAGATCCCAATCTTCATCAGTTGCACCACCAGACAGGGCTGCACCTAGAGGAGCTACATCCGATACTAGCGGAGGAGCAAACCGTCTCTATGCGATCACGTCGCCAAGAGTAGGAGAACTCTCCAGATGGTGTCACTGGTATGATCAAAGTCTTTACTTTAGATGTTTATGCTTTGCTAGACCCAGGAACAAGTTTATCTTTTGTAACCCCTTATGTTGCAAATAATTTTGATGTTCTTCCTGAGAAACTTTATGAACCCTTTTGTGTTTCTACACTTGTTGGGGAGTTTATTCTAGTGGAGCGAGTTTATCGTGACTGTGTCATTTCCATCAATCACAAGATTACCATGGCTGATTTAGTTGAGCTACACATGTAGATTTTGATGTCATTCTAGGCATGGACTGTCTTAATGCCTGTTATGCATCAATAGATTGTAGAACTCGAGTTGTCAAGTCCCAGATTCCTATTAAGCCGGTCATAGAGTGGAGTAGTAGTTCAGTAGTGCCTAAGGGTCGTTTCATTTCGTACCTTAAGGTGTGAAATTTAGTTTCTAAGGGTTGTGTATATCACTTAGTTCAAGTTAATGACTCTAGTGTTGAGATACCTCTCATTCAGTCAGTTCCAATAGTAAAAGAGTTTCCAGAAGTCTTTCCAGATGATCTACCAGGAGTCCCTCCTGAGAGAGAAATAGACTTCGGCATAGACATTCTTCTCGATACTCATCCTATCTCTATTTTGCCATATAGAATAACACCAGCAGAATTGAAAGAGCTTAAAAAGCAGTTGAAAGATCTCCTTGATAAGGGTGGTTTCATTCGACCAAGTGTCTCACCTTGGGGAGCTCCGGTCTTGTTTGTAAGAAAGAAAGATGGTTCCCTTAGAATGTGTATAGATTATCGTCAGTTGAACAAGGTTACCATCAAGAACAAGTATCCTCTTTCGAGAATTAATGATCTTTTCGATTAGCTTGAGGGTGCTTCTTGTTTTTCTAAGATTGACCTCAGATCTGGCTACCATCAGTTGAAAGTAAGGGAGTGTGATCTTCCCAAGACAACATTCAAGACCCATTATGGTCATTGTGAGTTTCTAGTCATGTCGTTTGGTTTAACCAATGCACCCGCAATGTTCATGGAACTTATGAATAGAGTATTCAAGCCTTATTTAGATATGTTTGTTAACGTTTTCATTGATGACATTCTAATTTATTCGAGGAATGAGGAAGATCATGCTAGCCATCTCAGAATAGTTCTCCAGACTTTAAAGGATAAATAGTGATATGCCAAGTTCTCTAAGTGTGAGTTTTGGCTTGAATCTGTGGCGTTCTTGGGCCACATAGTTTCCGGTGATGGAATTAGAGTTGATACCCAAAAGATAGAGGCAGTGCAGAATTGGCCTAGACCCACATCTCCAACCGATATAAGGAGTTTCTTGGGGTTGGCTGGCTATTACAGAAGGTTTGTAGAGGGGTTCTCATCTATTTCATCCCCTTTGACCAAGTTAACTCAGAAGACAGTAAAGTTTCAATGGTCTGAAGCTTGTGAGGAAAGCTTTCAGGAATTGAAAAAGAGGTTGACTATTGCCCCCCTTACCAGAAGGCACGCAAGGCTTTTTTGTGTATTGTGATGCGTCTAGAGTTGGTTTGACTTGTGTGTTAATGCAGAATGTCAAGGTTATAGCTTATGCCTCCAGACAGTTGAAAATTCATAAGAAGAACTACCCAACCCATGACTTAGAGTTGGCTGCCATATTGTTTGCTTTGATATGGCGTCATTATTTGTATGGTGTTCATGTTGATGTACTCACTGATCACAAGAGTCTCCAGTATGTGTTTACTCAGAAAGAGCTTAATCTCAGACAAAGGAGATGGTTAAAATTACTCAAGGATTATGACATGAGTATTCTTTATCATCCAGGTAAGGCTAATGTTGTTGTTGATGCTTTAAGTAGGTTGTCTATGGGTAGTACCACCCATGTTGAGGAAGAAAAAAGAGAGTTGGCAAAAGATGTGCATAGACTTGCACGTCTGGGAGTCCGACTAATGGATTCCACCGAAGAAGGGGTAGTGGTGATGAATGGGGTTAAATCATCATTAGTGTCAGAAGTAAAAGAGAAGCAAGACCAAAATCTTATTTCACTTGAACTGAAGGCAAATGTTCATAAGCAAAAAGTATTGGCTTTTGAACAAGGGGGAGATGGCATATTGAGGTATCAAGGTAGGTTGTGTGTACCAAGAGTGGATGAACTCCAAGAGCGGATCATGGAGGAAGCTCATAGCTCCAGCTATTCCATTCATCCAGGTTCCACAAATATGTATCGCGATTTGAGAGAGGTTTATTGGTAAAGTAGTATGAAGAAGGGCATTGCAGAATTTGTTGCTAAGTGTTCGAATTGCCAACAAGTTAAAGTAGAGCATTAAAGGCCCGGTGGTTTAGCTCAAAACATAGAACTTCCAGAATGGAAATGGGAGATGATTAATATGGACTTCATCACAGGTTTACCAAGGTCTCGCAGCCAGCACGATTCTATTTGGGTGATTGTCGATAGAATGACAAAATCATCCCACTTTTTGCCGGTAAAGACTACCCATACAACAGAGAATTATGCCAAGTTGTATCTTCAAGAAGTGGTTAGACTCCATGGAGTTCCGGTCTCCATTATTTCAGACAGAGATGCACAATTTACTGCACACTTTTGGAAGTCATTCCAAAAAGGTTTGGGTTCAAAGGCGAACTTAAGTACTGTCTTTCATCCTCAGACAGATGGGCAAGAAGAGCGCACTATTCAGACCTTAGAAGACATGTTGAGGTCTTGTGTGATTGATTTCAAGGGAAATTGGGATGATCACCTACCTCTTATTGAATTTGCTTATAACAACAGTTACCATTCTAGCATCCCAATGGCTCTTTAGAAAGCTTTTTATGGGAGAAGATGCAGATCTCTTATTGGATGGTTTGAAGTTGGTGAAGCTGGGTTGATAGGACCTGATTTAGTTCATCAAGCTATAGAGTAGGTGAAAGTGATTCAAGAAATGTTGATAACAGTGCAGAGTCATCAAAAATCCTACCCTGATGTTAAGAGAAAGGAGTTAGAGTTTGAAGTAGATGATTGGGTGTATTTGAAAATTTCACCCATGAAAGGTGTTATGAGATTTGGTAAGAAGGGGAAGCTTAGTCCCCGATATGTTGGCCCTTACAGAATATCAAAAAGGGTAGGTAAGATAGCTTATGAGTTGGAGCTACCACAAGAGTTAGCCACGGTTCATCCGGTATTTCACATCTCTATGTTGAAGAAGTGTATGGGCGATCCTTCATTGATCATGCCAACCGAAAATATTGGGATCAAGGATAGCTTGTCTTATGGGGAGATTCCAGTTCAGATTCTAGATCGCCAAGTTCGCAAGTTGAGAACAAAAGAGGTAGCATCAGTCAAAGTTCTTTGGAGGAATCAATTTGTTGAGGAAGCTACTTGGGAAGCTGAGAAGGACATGAAGAAGAGATATCCACATCTCTTCGAATCCGGAGAAGTTCCAAATTAAGGTACTAATCATTTTCTTGGTATTTATTTATAAGTTGGCATGTTGTTTTTTGCATTTGCTTGTTGGGTGTTTGAACTGAATGGTTGATGTTACACCCTTAGCCTAGCAAGAGTAATCTCATTTGAGGATGAATATTTCCAAGGGGGAGATATTGTAACATCTCGCAAATTGAAATAACTAGGAAGAAGTCAAGAATTGGAAATAGTGATATTTGGAAATAATGAAATCTGAAAAAAAAATTAAGTTAAGAATGAGTTTTGGTCAACTTCAAACGACAATAAATCCTATATCATTATGATTTAGGTGTGCTTCCAGAAATTGTAGGGAAGATCTTGGAATAATTTTCCAACGCCACCAAGTTTGCGCGATTTCGAGTTTGTATGAGTGAGATATGTCTATTGGAAGTTGGGTTGTTCGATTAAGGAAAGTCCAATCCAGATTTTGGATGGATAGTTTGCTCTTTTCCATACCCAACTTAATTAATTCATTTTTTGTAATATTTCTAAGGGTCTAAACTGAAATTGTTCAGTTTACGCTTATGAAATTAGAGTTAGGGTTTTTGGAGAAAGAACGCAAGAGAAGAAAAGAGCCAAATATCGTCGTTCGTAGGGTTTTCGCTTGTGGATTTCGTCAAGGGGTGATCCCTACTAGGTATGTGATATCACATAGAGTTGGGTTAATTCACCCACATGCCAATCATGATTCAATTCAGCGAAGTTTATTAGATTTGAAAGTAAATCCTTTGAGTTCTTGATGAAATTCGTTTGAATTCTTGTGGGTTGTGTTGTTGGAGTTTTCTTGAGATTTGAATCATGTTTCCGGGTGTAATTTCGAGTTGAATCTGTTATATATTGAGGGTATAAATGATTCTAACTGTTTGGGGAAAGAACTAAGTGAAATTAGAGTGTTTATAGATGAAAAACGGAGAAGAAAAGTCGGGGAACACCTGTGGAGGGACTTAAGAGCCGCGCCAGCCAGAGCACCCCAAGTCAGTTTCAGAACTTCAAGGGCTGGCTCCCTGCGCCTTTCAGAGCGCCAGGGACACCGATTCTTCCCATTCCTCCCCCCACCTTCCCGTACTAGTTACTTAGCAATGTACCTATGTTTTCTAGTTGATTCCAACACTCTTAGGTACATCTAAACATCATGATATCATGAACCTTGAATCCATAATTCAATTCAAGGAAAGTTAAGAGTCAAATATAGAAGTTAAAAAGTAAGTCAAGCGAAGTTCTTAAAGTTTTCAAAAATCTTTCGCAAACGTTTTAACTTTGTTTTAAGACTTAAAGTTCAAGTTAAGTAAAGAGTAAAGATTGAAGTTCATTTCTTCAAAGAAGTATATGGAGACTATGTATTCCTAAAGAGTTTAAAATGTTTTCAAATTTGAGCAAGAAAGGGAACATCGATTCCATGAGAACTTTTAAGCTAAGTTTTGAGTAATTGTCTCAAACCAAAGAAAGAAGTTGTTTTAAAAACACATGAGCTAAGTATATTTTGGGAGTAGTATTAAGCACCGATATGAGGATGCGAGTTTATATTAACTCAAGTCTCCATAAACCATGTAGCCGTCATGAGTAGTAAAGGATCATACTTTTTAGATGACCCCTTAAATGCTTTTTAGCATAGACTAGTGGATTTATTTAGTTAAGGCGTTCTATATGACAGCAAAGTATAGGACAGTTCTGACAGCGTGGGCAAGACAATGTATCACCACTTAGGCTCATAGTGGTGGTTGTCGGTTAGAAAAACTCCCACAGAAACTATATTACTTTATTATATGAGTAAAGTTGAGTTTGTTATTGCATTTTCTTTAACGAACTAAGTTGTTTTCCACAGTTTTACAAGCTTTCTATATATTGCTTATGGTTTATTGCTTTATATTGAGTTAAGTTATTCAGGAGTTGAGTAAAGCCAAGGTAAGTGTTCCTTTCAAATTCTTTTCAAGCCTATGTTATGTTTATCATTCCAACTCGCATACTCGTACATTCAATGTACTAATGTCAGTTGGCCTACATCTTCTTATGATGCAGACACAGGTAACATGGATCATCACCTAGCGCCTCGTTGATCCAATTGAGCACTTAGAGTCAGTTGGTCAGTCTTCTTGCATTCCGAAGGACTCCTTTTACTTTGTTTTCAGTATTTCATTGTTAGGATGATCAGGGGTTTTGTCCCGACATCCCTCTTTGTTTTAGAGGCTTCATAGACAGATAGTTATAGTTCTTTAGTCTTATTCATTTAAGTTGTATAAGTTTAAGACTTGAGTTGCCATTTTGGCTAAGTTATTATCTTTTAAGATTATTGCATGGGTTGTATTTCTTAAGTTTAAGTCTTTCACTGAGTAAGTAAGCTAGGCCAAGGGTTCGCTTGGGGTCAGCAATGGTTCTCGAGTGCCAGTTCCACCCAGGGTGTAGGCTCGGGGCTTGACATCATTCATATATCCTCATTTACAATTAATGTGATAAAAAATGCAACATTCGCATACATACATGTATCATAATGAAGCAAGAACAAACATAAGTTATACAATCATAGAATCACAACCATCACCTACCTCGAAACAAGCTTGAAACCCCTAAGAAACTTGATTCCTCCCTTTTCGGATTCGTTTCGCTTGTTCTTGGTCTACAAACAATCATAATAATATGGAAATCAATAAACAATCACTAATTACTTGAATTACTAACAAGCCCATCAACCCTAGATCAAACCCTTGATCCCAATATCCCAATTAGGGTTGTTTCCACCATAATTTTCAGATCAAAATCCTCCCCTATTGATAACTATCCATTTGATTACGTTCTACAGATTGAAAAATGGATTTGGAGAGTTAAAATCTTACCTTTAGCCTCAAGAATGGTGGAAAATGGTCAAGAAGTCTTATGGGTTCCTTCCTTAGCTCTCAAGTTCGAAAATTGTAAAATAAAACATTTTTGGGGTTTATTTTCGACTTTAAGTCGTGTCTGCCTTGCCATGGCGGTACTCGCCCGCTACAGCAGCCCCGCCCTGGCGACAAAAATCCCCGCCAAAGAGGCTTGCAGAAACAGTGAGCTATTTTAATAATTTCAAGACCCCATTTCACAACACACCTTCAACTAACGACACTCAGAAATTACCCGTTCACGCCAAGAGCAGTTTCAGGAGTCCTACTCACCCGAATTCAATTTTGTAAAGTCGTATGGATTTCTTAACATCTTAGCTATCTATTCATATGATCGAATTCATAATTAGATCACCCAATTGCTACCAGATTTTCCTAAACCTCACAGACTCTGATTTCGTCCAAATCTGGACTAGGTTGAAAATTTTCAAGTTACTACGAAAAAGTTATTCGGCCCAAAAACTTTCCCCGTTGACTTTTCTATAAAGACGGGAACAAGTCGTTACACGAACACATATTTAACTAATGATTTTTAATAACCTTGAAAAGTTATCTCTAACAAAGTACAATTGCTAGGAACAAACCTTTCTAAGAAATATTATATTTATTGATTGAGCTTCAATTCAACAATGAAGAAAACTGAACATGAGTTTATTCTTATTTTAAAGTGATGTGACATTTTACTACATAAATGCTTCGAAAAAATTGTATTTTTTAGCATATCAAACAACATGTGATCACATGATTTCGACGAAGAATACACCAAGGATTAATTTATAATATCAAGAAATGCTATCGATTAAATATAAATAAATAAATCAATCAAATTAAATTAAAATACCTTAAATCATTCCATCAAAATGGTAAGTACACGTGTAAGTGAAATAGAGGCTAGTTCCCAATGATAATATTAACTAATATAATCACATATCATATATAAAAGAGAATCTTAGGCCCGCCTACATGGCGTCACCACAAATCAGGATTCCATTTTTCATTTATTTATTTTCAAAACTAGCCTCCCCCTTTCATGAAAAGTTGCGACTTGAATGAAAAGTTGCGACTTTTATGAAAAGTTGTGACTAATATGAAAAGTTGCGACTTTTATGAAAAACTGTAACTTCTACGAAGAGTTGTGACTTTTATAAAAAGTTGTGCCTTTTATGAAAGGTTATGACCTTTTCGAAGGGGTGTAACTTTTCCAAAGAGTTGTGACCTTTCTGATAAGGCACAATAAACATTTGTTCACACTACCCTTTGTTGTCTAGCTATAAATAGAGGGATTTTCTCTCATTTTAAAACAACGAAAATTCTGAACTTCTTCTTCTTCTTCTGCACAGTAAAATATTCGTGTACAATTTTATCCTTTCTGTGGATTTTTTTTACAGTCATTAATTTATGCTTATGTTATTAATTGATATTTTTGAGTACATGTTTTAAACTTTGTTGTTTATGTTTCTGCAAAGTTATTGTCATAAGTATTTGTTAGTATAGATTAAATAACATACGTTAATTGAGTCTTCACACAAGTTTTCTCTATTGAAATTGTTGAAGGTACAGTAAAAAAAATCCTTAAAGATCTATACTACCATCTCTTGAAGACAAAATTCAAATTTGGTATGCCACTGTAAGGACAAAAAGACCTTAAAGACTTTATCGCACCTTGATGTGCGAAGTGAATCAAGAAAAGAAGACAAAGAATTAATAAACTTTTGACATGAGTTCAAGGATGTGTCGGATGACCTATAGAGGAATATGACTAGACTGGAGCTTCTTTTATTCTCAAAAACATAGATAACTACACAATAAATTAATTGCTCATATTCAATATGAAGTATGGACAGATTCTCAAGTTTATTGCAAGTTGTAAATACTTTCTTGAAGTAATAGATGTGTTTCTGAACACTGCGATTGGAATAGAAGTGTAGTTTCAAATTGAACTTCATCACTCTGGTATGTTGATTTTTAAAAAACACCCAAACAAACTGAAAAATTTGTGTAATCTTTTTCCCTTTCAAGTATATATAATAAGTTGAATTGTTGTCAAATATGATACATTCTCCCTTTAATTTTTCATTTTAATAATTACTTATGATACATTTAAATGGAGAACTTTAAAATGATATATGTAAAGCAAAAGGTAGAGATGAACTTTCTACACGTTAGAATTAGAATATTTGTTCATTTTTTTCATCCTTTTAAAATTTATTCATCCTTTCACCAACGATTATTTATTTATTAGAAAATTTAATATCTTCGACGGTTGATGTTCATTTGAATCCCCAAAAATATCAAGTAATAACACTTCCTGGGCAAAAAGATAAATTATAAAATCAAATTAAAGATGATCGATTGAAGGATAAATTATAAGATATTATAATTATCATCTTCCTTTAGATTATTAATGTATGTTACTACGTAATCTTGTATGTAAGATACTATAGTGTTTTAATTTTAATGATTCATAGATTTTAAATATTATTTCATAAATTCTTTGATATTAAATTCCCGTGCAAAGCGCAGGTGATTTTACTAGTAAATAATAATGGAGTCGTGTCATATAGACATATGCCATTTTTATTTTAGCTAAGTCAAGTCTCCACCAGATTACATTCATTTTCCTTTCACTGCCTACTATTTTCTATTCATATATAGGTTGTAGAAAATAGAAAACTATAATAAAAGAGTATAATTTACCACTCAAGATGAGCTACATATGAAAAATTAAGAAGAAAATCATAATAAATTAAATTGCGGTTGTTTGGTACGGATAAGAAATGTATGTATTATCGTATAACTTATACGATGTTTGATAGGTAGATAAGAAATAAGTTATTTATGTATACAATTACAATGACGTTTGGTTGATAATCTAAGAACTCACATAATTAATACATCCATAAGTTATAAGGGAATTAATGTATTATATTATACAAGATAGAAGATGAAAAAACTAATATATGTATAAGATATCTCTCTATAACTAATACATGCATAAAAGAATACATAGATTCACTCATAACTAATTGTGAATGACGAAATTAAGCTAGCGTATTTGGTCATAGTTTTCCAAATATTTTTGACAAGTCATTTTGGTGATATTTTACTATGCACTTGGCCATAGATTTTCGAGAATATTTGATTTTTAAAGAAATTTGAGTTATACCCATAAATTTTAAAAATACTCATTATATTATCATTTTGTGATGAATATGTTTCGTGAAAAGTCATAACAAGGAACATAGTTAATATGAATTTGAAAAAAGAAGAAGAAGAAGAAAACAAAATATGCATATAACTGTATAAATTTACAACTAACTAGGATTAAAATGCAGCCCAAAACTATAAATAATGAGTGCTTTTATAAAATATAAAAGTTTGTATATTTTTTTAAATTCTTAAAAGTTCCCAAAAAATAGGTGCTAGATTTTTTTAGTATTGGAGAATTTAAATTGTTTGCCAAAAATATTCTCTTATTTATAAGCCAACAAGAGAGGACCAACACAGCAGTGACTAATTGTACCTGATTCAATGCAAGTTGTACCCTGTATTGGGCCCATTTCAATTCGAGAAAGGACCAACTTTGCATTGCATTGTAGTATTGTACTAAAAGAAACATTAATTGTACTGACAATTGCTAGAACTACGTGTAAGCTTTTCATTTTCACTTTTTAGTTCCAATTTCTAGGCTTTCATGCTTCTTTCTGCTTTCCTCTTTCCTTCTGCATCTCTCTTTTGTCAAAGTACTTTTAATCCTATCTGCAAAATGGATGAATTTTCTTGCTCCAAATTGGTCCTTCTTTGGCGTTTTTTTGGAGGGCTCTTCGCCTTCTTTTTAGCTGTTGGTTAGGTTTTTTATTTCTGAAAATTTTATGGGTCCTCTATCTTAGGACAATTGGAGTTGATACAGAGAGTTTCATGTCTTTTTCTATGTTGATAATTTAGTTTAAACATACTTTTTTTAATTTGAAAAAGTTTTTATTCGTTGTTTGCATGTCATTTTTATGGCTTCTTGCTATTTGATGTTTCTTCAATTTTGTAATGTAAGGGGATTTGGGAACTTCACAAAAAGAGCAAAAACAGAGTTTCTGTTATTCAAATGTGAGTGCAGAATTCTCAGATTTAGCTAACAGAGTGGCTTTTTTAATGGGTTCAAGAATTTTCATGGAAAAATTTGAGAATAAAACGGAAGAAATGAACTTCAGACAAAGAGCAAGAATAATTGAGTTTCAGACATGTGAAGAATTGTCAAAATGGAGAAAATGATGCTTTTTGTTATTTGTTTAAGAAATTTTCATGGCGGAATTTGAGAAGAAAGTGGGACTCAGAGAGCGCTCCAAATTTAAAGTTACTGCATGTCAGTGTTTTGCTATTTCTTTAATTATTTACCGTTAAGCACTTCAATTTGAGCCTCTTTTTCTCTAATCTGTTTGTGTTTTTATTTGTTTTTTCTCTTCTTAATGAAATATGAAGCTATTCTCCTTTTGATGTATGAACATTGCATTACATGATAGTACAAATAGCAACCTAAATCAGTTCAACTAAGTTACTAGGACTCTTCAAAGATGTCATCGAATGTGTGTCGGATTTTTGGAGAGTCCCCACAACTTAGCATTGCAACAAAGGTTGTGCACATTTATTATTTTTATGGTAGTTTGGATCATAATCAAGAAAATTATCTTATATGCAAGCTTAAATTTGAAGATCTTAGTTTGGGATACTTTTTGTTTTCAATAGGACTTTTTCCTATTTGAATTCCTTATAAAATTTTCTTTAGTGCGAGAGTTCTAGGTTATTGATTTTGTATTGCTTTAAAAAACTGTAACTGGCGATAAGGTCGTCGTGGAGTCTCTGTGAATTTTAATCGTTATTGGTATTATCAATGACTTGATTATCCTGTTTCAAGATGAACCCACTTCTGATCTAGATTCCACCAGTTAGTGCCCCATTTTCAAGGTATATATATGTTACTTCTATTTTTAGATATCCGTTAATTTGTATGTACTTTTGATTTATTTCTTGTGGGTTTTCGATTATTTTATATACATGCAAATGGTTTTATCTTGATTTGTTGATACATCCTTGACTATATAGACCCGTTTGGCCATAGATTTTTCAAATAATATTTGGGGGAAAATTTGGTAAACACTGTTTGTCCATACAATTTGCTATTATTTGGCAAATATCCCAAATTCTCAAATACTAGTTTTTTCTAATATTTGGGCCAATCTCATTATTTGGGATCTTTTGAAAATTAAAATTTTACACCAAACTTTTATTTTTTATAAAAACACCCTCTATAGTAGTTGTTTGCGTTGTATTACATATTTTTTTTACGTGAACACCAAAGTAGTGATGAAATATTTCGTGGCTATGAAAGTAATGATATGGTACTTGATGAAAATGATGAACAATCGGCTTAGGGTAACAAAGTCATGTGTTTTGTCTACTTCACGATGTATGGAATTAGGGGTGTAGAAAATCGAACCAAACCGCAAATCGAGTCAAACCGAAAAAAAGCCCAACTAGTGGTTTGGTTTGACTTGGTTTGGTATTGGAAAAAAAAAACCCGACTATATTTGGGTTGATTTGGTTTTAACTAAAAAAAATCAACTCGAGACCAAACCAACCCGACATTATATATGTAATTTTAAAATTTTATTTTATACATAAAAATATTTACTTTGATATAATTTTAAAATATTTCTAATACTATTTCATAGTTTTTATCTTTTAATAAATTATTTCAAGTTTAAAACTTAGAATTCGGAATGGTCCAATAAAGATTATAGTTTATAGATATTGATAATTATAATAAAAATTAAATTAAAATCAAATTAATACTAATACAAAAAGAAAATCAATTCAACACTAAGAATGACAATAATATTGATTATTTATTCTTCACAATCCACCAATTCATATCCACCACTTCAATCATAAATTATTGACTGATACTTTGATGTTCTTCAAGTTCTTTAGATCCAAAACTAATACTAATGTGCCTTTTGCACTTTTTTCAGGTTGACTGTGAATGTAGGTGCTGGAATTAGGAAAACGACAGAAGGCGAAACTTTTAAAAAAATGAGGCATGAAAGGCGAAGAAAGATAAAAAGTTCCTTTCCTCTCATTTATACCTTTTGTTAAATTTAAATTTATAAATTTACAGAGTTTTATCTATTCATCAGTTTATTCTATCATTTTACACGTGATGAGTTATATGCTTTAGTTATTGAAAAAAAAATATTTGCGTTGCCCTGCATTCTAAGATATAGGTTTTGCAAATGAACTGGTGTTTCAAATGATTGTTACAGACACTCACTCCTTTCCAGAAAAAAAAAAACATAATAAGTTGCAATAGTCAGTACAAAAGTTCTTATAAGCTGCAACTGATCTACATTTTTGAGGGATCAAGTGACTATTACTTGGGTAAGTCCTGTTGGAATCGAAACTTGAGCAATTCACATGTCCAGTTATATTTAAGTGACTATAACTTTTGTATTGAATAAAATCTATCTCAACACTGATTAATAGGACTCCTCAATTTATTTATTTATTCTCAGGTGAAACGATAGTTCCTCCCATTACTATAATATCTCTAATTTTATTTCCTCTTTTCTTTTTGTATTCAAAGTTTAGAGTTAGAGATTCGATTCACCTCATTGCAGGAAAGCACCATCTTGATTGACTACATTTGCACCAGTTATTGTCTTTGTGATGCTACAGGGAGCCTGTATCATATATCCTAAGGGGTCGTTTGGTGTGAGAGATAATACCAAATAGTCCCGGGATTAAATTATAGTACCGCTTATTTTGTTGTTTGGTTGGCAAGTTCGGGATAACTTATCCCAGGATTAATAATTAATACAGGGATAAGTTATCCCTCTCTTGGGGTGGTATAGTAATCCCGGGATAACTTATCCCGGGATAAAATAGGTAAATGACAAAAATGTCTCTTTCAACCCTTTTGTTATATCACTTTTTACATTAATGAAGGGCATTTTTGTAAACAAATAAATTGTTCTTAAAATTTATTATTTTGAATACAACAAACCAAACACTCAATAAAAAATAATCCCAACACAACTTATCCCATCATAAAAAAATTCCAACATAACTTATCCCAACATAATTTATCCCATCATAACTCATTTTCAAACCAAACGACCCCTAAATGTAATTACTAATGACTTCTGCAGTCCTCAACTACTTATGCATTGTGAATGTCTAATACAATGTGTAGTATTAAAACCTTTCATTGATTTCATTTTGTGCCCTCTCCATATTTTTTGAAGTTCTTTATGAGCATTGAGATCATCCTCAAAGCTTGTAGTGGAACTCTGAGGATGTAAATTCAATAAACATACTTGACCGCTAAGTTAAAATGAATGTTCAGTAAAATTCGAGTATCATTTCTCCTTTTACGTACATTCTATATAGTTATATTTGTGTGTGTGGTATGGAGAGTTTTCTCGAATTTAACTCCTTTGAGATGGAAATATTCTCTGTGACAAAAGATGTTTGATTGATTTTGAGAGATGTCAAGAACAAGAGAATGAGCCTTAAGTTGGTTGCAATAAATTCATTTGTTTGATGACCTTTTTTTAATTCAATATTTAAACTTAAGTAGATATTTTGTATTTTAAACTTCAATTCTTCTCCCTATCATCTGAAAAGAATGAACTAGCATCAGTTTGGTATTGATGTTCTACGTAAGAGGTAAAACTTAGCTATGTTGGAGGGGATGTTCACATGTACTGCACAACAATGTCTACACAAGTAAAAAACGAAGTCAACAATTAAAATATAGCACACTTGAGGGGGGACAACTATTTCTCATGTACTTTCTTTACATGTTTAATATCTGGAATGTCAAGTATGTTAAAGTAGAACAACACAACCAAGAATACTTCTCAGAATTGTGATTAAGAGAACTTTGTTTGACTTTTTTGCTACCATCATTTGAAATGCTTGTGGTTATGGTTTTACTGATATAAAAATGACTATAACTATGGAACACTAGGATTTTCATGATCTCTTTGTTGGCTGGTAGGTGATCTCACCAGTGAAGTAGTGAAGTCTGTGCAGGTTTAACAGTTCTTGCATTCTGATGCATATTTCAGATTAGGGCGCTCAACTTTAACATCGTCAAGAGCTATGTTTCTCAGCCAAGCTATTGGCAGAGCTTGAGGTTGCATGATGGGGTCGTTAAGCTGTAGCATTTTGTGCAACTTCTTTTGAGGTATGTCAAAGAGATCTTATCCTCATGCTAATTTGGTGATGTTACAAATTCATGTAATGAAGTTTTTGGTCGTGTTGAACTTATGATTAGGGGTGTACATGGCCGGGTTGGTTCGGGTTTTTCAACCTCGGGTTTTTTTGATTTTTTGGGTTGTTTCGGGTTTTTCCGATAAAGTATTTATTCAAATATATAATTTACTTGTACTTTAAATATTTCTTTAGTCCTACCAAAATACAACTATCTAAGATGTTTCTTAAAAATATAACACAATATGATATGATTAATGACACTAAAATATCTAACAAAAATAATAATAATGAAATCGCGTAAAACAAATATTGCAAATTAACAAGTCATAATGAAAATGATCATAATTTAAAAGTACTAAATAATGCTAAAATTAAGCTTAATAAGTATTAGTTACATGACGAAATATTAAAGGAAATTAAAATTACATTATGAATTTTAATTGTCTAAACCAATGTAAAGCTAAAGAACAAATATTCAATATTATTGTCATTCTTAGTGTTGAATTGATTTTCTTTTTGCATTAGTATTAATTTGATTTTGATTTAAGCTTTATTATAATTACCAACATATGTGGACTATAATTTTTAGTGGCTCATTCATAATTCTAAGTTGTGGACTATAATTTTTATTGACTCATTCATAATTCTAAGTTTCAAACTTGAAATAATATATTAAAAGATAAAAACTATGAAAATGTATAAGAAATATTTAAAAATTATATCAAAGTAAATATTTTTATGTATAAAATAAAATTTTAAAATTATATATATAATGTCGGGTTGGTTTGGTCTCGGGTTGATTTTTTTTAGTTAAAACCAAACCAACCCAAATATAGTCGGGTTTTTTTTTTCAAAACCAAACCACTAGTTGGGATTTTTTTTCGGGTTGACTCGGTTTGCAGTTTGATTCGGTTTTTGGTTCGATTTTGTACACCCCTACTTATGATGTTGTGGATGTGCTTCCTAGACGAGTTGAAATTTTGCAGTGTAAATACAAGGAGGATTTGAAGGGTCTACAAATTTCAATGAATTTGATGTACATGTACAATTTTTTACATTAGAGGTGTGTTTTCAATTTTCTCATGTTTGGTTGGGTTAAATGTTTTTCAAATCAACTCATTTTCCTCAAATTTAAGGAAAATGACTTCCCTTCAAAACTTAAGGAAAACATTTTCCAAAACTCTCTTCCAACTTCCAATTAAAAAAAAAATTGTTGAAAAAATCAATTTATTTTGTCCCTACACTCAAACCAACCCCCCAACCACTCCCCCCCCCCCCCAAAAAAAATAATTAAAGTTTGTTTTTAAATTCAATATTTTTACCCCACCCTCACCCCTACCCCCACCCCCTACCACCTCCCCTCCCAAAAATATATTAAAAGTTGTTTTTAAAAGATATTTCTAATTTCAATTTTTTATTTTTTACCCTCCGCCCCCTACCCTCCCCCCCTCAGCCCCCTATCAGCCCCCACCCCCTTCAAAAAGAAAAAAAAATTAAGTTTGTTTTTAAAAAATATTATTTCATTTTTTCACCCTTACCCTCGACCCCCCTACCCATTCCCCACCCACCCTCTACCAGCCCCCCCACTCCCCAAAAAAAAATTTAAGTTTGTTTTTAAAAAATATTTTCGACTTCAAAATTTCATTTTTTCACCCCTACCCTCGACCCCCCCCCCCACCTCCCAATTTTTTTTTTTTAAGTTTTATTTTTAAAAAATATTTTCGACTTCAAAATTTCATTTTTTCACCCTTACCCTCGACCCCCCACCCACCCACCCCCCTACCAGCCCCCCCCCCCCCCCCAAAAAGAAAGTTTAAGTTTGATTTAAAAAAATATTTTCGACTTCAAAATTTCATTTTTTCACCGCTACCCTCGACCCTCCCACCCATGCCCTACCAGCCCCCCCCACCCCCTACCAGGCCCCCACCCCCCAAAAAAAAAATATTTTTAACTTGAAAATTTCAATTTTTCACCCCTACCCTCGACCCCCCGCCCCCACCCCCTACCAGCCCCCACCCCAAAAAAAATTAAGTTCTTTTTTAAAAAATATTTTCAATTTCAAAAATTATTTTCTACTCTAGTAAAAATAAAAGAAATTTTTCAATAACATTTTTCATTCATAAATCAAACACAAAAAATCTTTTCCGAAAAATATTTTCTACACATCAACCAAACATGAGAAAATAAGTCAAAAATCAACTTATTTTCCAAGAAAACATTTTCTAGGAAAACATTTTCCTTCATACCAAACACACCCTAGATTTCATTCAATGAAATATACTCTTATTATATCAGGTCATACAGTATGATTTGTGCGAACTGTTGAAAAGCTATTCATCTAGAAATTTGTTATTATAGTATTCGATAGGTGTAGCGGTAGTTATAGCGACATTAGTTATTTAATTTAAATATGTAATTTTATCTTAGATATGAGTGGAGAAATAAAAAATCTTAAAAGTTATACATTGTTTGTGATTCTTATTGAGCACGGGCCATGTGCATCTATTTGTAAGATAAAAGACGAGTTATATAGCCAAACAATATTTACCAAATTTTTTCCCAATATATTTAAAAATATCTATGATTCAATGGGTCCTAAAAAAACATTCTTAATACACATATCCAAAACCACCTCTCCTTGCTTTCCGAGTCCGAATAAGAATCTGTCTGAATAAATTTATAAAAAGTAATTAAGTCAAAAGTTAAAAATCATAAGTAGATGATACCCTACTTTTGACTTTTAATTTATATTTTTAAAAAATTGGCGTAAAAATGGATGCTTAAAGTTACTGTATGACATTTTCAAACACCTCCAAAATTTAAAAGCTACTTAAAAATAAAAAACACATAAAAATAAGTTAATCCAAACGAGTAATAAAAGTTGACCATACAAATGCAACCTATAAGAAGTAATAGATATTTAGAGATATCTAACAATAAATTCTTCGATGGCAGGATAGACTTGAATATCATACATCTTAAGAAAGTATGCCAGTCTTCACATGTCTTGAATTCTAGAATAAACAATGTCTTTAACAAATTTTCTTTCGATGAATGATAATCCTTAAAATAATTTTCGCACTAAAAAAGCTTCTTAGTGTGAAAAATAAATATATGGACAGATTGTATGCCCATATGTCAGATGCTATGAAATGAACTTTCTAAGGAAAATGGTTTCTAGGTGCGTATATGTATGCGTAGTCACCAACTAAAAAGATGGATTGACTTATATTTATTATTAGTGCTCCTATTTGCCAAAGAAATAATTATGCCACCACTATATATAGCTATCTATATAATGCTATCAATACCAACACTTATGGTTGCTGCACTACCTCACTTCCATGTGCAGGCGAGGTGTCAAACCCATGTCATTTTTTATTCTCACTACATAAGTATTCAGGTATTAAGGGGTCGTTCGGTACAAAGATTAATAATGTAGGGATTAATAATGCAGGAATTAGTAATGTAGAGTTTATTTTTGGAAATTATCTACCTTGACCTAATTACATAATTGTTCGGCAATTATCTACCTTGACTCAATTACATAATAATTCAAGGGTATAATTCAAAAGAAACTTTTTATAGAGTTTTAATCCAAACACAAGATGAGGTGGGAAACAATAAACCAAACACTTGATAAAAATCAAGTCAAGTCTCCAATTTCTCCATTTAAATCAAGTTTTTGGCATTAAGGTATAATAGTCTTTATCTATGGAGTCTTTTCCTCCATAGGGTTCCTAAATTCTCCAATTTTGAAGTTAGAAATCTCCAATTGAAGTTACGGTTTTCTTCTATGTCATGGGTTCCTTTCAATGTTGAATTATTTTATTGTATTATGAACTATTATGCATGAATTGAGATAATTTCGTGTTTTAAAATGAATCCCCATGAACCCATGCATATATAACCTATTTTCTAAGCTATGATGATATAATTGTTAGCCAATCTGTGTTTAAACAATATTACTGATTACCAGAAACTTTGCAGAAACACGAAGTTATCAAAGTTTTGATGAATCGGTGAAGAACAGAAATTAATTAACAAAACTAAAATCTATAAAAATGTACCAGAATCTGAAGAACAGAATGGAAAGAAGATCAAGCCCACTGAATGCACAGTGTCCCCTTAAGGAAATTATTACTCTTTAGTAACTGAGGTTTGATTTGGAATATGTCCTCCCAGGATAGAATTATCTCAATCACCAGTGTATTGATACCCAAAACTTTGGTGTCAGCGAGCCACTCAACGACAGTAAAGTACACGATTAAGTTTTTGTGCAGAAGAAGAAGAAGAACAATTCAGAAATTTCGTAAGTAAAAATCTGAGGAATCAAAGATATTTATAAACAAGAGGAACTGGTTCCGAAAGGTTGCAACCTTTCAGAAACCACACGACTATTTATGAAAGTTTACAACCTTTCAAACGGTCCTGCCTGTTCCTGAAAGTTGCAACCTTTCAAAACAGTCATCTCCAACGACGGGAAATTCAAATGAAATGGAAAAGTGTTTTAAATAAAATGGGTCGCGCGGATCCGAGTCGGGTAGGAACGTTTCGGTTAATTAACTAAATAATTGAAACATTTTGGCCATTTAATTTAATTTAATTAATTAAATAATTAAAATAAACTTTGTCCAAAAATAATCTCTCGATCGATCATTTTCCGAAGCCAAGCCGAGCGACGACGACGACGGCGCGAGGGGGGGTCCCTCTTTCCAATCCTTTTAACAACTAGTAGAGGTGTTTCTCTATTTAAACACTTCAAATTTTCTTTCCACCACCAATGAGGGAGAAATGCTTTTTCTTAAAGCATAAGGGAATCTTTTTCGATTCGTCTTTTCATCTTCCCTCCATTTCCCATTAACTCTTGCTATACCCAACAATCCCCCACATTAATGGGAAATTGTCATAACACAAAGGAATTCACGGATGAGTGTGTACTTTACAAGCAATGATCAATTGCATCTGGATAAGTAGGTTTCCCCTTGGACTTTCCGTAGTGAACATATGTCGGATATACTCGGTCAATCGATAGATGCGATATCTTTGAACCGTCGAGTTTTGGTGTATTCCTAGACAACCATATGTCACACAAATAACCCTTTACCATTTATGGTTCTTACGGCTGTCTTCGTTTAAGCCATGAACACCTCCTGGTTTCATGAGTGTATAGAGAATAGACTTTTGACAAAAAAATCTTTTTGAAGTGGCTTACACTTCACACTCACATAACTCACATAGGTGATTTCTAATCGTGTCATCTCGTAGATACACTATTTGGTCAAATCTGTCAAACTTAGCAAATCATTAAAAACTTTAAGCTTTATTAACTCATTAACAAACTTTAATATTTTAACCTCGTTCCTGAACATCGTCTTCGTCATGAGAATGGATTGAGTTGATTGACAATGTCGAACCGTCAGTCACAACTTTGTTTTTCTCCTTGAATCTAGCTCATGGGATCTCCAGTATCCTAGATAGAGTTACCTCTATGATGACTTTTCCTAAGCCGTAAACCCATTCCCTTAGATGATCTTTCAACTGCCTCTCTTACTAGGCCTTTCGTTAGTGGATCTGACACATTATCGCTTGACTTCACATAGTCAATTATGATAATTCCACTAAAGAGCAGTTGTCTTACGGTACTATCTCTCCGTTGTAAATGACGAGACTTCTCGTTGTATATGACGCTCTCTGCCCTACCTATTGCTGCTTGACTATCACAATGTATGCAAATAGGTCCCACACGTTTGGGTCAGAACGGAATATCTTCTAAGAAATTCTGGAGCCATTCAACTTCTTCACCGGTCTTGTTTAAGGTAATAAATTCAAATTCCATTATGGAGCGAGAGATACATGTCTGTTTGGATGATTTCCAAGAGAATGCTCCTCCACCAAGTGTAAACACATAACCACTTCTGGATTTTACTTAATTTGACCCGGTGATCCAATTTGCATCACTATATCCTTTAATCACGGCAGTATATTTATTATAATGCAAAGCATAGTGTTGTGGATGTTTCAAATACCCCAACACACGTTTCATTGCCATCCAGTGTGTTTGATTAGGATTACTAGTGAATCGACTCAGTTTGCTAATAGCACATGTTATATCTGGTCGCGTACAATTCATAATATACATCAAACTTCCAAACACTCTGACATATTCCAATTGAGAGTCACTTTCACCTTTATTCTTTTGAAATGTAATGCTTAGATCAATTGGAGTTTTGACATTGTTGAAATTCAAGTACTTGAACGTATCCAATACTCTTTCAATATAATGAGATTGAGATAATTCTAGTCCCCGATGAGTTTTGAGAATCCTGATCCCTGAGATCAAATCAGCAACTCCTAAGTCCTTCATATCGAACTTGCTGGACACCATGCACTTAGTAACATTTATATCGTCAATATCTTTACTCATTATTAACATGTCATCAACATACAAACAAACAATGACTTAATGATTCAGAACGTTGTTAATGTAAACACACTTATCACATTCATTAATCTTGAATCCAGTTGCCAACATTGTTTGGTCAAATTTAGTATGTCATTGTTTGGGTGCTTGCTTGAGCCCATAAAGCGACTTCACAAACCTGCACACTTTCTCTTATTTACCAGGAACTACAAACCCTTCAGGTTGTTCCATGTAAATGTCTTCCTCCAATTCTCTATTTAAAAAGGCTGTCTTGACATCCATTTGGTGGATTTTAAGATCATGCACTGTCGCTAGTGCTATTAACATCCTAATTGATGTTATCCTTGTTACTGGAGAGTATGTATCAAAGTAGTCCTGACCTTCCTTTTGTTTTGTCTGTATCCTTTGACTACTAATCTAGCCTTATATTTGTCAATAGTCCCATCGGCTTTCATTTCCTTTTAAAGATCCACTTTGATCCTAAAAGTTTATTTCCTAGAGGAAGATCAGCCCATTCCTAAGTATGGTTACTTAAAATTGATTTGATCTCACTATTGACTTCTTCTTTCCAATACGTTGACTCAGATGAAGACATAGCTGCTTTAAATGTTTGAGGCTCATTTTCAAGAAAGAATGCCACAAAATCTAGCCCGAAAGAAGTAGATTTCTATTGGCGATTACTACGCCTAGGATCCTTGTTAGGTTGTGCATTTTTCATTAATTCTTCACGTGGTCATTTAGGTCTTTCACTTGTCGCCTCACATTCAGTTTTATACGGATAAATGTATTTAAAGAACTTAGCGTTATCTGACTCAATTACCATATTAACATGAATTTCTGAATTATCAGATTTGTGAACCAAAAATCGAAAGGCCTTACTGTTCACAACATATCCAATAAATACACCATCCACTGTTTTGGGTCCAATTTTCACCCTCTTGGGTAAAGGAACCTCTACCTTGGCTAGACACCCCCACACTTTGAAATATTTCAAGTTGAGTTTCCTTCCTTTTCATAACTCATATGGAATCGATTGCGTTTTGCTACGAGGTAGCCTATTGAGTATCTTGTTAGCCGTAAGGATGGCTTCCCCCACAAGTTTTGCGGTGAACCAGAACTGATTATCAAGACATTCATCATTTCCTTTAATGTTCTGTTCTTCAGTTCCGCCAAACCATTTGACTATGGAGTATAGGGTGCAGTAGTTTGATGAATAATACCACATTCCAAACATATCTCTACAAAAGGAGATTCGTATTCTCCACCCTTATCACTCCGAATCATTTTTATCTTTAGATTCAATTGATTTTTCACTTCATTTTTGTATTGCTTAAATGCATCAATTGCTTCATCCTTACTATTAAGCAAATATATATAACAAAATCGAGTGCAATCGTTAATAAAAGTTATAAAATATTTTTTCCCACCGCGAGATTGTATTGACTTTATAACGCATATATCTGTGTGAATTAAGTCTAAAGGTTTAGAATTCATGTCAACAGACTTATAAGGATGTTTAACAAACTTACATTCCACACAAATTTCACATTTTGATTTATCACATTTGAAATCAGGCAATACTTCTAAAGTA
The DNA here is from genome assembly GCF_900185275.1 of Solanum verrucosum. Classification (NCBI taxonomy): domain Eukaryota; kingdom Viridiplantae; phylum Streptophyta; class Magnoliopsida; order Solanales; family Solanaceae; genus Solanum; species Solanum verrucosum. Next base: position 418,121 of record NW_026020814.1, read on the forward strand.
ATCAATTTACGCAAGACTTTGTAATTTACATGTCCCAAACGGGCATGCCATAAATCATTTGACTCCAATAAGTAAACAAAAGCAGAATTCTTATAAATATTGTCAATAACCATTACATTCAGTTTGAAGAGGCCCTCAGTGAGGTAGCCCTTTCCTAAGAACATCTCATTCTTACTTATTACATTTTTGTCACTAAATAGGACACACTTAAACCCGTTCTTAATGAGCAGTGAAACAGAAACTAAATTCTTCCTAATAGTAGGAACGTGCAGAACGTTGTTCAAAGTCAACACCTTGTCGGATGTCATTTTCAACATTACTTTTCCAATTCCTGCAATTCTTGTCGTTGCTGTGTTCCCCATGAATAAATCTTCATCAAACTCAGCATGAGTATACGTTGCAAAGGCTTTTTGTGCAGAGCAAATATGTCGAGTGGCACCTGAGTCGAGAAAACACTCCTTGAGATTTCCAACTAAGCTGCACTTTAAGGTCATATTACAGAGGTCATCTGCATCTTCCATCCTTTCCATGATGTTTGCTTGACTTTTGTCTTTGTCCTTGTCCTTTCTTGGAGCACGACAGTCAGAAGACTTGTGACCAACCTTACCACAATTGTAACAGTTGCCCTTGAATTTCTTCTTGGCATGTTCTGACTTTTGTCCGTTGGACTTCTTTCTCTTTTTGCCTTTGGTAGGAGCTTCTTCAACAATATTAACTCCTATTATTGTTGAATTCCCATGAGACTTCTTTCCGACGGTCTTGCTATCTTCTTCGATCTTGAGCCGAATCACAAGATCTTCAAGCTTCATTTCCTTACGTTTGTGCTTTAAATAATTCTTGAAGTCGTTCCACGAAGAAGGTAACTTCTCGATCATTGCAGCCACTTGAAAAGCTTCATTTACTACCATATCCTCAGCAATCAGATCATGGAAAATAAGTTGAAGTTCCTGCACTTCTGATCCAATAGTTTTACTATCTGACATTTTATAGTCTAAAAACTTTGTGCCCACAAACTTTTTCAAGCATGCATCTTCTGTCTTATATTTCTTCTCAAGTGCATTCCACAATTCTTTCGAAGTTCTCATTGCACTATAGACATTATATAAGTCATCCTCTAAAGCACTCAGAATGTAGCCCTTACATAGGAAGTCTTCCTGTGTCCATCCTTCAATAATCATGAACCTTTCTCTATCTGACATATCAGCAGCAGGCACTGGAGTTTCTTCATTGGTAAATTTCTGCAGACCAAGAGTGGCATGCCAGAAAAATATTCGTTGCTGCTATCCTTTGAAATTTACACCAGAGAATTTTCTCGGTTTCTCTGTTGGTGGTATAGTAGTTTGGGTTGGTGCAGCAACAACCACCGTAACATTATCATTTGCCATTTCAGAATTTGTAATAAACAGAAATTGATACAAATGACTCAGTAAGCAATAATTTAAATTGCAAGCTTAATAGGAGTATAAAACAATGAAGGTTTTTGTCTCCACCATAAACACAGATTAAAATAAAATAAATAATTTCCTTAAGATTGTTAGCCAATCTGTGTTTAAACGGTATTACTGATTACCAGAAACTTTGCAGAAACACAAAGTTACCAAAGTTTCGATGAACCAGTGAAGAACAAAAATTAATTAGCAAAACTAAAATCTATAAAAACGTACCAGAATCTGAAGAACAGAATGGAAAGAAGATCAAGCCCACTGAATTCATAGTGCCCCCTTAAGGAAATTATTCCCCTCTAGTATCCGATAGTTAATTTCGAATATGTTCTCCTAGGATAGAATTATCTCAATCACAAGTGTATTGATACCCAAAACTCTTGTGTCAGCGAACCACTCAACGGTAGTAAAGTACACGATTAAGTTTTTGTGCAGAAGAAGAAGAAGAACAATTCAGAAATTTCGTAAGTAAAAATCCGAGGAATCAAAGGTATTTATAGACAAGAGGAACTGGTTCCGAAAGGTTGCAACCTTTTAGAAACCACACGACCATTTATGAAAGTTTGCAATCTTTCAAACGGTCCTGGCTGTTCCTGAAAGTTGCAACCTTTCAGAACAGTCATCTATGATACGCTCAAATTACACCTCCTTTCAGAAGCATAAGCGATCGTTATCAAGTAAAGAACCCAACTTGTAGGTTGGGATCGATCCCACGAGGAAAATGGTTTAGACTTTACTTTTAACCAACAATTATATTCAATTAGTCAAATTATTTCCAGAAACAGGTAATAAAAAGGGGGGTTGTGCTTGTGTGAAACAAATAGTAAGGACTTAATAAGTAATCAATAATTAAACTCAACTTTGGTTGTTATCAAGATAAGAGAAAGAACTAGGGTATACGTGTTCCCCACAATCTCATAACGCAGTAATCCTAGTAATAGCAATCCTTTTCTAGTGTATTACATGCAAAGTGATAAGTTAGGTATCAATAAATCCTTGGTCCGGCATCTAGAGAATTTCACCTCGCACCTTGGTTTGGCTACGTGTGTATAATTTACTAACCCTTACCTTTACCTCATATTAGACATCATAATCGATGTTTGGCTTAGTTATTACTTCGCACTAATCGACACTAGCCTATTATATAGTATCACACTAAATCTATGTTGATAATTCTTTTCTTGTTAATTACCTCCTTGGTCCGGCAAGTAGTAACAAGGCGATTTCTAACGTTGGCCACCGTTAAAAAGACTTCTAAACGAAAGAATTATCAATGCATGCAAAATACTAGTCAAGAATTACTTATTTACTATTCATACTTTGTTAATTGATCATGGTTCCCACAACCCTAGTTGTGGATTTAGTTACTCATATTGGCAAGAGCACAATTTATAATTGTAGATGAAGAAATCATGAACTTACGTAAAGAGAATAATAAACCCAGAAAATTAACTTGAATTGCAAAGCCAAAATCTTCAAAACGAACTTGGGAAATCAATAATTGTTAGGGTTGCAAATTAATCTCCAAAGTTACAAAGCAAAAATAGAATAATAGTGTCTAACCCCCAAAAACGAGGTTTACATGTCCTATTTATAGAAAACAAATCCTAAATAAAAAATGAAACAAATTAAGAAAAGTTTTGTTCAGGTACGCGTCTTCGATCCACGAGACTGACTTACGGACCGTCGATTGATCTACGGTCCGTAAGTCCCTTCCGTCGCTCGGGACTTAAAAAATATTTCAGCTTCCAAAACTCAGCTTCTCTGAAGCAAACGACGGACCAGCAGTACGGACCGTAGATCGACCTACGGTCCGTCAATCCCCTCCGTAGCTCCATACTTAGAATCTTCAAAAATCAGGTACTGGAATCCTCGCAGTCTCACTCTACGGATCAACAGTACGGTCCGTAGATCAATTTACGGACCATCAATGGGCATCGTGGTTCCACACTTGGTCAGATTTCCCTGATTTGTCCTCAACACCATGCCTGTTGATCTACGGTCATAACCTAAGGACCGTGAATGGACCTACGGTCCATAGATCACCTCCGTGGATGCCTTTTTCTGCATTTCTTTCAGCTGTCTCTAAACTTCCGCGCCTGAACACCTTTCCTACAAAACATGATAAAAACACATAAAAACCAATATAAAAAGGCCCTAGACACACACAACTTGTAAGTGAAATGTATTAGAAATACCGTAAAACTCACGGTATATCAATCTACAACGACGGGAAATTCAAATAAAATTGTAAAGTGTTTTAAATAAAATGGGTGGGTCGCGCGGATCTGAGTCGGGTCAAAGCGTTTCGGTTAATTAACTAAATAATTGAAACGTTTTGGCCATTCAATTTAATTAATTAAATAATTAAAACAAATTTTGTCCAAAAATAATCTCTCGATCGATCATTTTCCATAGCCGTAGCCGAAGCTGAAGCCGTGCCGAGCGAGCGACGATGATGACGGCGCGAGGGGGACCCTCTTTCTAACCCTTTTAACAACTAGTAGAACTGTTTCTCTATTTAAACACTTCAATTTTTCACCAACAATGAGGAAGAAATGCCTTTTCTTAAAGCATAAGGGAATCTTTTTCAATTCCTCTTTTCATCTTTCTTTCATTTCCCATTAACTCTTGCTATACCCAACAATAATGTGGGTTTTAAACTATGAAAGATGAATTTATGAAGATATGCATGTTCTTATGAAATTGATGAAAATGTTTTAAGGATGCTTTGAGAGTGAAGTATCAATATGATTATTGTTGTGTTGTGAAAGGGTTTCTCATATACACATGAAAGTATGAATGTGAAAAAAGTTTTCTCACATAAATAATTTTAAGGTTGAAAGATCTTCTCACCTGAATTGAATAAAAGTTAAGAAGTTATTCTAATAATGAGGCAAGCAGCGTTACCCATGACCTCCAATGATAAGACAAGTGGCGGCTACCCATGTCTCATGAATGTTTAGGAAAGTTAAGACTAATCAATAGTCTTTGGGAGTTATGCTAAGCACCGAGTGGACAAGTGGTGATTACCCATGTCCCATATACTATGTACCACCATAGGTTACCTAGATAGATATTAGCTAGTGGATCCACGTAAGCTAGAAGTTCATAGTTCTTACCTTGGCAAGTGAGAACACCTCTTTCGGTGTGGGGTAGACACCGAATTCCATGTTAATAGCTCACATCGTCTTACATGTCGGTTAAAGGTAAATTTCCCATATTAATGAATTAATCAACATTATTTCAAGAAGTATGTCACGAATGTTTTAAAGATGTTAACTTGCATTGACCGTGCTTTTATGACTTATGTTTCTAACACTTTTATCTCATATTTTAGCTTGGTCATTGCATATCATTAAAAGGTCCTTTTTAGCATGATTTGTATCTCTATGCATTGCTATCATACTTGATACATCTTTGTACTATCGATACTCTTACCTACGTTCTCCTAAATGTAGGGTCCGGCATTCCAGATTCGCATCTCCGTGGCTAGGGATCATTTAGTAGATATTGAAGATCGGTGAGTCCCCATGTTTTGAGGACCAAACCTTATTTCATATTGTCTTTACATTTTAGTCTTTGAACTTGATATGCATGTTACGTCCCGATTATCTTTTGTACTAGATGGCTTTGAGACATTGTTAGACTTCCGCTTCATTTATAAAACTCTTATGTTTTGAATTTGTCTTTTAAATTCTCTCGATTTTATATTTATCTTGTATAATGTATTCTAAGTGCCTTGTGTAGGGTCTTTTGGGGTTCTACACGCCATGTTACACCTAGGATCTACCTTGGGTCGTGACAAGAGAATAGGCTCGGGTTGTGACAATTGTTGTCTTTGTTAGCCTTGTTTGTTGGTTTACCAATGTTTGATGCCTATTTGGTGAATTTTTTGGATATATATGTATATGTATTCAACCTTTGTATAGAGATCATGGTGGCTTTGACACCCCATATAGAGTTTATGCATTCCTATATATCATGGTGGCTTCAACGTCCCAAACAAGATTTGTGTGCTAGTTGTTATTGCTTTTTATGAACTATTGAGAGTAGTTGTTTTCTTTAAAGAGCTGTTGAAAAAGGCCTTGCTGACCGAGAACTTATGTTTAAGCTAAGATATACTTGTTTTTTTTTTTGGACTATGTGTGACTGCTATGCGCCATTAACAAATGGTTCAGTTGAGTCCGCTTAATCTTAAAATTTTACAGTAGGTGCCAGTTGCGCCCTTCAAATTAGGAGTTGAATTTGAAATGTGACAAACTTGATATTAGAGCAATGTCATACTTTAGGAAGTCTACAAATCATGTCTACTAGAGTCTTGTTTATAAATATATTTTGTGCACCACATTTCATAAGTAAAAAGCTACAAACATTATTGAGGAATATTACCCTTCTTCTGCTCAAATCTCAATATGGTTAAATATGTAATCTGGGTGAGTCATAGAGCTCGTAGACACTCATATTACTATAAAATAACTCACTAAAAAATCAGATCAAAGGTTCACCTTTTTAAATTTGAAGACTTGTTTGATTTCACCTTAACCTCAACAAGTTAAAGTTGTTACCTTTTTTATTGAAAATTGGGCTAATGAATAAGTACCCCTTAGACTATGACCAATATCTTAGAGACACACCTTAACAAAACTAAGGTCCTATTACCCCTTGAATTCATTTTTTCTGTGATTTTGTACACCTTTTGTCTCACGTGGCACACTTCGTGACTCCATACAATTGAGGCGCGTGGGAGATATTTGGATGTCATGTAAGCTAAAAATGTGTACAAATTTACAAAAGAAAAATGGGTTCAGGGGTAATAGGACCTTAGTTTAGTTAATGTGTGTCTCTGGGATTTCGATCATAGTTTAGGGGTACTTGTACCTTTTCCCTTGAAAATTTATTTGATACCTTTGACTTATTTTTCTTACGTTCACCTCAGTTGGTCAATGGTTACCTTTTTTAATTGAAGAGTTGTTAGATAGCTTTGAGCTAATTTTCTCAAGCTATAGTATGCGTAAAATTGCTTATAAATAAAGTAGAGCATTATTTCAGCACCAATTGACTTATATTTGGTTGGAGTATCAATTAGTACAATAACTATGATAAACTCATTGTTGGGAATTGTAGTTGTATCCATAGTGGGATTTACTATAACATTTGCTTACAATGATAAGGTAATAGATTCAACAGAAGTAATAGCATCATGTGATTTTCCAGCAATTTACAACTTTGGAGACTCTAATTCAGATACGGGTGGAATCGCAGCTGCATTTTATCCCATGGCAGCACCCTGCGGAGAGTCCTACTTCCATAGACCTGCTGGAAGGGGCTCGGATGGCCGCCTTATTATTGACTTCATTGGTAAGAACAGATGGAGCTTAGCTTCTACTTGTAATTATATCGATGTTATACTAAATAATTTTGTTTGTATATATATAAATTAAGCTGAGCAGCTTGGAGTACCGCAGTTGAGTCCATATCTGGATACATTAGGAACAAGTTATAGACATGGTGCAAACTTTGCAACAGGAGGAGCAACAATTAGAAGAATAAATGAATCATGGTTTGCGAATGGTGTTAGCCCATTTCCTCTTGATATTCAAGTTGAACACTACACTCAATTTAAAGAACGAACTACCTACTTCTACAATCAAGGTTCGACCTTGTTCACTCTCACATTTTCCTAATCAAATAAACAATTTGAATGAGATGTGGGATTTTGCAGGGAAAGAAGAATCAGATAAAAGCAGGCTTGCCATACCTGTGGAGTTCTCCAAGGCACTATACACAATAGATATAGGACAGAATGATATTTCTGCTGCTTTTCGAATGTTGCCAAACATGGAACAAGTTCGAGCAATTATACCGGATATAATTAACCAGTTTGCAGCACAACTTCGAGTATGTTCATCTTTAACTTTCTCACATGACACCAGCTATATATATCATTAATAAACATAGAGATTCTATTTCTTTATATGAAAATAAATGACTTTTCAACAAAAGTGGAAAAATACTATTAAATTAATATTTGAGTAAGACTGGGGTAATTTTTTAAATGAAACATGTATGAATGAATGTGCAATAAAGTTCAATTAATAACATAACTTAACCTGTTATTATTATTATTATATGAATAAGTTTCTAATATTTTTATTTTACCCATAATTAATTCTTAGGTGTTTAATATGTTTTAGGAATTATACAAGAAAGGGGCAAGGAATTTGTGGATTCATAATACAGGTCCAATTGGTTGCTTGCCTGTGGCCACAGTCAAAATAAAAGATCCAGCAGCAGGGTACCTGGATGAACATGGATGCGTCAAGGATATGAATGATATAGCCATAGCGTTCAACAAACACCTCTTCGATATGTTGACCAAACTCAGGATAGAGCTTCAACAAGCTGCAATAACTTACGTTGATTTGTACAAGGCTAAGTATGAGTTAATCAGCAATGCAAAGAACCAAGGTAATTGATTCTTTTTCAACCTCCTTTATTTTTTATTTTTTTTGTGTGTATCAAGTTTTAACTTATAAATCATGCTTGAACTGTAAACTTACAGTATCATATTTAGAGCCCGCTTGACTTGACTTCAAAAAAAAATAGGTTTTTTAAAATAGTTTATAAAAAGAGTAACTTTTAAGTTTAAAATTGAAAAGTATGGGGTACCTATTTTTAATTTTTAACTTATTTTAATTCATCATTATTTATTTCAAGTTATTTTTAACTTTGTTCGATACTTTTAAAAATTGAAAATGACTTAAAAATAGATTTGACCAACTTTTAACTCGATCCAAATAGATTCTTAGTTTTTAATAGTGGTTGAAAAAGCTTTAGACAAAGTTCAAATTAATGATCAATGAAATTTGAGTTGACATGGCACCATATTTTAGTTGGTGGGCTAAAGGGACCCATAGGTGCACACCAGTTGTAGTGAAAATAGTGAATCCCAGTAACTAATCCATGGTTGAGCTTGAAGGACCATTGGAGGATGTTATCTATTACAAAATGAAAAGGTTTGGGAGTTTAAGTTAATTTTAAGCATTTCATTTCGTACGTGACATTAAAAAATGACATGAAATTCCACATATAGTAGGTGTACTAGACGCACCTTAAACGGAATGAGAAAAGAGTTTAAAAGATTGAGTTTTATTAAATTTAAGTATTCAGTTGACAAAGTCGTGAGTAAAATAGTCCAATTAACAATTCAAGGCAATTTAAGAGTGTTCCATGCCATTCCATCAATATAAGTTTTGATACTACTCCTTCTATGCCATTTTATGTGAAACGATTTAAATCACGGAGATTAAATTATTTGTGTCATTTTATGTGAAACGATTTAGATCACGAAAATTAAATGATTTGTGCCATTTTATGTGAAACGATTTAGATCACGGGTATTAAATTATCTAATTTTCCATGTGGATTCAACATATATCTTATATTTTATAAAATAAAATTTACATGTAACTCAAAATATTTTTAAAATAATACAAAAGAATCTCAGTAAAAAAATAAATCTCTTTTATCTTTCCAAATGGTAACTTAATCACATAAAGTTATCTAATAAAGTATAATTTAATTTTTGAAAATACTAAACTATTATTTGTCAAAGAGCACAGCAGCGCAATGACTAAAATATTTTATCTATCTACTCGTAAAAGAAAGTGAAACCGGTGAAATCCACCAGCCAATTTGTTATATGATGTGATATTGACCACTTTGTCAATGTGTTAAAAAAAAGTATTTCTAATTAATTTATGTGACATATTTTGAATTTCAATATTTAAATAATTTTATGTAAGTTTTTTATATATTTGTTAAATATTTTAGAATTATTAATCATTGTATTATATTACTAGTACTTTTTACATAGTTTACAATATATAAATTTTATTTTATGAAGATTTCATGAACAAATTCTCGATTAAACTTAAATCAGGTAATAAAGTGAATATGTTTGGTGTGTTGACAGGATTCGAGGAGGCATCGAAGATTTGCTGCGGGTATCACGAAAATGGAGAGGATGTTTGGTGTGGGAATAAAAAAAGATTAAATAATGGAACAGAAATATATGCAGGATCTTGCAACAACCCTTCCACTGTTATCAGCTGGGATGGTGTCCATTATACTCAAGCTGCTAACCATTGGATTGCTAATTACATTCTCAATGCCTCAATTTCCAACCCTACCCTACCCATAGCTAAAGCATGTAGTCCTCTCCATTAATTTTTTTTTACTTGCAACCCCATGTTCTATAATATTAAAATACAAGACCTCATTTTTTATAATTAAATATTTATCATTTGAATATCATCCTGTGATATGTATTAAAGTACCATCACTTTAATTACTTTTTCTGTTCTAATTTATATGTTTTACTTTCCTAAAAAAAAATGATACATGCTTATATTAAGTAACAATTTAACTTTCAAATGTCAATTATAGCCTTAATGAAATGGTTTATAGCCATATAAATTTCTATTATTCATTTTAGATCACAAGTTTTAATTTTTTTTTTTTAATTTCTTAACTCTGTGCCGAGTTAAACTACCTCACATAAAATGGACGAAGAAAATAGTAACTATCCTTTAAAATTGACCAAAATTATTATCATATATTTTAATTTTATGAACGATTCCGCTTATCTTCATTTGAATTTGAATTAGTACCCTTTAAGTAGGACTATCTGACAAGGCAATTTGAATGGGATGGAGTATGGAACTTAGGTCTCATTTATTTGCATTTAATCAAAATCTTAATTTTTGATTAACTGGATTTTAGATTTGTTAATCAATTTTGGATTAAACATTGAATTTTAGATTTGGTAATCAATTTTGCTTAAAATGAAGTTCTCTCATATGAATATTGTCTTAATTTCTTTCATTATGAGTAGTTAAATTTGTAGCTAAGTGAGTGTGCACTATGTGAGTGTAACATAATGAATGTTCATTAATTAGTTCTAAAATCGGTTGTTATGCATGTATCTATTGTTGTCTAGAAGTTTTAATCTAAAATCAATAGTTGCAAACATTGATTTAACTCTCTAAACACCATTTTGGCTTGAGAAAGCAAAATGGAGTTGGGTAAGACTTCAATAGTGAGGACTTGGTGAAATTTTCTATGGATTTGAGCTAGAGATTGGATAATTTGATTAATTTCTCATTTAATGTTATAAGGTAGGGATAGTTATCTAATCAAGAAATGTTTGGTGTTTTATTGGTAATGGTCTTGAACTTCGAGATAATCCAATGGATATATGTTTGATAGTTCGAGAGAATATTGAATGTAGCATGAATGTTATCCATGTACTAACTGATTTGTTTTTTATTAATCTCTACCTATTGTGTATAAACCTCATAAAAATGTGAACACCCTAATCATTTTCAATTTGAGTAAAACTTATTTGTGTTGATTCCTTACTTGTGATACTTGATATTGAAAATTTCTAGTTGTTTTCTAAATTTCCCCATATATATATATATATATATGCTAGATTTTTTTGGGTTGAGAAATCAATTTGAGAGTGATCAACTCAACTGTCAATCCTTTGTGGTTCTGACTTCAGAAGTTGGATTATTTGTTTTGCATATGCCTTGAAAATGTGACATAGTTGAGCGTTCATAAAAATGACGTTGTTGGCAGAGATCGGCTTACGAGAGTTTCTAGTTGATGTTTGAATTCATTTTTTTGTACATTTTGTATTCTTGTTACTTTTTGTTTTGTATTGTTGAACATGAAAATAGGACAAGATGAGCCACACGTATGACAATTGACAATTGGAGTGTGGTCGGGTTTGCTAGTGCTTTGAATGATGAGCCTATTGAGCTAGGTGTTGCAGAGACATTTGCCTACCATCTACAGTATGAAATGCGGTTTTTTATGTCACAAGTCCCATGTTGCACCTCCTTCAAATGAAAGGATTATTCGAAGGACTAGTAAGGGAGATGCAAACTGATACCTATGAAACTTTGTGAATGTTTGTCTCCCGTACAAAATGAGAAACATTAGCCAAGAATCTATTTATCAAAGGTTGTTCCCTTTCTCATTGACTAGAGAAACCACTTCATGGCTTAGTCAATTACGTAAAAGGTCCATTACATCTTGGATTGAACTAAAAACTACTTTCCTAGAGAGATTTTCCCACCTTCGCGGATGGTTAGATTGCGAGATGAAATAATAATTTTCAGCAATTACCAAAAGAAGCTATGCATGAAGTGTGGTTAAGGTTTAAGAAGAAGATTGTTATGTGTTCATAAGCATCCACCATGGTTTATCTCTAGTATCCATCATCTTTTCATTCCCCAAAACATCCTGGATATGTTTAACCACTTCTGAATTGAAATTATCACACAAGAAGGTTTCATTCCACACATTCTCCATTCTCAGCTGCTTCACTTCTTCTAATATTCCATGAGTATGATTTACAGGCACGTGAAAGTGAAGAGTCCCTAATTGAGTCCAGTTGTCAAACCAAATACTAGCTTTCCCTCCTATAGGTTCCTACCAAATTTCCCGGTCAAAGAGATCTCTGGTCTGGTATAAGAGTCTCCACACCTGTGATCCTCCATTCCATTCCACCACCTTTGGTCTATGACTTTTACAATACTTATTCCACATAAAATTTGACCACAAAGTATGAGTAGTTCTAAAGTTCCACAATAGCTTAGCAACATCAAATAAAGATTTAAAACATATACACCCTTCTTTCTTGGGCAAACAAACACCTTTACAGGCTACCCAATGTTTAACTCTACCTCCCTCCTTGAAATTCCACAGAAACTTAAAAAACATTCTATGAATGTCATGAATCACCCATTTAGGAGGACTAATAGCATAGAGGAGGTAAATGAAAATGCTCTAAAGAATATAATTAATCAAAATAATGTAAAACCCAAATGAAAGTAATTTACCTTTCCATATAAGTAGTTTATTTTGTATTTTCTGAATGAGTTCTGAAGAATGGGTCTTCTTCTTTGAATAACTAATAGGACATACTAAGTGCATCAATGAAAATTGACCTCTCAAAAAACCAGTAGTACATTCAACCTCTTGAGAAATAGCAAGTGCAACCTTAAAATGTATATAACAGAAGCTCTTCCCCTTATTGATCATTTGACCTGATTATTTTTCATACAATTGAAAAACTTCCATGATAACTGTAGAGATCTTTTATCTACTGAAGCAAATACAATTTTATCATATGCATAGAAAGGTGATTCAATTTGTTACTCCATTTAGGCAAACCATAACTTTTAAACTCATATATAATCATAAAACTGTTGATAAAAAGCCTTTGATATCACTTTAGCAGACAAGATAAAAAGGGTAGGAGACAAAGGCTCTCGTTGTTTCACTCCCCCAGAAGAGTGAAATAAACCATAAGACTATCCATTAACTAGAATATAGTACCACTTATTAGCCATAGTCCTCCAAATCATACCAAGAAACATATCATCAAAATCCATTTTGCTCACCTCCAATCCACTCTATCATAGGCTTTAACCATATCTAACTTGATAACTACATTATAAGGATTACCCCTCCTCCTTAAATCAGAAATAGTTTCATGAGCTAAAAAGACATTTTCTGTGATGCTCCTCCCTTTGACAGAGCTAGACTGATTAGAAGATATCAATCTAGGAAGGAAGTCTTCCAATCTTTCATGAATGAGTCGGGAAATAATTTTATTAATAAAATTACTCAAACTAATTGGTCTTAAATAAGAGAAAGATTGAACCCTATCCTTCTTTAGTAAACGAACCAAATTAGTATGACTAATAGCTTTAGGAAGGGTAGGTCCCTGAAAAAAAAAGCATTACCACACTAATAATGTATGGGCCTACAATATCCCAATAGGACTGATAAAAATAACCAGAGAATCCATCAGACCCTTAGGAACTTTCTTGATTAAGTTCAAAAGTGACTCTTTTAATTTCTTCCTCACTTGTTAAATCATTTAAAACAATATTGTCCTCGTTAAAAATCAAAGGATTAATATGATGTATAAGTGTTAAATCACCAGAGGTGGTGCATCCAGAAAACTGTTTCTTAAAAAAAAAGACAACCTTCTCAACAATATTTGCAACTCCTTTTGCCCATGAACCATCATCTTTCATAATTATCTTTAAAGAAAGCCTCTTTCTCCTTCCTTTGACTAAACAATGGAAAACCTTTGTGTTCTTATCTCGTTCCTCCAACTACTATATACTAGCCTTTTGTCTCCAAAATTCTTCTTCATAGTGAAGGTAGATCTTAAGTTCAACATAAGCCTTTAGAAACACTGCCCTATTCTCTATAGTGGGGAATTCCTCAAGTAGATCCTCCTTTAATCTTACTACTTCTCTGATTACCATTTGTTTATAAATACGTCCAAGCTGATCTTTGCTCCATTTAGAAAGAGCAATTTCAGTTTTCGTCTGCTTGATTTTTAGTTGAACAAAGACATCATAACACTCACTAGCTTACCCAATTGAGCTTGACCACTTCTTTAAATTTATCACCTACAACCCAAAACTTCAGGAATTTGAAAGGTCTAGAAAACACCTCAGACCAAACACCACAAGAAAGCAATAGAGGAGCATGGTCTGACCTTGTCATGACTAGATGTTGCAAATCAATATTCCCTTACGGATTCAATAACTCTTGATTTACAACCACTCTATATAATATTTTGAGGATGCACACACCATCACTTATACCATTCCACCAAGTGGATGGACTTCCAAAGAAATTAACATCAGTCAAATCACAAGAGTTGATACGGAGCAATGTCCTCAAACTATAGTCATTTATGAAGATGAAATAAATGAGAATAATAAAAAAAGTTATAGTCATTTATTTTTTAAATAACAAAAAAAAAAGTTGGAAAAGAGAGAGGCTAAAATAAAGTCATTTTTAAAGAAATGAAAGAAAAGTACGAAGAGAGAGATAGAGAGAAAGAGGTTTGAAGAAATGAAATAAATGTCAATAATTAATGAGGAAAGAAATAATTTTTTCAAGTTTTTTTTTCAAAAAGTTTAGAGTTTGTGTTCAAAATTCTAAGAAAATATAAATAATAATGCTGCCCAATGAGGCATGCCACCTCACTTTTAAATCATCCAACTTTATTTGAAAATAGATAGTGATTGGTCAAGACATGCCATTTTCAATACTTGACAACTCTTGATTGGTCATTATTTTGAGCGGGGATTAACACCTGATTTGATAATAAGTTTTCAAAATATATGACCCAAGTGTAAATGGACCCGTTTGACTTATTCTGGTTGGTTCACGTAAGTCATCAAGTTAATCACAAAAGTTTTAATTGGTCAAGACATGTCATTTTAAACATTTGACAATTTTTGATTGGTTATTATTTTGACTGGGATTATAACCTCATTTGAAAATAAAATTTTAAAATCTAATTCAATATGTATGGTAAAACTCTAACTTAAATATAAAAACATTGATAATACCCTAACGTTCGCAAACATTCTTTTCCTTCCCAATCAACCAAGTTGTTCAATACAACAAACAGTGAAACCACCTTTCTACGGTAAATTCTTTTTTTCCTATGGATTCTCAAGAAACACCACTAGTACACCATCAACAGCAAGAGCAACCCCCATCCCCACATGGTCATGGACCGATGAATGCACCTTGAACTCCTCCACCCTCTTAACCCTGCCAGCAAGAATAACAACCGACACACCCCTACATGGTCATGGAGCAATGACAACATCATCAAACCCACCACCGCCACATCCCCAAATCCACCAACAAGACCAAACCAACTTGTACATGTTATCCGCAAAAATCATTTTTCATCAACATAAACAACAAAATAAGAGAGGTCAGGCAAGGAAGTCTTTTGCTAATGGTTTGGGCCATTCTCCTACTCTAAATTTTGAAGCTCCTAGAGCTTCCTCTTTGGAAAAATTCTTTAAGAAGTAGACCCTGGGATCCAAAAACAGGTAGCAACCACAAGTTTTAAGTATATAGTTTTTGACCATTGCTTTAATTATGCATCTAGCTTCTATTTTAGGGAGGATTTAATTTATGTACACTTGCTCAAATTCTTTTTTGTGGTGAATCATGTAGATTCAAGTGTTGGTGATGGCATTATTGGTATTGCTTCTTCCTAAAAACCCGCTGGAAACCCTTTGGGTGGCCATCATGCTCTAAAAACAAGCAGAAGCAAGAAGCTTTATGTATATATGCCTTCATTATTTTTGGGAAGAATTTGGAAGTTAAAAGTGCCAAATAATTGAAGTTCTTTATAATTATTTACCAATTCAATAAATGCATCATAATAATAGTTGGTTTCTTAATGATTGACATGGCAATTGTATCTGGATAAATGTCGCACTTAATCACTGTGCAAATAGAGGAGGTAAAATATGTTTTGCTTATTAATCTTTTGGCAAGCATTCAGTTTTCACAACTTGATTTCGAAAATTATGATTAACTTGTAAATTTTACAAGTGCACTAGTCTACATAATTATCTTGTATATAATGTTTCTGTAACAAGCTAGTGCACTAGTCTACATATTTTATGTTTTATATTATTTTTCTGCAACAAGGTCTTATTTTTTGTCTCTTTGTACGTTGTAGAGCTTGTTGCAGAAAAAATAATATACAACATAAAATATGTAGACTAGTGCACTTGCTTGTTGTAGAAAAATAATGTACAACATAAAATATGTAGTCTAGTGCACTTGTAAAGGACCCAAGTTAATCAAAATTTCATAAATCAAGTTGTGAAAAATATATGTTTTACCCCAAAGATTAATAAGCAAAATATATTTTACCTTCCCGATGTGAACATGGATTAAGTGCGGCGTTGATCCAAATACAATTACCCCTACCAACCATTAAGTAACCCACTATTACTATGATATGTGTATTAAATTTGTAAATAATGATAAAGAATTTCAATTATTTGACACTTTTCACTTGCCAATTGCTTCCCTAAAATAATGAAGACATGTATACCTAAAGCTTCTTACTTTTGCTAATTTCTAAAGCACGTCAGCCTCCCAAAGGGTTTCTTAGTGGGTTTATTTTGAAGAAGCAATGATAAACGCTCAACTATGTCCCTTTTTTCGGAGGCATAGGTGGTCATATGCAAAATAATTACCCAACTTGAGAGGTTAGGATCAAACCATAAGGATTGGACGATGAAATCACCATCAATTGAATTCATGACTTGAAACAAACTAGCAAATTGAATTCTCAATAACCATGTATATATATAAATGTAGGGGATTGTAGTAAAAACTAAAATTCATCAATATCAAGTAATAAAATAGGAAATCAACAAAAAAATATAGTCTACCATGTTTGGAAAGGACTAGGGGTTTGTGCATAACAATTGGGGTTTCAACTCAAATACACAGAGATTAATCGTAACAAAACCAATTGACATATGGATAACACTTGGTCTACTACGCTTTAATATTCTCCTGAACTATCAAACATATGTCTCTTGATTCTCTCAAACTCCAAGAAACTTTCAAACTTACCACCAAATATTGCTTGAGTAGATAGACTATCCCTAAGTTCATATCACTAAATGAGAAATTACTCGGATCATCCCATCCTTGGCTCAAACCCATAGATTAATTTCAACAAGTCCTCACTATTAAGCCTTACCCAACTACATTTTGCTATCCCAAGCCAAAATGGTTCTAGAGAGACCAATCAAAGTTTGCAACCACTAATTTTTAGATTAAAACATCAAGTCAAGAATAGATTCATGTCATACAATTAATTTTAGAGTTGATTAATCAATACGCATTCGGGGTTTTACATCTCCATCTAGCACACACATCCCTAACTAAAGATTTAGTTGCTCATAAAAGAAGAAATAGCAACATGCCCATATAGAAAATCTCCATTCCTACCTAATTTGATTAACAAAATCTGAAATCCAAGCTTAGAGTGACACAAATCTGAGGTTTCTTCCTCTACAAGCTAAGAAGTTCTTCAGTATACTTAATGAATATCTTTTTTCACCAAACGACTTATCTTCTCTCTATCTTTAATTGGGAAGATTATTGTCATGACCTGATTCCTGATGTCATGATGCCACCTACTATAACCCACAAGTAGGTAAGCCAGCCCGTAACCTAGAACGACAAGAAATGAGTATCAATGTAGAACTTAAGCAGAATTAACATTAAACAATAAAATCAGACAAACACGAAAGAAAACCAAAAACTATATACAAGAGAACCCCTCCTAGAACCTGGAAGTCACAAGTAAAGAGTTGTCTAATATGGAAGTACAAGTCCCAAAAGTGGACCACAAACATGTTAATCCAGCATGCCAAGTTGTCACTCACGTCTTCGATCCACAGAAACTACCAAAGATGGCACAAGCAATCATCATTGGTAGCTAGTAGTAGGACCTGCATCACGAAACAGATGCAGAGTATATCATGAATAACAAAACAAAGGTACTCAGTAGGCATCATAGGCCGACTAAGCTAGAAACGTAAATACAATATGAAAAGATAGAATCTAGACATGAATAGAGGTCAAAGCAGATATGAAAAAAAAAACACAAGCATGCCAAAAGTAAATCTAAGTAAAACTAAACTAAATCTAATTGGAACCCATACGCCAGAAGGTACACTTGTGCGCAAATTTAAATAAAACTCAAACGGACCACCATAAACCCGACATGTATATAGAAAAGCTAAGTCTACTGACAGAAGAGTACCACCGAAGCAAAAACTTGGCTACCATCCCAAGTAACCACCATATCCAGAATCCAATCAACTCCCAGGCCAACTAGAAATAGTGAAAATTATTCTAGGCTACCCAGCCAACATGTCCACTCCCAACCCAGTTAGCAAGATTAACCCAAGGGCGTGTCAACTCCAAATGGGATCTCATATATCAAGGCCACCCAGCCAAATAGTCCACTCCCAAGGGCCTAAGCCACCCAGCTAGCAAGATTGACCAGGGGTGTATCGACTACAAAGAGTATCTCATATATCAAAGCTACCTAGACAGACAGTCCACTCATATGGTCGTAAGATGGCCAACTAGCAAGAGTGACCCATGAGTGTGTTGACTCCAAAGAGGATCTCAAGTATGTCATCAATCAATACTAAGCCACCGTGGATCGATGTCCACTCAAAAAGAATTCTAAAAGGCTCCAAGTTTTAATTATTCCAATCCCTAGAAAGCATAAAACCTCATGTAACACATCTACAAAATTTCCTAAACTAAGGCTTATACTATCACACTCAAGTCTACTACTCCAGTCTAAAAGGATCTAGTCTGTCCAAAACGACCGGGGAATAAACAATCCTAACAAGTCGCTAGAATCACAAGTCAAAGGAAAGACTAGCCTAATCTTAGACTATGGACAAACATGCTTGATATATAACAAGTAACAACAACAAACAATTCAAAACAACATGGGACACACACCACTCAACTATCATGGTACTTCACCCAAAATACAGTCAGTCAAGCCTAATCATGGTATTTAAGAAAGGAAAATATGAACAACAAGCTACCCGCCTCAAATTCATTATTATCAACATGCATTCATACATTCAAGCTCAATACAAACAGAAAGGAACACGTAGTCTACCTGTAAGGCAACCGCACCCACTCCAATTAACAAGGCCAGAGCTTTTCCTTTCTGAAAAACCCCTGAATGCTGCCACGCTATCAAAAATAGGATCACAATGTTAGTTTTGTCATTTCAACAAAACACACATAAAACAAAGATGGACCAATTTAGGAGTCAAACAAGAATCACGGGACCTACTATGGAATTTTTGTAATTGTCTCTGTCAAAATATCTAAAGAAATACCACCAACTTATGTTTCAAAATGGAACACAATTTGGGGCTCGAAACAACAAGCAGTCAACATATACAAAATATCACCATTAAAGCTAAAAAAAAGAGTTAAGGCAACCAACAAAAGCACCAATTAACTTGAAACGAAGGTTCCCCAACACTTCATGATCAGCCATACATGTAGCCACAACCTTTACGATCACACTAGACTTTGAATCATCAAATTCTGAGCTAAGATGCATATAATTGCCAATTAAACCTCTATATTGGAGTTGATTATTGGTATGTTCTTTAAATAAAAGCCATGATGAATCTCTTCTTCCCAAACGCAAAAAATCTCTAGTGACTGCATCAAGGGCCTCGCGATCACGACCAAGAGGCGGTTCTCCACCCTCACGATAGGGAATTCCGTGATTGCGGGCATCACGAATGTGGCATGGTCCCCATGAATGGAGCCACCATGTTGTTTGCCCTCCATGAACCTAATAGAGGGCCCACAAAAATGAAGGACATTTTGGCCTGAACCAGTTGATGCCTTTTATCTTGTTTTTTGCAAGTTAGAAATCTTTGATGGGGTGTTTCAAATTTGTTCGGAATCCCATGCACACAAATAAGATATGCAACTATACCAAATTTGATATTCTGAGCCTAATGGAGTAGTCAAAATTCTCATATGAGGTCATCTTGGCAAAAATGGTCCTATCCCCAAACTCTGTTTTAAGCCAAAATTCATAAGGGGATTGGAGTTCTCCCAAAAGCCTCAGGATACGAACGAAGGGTCATTCTAGAAAAACTCAATATTCCAGAGCTAATTGTGCTTGCGGAATTCTCATCTAAGCTCGTTTACTAAGAATGTTGATTAAATTCAAACTTAGGCCTTAACTTGAAAATTAAAATGCCTAATCGCACAGACTTACACTGAAAGCCTCGAGAGTCATGACAACTATGCCATCAACCTAAAATTACCCTTCTAGAACTAATGGAATCATCAGAATTGAATTATGAGGTCATCATCTCAAACTTTTGATCAAAAATTAACATTCAAGGTTGAAAAGCTCCAAAAACTAAAACTTTCATAGAAACCAAACAAATGACTAGGTTACCAAACAGTTAGTCCTAGCAAGTCATTAATGACTAGGGGTAACTATTTGAGCTCTCTAAATGACAAATATGAGGCATAAACACAGAAATAACCTGGAGAGTCATTACAACTTCTAGTACTAAAAAAGACTTTCATCCACGAAAGTAAGAGTCAAGAAGTACTTGAAGGCTTAAAGAAGCAAGGAAACTACTCTTGGATATCATGCTTAGTCTCTCAGGTAGCCTCCTTGACTGCACAATGCCTCCAATGGACTTAACCACATGAATGTCTCTCAAATGCAACCACCATACATCTCTAGCTAGAATGGAAATTGGTTCCTCCATGAAAGTCAAACGGTCATCCAACTCTACTACATCGTACTCGAGCATATGAGACTCATCAGGAACATACCAGTGCAACATTGAAACATGAAAAAATGGGTGGATAGCTGAAAACATTGGAGGTAGAGCTAACTAATAAGTAACTAACCAACTGTCCGGAGGATCTAAAAATGCCCAATATACCTAGAGCTAAGCTTACCCCTCCTCCCAAATCTCATCATGGCCTTCCTAGGATACACATGGAGGAAAACTCTATCACCCACTGGAAACCTAAATGGCTTCCGCCTACAATTCACATATATTTAGTGCCTACTCTGAGTTTTCTGAAGCCTGTCTTGAATCACCCTCACCTGGTCCAAAGCCTCCTAAATCATGTTTGTACCAGTGGCGGAGGGAGGATTTTCATCAAGGGGGTTCAAAAAAAAATTAATCACGTAAATAATAGAGCACATACATATATCTAAAAACTTAAATAGATCATTACAATCACTACAAGAAAAACAGTCTCTAAGGAAGGGAAATCTGGTCCCAGAAAGTCCAAATCCGGTCCCAGATAGTCTATTGGGACGGGAAAAGGCTGGTCGCCACCCGTCCTTAAATCGTTCTTCGCTAAAGGTCAACTGGGACGGCTTGCTTTTGCTAGTCGTTAAATGTATTTAGAGACGGCAAAAGAGCTAGTCGCCAAAATACCTTTAGAGACTACATAACTCGTCCCAAATAGATGATTTCTTTCTTGGAAAATTAGTTATTTTCTGGTCAGTAAATCCCTTTAGAGACTAGCAACCAACTCGTCCTAAAATACTCTTTTGGGACGAGTAACTACACTCATCCTAAATTACTTTTTTTTTATGATCAACTACGTCATCCTAGATTGATTTTCGCGACAAGAAACAACTCGTCCTAGATGAACCTTTAGGGACAAGAAGTTGTATCATCTTAGATGCAACTTTTCGAGACAAGAAACTATCTCGTCCTAGATGAACCTTTAGAGACGAGCAAAAATATTGGTCTCTAGTTGACCACCAATGTTTCTAGATCTTTAAATCACAAAAAATTTATAAGCTTTAAAGTCAATAAATATAAGATTGCTACGGTAAATCTTCATACAAAAGGCTGACATAATACAAATATAAGTTAACATCCCATGTTGTTAGTTTAAACATTTCCTTAACAAAAAAAAACTTAGCAACATTTTCAAGTTTTGCATAACTTTACTAGCAAAATATTAATGGTCTTATGGTTCTTTTAAACTTTCATCTTCACTTGTAGCTTCAATCGTCACAAAAGAAATCTAAAATTCACCAAGGGTTATCCAGGTATATCAATAATCTGCATGAAAATAAGAAAAAATGATTAAGAAACCTTTAGGATTCATTAACCAAATCAAAATCTATATATCGAAAACATAAATTCAATAACAAAAACTTAGTACAAAAAGAAAAAATTTCCATCAAGAAGATTTATATTATGTTTCAAGGGACACAAGTTGTTGCGGAGGAACTGGACACGCAAGATATAAAGGTTTCATGAGAAACAACCAAGTTATCTGTGTAGCAGGGGAAACAAACAAGTTATTATTGTCTTCTTCCAATTCTTAATCCTTGTAGGAGCCAAACAATCTCAAACTGATCCTTGTGATTGTGTCACAAGTCTAAAACGTCTACAAATTTCATTATAGTGATTGCATCAAATCTAAAAAAGCCATATATTGAAGGCTGACACAGTAGACTATGCACAACAAGACAAAAATAGCCCGAATGACGCCAACTCTAAGGATGTTGATCAACAAGCCACCAAGATAAATGCAAATCAAGAACATTGTGGTGATGTAAAGGAGAACGTTCTATCTAACCAGGAAGTTTCAGAAAGCTTGCCCACTGTGATCACAAACCAAAAAGGTATCCAGTTATATGTTGAGCTGAATGAAGTTTTACCTATTACATATGAAGATAAGAAAAACATACAATCTGACGAGGAAACCACTGGACAAAGTCACAGTAACAACAGCCCCTGCCTATATATACAGACCAAAGAACTAACATTCATGATGAGGAACAACATGGAAAAAGAGAGGAAAACATCAACACTGATTTTAGTGTCTCAAAAAGTGTTTGTGTTGAAGATAGAAACCAAGAAAGAGGGCAACTGATTGATCAGCTGAAAGAACATATGATTACTGCTCAACGTGAAGAACAAGAGCTACAAGATCAGTCTTCCTTAGAGGATTGCATAGTTGCTAGACATGGTGAAAAGCATAAGCTGTAATCTGATGTGTTATTTTTCTATCACAAAACAATTTTGTTAAGGTGAATCAGTATGTATATTTGTGCAGAAAAAAGATGCAAAACGCACAGGTGTACAAAAAACAGTGGAAAAAGATGTGTCACTTTACGTGCAGAAAATTAAAAAAGCAGAGAACAGTTATATTTTAAACAGAGATCAATAAAAAAACAGAGGAAAACTATATATGCGGTGATCTTTAAATTTTCTCTCAATAATGTGGGGAACATAAAGAAACTACAGAGATCAATTTCAATTAGCGGCTCTATAAAGGTGATCGAACAGCCACCGGCTCTTCATCCATGAATTCATCACCCAACTCTTCAAAAATTCAAAAACTGAAGCGATGGTGATAAATATTTAAGAAGGAGAGTTAGAATGGGCTAGGAAAATTATCTCGATGAACCTTAGGTGGATTAATTCAAGTAGAAATATGTTGATATTAGACCAACAACGGAGGAGATTTAGCAAGATTCAAACTCAGGTGGGGTCCCTAGTGGAGGGGAAGGATTAAATCGAACTAATAAGAAAATCCAACAAAAACTCCGAGATACTCAGCAAGCAAGCAGATGGCTATTCTAAATCTCAAAATAAATTGAATAGGAAGGAGGATTGTCGACCTGAACACAACCATTATAGTTTGCAAGGCTCAACAAATCACAATAAAGAACAGATGAGAACTCATAAGCACTCAAATAACTTGCACAGATTGCATCAAAACAGGAAGTAGAGACACCATTACATCTAGGACATCGAGAACCATTATTAGTTTCCTAAGAGTTCAGCCTTACACTAACTGCTTAAACAACTATACACAAATAGAGTTTGATATATTGTTACTTACTTGGTCAGCAAAAAATGTCAGTGGTCATTCAGTTGATACGGGTGATGTCATATGTAGGTTATGTGATTGTTGAGCAGCAATGAATTCTTTCATATTTCTTATTTCTTCCATCGCATCTTCTAATGTAAACAAGCGATCAAGCAAGGATTTATTTTCCTCATTCAAAGATTTATTTTTCTCTTGAGTTGAACGTAGCTCAGACAGTAATTCAGCCTTTGAAGAAGTGCCATCTCTCATGTCCTTTGCCTTTACTCCACCCCCAAAGCCAAATACATGGCTACGATTTTGAGGTCCACAACACTTTTCTACAATCTCTATGCTAGGCAGAGATGGCTCAGCTTTTAGTATTTCTTCGATTTGAGCCTACAAAATATAAAAAAGTATATTTCAATAGATTTCATAATAATTTGAATTAATTTACTTATTGAATTTACCAAACGCACATGTTTTTCAATTGCTTCTGGTTCAACAAGCATGTTATCTTTCTTACGAGTCTCAAAGAAAATAGTCGCCAAATTTGGTGCATTACCATCTTTTCCGCCCTTTACATCAAATAAAAAACATGTCAAATAACACTTCTTAAATATTTTCTTCAAAAACAATTTTTTTATAATACCTGTTGATAAATAATCTCTCTAATAGGCTTGCTACCAATATGATGAAACATCTTTAACTTAGCTCGATTTTCTGCATTTCTATTGCTCCTCGCCTATATTGTTAGGTAAAACTTTCACATCTAAGAAAACTTATTAACTTCAAAAAAAGTTTCACATCTAAATATCACGATGAGCTGTGAAATGATTGCTTTAATAATGTAGACTATTAGATCACTAGGTGTACCTGAAAACTTTCAGAACAAAAGTGTTCCTTAACTAACCACTCCCATTCCTTCTTTTCTACTCCCTTTGGAATATTCTTAAGAGCTTGAACGATTGGCTTATTCTTCACATAAGTAGCATGCAAGTATCCTCTCCATTTGTTCCATAACTCATTCATCCATCCAAATATATGATCACGATGATCATTCAAGTCAACACTCTCAAATTTATCCTACAATAATTAAAATATGAGCTTAAATGAAAAAGGAAAGTGAACATTGTGCGTCAACTATAAAAAAAGTGTGTAAATATTTTAGCATGAAAAAGATGTGCAGCAGTGGTTAATGTTTGAATAGGAAAAGTAAGTTGTGATTCAACAAGTTAAACGATGTAATTCATAATTGTTACCGCAATAGCAGCCCACATGTGATCCAACTTTTGTTGCTTGATATCACTCCATGATGATACTCCCAATGGACACATGTTACAATCACGAATTATTTTTCCTAGGTGCCTCGAAAACAGATTGCTATTTGTTCCAACTGTTCGATTATTGTAAAATGTTACTTTCAGCTTCTTTCCGGCTTCAAGTGATGCAACTTCTTTACACTTGTTGGTCCCTCGAACCCTTCTTACCTTTTTAGGATTAGATGATCCTGTAGTTGTATAATTAATTTAGTAAGAACTATAATAGTAAAATTTAGTTGTACAGATTGATAATGCACAGATTTGTAAATTTCATACCTGTTTCAGCTGTTTGGGAGGGTTGCCTTACTTGATTAGTAGAACCAGGGGATTTGATTTCCGTGTTCTCTTTCTCAAGAACAAGGGAATTTTTATCCATTGATGGCAGTCCTCGACTAGATTCCAAATTCTTTTCAGAAACCCCTAAAGATGAGCAGAAAGATCTAGGCATTTGCTCACGTCCCTTTTCTATAGCACCTAGAATCAAGAAGTAATATTATAAAAACTTTGACATTTACTTTCTATTTTAAACGGAATTAAAAATATAACAGATTTTAAAAAAGAAACATACTTGTTTCAACTTCTTTGGTACATTGCTTTACTTGATTAGTAAATGAATGAAAGGGAGTATGAACTTCACTAGAAGGCATGGTGGAGTTTTTATGTCCAATTCCTCGTTCCTTACCAATAGAACCTGGAGAAAACAAACCGCTACTGTTTGAATACAATTTCCCTGTGACTATTTGACAAAAAATAAGGCCTCAACTTGTAGGAGTTGACTATATGGATAAAATTAGCAAGAAAGACCAGCACAACTAAGTTATAGGCGAAGAAGCTTTGACATTCAATTTAAGTTATTATGTAATTACTATATCAACGGTCATGAAAAAACATACTTGTTTCAACTTCTTGGACGTTTTGCTTAACTTGCTTGATAGATGGATGAGATGAAGCATTAACTTGCATGTACCCTTTCTCAAGAGCCATGGACTTCTTGTGTATTACTCTCTTATCATGACTAGAAGACATGGTGACGTTGGTAAGTTCTTGTTGTCGCCCCTTCCCAATAGCACCTGTAGAAAAGCAAAAGTCATCCATAAATAGATAGATGATAATACATTGATGAGAGGATAAGTATATACTACAAAGTGAGATAAGTGAGTAGGATAAGTATATTTATGCAATTAAAAACTCAACATATATTAAAAAGCTTACTTGTTTCAACTTCTTGGATGTATTGCTTAACTAGATCACTAGATTGAAAAAATAAACTCCTAGTTGGATCTTTTCCTTTTGATGTCAAAGATTTAAGCCCTCGTCCTCGTCCTTTTCCAATTGTCCCGGGAGCAACAAATGAGTATCTGATAGTACTCTTCATAATTGATCCGTCCACATTTTCAGTTTTCATATTGAACCTGTAAAAAAGTCAAAGGTAGAAAAATAATAAGGAAACTTTCTATCAGTGAACTGAAGAACAAAAGAAAAGTAGTCTTTCAATAGTTACTAGTGAATTAAAGGAATAGAATCAAAGTAATCAAGAATAGGAGTTTTTAATAGTATGAATTATCAATAATCAAAAAGAGAAATCATTAATCTCGCGATCCCCACCGCCAAATAAGAATCATGTGCGACAATATGATGTAATATAAAAGAAATCGTGTCTATCAGTTCACATATCAGTTCACAAAAGATACATTACCTCATCAGTTCTTTTTTGTTTCTTTTGTGAAGGACTTTCTAAGTCAACTACAACATCATCCATTTGTTTCCCCATCTCATAGGAATCACGAGGTTGAGTCTTCCTTACTACATGCCAACCTTTGTTGGAATTATCATTAGCATAAAACACTTGAGATGCTTGGTTAGCTAAAACAAAAGGCTCATTTGTTTTCAAAAATCTACTCGAATTTACACTCACGAAGTCATACTCATCTCTTTTAACTCTTTTTACTTTGTCATACACATCAAACCAGTTACACCGAAACAAAATCACTCTTTTATCCGAGATAAATTGCAATTCAATCACATCTGTTAAAATTCCATAGTAATCAACATTCTCACTATCTTTATCACTCTCACCAACTACAACAACACCACAATTTTGAGTCCTTAACATTTGATCATGATCTTCTACATGAAATCTATATCCATTAACAATGTAGCCATTAGAATGTGTTGAATATTTGGTAGGACCACGTGAAAGTGAGAGAAGATCTTCCATGAGTTGACTATTATCTGCTTTATGCAATTGTGCAACCTAAAAGTAAGATAACATTTAGTAATTTAGAATGATTAGTAAAAAGTCAAAATGTTGAATCTATTATTTATGTATTTCTCACCCTATCTTTAAACCATTCAATAAATTCTCGATCCCATTCTGCATCTGACAAGTGTTGAGCAGTATCTATATGATTTTGTGCAAACTCTCTACAAAATTGAGGTTAACCATAAATTTCATATAGAAACTATATCACCTTAAAGGAAATAAGAAAAAAAATACTATATAAAAGAACTCTCCATACTCAAGATATGGTATGACTTCATCACAATTCTTCAGAATGTATATATGTGCTTGTTCCAATTCTTTAGCTTCAAGCTCAAAAGGATTTTTAGCTCCCAAAATTTTTCCAGATTGACAAAATATGGATAAACCCCCATCATCATTTCTTTCTGGCCGATTGAATTTTGTGTCAATTCTATGCAGATACCTTGAACATAAGGTCATACATTCATTTGCAATGTAGCCCTCTGCAATACAACCTTCTGGACATGCCCTATTACCAATGAGAGATTTCAAAAAATATAGCCATCGCTCAATAGGATACATCCACCGATAATGAATAGGTCCACCAATCTGCGCTTCACCAGCTAAATGAACAGGCAAGTGCACCATGACATCAAAAAAAGAAGGAGGGAAGACCTTTTCTAACTTGCAAAGTATTATGGGAATTTGTGCTTCAATATGTGTCAAGTCATCAATCATCAACTCCTTTGATCCAAGCACACAAAAAAAAATTGATAACTCAATAAGAGGTTCACACACTTCTTTGGACAACATACCACGAAGAGCAAGAGGGAGAATATGTTGCAAAAGAACATGACAATCATGACTTTTTAATCCAGATATCTTGTGATCTTTCAAGTTTACAGATTGAGAAATATTAGACGAAAATCCATCAGGGACCTTTAAATTCTTCAAGAAAAGACATAACTTGTGCTTATCTTCAGGCGACAATGTGTAGCATGCAGTTGGAACTTCAACTTTCTCCCCTCTTTGGATAGGGTGCAATTCTGGCCGAATGTTCATTTCCTCCAAGTCTAACCGAGTGTTAATTGTGTCTTTTGTCTTTCCTTTGACATTTATGATTGTCCCCATGATATTATCACATATATTTTTCTCAATATGCATGACATCCAAATTATGTCGCAACAAGAGAGATTTCCAATATGGAAGTTCAAAAAAGATATTTTTCTTGTTCCAATTATCATTTCTTTTTTCATGTGATATCTTCCTCTTTTTCTTGGGATCCTTTGTTAATGGTTGTCCTTCAAGATCTTGCACTTGATTAAGTATCTCAATTCCAGAACATGTTTTTGGTGGGAGCCTCTTCTCTATTGTATTATCAAATGACTTCTTGTCATTCCTCCACCTGTGATCCTTGGGAAGGTAACGCCGATGACCCATAAAGCATTGTTTCCTACAATTAGCCAATCGAATTGAGGAGGTGTCTTTATTACAAGATGGACATGCCAATTTTCCTTTTGTACTCCATCCAGATAAATTTCCATAAGCTGGAAAGTCATTGATAGTCCATAACAAAGAAGCATGCAACTTAAAATTTTGTTTAGTTGATGCATCAAAGGTCTCAATACCAACTTCCCACAACTCCTTCAATTCCTCAATTAGAGGTTGAAGATATGTATCAATTGCATCTCCAGGACCATTTGGACCAGGAATAAGCATTGACAATATAAAATTTTCTTGTTTCATACACAACCAAGGTGGTAGATTATAAGGAATAAGAACCACAGGCCAAATGCTATGTGAGATTTTTGAATTGCGAAATGGCTGAAATCCATCACTAGCAAGTCCAAGTCGAACATTGCGAGGCTCGATTGCAAATGAAGGATGAAGGTCATCGAATGACTTCCATGCCATTGAATCAGCTGGGTGCCTCATTATTCCATCATTAGTTCTTTCATCCTTATGCCATGTCATTAGAGAAGATGTCTTTGTAGACATAAACAACCTTTGAAGCCTAGATTTAAGGGAAAATAACGTAAAGTCTTTGAGGCTATCTTTTTACCCTTTTTATTCTTTGTTTCCCCAGTATGTGTATTTATTTTCCATCTGGACGCACCACAAATTTTGCAAGAATTGAGTAAGCTATCCTCCTTCCAATATAACATACAATCATTACTACAAGCATCAATCTTATCGTAAGAAAGCCCAAGATCTCGAATAATCTTCTTTGCCTCATAATATGAATTTGGCAAATCAGCCCCATTAGGCAATAACTCCTCTTTTAACATTTTTAATAGCATGCTAAATGACGCATTACTCCAACGACCCATACTTTTGATGTGAAGCAATTTAATCAAAGATGAAAGCTTTGAAGCCTTTGAGTTTTGGTATAGTGGCTGCTCCAAATCCTTCAATAGGCTGTAAAATCTTTTAGCTTCAACATTTGGTTCCTCCTCAACTACATCATCATAACCAGTGTGGGTATCTCATCCATCAACATTAGGATATAAATCCTTCAATAACTCTTGTATTTCATCTTCACTTTCATAATCTTCTACTTCATCATCATTTTCATCTTCAGAGTTTGACACTGGCTCACCTAAATGTTCTCCGTGGTGATACCAAAAAGTATAATTTTGAATTATTCCATATACTTTCAAATGTGTATCAATCATCTCACGAGTTCCTAATGTTGTATTACAACATTTGTAACATGGACATCGTATTTCATCTTCTTCTCCTGATCCCAGAAAAGCATAATCCAAAAACTTTTGCACCCCGTCTAAATAGGCTTGGTCAACCCGTTTATCAAGAGAAAGTTGCATCCATTTCTTACTAGGTGCCATAACCTTGGAGAATACATAAAAATAGAATAAGAAAATATAAACGATAAGGAAAAACTTTAAATGCACACAACTTGTGATTTTGTACCTAGTTCACTATGTTATCAAAATTAAATTCAATATATTATTTACAACTTACAATATGTTATTTACAGACGTTTTGATAAATTATAAGATGCGCACAACTTACAATCTGTTATTTACAGTCATTTGGGTAAATTTGTCGAGCTTGACTTTTACAAGAATGGAAGAATATGTGGTGCAACTATAAGAATGTTTCTTCTTGAAATATCTTGAGTTTGTCAAGTTTCAAACCCAAAGAGAACTATCATTGTTTCTACACCCAAAGAGAACTATCATTGTTTCTACCTTTTATATATAGAATCACAGGAAGTATAACGATAAGAACTCACTTGCATCTTTAACCTTCTAAAAGTTAATTACAATATGTTATTTACAGTTTTTTTTAATACATTTGTGGTGATTGTGAGTTTGATAGGAATGGAGGAATATATGGTGCAACTATAAGAACGTATCTCTTGAAAGATCTCGAGTTTGGTAAGTTTGTAACGCAAATGGAACTATAACTATTTCTACCTTCTATGTACAACACCACATGAGGTAATTTGTATCCGTTTTGTTTGTTCTTACATCTTTTGTGAGTTCGAGTTAATTTTATTGTAAAAGAATATGATCGATTTCTTAGACACACACGAAACACTATGATATACTTCAAAAGAATTGACCAGATAATCTCAAAGATGAAGAGTAATTCAAACAAGTATAGTGTAACTCGAAAAAATCAAATATAGAGAAGAAGAAAAAATCAGCTCCCAAAAGAGGAAGCTTACCAGAAAGTTGAACAGACAGAAAATAGCCAGTGATTCTGTTTTACAGAAAAAATATATATGGTCCAACTATTGAAAAATCTTGAGTTTTCCAAGTTTTGAAACCTAAATGAAACTATCGTTGTTTCTACCTAATATATACATCATATACAAGAGGTAATTTGCATCAGTTTTCTATTGCTTTCTTCATCGTTCATCAGCTCGTGTTAATTTAATCGTCAAAATATGATCGATTCTTTAGGAACACACTATACACTATGCTATAAGAAGAAAACAATCAACAAATTGAATTTACAGAAGGAAAAAATCTCACAAAAGAGGATGCACAGCTGATATACAAGTAGACAGAAATAAAAGAACCAATTAGAAAAAATTGAAAGAATGTTTTAAACAACTATTAGAATGCATCTTCTTGAAAGTTATCAAGTTTTCCAATTTTCAGACCCAAACGAAACTATCCCTCATTCAATCTTCTATGTGCAACACCACAGGAGGTTAGTTGCATCAGTTCTATTGTGTTTTACATATTTCATCAGATTCAGACCCAAATGAAACTATCTCTTTTTTAACTTATTCAGTTGTAACATTCTGCAATCACTTGTCTCACTTGCCCTGTTAGTAGTTCACTTGTAATTCATAACAGATTTCTCAACTTAAACAAAACACTCTCTATATTATCTCTTAATATTGTTTTAGTTCATTGAGTTGTTAGTGCCTCTTTTCAAGTTCATTACTATTTATCTTTAGGAACACAAACTTCTTTAAGGATTGATCAATCCCCTTCACTTTTGGCTTCATATCACACTACGAAACTGAATCTTTTTTAAGAAAACGATCAGCATCTAGTCTTAGAGAACAAGAACTCAAACAAGACGATGAGTTACAACTCGCACAAAACAAACAACAAGTCAACTGTACAGAAAAAAATCAAATCAACTCGTCGAAGTGGAGGCATACCTTAGAGCCGAGTGAATAGAAGATATATATTGAGTGGAGATCACTGCTAGGCAGACCTCTGCTTTCTCTGTTTTGAGAAAATAGAGATGAAACACTAATCAATGTGACCTGTATTGCGTTTGCTGCTAGGCAGACCTGTGCTTTCTCTGTTTTGAGAAAACACAGATTTTTAGTTGAGAGCTAGTACACTAAGATCGTTGTAAGGGAAGCTGATTGTTAGCTAGGGAAGATCGCTGCTAGGGTTCTTTTTTATTTCATTGAGAAACAAATTGAAGCGTCTTTTCTTTTCCTTTTAGAATTTTAGTGAATTGATGAATTTTTAGGCGGCTAATTTTTTGGTGAAAATATGTTCCCGCCTTCCAATATATTTCTCAAGACCCAAGTTTTAATTTGGGACGAGTTACTACTTTTTCTAGAGACCAGATTTAGTACCTTCACAATAACATATGAAATTAAAGACCGAAATAAAATATCGTCCCAATATATGTACTTTCAGAGACGGGATTATTAACTCGTCCATAAATATTGGTCTTAAATAAAGCTGTTTCTTGTAGTGTCTGTCATTTGTTTTTAAATTTTTGTTTTCAACCTTTAATGTAACTTCAGCCGACAAAAGACTGATAATATAGAGTGCTTCTTTATATTACAAGTGAGAAAATTGTGCCAAGTTGGCATTCGTGCAGACTTAGAGTGGACTTGAAACAACATGAATGGGAAATGAAGTAGTTAATCAGACGTTGAAATTCTAAGAGTTTTTGTAGTGTTAGTTGTGTGCACATTGCCAAAAGGACTCTGAACATAGCTATACTACAATACATTATTAGTTGCATTGGTCCATAGAGTCGAAATTGCAATACATATGTAGCTTCTTATCTGCTTAAGTTGATTTTGTTGTTGATGTCATTGCATATAAAAAATTATTTGAGATTATTGTGCATGTGTTATAAGATGCTTGTAATGACTACTTTAGAACTTTGGTTTATCTTTTGGGGCATAAAAAATGTTGTGGTCTAGCTTATAATATTCATGTCTTTTATTTTATCACAGAGAGCTTTATTTTCCTAACCACTGTATGAACTCTATCTATAGTTTGAAATTGTTATCGTTTTGAATTAAATACTATCATCACTCGTAAAATTTTCAAAAGTAATTTCATGTTCAGATGAACATTTGGTAGAACTATTATGTAAACATATCTAGAACATTCATTGTTTATCCTGCTGAATTACTTCTTAATTATTATTTTTTCATTGGTTTTTAATTATTACGTATTTTACCCCTTCAATTTTTTGGATAGAGTTAAGAGTACGAGATGACCAAGATAAGCAATGCACACTCCGTTCTGTTAAATTTATAGATTACTTTCTTGCTATATAAAGCTGATTAAAAGATCCTATTAAGTTGTTTTTAGAAAATGATAACTCATAAAAGTCGACGGCCTCTAAATAACATTACAATGGTGACCTTAATTTTTATGAGCCTATCAGTAATGTTAGTAATGTTTGACAGATTAATTGTGAACACAAAATAGATTCTTTGCATAAATGCATATTGAGTAATGGATTACTGTATGTTTTATGTGTCTAATGTCAAAGTTTATTTGATCTCTCTTACACTACTTTTGTATTAACAATTTCCTTCTCAGTCTAATATATGTAGGTTAAACTAAGGGCTTCTTTGTTTCAGTATATAATGTAGTATTCTTGTTGAATTAAAAAAAGTATTTTGATGAAAATTAACTGGATCCATATTGAAATAGCCGCAGATCATTTTTTGCATTAACTTAATGTACTATTCTTGATATGGTTCTATTTCTTTCATATTCAACTTTACACATCCGTAGATTTCCATGGTTGCATCAAGTTCCAAAGGTAAATAATATGTTCTTACCTTCTTTTCA
Organism: Solanum verrucosum; assembly: GCF_900185275.1. Lineage (NCBI taxonomy): Eukaryota > Viridiplantae > Streptophyta > Magnoliopsida > Solanales > Solanaceae > Solanum > Solanum verrucosum. The sequence continues at coordinate 451,995 of NW_026020814.1, forward strand.
ATTTTGAATATAGAAATCATATTATTTTTCTATGTATAATTTGAAGTTGATTGTGCTAAAGAGACCATCTTCCACGATTTATGAATGGAGATCATTTCCTACTATTTATCCACCGTCTCACACGCCTTATTTATTTCTTAGTCTTTGAGCTTATGTTTTTTTATCATGATATTGGAGGATGCGATATACAAAAGCAGGAAATTTGTGAAGCCGTTGAGTTACCTCTGAGTCATCATGAGTTGTACAAGCAGATTGCTATAGATCCTTCCTATGGCGTGTTGCTCTGTGGTCCACAAGGCCTGAAAAAACCATGCTTGCAAAGGCTGTAGTACATCATATCACCACGACCTTCATAAGGATAGTTGGTGGTGGTATAAGGACAGTAAAATAAGCAAGCACTTGTAGAGTCATGGTGGTATATTATCGATTTATGATGATACGACAACTTCAAAACATGTTTGAAATAGTCAAAGTTCAAAAAAAAATTAATTTAATCTATAACTTGGCTGGCGGGAAGTTTTTGAACCTATGACAAATAGTCTTTTATTCATTAATTTACTTATTTGAATCCAAAGTATGGTCAAATGATGACTTGTAGGTAAAGAAAGCTTTCTGAAAATAACTTAATCTTACTTTCAAATCAATTGTCTAATAGTAACAAGTAGTTTATAAATGTCCTGCAGTATTTAATTATGACAATATTTTGTATTATTTTTGTATTCTAGCAAAGTACATGATCCCTTCTCTCCCAAAGTAGATCCTTCCTTTCCTATAAAAGTGTTTTCTTTATAAAAATGTACATTCTAAATTTGTTGACATTATTGCTTTGCTGCAATCCTAAAGTCGAGGCCTATTGAAAATAGTCTATCTATCTTTCAAGATAGGGTCAAGGTATGTGTACACTCTTATCTCTTTTAAACCCCACTTGTGCGATTATACTGAATATGCTATTTTTGTTGTATAACTTGAAGTTAATTGGTGTTTATCTGCATTCTGAAGGTGATGTAAAGCTGCTCATATGTTGTTTTGTGATGATATTGTGGATATTAACAATCTAAGGTGGGACTATCGTGTATATTACTAGAAACTAATGAACATGATTAGAGTGTCTATTCAATGTATTGAGATATCATATAAAGTCTATTTCTCGAAAGCTACTTATTTTGATCTTGAATTGAGAGGATGGTTTCTTATTGGCGCAAAAAATACTAAGTAAATATACTTGTAGCAAATAGAAAGATGTCGCAAAGTCCAACATGTTGGGCCGTGCTAATCACGGCCATGCCTATCTAGTATATATTATATTACTCTTATTTAGAAATGGAAGTTTGGGAGGATCAACACTGCACTAAAGAGTTGGACTAAAAACTATAGAAATTGTACATTGAGGCCCACCAAAAAGATGAACTAAAGTAACTTCATCTACTTCTACTTTTTCTACACATTGGAATGTGTACTGCTTTCTGTACATGTGTTTTTCTGATAATTTTGGTTATATTTTTCTTTAAAATAATTATTGCCTCGATTTTTATTTTTATTTTTAATTTTAAAAGATTGGAAATTTTATGTTAAAAATTTAAATAATAGAAAAAATGATTTATTTAACTTTTATCATCATCAATACTACTAATTTATTTAACGTTTTTTTTTAATCTTCATCTCATCATTAATGTTATTTATATAATTTTCTTAAATCACTATTTTTTCTTTTTTAACTCTTTTATTACCCTTATTTAGAAATGACACTTCTAAAGGACGAACACTGCATCATGTTGTTGTACCCAAGGAAATAGTATCTGTACTAGCAACTTTCCACAATCACGTCACCACGTGTATGCACCTTTTCTAGACAGGTGTTTTTGTCTTTTTACTAGCTATGTGGGATACAACTGGTATCACCTCATTTTTCATTTATTGTTACTGTACTATGTTCCTTTTACATCTTTCTTTCTCTCAAAGTATTCTATCTGCAAAATTAATGATTTCTCTGTGCTCCAAATCGCTCTTCTTCGGCGGCGTTGCTTCAAGGCTCTATGTCTTTTTATTATTGTGATGGTTAGATTTCTTATTTTCTCCTCGAACTGTTTTCTGTATTTTATGAATTTGCTATATTAAAGACAATTGAAAGTACAGAGAGATTCGTGCCTTTTTCTATATTGATAATTTAGTCTAAAAGGTACATTTTTTATTTGAAAAAGTTTATTGTGGTTGTTTGCATGTCGTTTTTATTAATTCTTAATGTTTGATATTTCTTCAATATTGTATACATATGGAAGATGTGAGAATTTGAAATGGCTATTCAAAATTTCTGCATGTGAGTTTGCATTTTCTTCTCGCATTTTTATGAGATAATTCTCTCTTTTTGGTGTTCGAACACTGCATCACATGGTGGTACAAAGAGCAACCTTATTGGTTCGATTTTCAAGAGTAGAAAATATTGATTTCCGATCTAGATACAAGTTTTGGGAATTCACTTAGTATTTTAATTTTAATTTTTGAGTGTCGTTTGGAGTTATATTTCTCATAATGTTTAAGGTTTTTGTTTGTTTACTTATTACCCGTAGTTTTCCTTCTAAATTATTTCTTGATTTTGACATACCTTTAAATTTTGGCTCATGTTAGTTACTAGGGAACAATTCTTCTACTACGTGGAACATGTTTCTTATAAACTTATAAGCAACCTTCAAAGTTTTTGGACTAATTAAGGTAGGATTTGATAGAAAGTAAAATTATTGACTGAAAATTATTACTTTCAGGACGAAAATATAGTGAAAAATCTTCTTATGCCTACACTTGGGGACCTCACCTTCCAATCTAATAGACTACTTGATTAATCAATTGCCTGTTTTCGAGTAGTTTTTTACTATATCTTTGATATGTTCAGAAAAAATTGATCCAGCGATCTAGACATGAGTGAAGAAATTAACGTATAATATTTCTTCTGTAAAATACCCTCCTCCTTTGGCACTCTGATCTATCTTGCACTCATACCACTAAAGAACCAAGGTAGTTTCCTCCAATTTTTGTGTTTATAATACATAAATGTGTCTTATAGTTATGGCTATGTATGAGTTTTTTAATAAAGATCAAGTGTTACAGTAGATGAACTCACTCCCTTTCTTTATTTACCTCCTTTTTTTTGTTTTCAAAAAATCTAATAATAAATCAATGGACACTATCATCTAGACACAATATTATTGTGATCCAAAGGTATCAAAGCTAATCCAAGTCAGAGACAACACTAAATTGAGATTCCAACTACATCTGAAAACATGCTGCTAATTCAACTGCCAAGTCATGATCCTTCTGTGCTATCACCTTATGAGTTGAATGACTACATGCGACATGAGAGCTGAAAAATTAGAAATCATTGTTTCAAAATTATGAATAGGATGTCATAATGGTATCCAAGAGAGTAACAACATATAAATGAAATAAGACTACAAGAGAGATATGTTGATCCGTTTTAATAACCATGTTGGTAAGTCAATATGCCACTTTCTGTTAGATTACCTGAAATTCTGATTTTAGTAGATATTTGCATCTATTTAGATTTGATGTCTCAGTTTATTATGATAGTTAAGAATTGATGAAAGACTATTTCAAATACTCTATATAGTGTTGTTATGATTGATGAGATAGTGTCGTTTTGTTTCTATGAGATTTTTTCCTTTGTTGTGTGAATTTCAATGTCCGTTTGGATATAAGAACTAAAACCTAAAATTCGGTAAAATAATTGTTAAAAAAATGTTTCTATTCTCAAACTGATTTTTTCAATCCAAGTCTTAAAAGAAGAGAGGATCACTGATGATTCAAATATTTAAGAACTCTTTAATAAGTTTTGCTCTCTTATAATATAATAAATTCTTACATGTACTAGACTTTCTTCTATAGTCCTATATTACCTTGCACGCAACAATGTTATTATAATCAAAAACCTTGGAAACATATGTCATATGTTTGAGAAAGTTAATAGGGCAAGAAATGTAACAAGACAAATGAATATCAATTACTTTGTTATATTTTCTTTCGAGCATTTTATTTGTGTATTGATAATAGTTGAATTGAGTTTGTATTGTTTGTTTTAAGCTAATTTGTTTTTTCTTGCTAAAAAATTGTAGTTGTGTTAAGCAAATGACTTTACTGTATTGACGTCTACTATATTAAATAAAAATCTTACCTTACTTTAGTAACTATATAACCATTCCATTTCACAGGCTTACAAGTTACAGCTTTATAGTGTCATATATGCTAGTTCATGTTTCTCAGAGACAACATTTATTTCCGACACTCAGCAGATAGGAAAATTAGGTGTGGCGTAGCGGGGGCGATCATATGCTACTTCAGAGTTCTAGATTTACATGTAAGTTAATATGCCACTTTCTGTTAAGTTGTTTGACGCAACTTCACATGAGTTTAGTTGATCTTAGCAGTTATTTATATCAATTTACATTTGATGCTTCATCTTAGTGCGGTTGTTTCGAATTATGAAATGAAAATCGTTCTTCACTTTGATGTTAATTAAAATTTTACAATAAAAATTGATCGGTAATACTTTTCAAGAATGGAACAAGGATTGCAACCACCATATGACCTCTACAATCATAAAATTTTGCACAACTAAGTAATATTCTACGTTGCATTGAACATGGAAAATTTATCAGTTTATCTTAAGTATTGTACGAAAGTTTTGATTCCCCTGTTTTTGGGAGAAATATTGGAGCACCATCATATATGGCACCAACATTAAGTTCACGAAAGTCTGGTATCGAAGTACCATCGAAGTATATGCAAGATTTGTTATCAAAATCACAAAGATGGAGTTCAGATTGCAGTGTTGCGAAGCCAGAGTCTCCCAAATTAAGACTGAAATTCAATAATCCAATACAAAGGGTTGCTACTTCACTTAACAGTGAAACTTCTAAATGGGCTTTGTCTCTTGGAAGGCCGAATTCGCCTCCTGTGTTGATGCAGAATAGAGGAATTTTTACATCGAATATGAAGCCTCCGACGAGTCTTTCGAAGGGAAAAAGTGTTGGGAATTTCCTTAGCATGGGGCATGAAATGCTCAAAGGTAAGAAATTTTCTCTGGTGCAGCATCTCCTCTTAGTCCTGGCATAACGGAAAGCGTTCATCATTTGAGGATACTTCATAATAAATTGTTGTAGTGGAGATATATAAATACCAGAGCTGATTCAGTCCATCACAACTCAGTAGACAAGCTGAGGTCAGTTGCGGAGTCAGAAATTTTACTAATACATTATCTATAAAAAGTAATTTTTGACCTTGTTTATTTGGTTTTTCTCTTAGGCAAACTTAGTATATGTTTGGGATTGTCTAATGAAAATGAGACCATCTGTGGTACAAAAGAAGTTGCAGCTACAGAGGAAAAACATGGAAATGAAATTGAGTTTTGTTCTTCATTCTCAATTAAGAACTGATTTACCCTTGATGAATATCGGTCATACAGTAACAAAAATCATCACAACAATTAAAGGTATGATTTTTTCACGATGCATTGTGCAGATAAAGTTACTAGAAGCATGGGGTTCTATGGAAAAGCAGCATTCTTCAACAGTGTCAAGTTCCCTAGATTATTTACAATCCGCAGTTTGTAGGGTTCCTCTCATTGAAGGAGCCACGGTAAGTCCATTGGCAAACCAGAAAATATTGTTAAGGTTGTTCATGATTTAATATACATGTCTAAAAAGTAACTTTTGATCTGTATATACTAAAAAAATTGTTTACTTTATAATTTTCCATTGGAGCGTGTTTAACTAACCACCCTTCACTTTATGTGGCTACGTATAAGCCATAGAGTATTTCACTGACAAGATTAAGCCTGTAAGTGGAGCCACAATCGGCTATTATTGCTCTTTAACATGCATCAGATGTACCTTCATTAATCAAGGTAGTTTATCTTCGTTGTCACTTTCTGTTTATCAAATTTCGGGTGAAATAGACCATATGAAAACATAGATAACTAGAGATCAAAATCAAGAATTCATTTACGGGCATGTCGAACCCCTCTTTCTATGGTTGAGTTATCCCATGACTGCTAGATCAGGAAGAGCCAACCATACGTAAGAGGAGACAACTAATTAATGGATGCCACTGTTAAATTTCTTTTAATGCTATTGCAACGTCCATTCAAGCGTGATTTCTCATTCTAATCTTATCATTTAATTGCAAAGTTGCCAATATATCATTGGTATTGTATAAAAATAGTCTTCAGTCGCTAAAAAAGTCGGTGATCTACTTTTCAAGAAGCCCTAGATCATATGATTTTTCTGATTATCAATTCTTGCGGGTTCTCCCATTTTAAGTCAAGGTAAGTTTATTTTCTCTGTCGCATTCTTTTTATATTTTTTTATCAACTTTTCTGTTTCTCCTATTAAGTATTGAGAAGCAAGACCATGTTATGAGAGACTACACAATGAAATGTGATATCTTGGAAAACATTTAGAATTACAATGCTGTGAAATTGTGATTTTAGTTGTTCATAGTAAAAAGAAAAAAATATATATAATTATGTCAAAGTTAAAAAATAGCTATCCGCCCAAATGTATTAAGAAAAATTATGTGTGTAATTTATTATTTTTGTACATTTGTATAAATGTATATTTGAAGGTCTTAGACGCATATATAAGTTTTTCTTATACTTGTACATAACCATTGTCCATCATTTTACTTGTGATTCATAATATTTATTTTTTCAGTTCTCTCTCAAGTCCAAGTTTCTTAGTTGATTTGTATTGACCTATTTTTCAAGATATCTCCAGATATCCCTATGTTGTGGTTATTGAGATGCAGAGGATTGGCTACTAAGCTTAGGAAGCTAGATCCAGGTCATTGTAAATTTTGAATTACAATATGTTTGTGTTGTATTTGAAAATACAAACTGTTTTTATATTTTGGAGGTATTAGGTCTATAACAATACTGGAAGATGATTCAAGTTATAAAATTTGTATATTAAACATGTGACAAATATAAGAATTCTATTATCTTATTGGCTAAATGATAAGTGACTATTGCTAAAGTGCATACCTGTCTTTTTTTGGTTAAAACTTGCTTGCGCAATTGTATACCTGTCATATTATGATGCTCACCTCAAACTCTAGATTTTTTTGACGTTCAATTGATTCCAATTCATCAGTTTAACAGTTTACCATTTTCTATGTCCTCGTGTTTTTTCGTGTTCTTGAAATACTTTTACCACTAATATCCTCTGGGTTTTTTACTCCCTCCGTTCACTTTTATTTGTCATGTTGCGTTTTTCAAAAGTCAATTTGACTAATTTTCAAAGTTAAATTTAATTACATTAATTCAATATCTTAAACAAAAAATTTGGATATTCAAAAACTATATGAAACTTCCTATAAATTGCAATTTTTTTACATATCAATATGATGAAAAAATACATTATAAAATATTAGTCAAATTTTTTATAGTTTTGATTCTAAAAAGAAAACTATGACAATTAAAAATGGACGCATGTAGTAATAGTCATTGCCATTTGGGCATTGGAAAGATGAAGCATATCAGTGTAATTTGTGTGATGTGATAATAGTTTGGAATTTTGAAATTTCATTATTGAATTTGAATATATAACTTTAAATTTTTTGAAATAAAATTTATATATTTAAAAATTATATTAAATTATAATAATAAACAACTTAAAATATTAAAAATACATAAAAATGCTACCAAACGAAAATTGATTAACTAAAATTATTCTTCAAAAAAGTAAATAAAATAAAAACACTTTCCAAATTTCACTATTTTGTTTAATATTTATTTTTCACTATTTTATTACCTCTTGAGAATTTGTTCCTCTACTATTCACAACATCTTATTTTGCTCTTATGTAAATCATACTATTTCTCATTTATATGCCAAAACAATCATTTTTGAGTAAAGCAATAGCTGGAAAAAAAAATAGGAAAAATTACTTAGATTGGTACCTTTTAATAAATAATTACTGATTTTAGCGATATTTTTTATTTATTACCATTTATAGCAATACATAGCAATACTATGTTAAATCTGCAATATGTATTAAACGTGAATTATGTATGCAATATATATGTATTATAATTGTTTTTTAATCATCATTTTATTTATGGCTTTTGCACATGGTGTAAATAAAATAAATATATAAATGTATGCTATTAAATACGTATTGTAGCAGTATTATGCTAAATTATGTTAAGACACTTAATTTTGGGTAGTAAAGTAACTTCATAAAGTGTTGGTAGTAAAATAGTTCCACTACAAAGGACTTAATTACTTAAAGAAAACCCTTTAGGATATTTACATTTTGCTTATTGAATGTTGATGCTTTTTCATTAGCATTTGTTTTTCTTATAATTGACATATTTTGAATGAGCAACATTGGTAGGGGATATGATTTAAGTGGCATTTTCAATTCGACAGAATATAGGTAAGAAATCATCAATGAAACGTTGTAGTGGAATTACTTACTCTTAAGTTAGAATAACAATTTAATTTGTTGGGCTCGTGCTTGACACGGGCCGTCCCCATCTAGTATATATATAAAAGTTAGATATGTAAATGATGATATGACATTTCTTAGAAGCTAAGATTAATATTTATCTAATTTCTCCAAAAAAAATTTAAAAATTAAAGACGTCATACGCAAATTTATGGTCAAACTATAACTATTTGATTCTCGAGAAATAAAAAGTGTCACATAAAATAGGACAGATGAAGGATAACTCTCAATTAAATTTATTTCACTTTTTATTTTCCATTTTTAACATAATTTTTCAAGTAGGATTTCTAGGAATTCTATAGTAGACCCATTTAAATTAGAGAACTTGGCCGCACTTCGCACGATCATTTAAATTAAATAGTTTTGATTAATTTTATATTTACTATGTTGTTTAATCGTAATATTATTATTTGTTTTAATATTATGAAGATTGTGAAAAACATAAAGCTTCACAAATTTTACATCTTTTAAATGAGGAAGAATATATTTTTTATCAAATAAGTTAAAATATATTTGCTAATAACAAATTCTTCCATTGCATGAAGCTGATCCTTTAATATATAATATATATTCCGGTCTACCATTCTCCTTAAATGTCTAAGAAATATCTCATAATGTCAAATAACACTGTAATACTCACTTTGTCCCTAATTACTTGTCCACTTTTAAATTGACACATTTATTAAGAAATCAATTAATGACATAGTGAGTTTATCATTTTACCCCTATTAATTATGAAGTAGATGAAAAGTTCTGCAATTTTCAAATTAATTAGTCATTTAATTGAGGGTATAATAGGTAAAAAAAATGTTCTTCTTCATTTGTCAAAATGGACAAGTAATTAGAGACAACTATAAAAGGAAAAGTGAACAACTAATTAGGGACAGAGGGAGTACTAAACAAATGCATCAGCAAATGAAATTTATATTAAAAATTTATTGAATAATGACGTAATGATACCTTAATAGAATTTCTTATCCATTTTTAAAAAAAAGCTTCACCCTTTCAATTTCGTTATATCTTCTTATTTAGTAGAAGAATCATCATTTATTATATTCTACTCCACCTTAATTTGTACCATCAGAGTTTTAAGAATAAACATTAAATTTTAAATCGAAATAAAAATTCATTGAAAAATGACAGAAAAAATAATAATAGTATATGAAAATTAAAATAAGGTGCAACAAATGCCTTTTCACGATAATTTTTTGAAATATATTGATAACAATTAAAATGAAGCTGTTATTTTATCTTTAAAATTAAGTTTGATTGAATTGAATTAGTACAACGAGAAAAAATATTAAACTAATAACTTTTTAATGTTATTAAATGCATTTTCTTTTTAATTGAGTAGTAGATTAAAAGTTCCAAATTAGGATATTAAAATAATATCTTACTCTCTCCTTAATTATTATGGTATTGCAAACATTTATTTTCCTTAAATGATGATTCATTTTCCATTTACAGTTATATCCAATTAATTTCTAATGTATTGAATGTGGTTATGGGATATTGAAATAATATCTTTATCTTTCCTTAATCATAATAAAATTATAATTTAACATTTATTTTTCTGAAATGATAATTTTGTTTTAATTGCTAGAACATATTGTTTACTATATTGAATGTAATTATAATAAAAACATATTGTATTTAGTATGACAAAAAAACTCAAAAATTGGAAAAATTAGATAAATAGTAATCTTACCTTCTAAGAAATGTCACATCATCATTTACATATCCAACCTTATATATATAAAAGAGTTAAAAAAGAAAAAATAAGTGATTTAAGAAAATTATATAAATAACATTAATGATGAGATGAAGATTAATGAAAAAGGTCAAATAAATTAGTAGTATTGATGATGATAAAAGTTAAATAAATCATTTTTTCTATTATTAAAATTTTTAACATAAAATTTCCAATCTTTTAAAATTGAAAATAAATGTTAAAAAAAAAAATCGAGGCAATAATTATTTTAAAGAAAAATATAACCAAAATTGTCAGAAAAAATTGATACACATAAATAAGTATCTATTACTAAGAATGGTGTCACTACATTTTCTATTTTAACTTTATTGTTACATATGGATAGAAACTTTTAGAAGAAGAACTGATCCAAAAATTTAAAAATAATGATTCCTTAAATGGTGATTCCTTTTCCATTTACAGCTTTTCAATTAATTTTTAATGTATTATATATGGTTATGGTTATTGGAATAATAATATTATCTTTCCTTAATAATAATAAATTATATTTTAACCTTTGTTTTTGTGAAATGATAATTTTCTTTTCTTTCGTACAACATATTGATTAATCTATTAAATGTAATTATAATAAAACATGTTGAATTTAGTATGACAAAAGAATTCAAAATTTTTAAAAATTAAATAAATAGTAATCCTAACTTCTAAGAAATGTCACAAATATATATATAAAATGATATAAATTACATTAATGATGAAATGAAGATTAAGAAAAGAAGTAAAACAAATTAATAATAATATTGATGATGATAGGAGTTAAATAAATCATTTTTTATAATTTGTAAATTTTCAATATAAATTTTTCAGTCTTTTAAAATTAGAAAATGCTAAAAAAATAAAACTAAAACTAAAAATCGAGGCAACAATTTTTTTAATGAAAAAATAACAAAAAATGTCAGAAACATTGATAAGAATAAATAAGTATCTATTGCTAAGAAGGTGTCACCCCACATTTTCTATTTTAGCTTTATTATTACATATAGATAGAAACTTTAAGTTGAAGAATGATCCAAAAATTTTAAAAATAACAAATCAATTATGTAAAAATACATGTGTAATTCTTATAAAGTTATAATAACTAATTTCTTCAAATAAATAATTAAATGAAAGAAAAAAAAGTAATTAAGAAAATAATATAAATAACACTAATTATGAGATTAATAGCATTGATGAGGAAAGGAACTAAATATGATCAACTTTTTAAATTCTTTTTTAAGAAAATATATATAAACTTTAATTAAAAGATACAAAAAATCAAGACAAAATAAAAGAAGAAAGAAATTAGAAGAATAATGAGGTTGAAAGAAATAATATCTAATTTTCTCTCTTTTCAAATCACAAAATAAATTTTTGCTTGTTCTCCTCCTATTTTGATACGAATTCCATAAATAGAATGATTTTTTCTCCAAATAATTTTTCTTACCCTTTGAAACACTAATCAACCTTCTTATAAATTTCTCAACCACAATGAATTTTTCTCTCCTTGTAGGAGGAATAAACATTTTTTCAAAAAGTCTTTTATTTTGAAAAGAATTTTTTGTTACATAATCTCTTTCTTTACATCAATGTCTTCACAAGAATAATGAGATATTCTCTCTCTCTTTTGTTAAAAAAGTCACATGACCTAGAAATTTAATGGACATCTGAGCGACAAAAGTTGATACCATATATTGATCATCATCGTCAGAAGAAGAAGAGCCAAAGTGAAGAAATTTGTTCTTATTTGTTACAAATGTTCAACTATTTTTTTTTATTTTATAGGCTAAATAATTATAACAGTTATAAAAAATGAATAGTTTTTATCTTTTCATCTTCCATTTTCATTTACTTAAATCTATATTAGTGTAATGGATGTTATAAAGGGCATAATTAATCGGGTATGACATAAATACTTTTTTTTTAAAATACAAATAAAAAATACAAAACAAAGATAAAATGTCAAAAAAATGAGAAAAAAGATGAATAGAAATACTGGTCATAGAGAAATGACACATCAAATTGTCTATATTCAGCTTTATATATACATATATAGGTTCATGCCCTTAGATGTTATTTTATTACTTTAGTTGGCATCGACATTTTTGTAAATCTGATATCTATTTTGGAACATTTTATAATGTGGCATAGGCTGACAATTGAGATCATAAATTTAAAAATAATAAAATTTAATTTATTATAATACTAATATCAATATCATAAAGATATATATATATATATATATATCATTTATAAAATATATAAAAAGTATTATAAATTGTAATAATTAACCGCTTTATTTTTTTAAAATCATATAACTAATTTGATTTACACTACAAAATTCATAGGTGTCACATAATTTACACATTAATTCTTCATTACTTAATATATGTAATCATATCAATGACATATAAATTGAAATAAAAAAATTACATATTTTATTTGAAAATCACGTAATAGTACTATAAGGTATAATAATTAACAACTTAACATATTTTAAAATTTTAGTTGACTCTCCAAATTCCATATGTCTCATGTAATTGAGACAGAGAAAAACATATGTTGGTTTAAAATTAATAAAAATATTATAAATTATAATAATTAACAACTTAAAATTTATAAAAAAAATCCTTTAAAAAATTTAGTTGGCTCTCCAAATTCAATCGGTATTACAATAATTAAAACATAGAAATTAACATAGATTGGACTCCTGCTGACATTTATGTTTCCTTTTTTAAAATTTTTTCTTTTATACTTAATATAAATAATTTTTTATGTAAAAAGTATTATAAATCATAATAATTAATAGCTTAAAATATTTGAAAACATATAAAAAGTTTTTGTTAACTTTCAAAATTTCATCTATAACGCATAAATTGGGAGAAATATAGATATATAGATATTTTAAGTTGCTAATTATTGTGAGTTATAGTACGTTGTATGTAATTTTCATATATATTACTCGCTCTGATTTATGTGATACAAATGAAATTTCAAAAGTCAATGAATTTTTTATAAGTTTTTTTTTATATTAACTTGTTAATTATTGTGATTTATAATATATTTACGTAAAACATACTCTAAATAAAAATAATTAGCAACTTAAAATATAGAAAAACATACTAAAAAATTGATGAACTTCAAATTTCATATGTACCACATAAATTAAAACAGAAACAATAACATATATTGGCACGGGGTCCCATATCTAGTATATATATATATATATATATATATATATATATATATATATATTGTAGAAGTTGTTCATGGTTGTTACATTAATAGCAATGCGTTTTTTTCTTTTCTAAGATTGATTCTTTTGTGTCAAATATATGTGGGAATTTCAAGTCCCAATATAAAGAAATAAATCTGCCAAAATAAAAGAAACATAAATCCATACCTCAGACATTTTATGTGCACACAAAGTCTGAGTTAGCAGTTGTAAGATGTAATGTCCAACATCCAAGAGTTGTCAGTCATTTGATAATACGTGCAGTGGCGGACCCAAAATTTTCACGAAATGAGTTTAAGATATAAAAATAAAACTAAAATGTGGCAACAGGGAAATTCAAACTTGGGCTGGCTGGGAAAATTGAACCCTTTTCACCACTCTACCAAGGGTCACACTTGTGTTAGTGGGTTCAAAAATTAATATATACATATAAAATTTTAAAAACTGATCATATATATATATACAGTATTATTTTTCAGCGAAGTGGATTCATATGAACCCACTTGACCCACTGTAGGTCTGCCCCTGAATACATGTATTCCAATTCTTCCCAAAACAGAGTGGCTTTTTAAAAATAAAAACTATTCCAGTTCTTTCCAAGAACTCACATAAAACGTCGATCTCTATGGAGTCAAATTTTTTTTCTCAGTTAGAAAATCCTCTTGGGAACTTTCTACGCTCTTCTGTACACCAATACCAAAAGAGAAAAAAGAAAAGAACAAAGACGATGCGTCTTGTTGGGTTGGATGACGAATGTTCTTTGTGGAGGGGTGGGGGAGAAGGGGTCCACGTGTGGTAAGTGCACAAATAGCCGATTTGCATACATTATCTCCGAATCGTTCGTTGGTTGAATGATAAATATCAGGTCTTTTTCATTGATTTTGTTAGACAATGTAGGATTTATGTGTTAGCTATGATAAAGATTGTGAGTGTTCTTAGGGTACTTAGCCAAGAACACTGAGAAGAAGGGAAAGAACACTGAGATGAAGAAGATTGGAAATGGGTTTTGTTTAGTTTAATGGGTTGGGTTTTGGTTAAAAAAGAAATTGGATAATTTCAATTGATTTGGGGTTTTCGTCCAAGGAGGGGTATATTTGTTAAGTTTATTGACGGCAGGGGTAAAAATAACTTGCTTTTAACGGTAAGGGTAAAGTTAATCAATAAAACAAAGTTGAGGGGTAATTTTGACCCTTTTCCCTAAATTAAATGTTCAAATTTCTATCAAATATTTTCCTTGGGAAGCAACTTTGGGTATGTGTAAAAATACTAAGGAGGTGTTTGGTCATGTGATTTCATATTATGAGATGAAATCAGCATTTGGACATGCTATTTCATGTTGACTTCATCTCATGATATCTCAAATTCTCCAAAAATCATAATTTGAGATTTTTCAAATACAAAAATTGACCCACAAGTATATATTTTGTAAAAAAAAAAGGCGACATTTAATTTATATATATTTACTAGCCATTTATTTAATATGTAAATAAAATTTATAATTCATATCATTAATTTTTTAAACCATTTATAACTCATATAACGATTATTCTCACTAAAATTCATTCTTTTTACCATTTATATTCACCAAATTTATTGTTTTTTATCAAATTCATTACATACAATATTTCTATCTATATTATATAGAAGCATGAAGAGGGTGATGACCAATGGCAAAGTTGTAAATATGCATATTTTCAAGGGTAATGTATAATCGTCATACTTAGATTTTTTTACCAAACCACACACTCTATCTTTATTTTTCCCTCTAGAGCTTTCTCTCTCTTTCCACTCACTTCTATATTAAAATATATTAAATAAATATAAAAATAGAATAAGATGAGTCAAGCAAAGAAATAGGCACATTGCTCTTCTTCTTCATGAAGCTCGAGTTGGGTAATTGTTGGTATTTACTATCAAGATGAGCTCGGAAGCCTATGAACCAACTAGATTAGGATAAATATTTTGAAAATTATAAGAGATATGGCTGAGGTGTTTGACAAAAATTCAAAGAGAAAATACATATTCCATCACCAGCAATCTTCATGTTTGGTAAGCTTTTAATCATCTTTCACTATATTTATTTATTTCAATTTTATCATTTTCATACCATTTTGTATGAACTGAAATTCAGTCTCTGAAATATGTGTATCTATCTTCTTCCATTTCAATACTCTAAAATAATATTTCAATCCTTTTGGGTATATGTATGTGTTCGTTAATAAAAGTTAGTGCTTCCTTTCATTTTTCCCCAAAACCGAAAAACATACCTTTATGAAGGTTCAAATTCCAGTGGAGTTACAAAAAACACTATAGGTAAAAAAAATTATTTGCTTAAGGTTGGTGGGTAGAATTATCAGATACTTGTGTTGGTGCATTGTCGAGGGTAGTGCAAGGTGGGCTCGAACACTGGAAATTGGAGAACACTCTGGAGAGTTTTGTCATATCTTAACTAGTGGCGGAGCTAGGATTTTTAATAAGGTAGTTCAAAATCTAAAGAACTAAACACACAAACTAATCGAAGGGGTTCAATATCTACTATATATACATAAAAAATATTTTTAACCGTGTATAAATAGTAATATTTTTCGCCAAAGGGGGATGAACCACTAAAAGAAGGCTAGCTCCGCCCCTGCTTCTAACTTCGCAGGCATTTATATTTCTCACAAGAATAATATTATGTGAGGTATTGCTTGTGTTCTAAGCTACATTCCTATCCCTACATATTAAAGAATGAGAGAATGATCCGACCAATAAAGTTTCTAGCAACTGGATATGTAGGATAACGCTCCGGATCCTCCCTACTTGCAGAATGAATGGATCAGAAATGGGCTTAATTCTCTAATTACAGGCAGGGGTGAAAGCCATAAGAGAAGATTACTCTATCGGTAAGAAAGAGGGGGAGAAAAGTGTTGTCATCTATCTTGATCAATTATTCTAGCTATTCAGCCCATTGTTCTATTTACAAAGATCATCTTTGACAATTTTTCATTCCTTCCCTGTCGAGCCGCCTCTCTTCGCCATACAATTCTTCCGCCTTTCGAACAAGTGATTGCGCCCGGAGTGTATTTTCTTTTTTTGTAACAATTTCATTGACCTATCGCACTAGGAGACTATGCGTGCAATCACTTGTTCGAACATATTCAGTTGCTATACATTTAAGTGGTTTGTTCATTCTTCTCCTCTTCATTTTTTATTTGTAGTAAGATGTAATAAAGTATGCATGTGTGGTTTTTCTATTGAATGTTTAGAATCGTATAATAGACTTGGTGTTGTCACATTGCCTCATTGATGAATGGTAGCACTTCTCATGTTAACATGTATTAAGCTTTTTGCTACTCTTTATGTATTTCTTTTTATTTGTTCATGTTTTAGTTTCGCTTATGATTTTAAAGATCTCATTTTCCCCAACCTTTGCATAAATAACTAACTCCATTGTCTTAATGGCAAACTCTCTTTGTTTTACACCTCTAGCTTTTAACCGCAAGTGACAAAAAGGGATATCGACCAGTTTAGACTCAATGAACACAGAGGCTGATCAAGGTAAGGTATCTCAAATTTTCCTCCTCCTAACGGTCCTTATTGGAATAAAAAACTAATCATGACTACTTACTGCTAAAATAGAACTTGCGAATTTTGTTCAAAATTTGTGTATACTCTCTCTGATTGTTGAACTTCTTTTGACAATCTCCTTAATTTTTCGCCATCTATGTATCTCCAGTGAGTGTTGCATGCATTCTTTTATACTAACTCATTTTTTATCAGTTAAGCATGATAATTGAAACATTTAGCTTTAACCGATAATAGTTTGTTGGTTTTAATTTGAAAATTCCTAGAGAAGTAGGTATTGCCAGAATAATAGAGAAATTGATAGTTAGAAGCAACTAGGTTCTATTGTTTATTTGTTATAACACATGAAATTGAAAAAAGATTTGAATGTTGGTTAATATATGAAGTGTCAGAGGACCCGTCGTTTGCAATAGCAAGAAGCCAATGACGTCTACATTGGGTTAGAGTCTGGCAATTTTGTCATGATATTTTTTCTTGTGAAAATCTTCTCTGATTTTTTATTTTATTTTATTTTGAAAAAATTCAACTTAATGAAATAGTTTAGGAATAGTTATATTGGCTGTATTTTTTTAGAAGATAACTATATTGCCTTTGTCTTATATTGTATTTGGTATCATGTCTTTATGAATCACTTTCAAGTTCAGAAACTTACATATTTGTCCAAGATTTATAAAAAGTGTTAACTTGCTTATTACTATGTCAAATCACAATCAACAACTAGGATCAACCTTAAAACAGACATATATTTTGGCTTGGGTTGTTGTAGTGTTTGTAAATTTTAAACAATTCAAAGTTTGTTTGTTTTTTATGAGGCTTAAGTTTCAAGTGTTTTTTTTCTTTTTCAGTGCAAGGAATGACAACTCCATTTTGGGCATCATATAATTACGAGACTCCTTTATGATCAAGTGAATCGATAACTTACAATTCGCATTTGTGTCTAGCATTTCATGGTTACTTTAAGTTTATCCTTTACTTTTGACTTCTTATTTTTATTTTCTGATTAAACATTTCATCTTTGCATAATTTTAAAAGCTTTTCCTCTTATTATCAGTATTTTAATTTTGATGATTTAGCGCTGACAAAATGAGTTCTAAATCTGAATTTTGTCATACTATGGATGTTCTCCTTCCTCATAAAGTTCATCACTTTTTCCTTGCCCTTGTAGAAAACTGTTAGGGATGCGTTGGAAGTCATTAATTTAAGTATTTAATTATATTTTTAGTTGCTTTATTTATTATTCTAAAATAGGGTTTAGTTTTAGAGTTTCATAAGGATTAGGTTAAGTTATAGTTATAAGTTTGGAATAGGATTTAGGTCTCCTACTTTCATAAGAATTAGACTTCCTATTGATGTAATAAGACTCCTATTTAAAGGGACTTTTGATGAATAAATCAGTAAGTCATAATTAAGCAAAAAGTAAGAGATCGGAGTTATCTCTTCCATTGAACTCTAAGGTTTATGTCTCCCTTTAAAGAGCTGAAAAGATCGGAGTTCTCTCTTTTAATGAACTCTAAGGTTTCAGCCTCCCTTTAACGAGCTGATTTATATATCGCCCTGTGACTCGATCCTTCCCTAAAGATTCATAACAAAAACACTTTTAAGAATTGGAACAGTAACACTTAAAAAAATAGAATTCTCCCACATAGCATAGGCTTTTGTCTTGATGCTTTAGGATTTATTTGAATTTTGAAGTCTAATTTTCCATTCAAGTAACTTACGTGCACACCTTTTTTGAATCATAGAGCCATACTTTTAAAAAAAAAAAAAAGCTAAGCTTATGTCATGTATAGACAAGAAACTGTAGAAACATGAGGAGTTGGAAATGTAACTAAAATTTTGTAACCATTTTCTCCTCGCGTGAAGAAGTGAACAAACCTCTGGTGTTTGTATGTTTTAATCTCTTGGTTCTAACACATGGTTGGTGACTCATTTTATCCACTCTTTTTTAAATTCATTTTTCATGATTTTCACTCTTAATTTTGCATTTTCAGATATAAAGTTTCTCATGTCATCGTACTCTCTTGATTAAATAAGGAATAGCAGGTGTAGAAGGATGAAGAGAATTGATTATGATACAATGTGGTTGATAAGAAAGATTGATGCGCTAGCTTTCTGGAGAAAGAAGTGACAGTTGATTCAACCAAGAAGCGTAAGTGGAGACGAAAGATCTCTAGAGATTCTTATCTCATTATATTTCATTGGCTCAATCAGTAACCAACAGTGAAAACTTTATGTGCATAGTTTAAATATTGACGTAGTCCGGAAATTACAAACCACGCAACATGTATCCTTAATAGCTGTTGATTTTTTGTTTCTTAATTTTATTTTTTTTGATAAAACTGAAACCTGTGTAAAGACCAAATAATTGTACTTTATGTGAGTGATATTCAATTATTATACTTATATGTGATCTTTGATAACTTTGTGTTAAGCTTTTTTTGGAAAGTTTTGTCTCTCATGGGGCTAAGTTACCAATTTTACTTACTCGTGTTGGTCCATTCAATGTGATCCATTTCTATGTAATAAATTAGTGCGAAAAGGGGCAATATTTTATGCTATGCATTCCCTAGTGTAAAAGTGATGAGGTTATAAATTTAGTTTTGTCAAAATAGACAAATAAAACATACAAGAATGAATAGGAGTTGGAAAGAAGGCTAAGGTATACTATCATTCTCTTTTGTAATATTGAGAAGAATAAGGAACATAGCGTTAAATAACTGCAGTATGAAGTATTTTTGTTACTCATAACTTCTAAGTTTTTAATTAATTGAGATGTAATTATGAAGCCAACAAAAATGTCTTTCGTATTGCGCTCGTGCTGTGCACAGGCAATTTCGAGCAATCAATTCTTTATGTGCTTTGATAATTTGTCAAATACCATCAAAACAGAAAATTAGAGACACTAAAGCCAAAGTGATGAATGAAAACACTTCAAAATTCAAAATATAAGTGTTGGACATGTGCTGAGCACAGGCCATACCTATCTAGTAGTATGTAAATGCAGGTTGAGCAATCGGGTTAGCGCCTACGCAGGTGGGGAGGTCAAAACTTAAATAGCTTTGATTGTCCATTATTTAAATATCATTTCTCTCGTTAACTTATTGGCAATTGAATTCTTCCTTCTCTCTTCAACATTCTATGGTATTGGATTTTATTTCTATTTAATCTTTGTTAGATTCTGACTTCTTTAATTGTATTTGAAAAACTTAAACTTTGGTGAATTTCATTCAATTAGAACTAAAAAACTATTTAAAACACATATAAATGCTTTATCATATTTTTATTTTTACTTTCTTTCTATTTTTAAATTTACTTGTAATTATATAAAAACATTTCATTTCAAAAGTTATTTTAATTATAAAACAGTTAAAATAAGTCAATTTGAACGGACTTGAAAACCATCATATGTGGAAAAAAGGGACCACTACTTCAAAACAACCAAACCAAAGTAAAGAAGGCGCGGAGCATTTTTCGCCGCCGATTATTTATAAAATAAATTGTATTTTGGCATATTTTCGTTGCCTTTTTTGTACTATTAACTTCCATCTTTGGTACATTCACACTTTAATGCTTCTCTCTCTTTACCATTTTCTGAATATGACATATAATACAAGCAAAACGCGGAGAATTGTAACGTCGGAGTAATGGAAACGCCATTTCTGCATGACTTCTCCGGCAACCACCACCAGCTCATTGGGCCCGACGGTGATTACCGACCGGTTAAAGGCCTGAAAGAATGGTGGGCTGTACTCTGGATCGAGACAGTGAAGCTATGGGAGATTGGAGGCCCAATTGCTTTCAATGTCCTTTGCCAATACGGGACCTACTCCATTACCGTTGCTTTTTGTGGTCATCTTGGTGCTGTTGAGCTCTCTGCTATTTCTGTTGCTCAAAACGTTATTGGTACTTTCTCTTTCGGCTTCATGGTTCGTATTCTCATATTATATCTGCTCGATCCAAATGCCTATTTCTAACCTTCGTTGTTGATTTTATTTGGGCCGAACATGGAATATAAATTAGAGTAGAATTTAAAATGCTGACAACAATTTCCGGTGAATTTTAGTGCATGATCCGGCAATAATGATTTTCTAAGATATAGCGCACAATTGAATGAGTGTGTAATACAAAACAAAGTAAAGTCACTTTGCTCCATAATTTATTCAACTTGAATTGCCATTTGAGAAATTTACCCCTCCTCTTTCGGCTTCATGGATCGTTTTCTCTGTTTTTCCTTTTGCTACTGATTATTTGTAATTTTAGTTTCTTATTTGGGAATTTGTTGTAAAATTTGTGTAGTTGGGCATGGGGAGTGCTCTGGAGACACTGTGTGGACAGGCATTTGGTGATGGGCAAATACATATGCTTGGGATTTACACACAGCGGTCGATGCTTATTCTATTGTTTAGTACATTCCTTCTGTTGCCAATTTATATTTTTGCAACTCCATTACTTAAGTTTTTAGGCCAAGAACATGAAATGGCTGTTCTTGCTGGGAAATTTGCCCTGTTGTCAATCCCCGAGTTGTATTCACTGGCGGTCACTATTCCCACTTCAAAGTTTTTGCAAGCCCAAAGTAAAGTTGGTGTGGTGGCTTGGATTGGTTTTGTGGATCTTTTACTCCATGCTCTTCTGCTATGGCTGTTCATATATGTATTCAATTTGGGTACAGATGGGGCAGCGTTAGCATTTAATATTACAGGTTGGGCGGACGCAATAGCTCAATTTGTTTATGTGGTTGTTTGGTGTAAGGATGGATGGACGGGATGGTCTTTGTCGGCATTAAATGAGATTTGGGCATTTGTTAGACTCTCAGTTGCTTCAGCTGTCATGTTATGTCTTGAAATGTGGTACATGATGAGTATTATTATACTCACTGGACATCTCAAGGATGCAGTTATTGCTGTTGGATCCCTCTCGATTTGGTGAGTTTTGTGTCTTTTTTCTCTTTTGTTTTATAACGGCAGTGTAAAGCCAACTTGCGTGCAGCTCGCCTGTTTAACCAATGTGCCGAGAACTCTGTCTAACAAGACTTAGGCAGATGGGTAAAAGTTCATTTTTGCATATGTATATCGACATTAACCGCTCAATGCTTAAGCCCATTCAAATAAATTTTAACGCTCACTGACAGTGAAGCTACAACTTTTATCAACAGACATTATTTAGAGCACAGAATTCTAAGTTTAACTGTCCTGTGCAAGTTTTGTGGTTTAGTGTATAGCTTTCAATAAGATGAAAGTGTCGTGAGCTCCTTTTATCAAACGTGCATCAATCATTTTATTCTCTTTTTTTCGTCTTTCAGTATGAATGTTGATGGATGGGAAGAGATGTTATTCATTGGAATCAATGCTGCCATAAGGTAATTTAGTGTAAAAGCTTGTAAAAAAATGTACTACATTTATTTTGGGGTTTGTTTTAATGCATTGTCTCTGTCTCAGTGTTCGAGTCTCCAATGAGCTTGGGCTAGGACATCCCAGGGCTACCAAATATAGTGTATATATCACAGTGTTTCAATCACTCCTCATTGGGATACTCTGCATGATATTTGTACTTGCCGTAAGAAATCATCTGGCTATTTTTTTCACAAACAGCAAGGATTTGCAACAAGCCGTTGCAGACCTTGCTTGGCTTCTTGGAATAACCATGCTTCTTAACAGTGTTCAGCCTGTAATATCAGGTATTGCTTTTATTCCAACTTCACTGTTTCTATGGTTAGAAGTGTGTTCGTCTATGTAGTCCTTATTGTGGCAAATATTGTTTTACAGGTGTTGCTATAGGAGGTGGATGGCAAGGTTTAGTGGCTTATATCAATTTAGGATCATACTATGTTTTTGGTATTCCTCTAGGATATATGCTTGGTTATGTGGCTGACTATGGAGTTGTGGTAAATAATCTCTCATTCCGAAAGTTACATATGATAAGTACATCAAATTTTAATCTCACTCGGCATTTATAAGCATCTTTTTATAGGAAACTACTGGTGATGAGTAGGAAACACCTTGTTTTAGCATCTCGTAACCTTTTTGAACCTAAAAAATTATGATTGAAATTTAATTTATCCCAATTATGAATTTATCTTGCAGGGACTATGGGCAGGAATGATAGCAGGACTTGCTTTGCAGACACTGTTACTCTCATTTGTACTCTATAGAATTGATTGGAATAAAGAGGTAAGTGAAACAGTTGATGATTTTATCCAACTAAACTCCAAAAAAAATCATGCTTGATAATGTGTACTTCGTTCTTGGTTAGTATTAGCTGCACGTCCTCTGTAAAATGATTATCCTATAGACGACGTAAGAATTTTGTTTGAAAGTCGCTGCCCAAAGGGTGAATTTTCTTTTTATCCTCCTCTTTGAAAAAGTTGCAGATGAAGCAATACTAGTTACACTATTGATTTTTATTGAACCTTGCGTTTCGGTATGATTAAGTCATGTGTAATAATAAGAAAATGAAATGCAGGTTGAGCAATCGGCAGAGCGCCTACGCAAGTGGGGAGGTCAAGACTTTGAAGCTGAGGAAACTCTTATTCCAGAGCCTACGAAAGCCTTACCATAAAAGTGAGATTTTGCAGTGACATCAGAGGATGAAGGGCCTTTATCTTTGTTTTTGTTAACCAGTTAATGACAACTAGACCAGGCTAGTATATACTCTAACATTGTGACTTGTGAGTGGGGGCTGTTAGTTTTAATAGGAATGTAGCTGCAATTTAGAACATTAGGCTAAGATGTTTGTTTGTTTTGCTCTTTCTCCTGCCTTACACTAACGCTAGCTGTGTGAGGCTCGTTTATGTTTCACACATTGATGGACCCAAACTTTTACACTTTTGGATTCGCAAACTCCATTTTTCAAGTGAATATTTTCAACTATTAATTACCACATAATCAGTATAAAGATTTATTTGTTTCAATTGTATTTCTATTATTATTTTTTCTTAATATGCATTGCATGTTTTATTTTGAATGTGTTTTTTTAGAGCAACTTTCACATATAGCAAACACAAAAATCATATTTGTATGATATAGTCATATAGCTATAGTTTGCATAATTGTGCTCCATAGCAAACTTTATGTTTGCTATGACTATTTCGCTATACATATATACAAAAGAAGCAATTGTATAATTTGTTTCAGTATACACATACAAAAAGAATCAATTGTATAATATGTGTTTGTATAAAGCCAGAAAGAGAGAAAGACAAAAGAAAACTGGGCAGGGAAAGATCCTATTTGTATAATCATAAGTGTATAGAACGAAAATATATGCATTTGTATTTGTATATACAATTTTCTCTCACTTTATACAAACACAAATGCAATGTATACATTTTTGTTTGTATAAAGTGAGAGAGGCGAGTGAGAGTGGCGAGTGAGATCTGGGAGAGTGGCAAGTGAGATCTGGAAGAGGGGAGAGAGGGGAACGAAAATATATGTATATATACAATTTTCTCTTGCTTATACAAGCACAAACGCATTTTATACATTTGTGTTTGTATAAAAGCGAGAGAGGCGAGCAAGACTGCCCAGCGAGAATGAGAGTGGCAAGCGAGATTCACCAGGAAGAGAGGCGAAATAGCAACAGTTTGCTATGGGGTACAATTAAATCAAACTATGGTTAGAACATTTAATTTGAATTAATAGTTTGTTATTATATACAATTTTCCTTTTTTTATTCTCTTTTATATACAATTATTATTTGTTTCAAATATATATTTTATTTTCTTGGACCCAAGTTTACAAAGCTTAGTTGAAAATTTAATTATTTTAGCCAAATTAAGAAAGGTTTAGCTAAAACAATGAAATTCAAAACAAGT
Source organism: Solanum verrucosum (assembly GCF_900185275.1). NCBI lineage: Eukaryota > Viridiplantae > Streptophyta > Magnoliopsida > Solanales > Solanaceae > Solanum > Solanum verrucosum. The sequence goes on from NW_026020814.1 coordinate 476,867, forward strand.
ATTTAGTACAAAAAGAAAAAAAATGTGTGTTTTTCGTGCAAAGACAATTTATTTAATTGTGCATTATTTCCTTTTCAGGTTAAATATACATATAATATTTTATTGATATTTTATTTATTTCGTTTTAGATGCAATAATTATTCTTTCTAACGGTGCATTTCTTCTTTTTTGGACCTTAATAAGAATATCATTATTTTTAGCCAAATAAAAAAATTATAATCAAAATATCGTTGTTCTAGCTTTAAAAAAAACCACATTAACCCTGAAAAGATGATTTAAATAATTAGTAAACTTAGAAAAATAAAAAATATACATTTATTCTAATAAAAGAAATCCAGGAAAAAAAACTCACGTAGTGGTGTGTGTCACACATCCATGGAATGTCAGATTCAAGGGATTGTGGCTATTAATTTACAAAATTAAGAGGGTAATTAAATCAACACAAAGTTTAGATATACATCAAATAAAATTCGACAAGTATAGAAGGGTCACGATCGATTATATCAATTTAATAGGTAGAAAAATTAAATATTTATACCCCAAAAAGTAAAATATTTATCCTTATATGTCTTATTATTTTCATACCCCTTTTTATTTTCAAATGGTATCTGTTTATTTAATTATTTTTATTTGTGCATTGACATCATGTTGATGTCAGCATTTGCCTTTTTCTTCTTTTTAATACCATCATAGTATATTACCGTAGATAAATATATTTTAATGGTATCAATGAGTAACTGAACAATGTTTTTATTGAGGTTTGTTTCAGTCTTTCGATAAGTACTATTACGGTATAGTACATACTGTCGTAGATGTATGTTTCAATTTATCAATATTTTAATTTTAAAATAATTTTAAAAATTATCATAATTTAGATACAATTTTTTTAAAATTTGCAAAAAGATAAAAATAAAAAATAAATTTATATATATATATAGATTCTACTAATTTAGAGTTTAATACATAAGATTGTGACTTTAATAATTTTCTCTTAATTGTTTCTTATTTATTTTTTATTCCTATGTGATACGAATAGGGTATCAATATACTGATCGAGTATCACAGAGGATTCAGCTCAATCCTATATGATATTGATAATCAATATATCGATGGAGTATCATAGAGGATTAATTCTTAGCAGTGATGTTGATGTCATGCTGACATCATGCGTGAAATAAGAAAGGAAGAAAATGGGGGTAAGCGGGTAAATGATTTGGGTCATAGGTCCATTAAGAGTAAATAGTTTGGATGTGGTCCAATTTAGATAAATAATTTCACAATTGGATCTATTTGGTATTATTATATTAGATTTTTTATAAGTATATATATTATAACTATTAAATAATTATTTTATAAATAAAAATTAAGCGACTTTTATGAAAAATAAAACTTAATTACTTAATTGAGTGGTCATAGTTAAAATTAACCACAACATCTAAGTAATATAAAAAGGAGAGAGAATAACTATTACTTTTGGTAAAGGATTTGTTTTCTTAGACGTTAAGTCATCTTCGGAAAATCTATATAAACCTAAAGAAACCCTCCTTCCATACACAATTTTTCTCCGCAAAGCAATTTCAATTCCGCTCTTGAGTTCCTGCTGTTGGTTATCGCAATTTCAATATCGCTCTCGTTTTCCTGATTTTGAAGAATCAGTGGTTGATTCAATCGCCGTCTGGAACCATCGGCGTTTTCGTGGTTGATTCAATCGCCGTCTTGAACCATCGGCGTTTTTGTGGTTGGTTCAATTGCCGTCTTGAACCATCGGCGTTTTCGTGGTTGATTCAATTGCCATCTTGAACCATCGGCGTTTTCATGGTTGATTCAATTGCCGTCTTGAACCATCGGCGTTTTCGTGGTTGATTCTATTGTCGTCTTGAACCATCGGCGTTTTCGTGTTCGTTCGCCCGGATTTGAAACCCTAGCTTCAAGTGCCGATTGAAGATTCTTTGATTTAGCTTCTTTAGTGTTGTTTTGGTACAAATTTACTCTCTGTTTTGTATTCAATATTTGATTAGATCTGTTACTGTGTTGTATATATTTGATAGAATTGTTATTCAGTTATGGCAATTCATTTCAAGTATAAAAGTGCGAAGCATTGTGATTCTATTCCGATTGTCCATCCATTTATTTCTGTTTGGGATTTGAAATTAAAAATATTTGAATCGAAGCGTTATGGTAGGGGTAAAGATTTCGATCTTCTTATTACCAATTCACAAAGTAACGAACACTATGTTGATGAAAAGGCTTTGATTGCTAAAAATACTAGTGTTTTGATTCGTCGTATTCCTGGACCACCTCTCTTGCCCATAGTAATTCCATCCCTTACTGAGTCAAAGCAAGTGTATAAAGAGGAGGGTCATGAGTCTGTTTCAGCCAAATATTGTTGTCTAGATTTTGAATGTGATGATTTTGGGGATGATGTATATGCCATTCCAAAAATATTGCCTGTTCAATCAGATAATCCTGTGCCAAGTGCCCCCACTAGTAGCAAACATGATGAAGACACTAAGATCAAGAATGTAATTGCTACACCAGACATTGAACACTTCTCTAATGGCTATGGTTTTGGTCGAGGTGAAATGGAATGGAAAAAACCACCTTATGGATACGTGTGTCATCGATGCAATGTGCCTGGACATTATATTCAGCACTGTCCTACAAATGGTGACCACAGTTATGACATGAAGAAAGTGAAGCCTCTACCGAATTCCATGTTGATAGCAGCCCCAAGTGGTGGCAGTGTTGGAGTTTTGAAGACCAATGAGGCTGTATCTTCAAAGGGTGTTGAAGGTTTGTCGTCTGCATCCTCTTCTTCAATGAAGAGTTCCTTTAGAGATATACCACGAGAGTTCTATTGCCCATTGTGTAAAGAATTGATGAAAGATGCAGTTATAGCAAGCAAATGTTGTTTCAGTAGTTTTTGTGATAAATGCATTAGGAACCATATAATGTGCAACTCTAGTTGTGTTTGTGGGACTAGAAATGTAGTTGTTGATGCACTCTTGCCTAATATCACTCTAAGGAAAACAGTAAACAGAATGTTGTCGGAGTCCAGTAACAGTAGTTCAGAGCATGGAGTTAGTGCTCCTCTTTTTCGAGTTCAAGTTATGGTGTCAGCACATAATACCCTTTCATTCCCATCAGAATTGTGTTCAGCTTTGAAGGTGGCCACAAAGACTTCAGGGGAGTCTGTCGATGAACTGCAGCAGAAGAAACCATGTGATGTTGATGTTGTAAACATGAAATGGGGAGTTGCTGCTTATTATCCTGCACATAGCACATTTAGAGGACAGTATGATGAGACTAGAAAAGCAGGTTTGAAAAGGAAGCGCGAGATGAGCATTGATCAGTTTTCTAGTGTAGTTAGTTGTTGAGGGATGAAAACATTCACATTCTGTAATGTTTTCAAATTCAAACATTGTTTATCAGAATTATTTTTTCTGGTCTCTTTTTCTGATTTACTAATTCATATCATTTTTTAATGAGACATAATTGATTGGTCAATTTGACACTTATTCAGTTATATATATGGCTTGTTTACATTCTAGTAAATCATGAACATATAATAGAAATTAAAGCTATTCTACTTGTAGTTTATTAATGCTATTGGTAAAAGATAGATGATATATCAGTATCAGTAGATAAATCATTAGGTGTAAGCTAAAACATTAGTCACTTATATACATATAACATAATGGTTTTCAATATGCAAACTTGTTATGTTCTTAATTTGGGGGTTCCCCCTTTGGTGGAGCGATCTCCTGTGGCTGTATTCATGAAGTAAATTGGAGCAAGGGCGTGTGGCCTTCATAGAAAAGTCTTTATAAATCGTCAACGTTGTTAAATTGTGTTTGGTTACACCCTTAAACCATACAATAAGGCTATAATTTATGCTCCAATTGCAAAGTTAGTATTTATTTTTTCAGTTCCCAGAAATATTTCTAATTGTCCCCCCAATTCCTCCTTGATTATTTGTTTTGTTGAATGCATCATCTAGATGGAGTATGTAGTTAGTGTTAATGGGGTAGCAATTGTTATGTTCAGTTGGGAAAACTAGCTCGCACCTATCTTTGATGAAAGAAGCCGCAAGTTAAGATAGAAAGAACAGATAGTCAGTCAGATTTTTTTTCTTGTTGTGTTGGAGTTTGTTAGATGTAAGTATTCTAATAACGGAAAAGGGTCAAAATTGCCCCTGAACTATGCGAAATAGACCACTTATACCCTCCATTACATTTTGGGATCAAAAATACCCTCGCAGTTATCCCAGGAGACCACAAATACCCTCAAGAGTTAACACCCTAATTTTTTAGTGACTTGGCAAGCCACATGGGACTAATCCCTCCACCTAAGCATTGCCAACTAAGATTCACTACAAAAGAACTTGACTTTTAGTGGTGACAAAGTCGCCACAAAATCCCAAAATATTGCCACTAAAGGTTATGAGTGATTTTTAGTGGCGACTAAGGCTCCAACAACCATTCACTAGTAAAACCTATTTTTTCAACAAAAAAATATGATAATTAATTTTCGATTGCGACCTAATTTTCTAAAATAAATAACTTGCAATATCCATATTAAAAACATCCAATATTATTACGAAAAATAATCAAAATTACTTCTCGATTCAAATCTCCTACTATATATATATATATAATGCATCATTGTACATTTTATACATTTACCTATGACATAAAAATAAAACATATAGTGTCTTCAAACTCCTACTTAATCGATATCATATTTGGTTTTTTAAAAACAATGAAGAAAAAAACACAAAATTAGAATTTAATGTTAAAAACTTTTAGTGACGATTTTCTGAGCTTTTGTGACGCTGTTGTTGCCGCTAAAGATCTAGTTCTTTTGTAGTGAATCCTAGTTGGCAACGCTTAGGTGGAAGGATTAGTCCCACGTGGCTTGCCACGTCAACAAAAATTTGGGGTGTCAACTCTTGAGGGTATTTGTGGTCTCTTAGGATAATAGCAGGGGCATTTTTTATCCCAAAATATAACGAAGGGTATAAATGGTCTATTTCATATAGTTCGGGGGTAATTTTGACCCTTTTCCGTTCTAATAATTGTCTCGTGGTATAGTTTAGGAGATTTCTTCTTTTTTTTTTCAATTATGGTGGTGATTTTGATTTCTGTTTAACCATATATTTCACATATAAAATGGAGAAATCTGTCTTCACTGGAACGTATTGTCGATTTGGTACCATCCAATTTATTCAGCTGTTCTCTTTGGTCATTTGACGATTATTTGCCTCAACTTTTACAAGTAATCTTGTGCCAAGTAGACAGCATATAGGTCATGTAGGATATAGGTTAATTCTTTATATAAAGTTTAGCTAAGTTCTGGTAGGAAGCTTTTTATGAATTTGACTTGGGACATTTTAATTTCCGAATCTAATTGAATTTATTGATTACCTCTATGTGACTGATTATTATTGATAAAGTTATAGACGCTACTAGTTGAAAAACAGAATAAGTTACCAATCACTCAACAAATTACAATACACATAAGTTGCATGACTGTCTTAAAAAAATAGATTAAGTCATCCACGGCCCCTTAAAGTTGTCCGCATAATTCACTTAGACACCTGAACTAAGACTTGTACCTATTATTGATTATTGAACACCTAAATTGTTCAAGACATGTACCTATTAAACACAAAATGTTGATGTTGTAAAATAAGTGTATCTCACTACTGATGAGCGCGTGAATACATTTTTTTTTATTTTTTTAAAGTAAATTTGTACCTACTTTCTTGACACTTGGCATGTATTGACTAAATAAATGAAAATTTAATTTAATTAAACATTAATCTTTTAATTCACAAAAAAAAATCCACCCTCAAACCCATGTACAAGCTCTTCTTCTTCAACCCATTATTTTTAAGACTTCAAATTTCTGTCTTTTGTTTTGGCTTCTTTTTTTTTTCATTTTTGGTAAACAAACTGCCTGTTAAATTTGCAAACAAACAGCCTGTTGAGTTTGCAAGAAGAAAAAAAATCAACCATTGGAGTTAAAAAGTCTACCATTGAAGACAGTCTTACAAAACAATTTCAAGAGGCCATAGATGACTTAAACCCAAAAAAAAATAGTACCTATAGCAAAATTGATGAGCACAATTTCGAGAAGTTCATTTTTTAACCAATCGAATCATAGACAAAGCCTAGTCAAAATCAAGCAGGTAATAATAAAGACAAACTCAAAACGAAAGAGAAACAAAACATATGAACAATAACTTAGAGAATCAAAATTCCATTACACTTCCATCAAATATAATAGTGTGTCAATACTGTCTGTAACAAACCTCCTACAAAACATTAACTAACAAAAATCATAAGCTTAAATTTTCTAGGCAGCAGCCTTTTGCTTCTTTGGTACACGATAGGTACCAACAACACAAGCGTGGTCTCTTTCAAAGGGTTCTAGAGTAACCTGCTCCACTGGTTTAAACTGATCGGCTTGTAGCTTCTTCACTTCCTGAGCAAATACGGCTTCCGCTGGCACTGTTGAATCAATGCAGTTTGCCTAGAAAAATACAGGAGACGTGTAAACAATAGAGAAAAAAAGAAGAGCTAAAAAAACAAACAGGCTCTATATCCCCAAGTTAAAATTGATACGCTCCCAACAATATCTTTGCATCAGCTTAAAATGACAAGAGCATTGGCTACAAACCTTGATTGAGATAACAAAGTGACCTCCAGCTTTCAAGAAGTATGATGCATTCAGAGCTAAAATTCTTGCCTGTGAACAACAAAGTTTATTTAAACAGTGGAATAGAATTCATACACATCATACTGCTGTGCTGCCAGGCAACAATGAAATGAAATCCTAGAGAGACACAGTCAAACTCCCCTGTTTTAGGCTAAAATATCTGTGCAGTGTGCCTTTAGAACCACAAATACAATATCTACAGAGTTACTCTCTTCATAATATGGAAAAGACAATAGGTTTGAGAAGAAAAAATAAAATACACAAAATGATTCATTAACTAATTGTAAGATGAATCAAGTGATGTTTTGGGAAAGAAGAAAATAGGAGTTTCAGATTCACAAAATCAGAAAAGGTCTTCCTGCAAAAAGAAGCACAGCAACATTGTACTGTTTCGTCTTATTAAAAACAAAAAAACTGAGAACAAAGAAAGTACTGGAGGTTGAAGCTAATATTTCAAACTACAAATAAATAAGACAGCATCAGAAACTCGGTTTAACATCATCCATGAAGTCTTGAAGGGGAATCCGAGTAAATCATCATCTGCCTATCAGTTCGGTATAGAACCAAAAGGAAAAGAAATTTCATAGACAAATAAGCATTTTCAAAAAGTTTGAAGTGAACATGAAGATAAACATCTAAAAATTGGAAGAAAAAAAAATTCAAGTTCAAGAAAAAAGAAGTTAAACAACTAAAGATTGGGGGGAAATTAAGATTAAGAAAACATGAAAATAAACATCTAAAAATTGGCTTAAAAAAATTGAAGTTGGAATTATGAAAAGGCACTAAAAGGAACAGAGAACCAGCCAACAATAGCACAGGTTCATTGAAGGACATTATGACTCAACCAAAAAGATGGACAACATAATTGTTTCATTGAAGTAAAGATACCAAGTCAATATCAAGTCATCAAGTAAATGAGATATACAACCACAGCAGTCAACCTCCATTGACAGAGAAAATGGTATCAAAAAACATATGCCACAGCAAAATACTATTGCACATCAACAGTCATAAAAGGTCAGACCTGATCAGGTTGAGCAACATCAGAAAATATCACATCCACCATTCCAACCAACATTCTGTATTTGGCTGGGTGTCTAGCATCTTCAATAATGGGAATAACATTGGTACGTTTCTTAGCCATGTTCACCAAGTCCCTTCCACTTCGGTGAGAAAATTCAACAGCATATACAACCCCATCCTGCAAAGATATGAGCATCTAATAAAAAACCAGCACTGCCATCAACACAAAATATGAATGAATTCACATACATAGATACTTACAGGACCAACAAGGTCTGAGACATGAGATACTGTTGTTCCTGAAGCAGCACCCAGGTAAAGGACACGAGCACCTGGTTTCTGGAACAAATTCAACATGGAAAGAAATGTGTTATTCTCTAAACATAGAAAACTACTTTAAAGCTCATGATTTGACAGGAGACAAACTTACAATCCAGATATCATCAACTCCTCCAAGAATTGCAGCTGCTAACTTAGAACGGAAAGGATTCCACACTCTGTATTCAACCTTTGTTCCATCTTCATTCTAAGAATATAATAAATACACAAGTCAATAATGGTGTACATTAAACAAACTCTGGAATTGGGTTAAGTTCTGACATACAGAAGTTAAAAAGTTTATACTTTATTTTATTTTATTTTTTGATAAAGAAAAAGTTTATACTTTATGGTTATATCAAGGATGATAATCGGAACAGAACACAATAGTAGTATACAAGATGGGGAATATGGGCGCAGTAACAACAACAGAATCATTATAGTTGTTCAAAATTTCTTGTTCCATCGAAAACGAGCAAGAACAAAAACACTATGATAAACTATATACATCAATTAGATGGACTTGCATTTAAATTCATTAAGACAAGTTGCGTGTAATTTATATGAACAAAACATTACTTTCAGATCCACTTAATAACCAAATTTCTAGCACTAAGTGATGCACATCTAAGAAAGACTCAACCTTGCAAGCATTTGGTACCAAGAGTGGTAAAAAAAACGAAGTACACGGAACAAACAGAACAGTAAAAAACCTAACCTAAAGATAAAAGAAAGGTTATAACCTGAACAGAGATTCTCTTTTCATTGTAGACAGCTTCACCAGGTACCAAATTCTTAGTACAAAGAGCATCTTCCTTGCCCTTAGCAATGAACACGCCTCCATGTCTATGAGGCTCCACCACAACCCTACTACCACCCTTCATTCCTCCACGTCCCCTTCCTCCACCTCTGTCTCCTCTACCCCCTCTACCACCTCCTCGCTTCATCCCACTTCCTCCACTTCCAAAACCCCCTCTTCCACCACTGAAACCTCCTCTACCACCACTGAAACCTCCTCTACCACCTCGTCCTCCTCTTCCTCCTCCATCTCCTCTACCACCCCTGAATCCACCACCACCACGACCTGCAAATGCCAGTAAACAAGCCATATATTAGAACAAATACAACTACTACTTATTTCAACCCAATTCATACAATCAAGCATTAGAAGTAATTACATAGAACCAGATATTCATACCTCTAGTTGGTGCAACCATGGCTACTGCTGCTGCTGGAAAATGATGGAAGCAGAGAAGAATTATCAAGTAGAGCTATAAACCCTAATGCTGAATGTCGAAGTTACAGTCTAGCGGACATTTTATACTGCTAATCAGGGTTTAGGGTTTTTCGAGAGGAACTAGTTGGGTGCTCAGATGGGCTTGGGCCGTAAATATGAAGCATAGTGGGCCGATCTGGCTGAAACTTGCCAACTCCTTTTTCCATTAGCAAATCAATATGCTTTCATAATGGGCCAATCCTGAATTGATGATGAAATGTAGAATTTAGAGAAAATTACTGACTATTCTTAATTTATATGTGGAAAATTACTTGGGCAATACTTTTTTTAATAAATAATTATTGACTTCAGCCAATCTCTTTTATTTATTACTATTTATAGTATTACATAGCAATACTATAATAAATATGCATTATGTATTAAAAGTAAATTAAGCATGCAATATAGATGTATTATAAGTGTTTTGAAATATATTATGTTTGTTGGTAAAAAATTGATACAATGTACTATATTTGTATTAAAATATGTGATAAATGTATTATACATCAATAAAATTATATTATATGTGTTTTATAAACTATTATTTGCAGTATGTATTAAAACTATATTATAAATGTTATTATTACTATAAATGGTAATATTTTATTAATATAGCATTTTTATGTGCGTTTTCATTTATATATTGTAAAAACTGCACTTTTTGTTCTAAAAGAATTTTAAGTACCATCAAGTCTTGTTTCTCATGATACTAGTGACGAAAATTTCAAGATGTGCACAAGTTCAATATTTATCTATAAAATTATTTTCGTTAAGTGGTGTTAATTAAATAATTTAAAAAAAATTATCTAAAATAAGTTTTATATATATATATATATATATATATATATATATATATATATATTTATGTGGTTAAATTAGCTAATTAAATGTAGAATAGTACCTAATAATTGTTTATATTGATAAATTGTAAGTGTTGACGATTAAATGACTTTAGATTTTTGCTCTAAGAAATTATAGGAAAAACTTTTTAATTAGAAAAACATTTCTATCATATCTATAAACTCTTCCTATAGTTTGAAATAATTACATATTGTCTCACCAATTAATAACTTTAAGTTAGTTACACTTAAATATATGTATTTTTGCTATAAGATACGCTAAAATATGGAGAGAGCCAAGCGAGATAGGTAGAGAGACGAGTTAGATAGGAGAGAGAAAAGCAAGTTTCTGAGATACATGCAAATCTAACTAGATAAAGGGAGAGAGACGAGTGAGAGAGGTGAGTGGTGAGCGATATAGGAGAGAGGCAAGAGAAGATAGAGTCAGATACATGTGAATCCACTTGAATACAATGTATCTAGAACAAATTACACTTATATTTGACCACATGTATCTAAGTTACACATAATTGGACGTATCTGGACGTGTCAGATACATGTATCAGAATTGGTAAAATTGTAAACTAGTGTGAATATAAGTAATTAGCTCTTAAACTAGTGAGATTTTTATAAGTTACCCTAAATTATATATATTTATATGGCAGTTGATCATATCTTTTTCCTCGAAAACCTAATGTGAGAGGGGTCATTGCGATGTTCATAACTTAAGTATTTTTCTTAATCGAACAACGATTTTTTGCTCAATACAATTACAATTTTTTTACAAATATCAATGGCACATTCAAAGTAAATAAACTATAACTAAAGAAAAATAAATTTAAAACTAAAGGGCTTAATTAAAGTGAGTCCTGTCATTTTTTTTAAAATGTGCATTAATTAAATTAAAGTAAGACAATATATATTTTTTATTATAAATATTCTTGTTGAAGCAGGTACATCAACAATTGTCTGCTTAAACCTCAAGTCCAAGTTATAATAAGAGAATATACTTTATATTATTTCTTAATAGTCCCACTTTTGAGTATATATCTATATTTTGAATTGAAAGTTACAATGGATTAATATGATCAGGATCGTACTCAATTATATTTTTTTCGAAAGTAATATAACACATAGTTAGTTAACAAGGTGTAGAATATTAATTTTGTTAATAGTAAGAATGACTATTCATATAGCGGAGGGAAAAATGTGAATAGTTATTGTATAATATGATACATACATTTTTGTTAATATTCCATAATTTATGATCGATTTAACATGATAAGTAGAATTCAGTACAAATTCTTGTTTGTTTGTCATAATTTATGAATAATTGAATAACACGTATAATTTTTATTTATGAGAAAAACTTATGACTAATTGAATAGATATATTCTTTCAGTATTTTTGAAATGTCTCAAATTCCTACTTCATTAGCAAAATTAATTAATTTATATCCAATATTGGGGAAGCAAAAAATTTCTACGCATTTTCTTAGGGAAAATTTCATAAACTGCTATAGTTTATTAGCAATTAACCAAGCACAACTATTGATTCAATAATTATGATTTGTAGCAAAATTTTATTGTCAAGGATCTATATCAATTATATTTATTTGCGCATCTTAGACAGTATGTATTCCAAGCTTGCCAACTGAAAAACGAACTTTCTTAATCCGGCTGGGTGCTTAGTCCTTATCCAAGCCACTTTGAACACCGTTCCTAGTTACATTATGCAATACTTTAGCCTCTTTAAAAAAACTTCAAAACTATTGATAAAATTCAACAAGTTTCTCTCTAGGGTACTATCATTACGAAAAAGATAATGCACCTTGTTAATTGGGGTCAAGTTACCAATTCTAAGTCGAAAGGTGGGCTTGGTATTAGGAGAGTTGTTGCAAAGAGCAATCTCCCTTACCAGCCTTGCTTTGAGACTATTTTCTAATTGAAACCATATATGGGCAAACTGTTTACTCCAAAAATATGGTTCTTGCACCAACTTATCAAATTGCTCTTTTATCTGGAAAAATGTGAAAGAGGGCTGAGACATCTACAAGTAAGGTATTTTTCTGGAACCTGGTTAATGGTCAAAGTATTAACATGTGGGATTTTAATTGGATTCCCCTTAATAATAATCTTAGATCCTTAATTTATGATCCCATCAATAAGACCGACCTTACCAAGAAGGTTAGTGATATTTTTACCAATTATACTTGAATTCTCGACGATACTTCAGTTGTGCTCCTCGATGATATTACTGATAGTATTATGTCAGTTGTTCGCACCAATGGCCTTAATAACTCTGATTTCCCCTCCCATGCTCTTAATACCAATGGTACTTTCTCCACTTCCTCGGCTTATAAAATTATCCTTCCACACCACGAGACCCTGAAAGAGTGCAATTGGATTTGAAAAACCCATACACTTGGGAAAATAAAAAATTTCCTTTGAAAATGGCATCACAACCGCCTGCCGACTTACTCTCTCCTTCATCGAATTAATATTGCCCCTTCAAATACTTGTAAAAGTTGTGGCCAGGAGGAAGAAATTGTCAAGCATGGTTTTCTCAATTGCCCCGTTGCTTTAACCTTTTGGTCATCACTCAATATCGACTCTCCTTCCCCAGGTCCTCTTCGGCATACCCGACTCAAAGATAGGAACCCTATCTTGGAAAATCCCCTTCTCGCTTGGGAATCTTCTATCATTTCGCCTTTTGATATATCTGCTTTAGCTGTAATCGAAATTTTTTCAATAATTTCTCTAGACCTATCCACATCCCTAATATGATATCCAGAGTTTTCGAATTTATGTACTCAATTGAGTCTAAAAAAATAAACAATAGTAGTACTCAATATCATGATTAAATGGTACCCACCTAATGATGATGACATCAAATTCAATCTTGATGGAGCTTTTATGCCCAAATCAATTTATAATAGTATATGTGGCGTTTTCAGAAACAACAAAAACACTTGAATTGATGATTTTTATAAGTGCAGTATGGGTATAAACCACACCCATATGGAGTTGCAAGCTCTCCACCAAGGCCTGTTACTGGCAATTAAGCACAACCTTAAGACTAAAACGGATGCGACTCAGGTGATTAAATGTTTGACTCTCCCCCGCCCTTATTTATTAATATTGTTAATGAATGCATGTCTGCTTTGATGAGACTAGGGAATCCCCGAATTCGACATAACTATCGTGAAGGGAATAATGTGGCTCACATATTAGCAACTGGAGGTCCCAAAAGAGCCACTACAAATGAATTGACGTTTTATGAAACCTCTACCATGGTAAAAAGCAGTTATGTGACATGACTCCCTTGGAGAATATATAATTGTTTATCAAGTTGTACTAATCTAGCAACAATGGTAATCTAAGTATTTTGAATTCCAATAGCCATTAGTATGGCCCCTGATGGAGAGAGAACGATCCCAAATCATCACCTAGCTAACCTAGATGCTAATATCCTTGATCGCCAAGTAGCAGATGGTGCAAGCACTTTCTATGTAACAACTACTTAGTTTTTTATATGAAGAAACCCTTTTCAACCAAAATAAAATAAAATCAAATCATATGACGATGCATGTGTTGCACATCCATGAGCCATTGGAGATAGATGAGGTTTGACTATCAAATTATCAAATTGAATGAGATAATTAGGTCAATGCAAAGTTTAAGTGTACACCGAATAAAACTTAACAAATTTAGGGTGTTAAGATATATTCTTAAGACTTCACCTGATTGATTATGCTAAATAAAATCTTATTTTTTACTTGTATAATATATTATAACACTTTTAATTATAAAAATAAGTTTAAATCATCAATATAATAATGATAACTATGTTTTAGAAGACATTCAAAGTTACAAATTAAAATCTTTATTAAATAGATCTAATTGATTCGAGCTTGAATGTTTAAGAAGACACTAAAAAATCGAAGACAGTCTTACAAAACTAATGCTAAAACAAGAATAATTTAAATTGAAGCAAATTATACAAATTAAGTTGTAAAAAATAAATACAATTTAATTTACTATGACTTTTAATTATAATCACATCAATCGTATTTTATTAAAATATTAAATTTTTGAAAATACATGCATAAAACATTTACGGATGAAAGATGACATATGTTCCGTAGAATTAATCAAGGTGGGCGAAATCCGATCCAATCATCATAAAAAAAACCAAAAAAGCAAAAACAAAAATCATTTTGAGGACTTTTTTTTTTTTTTGGGGCCTAAAGCCACTAGGGTTGAGCCGTTCTTCTGGTGAAGAACCCTTGTGGCTAGTAGAAACTTTGGAAGAACAAATCTCATCAAAGAAAAACTCTGGAAGAACAAAAGGAGTGCCGTTCAAGTTAATTGTTGGAATAATACTTTCTTCTTGATGTTTTTCTGAACCGAAACCCAAATTTCTGCTTTCCAATTGAAGTAGTATCTGGTGAGAAGATGAGTGCTCGGAAGAAGACCCCTTTCCAGAAGCATAGAGAAGAGGAAGAGGCAAAGAAAAAGGTATGAGCTTTAGCAATTTTAGTTTTATGTGGAAATGGGCGATTTCCCATTTAGCTCACTATGTATGTCTTGTATTGGCTGGCAGAGGGCAGAGGATGAAACAGCTCGTCTGTATCAAGAGTTTGTGGAATCGTTCCAAGCGGACAATACACCAGGTTCCAAGGCATTTGTTAGAGGGGGAACCATCAATCCAAATGATAAATTGAAGATGGATTCTCAAGGTCCGTTCGTTGCAAGAATCTATATATGTTTGATATTTGTGATTCTTGTTTTATTAATTCTTACAAATAAAATATGACTTTTTTTTATTACATGAACAAATTATTAAACATATGGACCTTTTCTATTCATTCGAGGATGGCAGGTGGAAATTCTAAAGATGAGGGGTCAGGTTTAAAGAAGGGAAGTAGGTAAACTAATGCTTTTGATTGACCATGTTGCAATGTTACTGTAATTTAGGATACTGAATACCAAGTTTCTCATGATGATCATCACTGTTCTTATTAGGCTTTTATATGTTTCCAGGTTGTTTTGTGTCAGTTAGTCTCTTTAGATATTTGATTTCAGTCTTCCTTTGACTTACCTTCAAATGATAATTATGTTGGTACTATGTGTATATGGAGAGGGAGCTTGGTGCCTCCATTATCTGCTATAGGGCAATATCTTATGAAAAAGTCAATTATAGATTGGGGTCACTAAATTTTCCTTGAAATACTGCATTAGGAGTTTGATCACACTGGAAATTTCCATACGAATAATTTCAACAAAATTTTGATGATCATCTTTCTATTTTTTCTTTTAGAACTATTCAACCTCCGATACAAATAGATACCTTTGTTGTATTTCATCTCTTCAACAAGTTTAGTATTAAGCATAACAACCCTATTGTTCAAGTGTCAGTATAAAAACATTTTGTCAATTGAGGAAGGTATACGTGCTTTTGCGGGTCTTAGTGTAACTGGTTTGTTTAAGTTGCCAGTTTCAAAAATAAATAAATGTGTAACTGTTTTTTCTTGATATAGACTTAATTCAGCTTGTTACTACCTTTTTGGAGATCTCCAACATACCTTAATGTGGAGGAATACAATATTACTAGTTTTTTTTAATAAAAAGAAACAATAACATCTCCAATGCTATCTTAAAATGATGTTGTTACCCCCAAGGCCTAGCTCGAGTGGCAAAAGGTGGAGGATTTGTGACTTAGGTCGCAGGTTCAAGCCCCACACCATGCAAAGCGAAGTCCAATATTTAAGTGGAGAAGGGTAGAGGGGCGGACCCATTATCCACCGAGTTTAGAAGGCTGTGATTGGTCCAAAGGGCGGCGGTTCACAGACGGATTTCTCGGTTATCAAAAAAAAAGAAGAAGAGCCGAATGATGATTACATGAAATAATTCTACAAGTCTTTATACTTTGAAACCCAATATCGGAGACCAAATTGGGGGATGAGGAATTGCATGTCCATGTCTAGATTGAGAGGAAAGCGAATTACTCCAAAGAGCTTTTGAAGAGAGTAATAGTGGAAGCAATAAGGGCACCTGCGGGAGATAAGGCATTAGGCTGGACGATGATCAAGGAAGTAGTAATGATAGCTCGAGATCTCTTTCACGAGCGTGAATATTTTGTTAAGTGTGTAAATTCCACTTATAGTGCATTGATTGACAAATAGTTCAGTGTGAAAGAGTTGAAAGATTAGGCCAATTAGTCTAATTAGGAGCATTTACAAAGTTATAGGAAAGTTGTTGGCGTCAAGACTAAAACAAGTAATTAGGAAGCTGGTGGATATGAACAAGATGACTTTCTTCAAAGAAAGTCAAATAAAAGATGTACTACTAATAGCGAATGAGGCTTTGGATCTAGAAGAAGACAAAGAGGATCAAGGTTTATTTAAGTTAGACAGACAGAAAGTCTATAATCATGTTAATTGGGATTTCCTGATGGACTATTAGAAAACATGGGTTTCAAATATAAATGGAGAAAGTGGATAAAATTTTGTATATCAACAGTAAGATTCTCTTATCTTGATAAATGAGACGTCTGTTAGAGTTTTCTCAGGGCTCTAAGGTAAGGTGACCCTCTATCTCCCCAGTGTTTTGAAGAGTGTGAATCGAGAAAAAGATCAATGCCTTTGCTTCATTGAAGTGAAACACAATTAAAAGAAAAACGACCAAAATAAATAGAGACTATATTTACAAACAAAAGTTCAAATTTAAAACTAAAAAGTAGATATGACCAAATCCTCCACAGACCATAGGACAAACAAAATCAAAGCTATTAATGGGTCAACATCTAATTCTGATTCTTCTATTTCTACAAGGTTGTCAAAATATTGTATTATTCTATTATCATTATATTGATCATCATCTTCTTCAACTCCATCATCACTTTCAACTTCATCTACTAGGGATAAACTTGTAGCTAGTTATTTTCTTCTCTTATCTAAGCTTGAGTTATTCCCCCTTAAACCATAATGGTTCTCCCCAACTCCACTTGCCTCCACAAGTACAACAACACCCTAAGTGAAATTAGAATCTCCCTAAAAAATTGCTTCATCTTTATGATTTTGAGGGACTCGTGTTAACCATTCATTAGCATCATCAATACTGTCCAAAAGAATTGGATTAATTACATTACAAGTGTTATAATGACGACTCAATGTTCTATTGTATTTTATGAACACTAGCTTGTTAAGGTACTTTAGGGTTAGTGTATTCCTCTTCTTGGTATGAATCTGCAGATAAGTTGTGGAGATAATTTAATTATCCTAATATACTAAATCTTTCTTCTTAGTTCTTACCTGTTTAAACATGCTCCAGTTCTCCTCACATCCAGATGAACTAAAAGTTAGACTTAGAACTTTGATGGAGAGCTTTTGTAACTCTAGAGTCCGTGCAACTTAGCTTGTAAGTACTAATCTTATGCGCTATTGTATCTTGCACATCTTTATCGGTGACCCACTTACCAACACAACCATGGAATCCCTTCCACACTTTTTTTCGTGTAAATCCTTCTTATAGTTATCATAATAGTGATGGGCTCAAGACTTCGGGGTGGCCCAGTGGTTTGGGCTTGGGACTTCCATGTTGGAGGTCTCAAATTTGAAATCCCTTGCCAACGAAAGCTAGGGGTTTGCCTTCTAGGTCGAGCTCGTCGCACCGGGCTTGCTTAGTGCGGGTTACCTCTCCTGTGTGGTTTGCGAGCTATTGCATAGGAGCGGGTTTTACCCTGTGCTCACCCAAAGGGTAGAGGCTGCGGGTTTCCCTTGTCATAAAAATAAAAAAAATAAATAAATAAAAAATGATAGCGATGGGCTCAAATATTCACAGCTGCATGCAAAGGTTTATGAAGTTGATCCAATCACCTTTTATCAATGATCTCAAATACCTTTACATATTTTTGCTTGTCAAGAAGTGACGCTTGAGTAGCCTCCTTGCCCTATCTGTAGCTTTATAAAGATAGCCCATTGGTGGTTTTTGCTCTCCATCCACCAAACAAAGTATTTTAATCAAGGGACCACCAATTTTAAGAGTATAAAAAGCATTACTCCAATAAGAAATAGTTATGCGTGCAACTTCTTTCCCCATAACTTTTTTTGCTAACTTATTCTTCTTCTTAAATGAACAAGCTTCTCAAATTGTCCTTTTGCATGTGCATACTATGCAAAGGTCAAGAAAACAACAACAAATATAGTCTTGCCTGGTTTCACCAAGTTCTTTTGTTTTGTGGATATCCTCATATTTAATAACAAAGGCCTTTGAGCAATGTAAAAATGTACCCTGTAGAGAAGGTTTTCTTTTTTTTTGAAAATATTCCCGAACATCAAATATATACCATGAGCTGCACATGGAGTCTGATATATGAACGAGAACATTCTCTTCAACATATCACCTGCTTTAACATTTTCATGTGTGTTGTTTGTAACAACTTGAACAACTTTCTTTTCTCTGACCTTCTCTATAGTGTTCTGAAACAAAGAGAACGTTTTGGTGGAATCAGTGGACGAGTCACTCATATCAATGGATTCAAGAAATAAGCTTCCTTTTGGATAATTCACCAGCACATTGAAAATCATTTTTCCAGCTTTTGCCGTCCACTTACCTGTCATAATAGAACATCCAAACTTGTTCCATTCTACCCGATGCCTTCTCCACAATTGTTTTGTCTTTTTCCACTTCTTTAATCTTTAGTTAGATAAGGACCTCTAACTTCATGAGAAGTGGGGGGATTCATTCGTAGATCAAATTGGTCTAAGGCCTCAATGAAGGCTCCAAAAGTGTCTGTATAATTGACACAATTAAGGGGGAGCCTGTATAATTGACACAATTAAGGGGGAGCCCTGCATTGTACACCCACCGTGGAAAAGCCGCTACTGCACGATCCTTCAAAATATCCATGGCAACATCATGCAAATTTCTATTAGCGCTTTTCCGTGCCCCATATCTAGGGTTCTGCAGTAAGTAACAATCTAAAGGATCTTTCCTGCCGGTTGATCCACAACTTGAAGAGACTGTCTTTGCAGAAAGCGATAAATCAACAGCTTCACCTTCTTCCATTTCATCATCATCAACACCAACTTTACTGACCACTAGGCTGCCACCTGGTTGCGCATATTTCTACTTTCACAGAAATGCATTATGGTCTTTTAAGACTTTATCCCATGGTTCTGTAACCTTGGATTGATGTCCTTTTACACTCAAACTAGTATCAAAATGAGCAAATTAGCATATGAAATCTAGTCCCATTTTGAGTTCATTTCGCTATGATTTGGTCCCTTGTCTGGCTACAAAATGGCCACTTAGTGTAGTATAGCATTCACTGTGTATTTCTTCTGAGAAGGCTAACTAACTACTAAAGTTGGAGGTATTTCCATGTTGTCCTTATTGTTCCCATCGGATCCTGCGGTAGGTTTTGCTATCTACCTAAATACTCAGTGAACAATTTTTTAAAAAATTGTGTAGTGAGGGAAGATAATATATCCCTACATCTGAGAATAGGTTAAAAAACAATAAATTTTCTATGCCCATAAGAAGAAACACAGTGAATTGATTAAAAGAGGTTTTGCTTGTTATTAAATGTGCTGATCACTGGCTTCTTTCTTCTTTAATTGGGGTTATATTGGTGCAAATTAATGTGTTGTTAATGGTTAACTCGTCTTTATTGCTGCTCTGTATAGACAAATAGTACTTACTCATGGGTGGTAATCATGTGGTGCTACTTACGGTTTACTTGTAATATCACGTCTCCTTAATCCTTTATCTCTTACCTTCTTCCCCTTTTAAATTATTGGTCCTGTCACTGTTCAAGGATAAGATTATTGGTAGCAAAGATTCTGGAATGTATCTTGTGAACTGCAGGTATGTGCCTTCTTTCTTACCACCTCCTATGGCAACTAAGGGAAGAGATCATGAAAAGAAGGTTAGTGGGTGTTTGAATTCTCTTTGGTGCAAGAGTTGTAAACTTGTAACTAGTTGATTTCTAAATATGTTGGTTACTTCTAGCAGAAGGAGGACAAGCCGAGAGAAAAAGAGAAGGGCAAGGCTAGGAACATTGATAATTTCATGGAGGAACTGAAACATGAGCAAGAAATGAGGGAAAGGCGTAACCAAGACCGTGAACAGTGGCGTGATCGTCATACTGAAAATTCTGCTGTAAGTGGATTTACGATCTGCAAAGAAAAAATGTTCCGATTATTTGTTTTAATCTTCTGTTTTCTATTCTTGAATTCATGAATCAGATCCGAGAAGATTTGACAAAAGTCATGATAACGTATGTTGTAATAGCTTCTATTTAGAATGAATGCGTTAAAACTTAAGGAGTGTTGGGTGCATTAAAAAAGTTGTAGACAGTTAGTTACATCATGTTCTCTCGATGTTTGGATCTGAATCTTTTGTGGGAACTGGAGAAGTTAAATACATTACTTAGAAGATTGCTTTACCACTTCTAGAGTAGGTACACAAGATATGTTACATGTACACATCTTGTTGTAATTGCTGATGTGCTATGAGTGAGCACGATCAGTTTTCTCTGAAATAGAGCAAAATTTCAACAATTATGAATCTATGATATTATCACATTATCACATTATCACAATTTGTCATACTATTTGCATCTATGATTCATTTCCCTTTCTTAACATCTGGGATCTGAAACATAAAATGATCTTTTCATGCATTCAGGCATTTGGCCATCTTAAGATGAATTTCTTTTATGTTACCCTGTGTGCATCCAAAGATGATTTTCCTTTATGGATATGTTATATGGAGGAAGACAATTACATCTTTGATGATCCTTTCTTTAACTGTATCATTTTCATCCACAAAAATATAAGACTCCTTGCTCTGCTACTCATTGGATCACTAAACAGCCCAAAGGCCTATCCCAGCCCTCTACTATCAGAACATGGCTCAAATGTCTAATTCTGGTCTACACATGAAAATGTTTTAGGAAATGATCATTTGTCAATTTACTTGGAAAAATAGTGATTTAAAATATGTTATGCCTAACCAAATGGAGGTTTGATATGGCATCTTGTTGTGTCATAATGATGATATTTGTATATCCTTTAACCTTACTCTTTCCTCAGCCATCTAGTCGGTTTGATGAACTGCCCGATGACTTTGATCCTAGTGGAAGGCCTGGATCATTTGATGATGGAGACCCACAAACGACAAATCTCTACGTAGGAAATCTATCACCTCAGGTAAGGTTCTTGTTCTTAATTTTGAGATCATTGTTTTTTTGCTTTAGGTGTTTCTTTTGTGTGATACCTATTTATTTTATTTACTTGCAGGTTGATGAGAATTTTCTTTTGCGCACATTTGGGAGATTTGGCCCCATTGCAAGTGTAAAAATAATGTGGCCAAGGACTGAAGAGGAAAGAAGGCGACAGAGGAATTGTGGTTTTGTAGCTTTCATGAATAGAGCTGATGCTCAGGCTGCAAAGGATGAGATGGAAGGTTAGCTTCATCTTCTTGATTTGAATGTAAATTTATTTCTTGATCTGTTCTTTTTTGTCTGATGAGTGTGATTGTCTTGCTCCTCTTTGTAGAGCACTTCTATTGACCCCCCCCCCCCCCCCCCCTTTTTTTTTTTTTCCTTCCCCTCAGACGCTTAGGAATTGTTCATTAGGTTCTTAGTGATTGACCAAGTTGACATTATGTATGTTTTTTTTAAAGTACAGAGTTATAGGATCCTCAATGACAAGTGGTCAGTAGCCTCAAGATGACAGTAAGTAGTTAAATAGGATATATGTCTGTTAAAAAACATACACGCGGAGTTGCCCCCAAGGCTTTGTTCTAGTGGTAAGAGCGCAACGTGTGATGTGTACAGTAGACTCATGTCGCGGGTTCGAACCCTGCCGCAAAAGAAAGACTGGTATTTAAGTGGAGAAGACCCATTCAAATTTCGAACTGTAAAGAAAAAGAAAAGCATACATGTGGAGTCTACAATGCATAAATGTATGAAGCAGAAGAAAGGAGGAAAATTCTGTAGCCAAGGCTGTTATATTCTGTATCAAAACATGCAAACAAATGTTGCTGATCTTATTTGTTCCAGTTGACTGTCTCCATCCTTGTCTTTTTCTTGGATTTCCTCTCCTTGTTCTGGGTCTATTCTGATTCCTTATTTGTTTAGATATACATTTGGTAATAGAAGGATATGCACAAGGAACAAGGTTTTGATCAGTGATTTTACATTCTTTGTTTTGTCGATAGTCTTCTTCACGAAGTAGTCAAAAGAGAACCGCAGAAGTTGAGGTGCGCGCAAGCTGACCCAGACACCACTATTATATATATTAAAAAAGCTAAGCGCTAAAGTTTGTTGGGATTTTAGGTGCAAAGCACAAGTGAAGTATCGACTTTAATGAAAAAGCGCTTGTGAAGAGAGAACTATAAATATATATGTAATATAAGGAAAAAGATCTACAAACACGAACAATGATTATTTGGACTAAAGAATTGAAAAAACTATAATTAAGCAAAATATATGAAGTAAAAATCATGTCCAAAGTTTAAAAACCATTTTATATATCTGATTTAGAAGGAAAAAATGTAGTATAACTTATATGGTTATCTTTCTTGTACTAAATTTATAATATCTAATTGCTGATCACTAAATATTCGTTCAGAACCTTTTTGAACAGTTAATAAAATAGTTTACCAGCTATATTTATAACTAAGTGCTGTCCTGTTTAAGGCAAAGTCATAGTGATGAGGTGTATGTCTTAGCATGTGAGGATTGAGACTAAAACACCACCTAAGTGTGGCAAAGCACGTAACCTGCCTTTTACTGAGCTTCAGGCATAAGCGCCTCAACTGAGCCTTCAATAACTTTGCTTCTTACGTGGTGCCTCCTCTAGTTTCAGCTATGTACTCATTCCATAAGTGTCTTTTCCATGGCCTATGTAAATTATGGCATGAAGTTGGAAATTAATTAGTCGTGAGCATGGGGATGCTAGCATGTGTACTTATTCCGTGTGTACTCGCTCTATTGCTTAATATTCTGTATCTTTTGCAAGAATGTATTTTTGATATCTAAACCATGTTAATATTATCCAGGAGTTATTGTTTATGAATATGAGTTGAAGATTGGGTGGGGTAAATCTGTCTCTCTGCCTTCTCAAGCACTCCCTGCTCCTCCTCCAGGACATATGGCTATCAGGAGTAAGGAGGTTTGTCTATTATTTTTTGAGTACAATGCTCTGTTATATACATGTTAAGAATTTGATAAATGGTTGAGTCGAGGAGTTTGTGTATTAATAATCAATAAGTGATAGAGTGAATGGTTTGATGAGTTATGTATGTTAAAATATTGTACGATCAGTTGAATACATGTTAAAAACAAAGACAATGGGATGAAGCATGTGTTCATGTTGGAATAAGTTGTGTCTTGCATGTTTATTTGTTGATATGATATGTATAGACATCCTGTAGTGGTGTATCTCACCCTTTTCCTTGGAAATGTTTCCCATGTAATAGTCTTCATCAAAAAAATGTTTCCCATGTAATAGCTTCTGTTAAAGCTGTATTTCAGCATGCTTGAGATGCTTTCTATTGTCACCTCCCGGTTTCTCTTTATGATATCAGCTTATGCTCATGTACTTATTCAAGAGGTCTATCTTCTTGGTTTTCAGGGTGCAACTGTTATCTTATCGGGTCCATCAGGTCCTCCAGTTACTACTGTTTCAGGCCAGAATTCTGAGTTGGTATGATGATTAGTTGATCTTTCTATATTTCCTTGTTCATTCTTTCTTTGTTGGGATAATTATCAGATCTCTATAGCTCTTCTTTACCGTGTTATTGAAAGATATCATGATAGTGAAGCAAAATGTTCAGAGTTTAGGTCTATTGGAGTAGATTTGAGAGGGTTCTGTCATCTTCGTTTTAAATTATAATTTTTGCCTTATACTTTATCTATAAAATAGGAATTTTACTTTGTATGTTGTTCTTTGAATAAAAAAGGAGACTGTCTGAAGAGGAAACCCGGACTTTTATTACCTCAAAGAGGACTGATCTGTATTTCCTGTTTGGCAAGAAACATGGAGGAGAGTGTACAAAATAAGTGCAATTTTATAAAGAAGTTGTGTTTAGCTGTGAACAATTCTGTTCTAGGGTGCTATGAGTAGGAAGGATTTTGAGTTTTTGACCAATCTGCCAATTTATGCTCATCATTTTGATTTTTAGGTGAACACATGAATTTTATTTGTACCAAGTCTGAATTTACTTCTTTTAGTTAACAAATTCTCAGTATGCATTTTGAGGCTTGTTTTTAACTCATTTAAACAATTTATGCGGCAAAAAACTCATCAGTGCTGAACGATCTAAATTCCAAGAATCTGTAGATAATTTGTTGGCCTTTTTTTTGTTGCTAATGTTCATGTTATCATTAGGTAGACTAGAAAAAATTATGAGGGACTTACCATGGGAAGAAAAGGGGTGGGGGGGGGGGGGGAGTGAAAGAGTATCATTTCGAAAATTGGATGCAATTAATGGACACAAAATCGGGGGAAGAGGGATACAAAGATTATCAATGTTCAATATGAAATTGTTTGAAAAGCAGTCATGGAGATTTTCCTAGGAAGAATGTATTGATCAGAAACTTGATAACTGTTAAATATGGATTCTTAGAGAATTGATGGTCCTTTGGAGATGTGACAAACTATAATGAAGTTAGTTTGTGGAAGAACAATTTTTTACAGTCTAGGATTCACGATTGGTAATAGCAAGGGTATTCGGTTTTGGGAAGACAAGTGGCGTGCTGGAGCCACTCCAGAGGAAACATTTACTTAAGAGTGGTAACTAACAGGGATGCTATAGTGTTTGACCATCTGCGATGAGAGAGCCAGGAAATCACATGCTTATAAGAAAAGTTTACAGGACTGCAATAGCAGGAGATTGAGAAATTTCTTCGCATTCCATATGAGTGGCCTACAAGAGGTGAAGGGATGATCCCTGGAGTTATTTTTTGGTGTTTATGGACTGAAAGGAACCGTATGTGCTCTGATGGGATCTCAACTCCAAACCACTCTCTCAAAGCTAAATGTTTACCTATGCTATTCAGTTGGGTTAATTTAACCCCTGTATTTAGCACTGAACAATATCTTGACTTTGTTAACTCTAGTCTCTAGTACTAGATTGAAGATTGTAAAGGAGCTAACAACTTTTGCTTAGGCCCTCTGTGAGCCGTTTTGTCTATTCTGTAATTCTTGCTCGATGCTTTTTAATGAAATACCTTCATTAAAAAAAATGAAGTTAGTATGATTGACCTTTTATTGTACGAATGGAAAAATGCCCTTAACATAGTAGATATGGTTCAAAAATGCGGCCTTGCACCTATTGGATCAAATTTGCCCTCCTTTTAACCTATTGGGTCAAAAAACCCCTCCTTCCACTTAATGAGTAAAAAATCCCCTTAACCTATTTGAAATGATACAGATTTGCCCTCCTCCTGCCGAAAAAAATATTTATCAACTATTTAATACTATGTAGTATCCCCGCGCTTCGTGTGGTTTTAAAATATCTTATTAGAATTTATAAAGTATAACATTTTTATAATATCAAATATTTAAAGAATTCTTCTTATCCTTCAATTCGAATAAATTAAGTTTCAGCTTTTAATCTATTTTGCTACTAGCATCTTACTTATATATCTTTTTCTCCTGTTACTTAAAAATTTTTAGTCTTTTAAAACTATTGAGATTTTTGTATAATTTATGTTAAGTTATACTGTATTTGCACTCTATTAAGAAACATCTTAAAAGAAAAAAATCTCAATATTGAAATTCCTCTTTCTCTGTGACTAAGAGCCTGTTTGGATTGGCTTAGAATTAAGCCAATCCAAACAGGTTATATCATATATGTATTCATATAGGGGTCGTTTGGTTTGAAGACATGTTATGCTAAGATTAGTTATACTGAGATTAGTGCCATGATTAGTTATCTTTTGGTTTGTTGTATTAACATGGATTGCATAATTTCTAAGAAGTTGCTTGTTTACAAAAATACAATCTACCTTATTTAGTAGAAAGGGTTTGAGAGGAGTGTTTTAGTCATTTTCATTGTTTATCCCGGGATAACTAATCCTGATAATATTTTCAATAGATATTCTGATAAGTTCAGTTTCAAAAAAATAGATATTCTGATAAGTTGTAGGGCCTTAAGTTAGCTAGAAAAACTTGACTGATATAACAATCGGCCTGTCTTCTGATGCGTCCTTTTGTAAACATGTACCATTCTTGAGTATCTTCAATCTATAATGAAGATGATTATTAAGCACCGTTTTCCTATTTCATCTGATGCTTTTTTTGGTTCTGCAGGTTCTCACTCCAAATGTACCTGATATTATGGTTATTCCACCAGAGGATGATCATCTTCGCCATGTTATTGATACAATGGCTCTGTGTGTTCTCGACGGAGGTTGTGCTTTTGAACAAGCCATAATGGAGCGAGGCCGTGGAAATCCTCTCTTCAGTTTCTTGTTTGAGCTTGGCTCGAAGGAGCATACTTACTACGTTTGGAGGCTCTATTCTTTTGCTCAGGTAATTTGCTGCTGCTGTAAAGTCTGGATGAATGTTACTGCAATTATTTTCTTCCTGTTAAATGGAGTTAATAGTACTCGTGACATAACCCCATCGACCACTTCTACAATCCGCGTGGATACTTCAAACAATGCTTCAATGGCAAATGCCAATAGTTTCATGCAATTGTAACTGACGAGAATTTTGTTCTTGTCAATTATTGTTTCTCTTTCCATGTTATGCAAAGCAATATGACTAATTGTACTTGTGATATAATCAATAAGTGAAATACTTCATTTGATACCCTTTGCAGGAATTTGGACATTTTGTCCTCTCATGCTTTTCTTTCCTCACTAATAAAAATTTCTTTCCTTATTTAAAAAAAAACAGGGAGATACTCTTCAACGATGGAGGACAGTCCCTTTCATCATGATAACTGGTAGTGGGAGGTAATGCATTGTTCCAACTTATATCATCTTTCATTACACATTCCATATTTACCTTTCCTCTTGCTGAAGTATCAGATATTTGATGCATGTGCATGTCATTCATCCTGAATGCAACACTTTTTAAGTCAGTTTCTTAGGAAGCTTCTACCGATATTTCCCTGAGGATATGCTTGCTGTGAAAGAATGAAATCATCAAAATAGAATTTATCATTCAATTTTTGCGAAGGCTGCTGAGTTCTGCAAGGCTTTGATGAAGTCCTGCAGCCTTTTTAGAAGTTCTCCTTGAATATTGTGCTCTTTCTTCAAATATAACAAATTCACATATGCAGGTGGATACCACCCTCTCTACCAACACCGAAAGGAGCTGATCATGAAAAAGAAGCTGGGAGCACATATGCTGCTGGAAGAAGCAGGGTATGCCCTTTTGATTAGCTTTCTGTTCCAAGGCATTTAAGAGTTTGGATTTTGACTTTGAAACTTGAATAAAAGTTTCTTTGTGATTGATGTTTCTACTATACCTTGTTCAGCGAGTGGAGGTTGAACGGACATTGACTGATGCTCAGAGGGATGAATTTGAGGATATGCTCCGTTCATTGACACTAGAAAGAAGTCAAATAAAAGCAGCAATGGGTTTTTCTTTGGACAACGCTGATGCTGCTGGAGAGGTAACTTTAAGCTGGTTTCATGCAGCAGTCGAATAGCTCACTTGTGTATGAAGCTCTTCTTTCATATTTAACCTTTCAGAGGCAAAACTGCTGATTTTGCACTGTGTTGTGTCTATGTTCATAATGCTTCTTGTTGCCCCTTTACACTTGTTTTGGCTGATCTTTTTGTCTTGTAGCATTAAAATAAGGATTTGGCATGATCTGTTACATGTATACTTCGGATGGTTCTCATTAATGAGCATATTCTAACACAGTTGCACTGCTGATTATAATTTGCAGGTTGTTGAAGTTTTGACAGAGTCGTTGACACTTAAGGAAACTCCAATACCAACAAAAGTTTCTAGGCTCATGCTTGTCTCTGATATTCTTCATAATAGTAGTGCTCCTGTGAAGAATGCATCTGCTTATCGCACCAAATTCGAAGCCTCTTTACCAGACATAATGGAAAGCTTCAATGATCTATATCGAAGTATAACAGGGCGAATTACTGCCGAGGCACTTAAAGTAAGCTGTGCCTGTCACCTACATTTGATCTGCACTCGCTACATCTTTTGTATCCTTTTTTTAATGTGTGGTTAATTTTTCCTTACACGTTACAGGAGAGAGTTCTGAAAGTGCTTCAAGTATGGGCTGATTGGTTTTTGTTTTCGGATGCCTATGTCAATGGTTTACGAGCTACCTTTCTCCGAACCGGGAACTCTGGTGTGACCCCCTTCCATTCTCTGTGTGGTGATGCACCTGACGTGGAACAAAGGACCAGCTCTGATGATGCAGGTGATGGCGGCAAAATTAACCCAGATGGTGCTTTGGCAATTGGCAAAGGAGCTGCGATGAAGGAACTGTTGAGCCTTCCACTTACTGAGCTAGAAAGACGATGCAGGCACAATGGTTTATCTATCGTAGGCGGTAGGGAAATGATGGTTGCTCGGTTACTTTATCTGGAAGAAGCTGAAAAGCAGAGGGGTCATGAACTGGATGAAGATTTGAAATTTGCAAGCCATTCAAGTTCTGCTAGGTTCCCCAGTACTCGGAAAGATAGCAACCTTGAGTTGGACAGGATGGCTCCTTCTGAACGGAACAGTCAAGTGGATTATGACGTACAACTCAAACAAAGAGAGTCTGTATCTTCACACCAAACAAATTCTGCTCCACACTATAATTCAATTGACTTTTCCAGTGAGGGCAAAAGTGAGACAATTTTGCCTACATCTAAATGGGCCAGAGAGGATGATGAAAGTGATGATGAACAAAAGAGAAGTTCTAGGGACCTGGGGTTGACATATTCATCTTCTGGAAGTGAGAATGCTGGTGATGGGCTTAGCAAGATCAAGGATGCAGAGCTTACAACGGACACAAGCAATTCAGCATACCCGGAAAGTGGAATGAACGAAGAGTTGAGGTATGGGCAGTTGAGCATTCCTTGTGGGATTATTTCCGAAGATAGGTGTTACTTATTGTCTTGTCATCCATTTAGCTTTCAGTACTTCCCTAGTTCAGGAAGATACTTCCTTGGGTTCTGGAGGATCAACATGAACGACTTCGGAGTGAAATTGTTGTCGGATTAAGCTTCATTTGCTTACAAGCATAGAGATTAGGAACTTAATGAAAATTACTACAATTTACCTGCTAACTTTTGTATCTCAAATCATTGAAGGATAATTTTTTAAAAGTTAGAAACTACTCTAGTTTGATCTGCCAGAAAACAAGAAAGAATTTCATACCTCCCCACCCTCTCAAGGTCAGCAAATGGATGTCTTTTTTCTTCATTATGATTTTAGTAGTTTTCCTGTGGAAAGATACGAGGGTGCACTTTTACGAAATGAAAGACTCTGCATGTTGACTTTCATAATATTCTTAGGATTAGGGATGTTAATATGCCAAGTGTTGGGAGCTTAGGATACTTCCCTATTTCCATACTGCAGATTCTCTTTCTGTTTCAAATTTTTGTGGGATTCTATGCCTCATGCGTGGGATCTGTTGCTTTCAATTTGCTAGCCTCCGTTTTTCTCCTGTTTGGATTTTGATATGGTCCATAACTAATTTATCAGGCAAAAGCTGAGGCGTCTTGAGGTTGCATTGATTGAATATCGTGAATCTCTTGAAGAACAAGGAATAAAAAGTCCGGATGAAATTGAGAGGAAAGTTGAAATCCATCGGCAATGCCTACAATCTGAATATGGTTTATTGAATTTCAGCGAAGATACATCAAAAAAAGGTAAAGCTCTAAATAGTTTGACATGTCCGTGTATTTATTTAAAATTAAATCCAATAGATCAACATTTAGTGCTGTGATTTCCCATTTCGTTGAATAATCAAGAGAAGAAGCTGATAAACAGCAGTAAAGTGTATTTAATTGCATGTGCAGGTCAAATCTTAGCTTTATACTGCTGTATCATACTTCAATCCTATCTTTTTTGTTTACAATGTTTTTTTCCTAGAATTTTTTTGCTTTGATCAGTTCTCAGATCCTTTGTTGATGTATATTTCATTTTATAGTAAAGAATAGCTGAAGCAGTCTGGTTTTATTACTCATATTAATATTTACTGCTTTCAATTTCAAAAAATTAATATTTACTGCTTTAAACAACACTATGAGGACATTCTCTGGATCAT
Organism: Solanum verrucosum; assembly: GCF_900185275.1. Lineage (NCBI taxonomy): Eukaryota > Viridiplantae > Streptophyta > Magnoliopsida > Solanales > Solanaceae > Solanum > Solanum verrucosum. The sequence goes on from NW_026020814.1 coordinate 507,304, forward strand.
AGGTTACTAAGCTGCTTCTTAGGAGACTATATTTTTCCTAAACTGTTTCTGTTAGACGTTAGTACAAGAAATTGTAATGTAACGAGGCGAATAACATATCACACATTTAAGCACTTAGGTGAGGATTTTGCTGTCACAGTATTATGTTTTAGATGCAATGTCCTTTTTAACAAATTTTTTTCTCGGCATCTATAAGATGAATCACTTATTGCTGGATAGAGTTGGTCATCATCATATTTACGCGAAGATTATGTATCTGGTGCTCCAAAGAATTAGGTTTAGTGGTAGCTTGTTGTATGGATTAGGCGCATGTCACGAGCCCGAGCTTTGATGAGACTTAAGTTTGGTGTTCAAGTAGAGAAGGGTAGAGGCGTGGGCCTATATCCACTGAGCATTGTACTATGTGCTAGCTGGTTCTTGGAGATTTCTAGGTTATTGAAAAAGAAAGTAAAAAAGACTTGGATATCTGGTTGAGCAGGATACTGGACAGGCAGCTTTTATTACAACAATAACAATTTTACCTTATGTTATGTTATTGATATTTTTTTTTGTATTCAAATCGTCTCATATTTCTGCTTTCATAAAAACAGGAGGCAGGTCATCTTCGGAGAGGAGAGAGAAAAGAGACGATGCTCGTGAAGCTTCTAGGAAGCGGCAGCGCAGTCGGAGCAGAAGTGGAAGCCCTCAGTGGAAATCTTCCAGCAGAGACCGTGATAGTGATAGGGAAAAGCGTCGTGATAGGGAAAGGAAGAGTGGAAGTAGGGAGAGAGATGATCATGATAGAGACAAATCTAGGGAGAGGAGACGGGCCAGATGAATACATATGCACTGTGCAAAATGACCATAAATACAGAGTAGTTGCACTATCATTCCTCGGTAGAGATGCATTTGAGCATTTTATCTTTGCTGGGTGGCAAGGTTGCACGATGATCCTCAATGGCCCCTGGAAGTAAGGTCCTCTTATTTTGGTACTCGCTATGCTCTGCGCCACACAAAGAAAACAATGTTTCCGTATTCAGCTCTATGGTCTAGCAAATTGTACAATTGCAGAGAATCTCATGAATGGCTGTAACTCCATCTTACTTTATGCTTCAGATTTTTCCTGCATTTGCTAATGCGTTTACTGGAGATTTTGTACCTTCCATCTATATTGGACTTCAGCGGTTAGCGGTTCCTAGTTTTCATGTAACCTCCTTTACATTAATGTACTGTCTGAGATAGTATTGTTAGTTGCTTCATGCTTGTGTCCCCTGTTATTAAAGGTTATGAGGTAGAACGTTCATCTTCTCAAATTATTCTTGAATTTGTTTTTCCATTTACTTTGTTATGTAGCCTTAAGGAAGATTAAGCCAACTTGTCGACCATGCTCAGGGTATCTGGGTAGCAATTGCACCTGGAAGTCGATTTTCACCATGCATTTTGGTATATCGTGTTTTTTTCTTTTCATAGAGAGAGTCCAACTTCTCAGTTGAAGCGGAGAAACTCAAATAGACATTTTACAAATATGCTTTAGCTTGTCCAAGCCTCGTCATGGAAAGAAGTTACCACAGAAAAGAACCCAAAATTCGAACTCTGGAATGAACATACCCAGAAAAGATGAGGAGGAAACTGAGAGATTTCATCTTCATGTTTTAGTTCACATTGAAATTAGAAGTTGTTAAGGGTGATCGAGGAGGAACATAGGTGGATGAACGAAGAGTTTCTGAGGCTGGGAAGATGACATGACAACTCTGGTTGTGCAAAGGAGATGACCAAAGAAGGATGTGTTGCAATTATCCCAATTCATTTATAGATAGTGTATGAACTTGTTCAAAATGATGGGAGATCTATGCAGCGGTTTTATTTTCCTTTTCCCAAGTTAAAACACGAAGCTAGTAAGTAATAGATTACCACCAATCACTACTTTGATACCATAAACAAGTTGGAAGTGAGAAATTCTCATTTTTAAGAAATAATAATCATTTACATCTCCTTTTCAAACATATTCTATGGTGTATACAAAAGTCCTTTATTCAAAGGAATATTTTCAGGTGACTGACTATCTGAGCACCAAATTAAACACCAATTACTGCACAATTCTTCAGTTTTAAAGCTAAGGTTGCTGCAATTAGAATTCTATGCCTGAAAATTGCATTCCCAGCTCGTTTATAGTATTACCAGAAGCAGTAACATCGGTGTGTTTTAACATTGATTTTTAACCTTTAGTCTCAAGCATTAGCTGGCGCCCGGTTGCAACACAGGAAAGAAAGTCCAGTTGTTTTGAACACCTGATTCCTTCCCAGCAGCCTTGTCACTTGTCCACCACTCACAGTCAATACTGTCCTTCTCCAAGACTTCTATTTTCACATTGTCAAAATCAAAATCTTTGCTTGAGCCAAAGGTAATATTCCGGTGTTTTCTATGGCATTGATCTTCCCCACTTTCTGAAGCTTTCCTAGGCGATCCATATGTTTTTTCTTCGGCCATAGAGCTACCGCTTTTCATTTCATTGGCTAACAAATTGGAGACATCCATTGGAAGAGTCTGTTGCGAATGTGACATGACGGGATCCTTTTCTCTACAACTCGGGACATCTTCTCCAGTTAATTCAAATGAAACTCTGTGATCAATTACACCTTCCCCAATTTCAGAACCATTATCAGAATTAGCAAGAGATGCTACCTCGGAGATTTGGTACTCCAAAAGGTAACTATCTCGGGAAGGAGGTTCCCCACCATTTGGAGTCACAGTACCAGAACCTAGCCTTGAAATCCCACCGTTTGGGGTCAGAGTTCCAGAACCTAGCCTAGAGCCCCAGCCACTTGGTGTCAATGATCCTGAGCCAACCCTTGAACCCCATTTGCGAGTGGAGAAATGTTCATAACCAAGAAATTTCGGAGGCTCCCCCTTACGAAACTCAATTATAGGGCATTTTCCAGGGAAAGGTGAGGAGGTGCCAGAATTTGATACTACTGAACCAGGAGATATTAGATTACTACCCGGACTTCCTGGATCTTGATAAGGCACAAACTCATACTGGGACAACGGGAACTTATAATTGGACCCACTATATCTTCTGTTGCGGGCCAGTGATGATGTCAAAAGCTGTGCAAAAGGCACTTCTGGTGAAGGTGGAGTTGTCATATGCACCAACTCAGGTGGGGGAGTAAAATTAGCAGTAGATGGTTCAGTAGTGAAGGTAGAGAAACAGGTGGGGAAACTAACTGTGTTTCATGAGCATAGGGACCAATTGCAAAAATAGACGCAGTCCCACCGGGAGAATATGCATTGATAGAGAGGGATTTGAGAGAGAGTAATCCAGCGGGTGACTGGGTAGCAGAAGGAGGATCAGATGGAAGAAAGGATGCAGGAGAAGATGGAGGAGCTATAAAGGGAATTACAATGGTGGCTGAGTGGTTTGGATTTTCAGTAACTGGAACAGCAGGTCCAGGTGCTGCAGGTTCAGGAACAAGGACGGCATGACCAATTCTTTTGCTGTGCTTGTGAGAACCAAAACACCAGTATAGACTCCAGCAGCTTCCCCATCTTCTCTTCTGGAACCAAAAAGTTAAAGTTTGTGAATAATAAATCCTCAAAGGAGAATTATGTGCACAATTTTACACATTTAGACAGCTGTAAGACTCAGCATTGTAACAAGCACGGTAAGATCCATGTCAGTTAACCCAAAATGAGAAGGCAAGTGAAGAGAATACAAGTAGAATTTCAAACTAGACGTTCTATAAATTTCACGCTGCTCAATCTTCATAGGAAAAAGACAAGCAGACTCCAAACTGTAGAAAACACTAATACTCAATGTTACAACAAGCACATAAATCCCTGCTAGTTAAATTATCTCTGAACAATTCTAGTCAGGATTAATATATATGCCAAAGAGGCTTGTTAAAGATGGTAATAGCTGGCTACAAAAAGGTGCCCCAGAACTGGCCAATTACAATTTTTCATAACTATCAACATCCTCTCTTTCTACTTTTTGGGCAATTTCATCTATTACATGGGTAGAGCTAGTATTCCCAAAGAAATACATCCTTTGGACATCAGAAATGACGTCAGTGATCACTTCTTGTTCTCATAGCTCAAAACAAGCAATGGTGCAGAGGTATTCGTCCTTCTCAAAAACACTATGCACGTTGATGTCGTATAGCACAACTTAAGTGCAACCATTTTCACAACGATGCAGCCTCATTTTCCTAATCATAACTTGTATAAATAAGAAACAAGAGTAAAAAGTGCATATGCAAATGCCAGTCTAGCAAGTGCACAAGGATAAGTTTTTGTTTATTTATGTAGAAGGATAAGTCACTCTATACTTTTGATGGTATTTCAGTTTCAATTTTCTAGCAACATAGAGACCTTTAGCCGTAGGAAGAACTCTTGAAGGAAAAGTGGAGCACCAATTTCTCAGCTGAAAAGCTGCCTAAATGCACAACCACATGGAATAGAGTTTACTAACACCCACAAGGTAGAAGAAGATCAATTGAACTTTCGGCATTGATTCAGAATATAAATATGGCGTCAAGACAATAACCAATTATAGCTATGTGGGGTATCATAATTAATTAGTGGAACAGGAAGAGGTGGTTACTGACTTACTGTACAACATTCAGAGAACTGCTATATTGTCAAAGTAGTTTAGTTCCAAGGAAAATCCTAATCTACTACTTCTCTCCACTGACTCGATCACAACTACTATGCTCCGACCTCGATTAACCCATCATTTAGTCTCACGGCTTCAAGATATTTCGTAAGCAAACTCTCATTTTCTTTTGGCCGTTTCTAATCCCAGAAGCTGGTTACATATCAGAAAGATGGAGTAGAAAACCTATACCTACAAGTATGAATATATATCTTAAATTGAAACTTTAAAAAAGAATCTCAGTAAATTATTTAATGCAATAGAATGTAATGATGCAGGCCCTATTCACTATTTTCCGAAACATTGTATTAAACCTAGTGATGCAGACAAAGCAGACCAAATACTTCCTCATTCCTCAATCTTCCTCCTATTTTACGGACATAGCCTATAAATTTCAACAACCTTTCCCTGGAAGTTACAATGGCAACCCCATATAATATCCTCTAGGCAAAAAGACATGATTTCTTTACAGATAAATAACAAAACATTCAAATCAGAGACTTATTTTCAAAGGGCAGTAGGTCTTGTTAAACAACTGTGGAATCAAAGAGAATTCTCTTTTATCCAAACAATTCTTCTATTAAAGCCAGGTTTGAAAATATGCTGTTTCAGTTGGATGCTATGTTCTTTTCATGGCACTGCTCCCCTCGTTGACTTTGATCTGTATCACATGATCCAGCACTACAGATGGTAACATAATAGGCGATGAACCAAGAATCACGGAGGAGAAAGAGAACTGCTTATTGCTTAAAAGTTAAATGATTATCGAGATAGAGAAAAAGGAGACACCAAAACTGGACCCAGATGCTGAAAAAGTCTTCACTCTTCTCTACAGTCTACACAACCCACCAGTTGATCCTAGCTAAAAAGGTGATAAAAGTACTTCTTAATCTTTACCCAATCGACATCCTAAAAGCCCGGTTGATTTCACATATGATCATTCAACTAATAACTATTATCCCAGAAAAGTCAATTTCTTCCTGATTCCAATTTTTTTCAACAAAGCAAGAGTTTTTTTGAGAAATCAACTCCCTAAAAGCCTGAGGATTGCAGCAGAACTCCCATTACACAATCCAAATTCTCTCTAGCTTTTCCTTCCACATGTTTGTCCATTCTCTAATCACCTTCAACAAATATACTGGCTTTTGTAGGTCACAGATTTACAAATGAAGCTACAAATTTCACAATGGACTGAATTTTACATATCTAATCACCGCGAAACGCTCTTCCGTCTCCCCCAAAATCTTATATCAATGTGCACAACTATAATTCGCGATCATAAATAATCATTTCTTCACCAGCTTCCTTTTCTTTACCCGATCTGTTCCTTTTCCCCCCTTCGTTTCATGATTTCGGATCATCTTAGCTGATAACCGTCACACCACCAAATCTCCAATCCAGTCCAAAAAAAGAAATACTAATTTTTATTTTTTTTAAAAAAGCTTATACCTTCAACTTCACAAAAACATGAAATTTGCATCAAATCATTACAAACAAACAAACTAAAAAGATAAAAAGTAACACAAAAACAACTTTTTTACCTTTTAGCTATAATTACAAGTAACAGTACATAGTATGGAACAAACAGTTACATAATTATTACATATACCTGAACTGTAGATGGTTGAACTCTACTCTCTGCATTAACTATAGCCGAAGCGGCAGCATTTACAGTATCTACAGTATTCTGTACGCTACTCATCCTTGAAAAAACAAACTACAAAAAAAAATACAAATTCTGTTCTCCGGTGAAGAATGATAGATTTTCCGGTAACTGAACCGCCGGACTTTTTTTTTTTCTAATTAAGAAAGAAATCAGGAGACATTCGAAGAAGAAGAAACACAATAATCGAGAAAAGACAGCGATTTATTTATTATTAATAAGAAGAAGGAAAGAGGAAAAGTTTAATTAAAAAAAATTAAAAACAGAGTAGAGTCTCTCTCTAGCTGTTATTTTGTAATTATGTAGGGAAAGTGGGGTCAAAAATAACATTAAAGTAAAGATCTGTGGTATTATATTACGTATAAGATGGGGCGAGGGGGTGGGTGTGGATAATGTTGGAATTATTAGTGAAGAGATGGAATGACGAAAATGACCTTGAGTTGTGGTTGAATTTAATGAGATGCCATTTTATGTAACCGGCGTAAGATAGATAGGTTTGGCTATTAATGGCAAAACTGACGCCAGGGATGCGCATTTAAGGAAGGGGATGTTGTTTTGGGTGACAGAAGAGTATGCCACCGCGTGAGGTTTTTCACTCGGATCACGTGACCGTCGTGATCTCTGAGTTGTTTGCTTTCTAGTTTTCTTTTCATACGTAGTATATAAACGGATCTGATTAATATTTATGTGCCTTAATTTTGAATGTGAATAAGTAGATATATGCGTTTACATAATAAAATCTCATGTGATATGTGATTTGTTACATAGCAGAACGTGTGTAGCTATTTATTCAATTTTCTATATGTATATATGCACACTCAAAATTGATGAATATAATCGATTAAGGTCAAGTTAAAAGGTATGTATTATGTTTTTTTTTCTTTCTAACTCTTCAGTCTTAAATTAATTATCGTAATTCGTATGTCACCCTCTTTTAGAAAACATTAATCAAGAAGAAATTTTAACTATTTTATTGTCATTCTTTTTAGAGAGAAGTATTGAAGACATTTCTAAACTTGACATATTATTGACTAACTAAACTTTGATGCACTCTTGATATGCAACATGACATAACAAATGATTTCAAACTCTTGTAGGAGTATGAGACTGTTAATAAAAAACGAAAGAAATGTTGAAAGCACCCCTAAACATGATAAGAATTTAGGGAGTGTATTTCATTCATATTACGCGATTGAGGTGTATTTAAGTCCAGTTAGTCAAGTAAAGGAGTGTTTTTTTAACACTGTCAATAGTTCGGGGATAAAATTAATAATTTGCGCCAAATTTAAGAGTGTTTTCAATAATTCTCTCTTACGTAATAGGGTGTTTATATTTTTTAAAAACAATTCAAGATAATATAAAAAATAATAATTTAATCTTAAAATTTTAAATAAAACATAATTTGAAATAATTCTATTATTAAAAATTACGACAGTAACGCGCTGGGAATATGTTTTAGCCAACTCACTTTTGGAATATCTCCATGAACATATGCGCCAAAAAAGGATGCAAGCGCTTTATTTAATCTTGGCATATTACATAAACATGACCCTTAATTTGGCTTTAACGGACTACGTCCTCTAACTTTGAGTGTGCATAAGTAGACACTTAAACTTGTATAAAATTGAACAAGTAGACACACATGTCCTACATGACATAATACATGTAGGACGCCACATAAGACACAAAATTTTCATGTAAGGTGCCATGTAGGACGAATGTGTCTATTTGTTCAATTTTATACAAATTTAAGTGCCTACTTGTGCACACCCAAAGTTAAAGGTCATAGTTATCAGCTGATGCCAAGTTAATGGTCATGTTTACATATTATGTCTTTAATCTTAGTTGCTTGATTAGCATTTTTTTCTCTCTTTTATTTCATATATACTGTAGTAAACTAGTAATTAAAAGAGTAAAAAAAGGGCATAATTGAATATAAAGATTCGATAAAAATTAGAATTATAATTTGTGATGTTATAGTTATTGGATGGTTCCTTTTAATATGCCTGATTAGTCGAGTTTTATAATAAAATATTCAACCATTAGCCACCACTAGCATAATTTCAATTGCTATAACAAAATTACATTATTACTCCTCGTATATTATGAAAAAAAAAAAAAAAGTTCAAAGCATGTGAACTGTGAGTTAACTTCTACTTATATATATATATATTTTTTATTTTTTTTTTATTTTAAAGTTTCAAAAATTGATAGAATAGAAATTGATTCAGATCTAGAATCAATAAAATCAATTGATAGTGAAGATTTCTTTGAAGAAATCTATGAAGAATACTCAACCAGTTCAGAAGACTCTAACTAGATGAGTAAAGAAATTCAAGAAAGAGAAGATAATATATATATATATACTATTTTATAAATGGGAATAAGCACACACCTTGTCAACATACCTGCTTAGCTTTTAAAGAGTATTTTAGTCATTTCACTTAGAAATTAGAATGTAGCAATATAATTGGACCTAAGGAAATTTTACTATAGCAACTATGAATACTTTTTGAGTGTATAGACTAAAGTGTCCCTTGCATATGTCATCTCTTTACCACACAATAATCCAACCAAGTTAATTCTCTCACGTGTCACGTCCCCAACCATCCCCCACTATTTCTTCTTTATTTAACATTGTCTTTTATCAAGATTAAAATAAAAATAATTTGATCATAAAATTTCAACAAATTTTTAGAAATAATAAAATTTATTATTATTATTGTTAGTATTATTATTTAATATTAATAAGTGGCTAAAAGCAATACTTCAAAAAAAAGTTTGTGTTAATTTATTTGTCTTACTTTATTTTTTAATTTGTTATATATTTGATAATTACATAAAAAGAACAATAAATCACAATATTAAAATTAAAAGAATTTGTTCATAAAATTTCAAAAAAAAATTAGGAATGATAAATTAATTATTATTGTTATTATTAAATATCAATAAGTGGTAGAAGCAATACTTTTGAAAATTTCTTTGTGTCAATTTGTTTGTCTTACTTCATTTTTTAATTTGTTATATATTTGATAATTACATAAAAATGACTATAAATCAAAATAATTACAATTTAAGATATAAAATAATTGATTTTCTTGGTTGGCTCTCGAATTTTTACTTGTGCCACGTAAATTAAGATAAAGGGAGTAACATATATTATGTGAATAATGCATAAGAAATATTATAAATCATAAAATACCTAAAAGAAATATTTTAAATTTTTTTGGTGACTCTGGAAATTCCGCTTGTGCAGCATAAATTGAGAAAAAGAGAGTAAAATATATTATGTAAAAATTACGTAGAGAGTACAATAAGTTACAATAATTAATAACTTAAAAATCATTTTAAAAATATAAATATTTTGAATGGCTCCAAATTACATTTGTATCACATTAATTAAAACAAAAAAGTAACATATGTTGGGCCCGTGCTAGCACAGACACCTTATATCTAGTATTTAATATAAATTCCATATCGATTTTTATTTTTCTAAAATGAAATGTACAATATTTATAGAAATATATCTAAACACTATGAATCATAATTTATAATCAAAATATTCAAAAATTTAGAGTTTCTTATTAGTTTTTCGCCTAGTATTTGGTAAAATCCGATTAATTCATATTCGTAGGTATACGGTCCCATTTGAGGGGTAGCGCTTCCTACCAAAGATATTTCCATATTTGGGGATCGAACACAAGATCTCTAATTAAGGAAGAGTAATCCATCCTTTTTATTTCTTAATTAAGGAAAAATAATATTATTTCCAAATATAAATTATTTACAAGAAAAATGTAAAAAATAAATTCGTTTAACTTGAACATATGTTAACATGTTCATTATTATTTATATCATGTATACAATTAATTTTAAATTCACCTTTATGAAGATAAATTATTTTAATCTCAAAATTATAATTACGAAATAACTTAATCGAGAGCATTATAAGGGAAGCTAAATACACGTGCGGGGAACCACCCCATCTTTGTTGTTTTTTAAATTTTGGTTCTTTTTGGAGGCCCTCGTGTGCTTGCCTCTTCTCTTTTTTAAGACAATGACCCTCTTCTCTTTTTTTTTTCCTTCTAAACTAAATAAAAATAAATTATCCCCCACTTTTTAAGTAATTTACGTATTTATTAATCTTTTTTCATGAAAAATAAAATAAACCAAACAGTGCCAATTTGCCTTTTTCCTTGTCATGAAACGTGAAAGCAAAAGCTTCTCAATTAATAATAATAATAATAATAATAATAATAACTTTTTGCTTAACTTTTACATTAACTTTTTTTTTCCATACAAGAAGTTAATTAGCTTTACATTATAGTTATAGCCTTTTCAGCTATTTACCTTTTCATGTTTAACCAAATCTTTATTGTTTAATGATGAAGATAATGATTGTTAATTAATTAACATAGATAAAGAAGAATTAGGCAAAACCGTCATACGTGGGAAATTACGAAGTGTGAATCCACTTCAACATCAACAATAAAGTCAATAATTATTCACTCTTTTTTAGTTCCTTTCACCTCTCTCCTTTTCACACTAACAATCTCAAAGGGCGAAGTCAGATAGAGTTGAGGAGTTTATCAATTTGATCGGTGAAAAATTATATAATTTATATATGATTAAAAATATTTTTTATTTATATATAGTAGAAGTTGAACTTTATTTGACTTTTTAAATTTGATGTATTTGTTTTTTCATATTTTAAATCCTCTTAATAATTTTTTTAGCTCCACCGCCAATGCAGTTTCACTAATATATAAGTAGATATAGATGCTAAAGTAAATGATTTTTAGAGTTTAAATTATTTGGATTAATATTGTTAAAATTATATGATTTTATACGGAAAGTTTTTTATGTATTGGTTGTGTCTACTAGTATGGAAAAATTAAATTTGCCCCTACCCTATATAAGGTGAAAAGGGGTGATAATTAAAAGGTAATTGCTATTTTAAAATATTGGTTAATAGCTTAAAACAAACAATAAGTAACCCATTATAATAAATTAAGTTCATTGATAGTGCAAGAACATTGTTATACTATTGGTGAATATAACTTAAACCTATTTCATTTTTATAGTAAGATTTATGAGTTTATATTACATAAACTCTCCGTCTAAATTATTTTTGCACTATCAGGTAACCTTAACAAACAATTTATCTTATTTTCAAAATTATAAATCTCATATTTTAAAAATATTTATATATGAATGATTTTTAAGTGATTATATGATATGATAGTACAATTTTTTTTGTCTCGTAATAATATATTATATAACTTAAATTAAAAGATTTTCTATATTGAGTTGGACGTCAACTAGTATGGAAACATTGGATTTGCCCCTACCCTAACGTGAAAAGAAAGGATGATCAAGATTTCAAGCAAGACCTAATTTTGATGGTTAGAAAGCTAAGTGATAAAAAAAGGCTATAGAATTATTAGGGTTAAATAGCTAGGGGGTCCATGACAACAAGTGAAGAAGACATGCCACCACCAATTGCAATATTGGGACTCCATGTATCCTCAAGAAAACTAGCCTATCATATTGTCAACTATCTTTATTGCGGAAACTTTTACGTGATATATATAGTCGTCTATCAAAATAATAATCAGCTGATATATAAATATTTATTTTCAGTAAGCTTATAACTAATTTTAATCGAGCGATTATATATGTATTGAAAGTCAAGTTATATCTTTGATTTTTTTATCTGATGTTCGATATTCATACCAACTCTATTAAAAGATTTTTTGTGTGTGGTTTTGGGGTTTGGGAGTATGGGTAAATGGTCCTACAACACTAAAGTTTAGCCCAACATATCACATGTTCCAAGTAGGTGGCCGTTAGATCCTCCCAATTAAACCCCTTTCGTGTACATTTCTACTACTATCTACAATTCATAGTTTATCCCTTTAAAACATTTGTCAACAACTTGCCATTACCTTATGTGTTTGTCCTCATTCATTCCACTTTAACTTCTACTTCAAATTGTCTTCTACTCCACTCTCACATACACATGCAAACATCAGATGCATTATATATATATATATATATGATTCTATCAAATATCAATATATAATAATCCAGAGTTTCAAGTCAATAATTATAAAGTTGTTACTGTATTTATCAATTGTGTGGAAAGTAATTGCAAACTTGTACTTTATATATATATACATGTTGAACATATTGAGTTTGCCACATTGTTCGTGGGATGAGATCTGATCTCCTTATGTGATTTTGGATAATTTGATCATCGATCTCATGATTAATTTTTTTTTTATCGAATCGAGAGTACTAAACACTGATTTATACGGTTTACTTATTATGACAAAAGCACATTCACCCTTTGTGTTTTATTGGACATTTTGTTGTAGTTACTTGCTAACATGATCATGTGAAGTTCAACTTCATGATCTCTATTTCTTTAGAGCAATTTTTTTGTTGCTACTTGTCTATCATCATTAGTTCGATTAGTCATCTTCATAATGTTGAAAGACATAGTTATAAGCGTGTGGAGCCACTCTAAGTTTAACAAGATATTTTAATTAAAGAGGATATATGTATTTGAAAAAAGATTTAAGTATATTATATATGATTTTATGAAAATTTTCACCTCACAAGATATATTTTTAGGGTTAAATTAAGCTTTCCCAATGTCAATTTCTTATCATGATATCTTCATCAGACCCATCTCAATTCCTGACTTACCTGATGTTGAACCCTCATGTTATATTGTCCATGCTTCAGATATTCAATTTTTGGCGTACAAAGATGTCACTACTAAAATTAATGAGAAACCCGACAGATAGAGCTAGTTCAAAAAAAACATAATTTATTTTTTAATAAAAAACCGACGAACGTCCGTCGGGTTTTTCGGGTTTCTAAGTGCAAAGTATAAATAAAAACGATGATAAAATTTTATCAAAGAGCATGGGGTGGGAGTGGTAGAATTGTCCAAAGTCATAGAAAAACATGGGTTTGATTCCAAGTAGCTACATCTTTTCATGTATTTATTTTTGAAAAATCGACCTTATCTGTTGATTTCACGAAAGTGACAAAGGCAAAATCGAGAGTCCATCAATTTTCCTTTAAAATTGATCTTATCAATCGGTTTTGACCTATTTTTTAGTAGTGTATCAGTAGTCCCAAGTCGTCTATAGATGAAATACTTGGTCTTCTCGTATCGTATTGACTCACTCTCACCTTATAAGTTAGTCAGTCTTTTGAAATTGAATTAAACTCGACCATCTTGTTTATTTTATAAAATAAAATAAAAATGTGAGGGGTAGGTATCCCTACCAAAAACATCACATATACAGGAAATCACAATCCCATCTTCTCTGTCAACAGTTAAGATATTTGGAATGTCATGCTTTTCTTTATTTGCTCTAACACTCATTCATGAGTTAGATGCATTGTACCTTAAAGTTTAGCTACTTGTCTTGCCTCATTCTAAGACTCATATTTTCAATGCTATCTCTGGCAAACTCTTTTATTTTGAACATAAGCAATTAATTCACATACATATTGGTTTCCATTTATTAGAACTTAATTAGACATGGTTCCATCAATGCATGTTTTAGCCTACATGCAATTTCTATGTTAAGTTCCCACAATAATTGTGCATATTTGGTCTCTTATATAGTGTTGAGTAACTCGCCTTATGAGCTAATTTTTGAATTAATCATCAAATTGTTAGACTTGTTTCAATTAATGAGTTACATGATCCCAAACCCACCCCCACCCCTCATCTTAAATATTATACACGCTTCAGTATTTAACAAAGATTAAATTATGTTTATATTGACGATTTAAATTTTTAATTAAAATAATCATGATTTGATCAACAATTTTTTATATATAACAAAGTTTACAATGTCATTATTTTACTAACATAAGACGGATTGCCGTTGTATGGCTTCCTTAAAGTAACAAATTAGAAATCCTCAATGAGCATTTTTCCAATTAAAAAAATATTATCCCTAATAGAAATTCCTAAATTAACTTGTACTCATTTTTGTTTTTCAAAATATTTTGTTGATATAGTTAGTATTGGTAAACTAATTTTGACAAAAAGCCAATAACGTGCACTTACTTATTGTTGTGAATTTTGTCTTAGTACTTGTAGCCTATTCATTCAATGAGGTCTGATCGCTATTGTCCTTGAAATGTAAATCAGTGAAGTTAGTGAAAATAACATGTTATTTTTTACTATGGCTAAGGAAAACTAATTTATTATTAGCTTTCCTAAATCTTTTTATTAGAAAAGGTTTGTTTCAACATGTCTGTTTCATAGCTTTAAATGGTATTTTGGTCTTTTCAGTTCTCCATATTACAACTACGTATCTTCCTCCTATGTTTACAATTTACACTTCACTCTGTTTAGATGTCTATCTTCATCAACTTATATTGCACCATTCTGTACACATTAAAGGTCTTTTCCTTTCTTCAGCATTCTATTCAGGTAAGGCTCTTCCATATTTTCATTGAGTTTTTTTTGTATCATCTTTATTTTCCTCAAAATTGAAGTTTTTTTATATATCTATATATATAATCTCAAATTCGACAAAAATATAGGAGTTGAATATATCTTTGAAATATGAATATGAAAGAGTATTATTAAACAAATTGATACACTTCAACAACAATACTTGATTAAAAAGTGAGGATACACTAATTAAGTTGGGATTATCCAACTTATTGCTATTGGCTTAACGATTATTTTACTTTGATTAATCTCTTATTTTTTTTCATCACAAATTATTATCTTATCTAATAGTATAAATTAAGTTCTAATGACGAAAAATTACATGGTTAAACAAACATATACCAGTTAATTAGTCATCATAGCTATAGTTTTAGTTAATTACCACTTGTGACCAACATTTAATGATAATTATGTTGGGACCGCGCGTACCACCACCCTAACTCCACATTAGTATGATATTGTCCGCTTTGGGTCAAGCCCTCACGGATTTGTTTTTGGGCACATCCCAAAAGGCCTCATACTAATGGAGTTGGGTGAGCACTTATATATTGGTACATTTCTTCTTCTCCATCCGATGTGGGATAGGTTTGTTACCCAACAATCCTCCCCTCAAACCAAGACCACACAATTTGTAACCTCCCCTTCAACTAGGTCACACCATCTGATCTGCCAAATCATCTTGCACCGCCATTATCACATAACGGGACACGCCGCCTGGACCACCACTTTGCCAGGAAGACTTTCGACACAAGGCACCCCTGCAGATCTCTGGTCTTGTTGTCACATCGGGAACTTCTCACAAAACGCAGTCCACTACTCCGACACACCCGAACCTGGGCTCTGATACCACATGTTGGGACCGCGCGTACAGTGGCGAATTTATGTGTAAAAATTGGGTCACCCGAACCCGTGGTCCTCCGACTAAACTCGATATATTACTTGTATAATTATTAAAGAACATATTAAATACACACTTGTTGAACCCATTCTTAAAGTTGTTGGATGGTTCACTGGTTTGACAGCCAGATTTTAACACCAAGGTCCTGAGTTCAATCCCAGCCAGCCACAATTCACTTCAAATTTTTTTAGTAACTAATAACACTCGTTTTTTCAAAAAAAAATAATGAAATTCTAAAGCAATGGTGCACCAGTTTTCTTGAAATCCTGGATTCGCCTCTGCGCGAGTACCATCACCCTAACTCCACATTAGTATGATATTGTCCGCTTTGGGTCAAGCCCTCACGGATTTGTTTTTGGGCACATCCCAAAAGACCTCATACTAATGGAGTTGGGTGAACACTTATATATTGGTACATTTCTTCTTCTCCATCCGATGTGGGATAGGTTTGTTACCCAACAAATTACTGGGCTGGGGTTTTGAGTTTGTATAATTCGAAATTTGTATAACTTTTGTATAATGTAATTTTGTATAATATAATTTGTATAACTGTTTAAAGTTCATATGTTTGTGTTTGTCTAAATTCGTTATTTCGAGTTTATACATAAGTAGCTCAATTATACAACCACACCCGCGAATTATACAAACTCATGAATTATACAAATGAGACAGCTTAAATTATAGTTACAACCCGTAAATATGTCAATATAATTATGAAGTATAATTAAGTTTATTATAGTGACTATATATTTGCAAAAATTTCCGTTAAAAAGTATACTTAAATTAGGTCAATTCAAACGGGCCTAGGCATTTAACATTTAATTTTACAATTTCAATACTTATTGCGTAATTTAATTTGATTAATCAAATGACCAATTTATACAAGGCATAGTAATATAAAATTAAACGGTTGCACGTGTATCAAGTTTTCCCCAATGGCTAAGAGGTATAATGCCTTATTTGGTTTCATTTGACTAAATGCTTATGCTAGTAGTAGTATTTTATAGCTGGTGTCACATGGGTTGATTCTAATCGTCATCTACGTAGGTCGTAGGTGGATTGTAATAGTATTTTTTGTATAAAAAAAAAAGAAGTATAAGATAAATTCAAGTGGATGGTAAGTAATGATATTTTATTTTGGATTTATCTATATTTTAGCGTAAAGACTAAAGAGTTATCTACCATTCGAAATGGTGAAAAAATAATAAATATCGTACTAATTAATTAGTTGTAACTTGTATATGTATTAAACTAAATTAAAGCATTTATTAGATTTTCTTTCCATTTGAGTAAACAAATAGAAAAAATTAATTAAATACACATCTTATTTTATTATAATCTCTAGAAAAAAATCAAAATTCCTTCTCGGATACATCATTCTCCTCTCGCTAGTCTCTGATACATCCATACCCCCCTCTCAGATATATTCCTTCTCTCTCTGATACATCCCTCACATCTGTATCAGGATGTCTACTGATGTATTCGGAAGTCTAGTGATATAACCGGTGTCCTATCCCCTCTGATATATCCCTAACCTATGTATCTGAATGTCTAGTGATGTATCATTAACTGGTACTAAGTCAATACCATATATTGTATTAATATTATTAAGGCTGATAATTTCGCTTAACTGATACTAAATCAGTAAATATATATTGTATTGGTATCATTAAAGTTTCTTGTTAAGAAATTACTCGTTAGTCAATACTTATAGAATCATTGACTAATGAGTAATTTATGAACAAGAAACCTTAATGATTCCAATACACTATATATATACTGATTTAGTATCAATTAAGCGAAATTACTATCCTTAATGATACCAATACAATATATGATACTGATTTAGTATCAGTTAAAGCGAAATTAGTTGGGGGGGTATATAGTGTAATTATTTAGTGGGTATGAATCTAAAGGGGTGTGTGTTTGTAATTATTTTGCTTTTAGGAGGTATTTGCTTAGTTTCCGTTTCCCCAATAATTTTCCCATAAATGAACGAAGAAATTTGGGCTTTGTGGCCCAAATTAAAATCTCGGCCCATTATATTTGTCGCGTTAGGATGGCAAACATACCCAAGAGGCAAGACCAATAGAAAAGAAAGGAAATGATGCCAGGCCCAGAAAAGGTTTCTGCATTTTGTCTAATAATTAGTCTATTTCAAACAAATTAACATATTTCTATATTTAAAAGCTATTCAATTTTACAATCTATTGCCATTGACATGATATGTTATAGACTTCATCGCATACAAACCAAATTAATTGGTAGAACTTTTATTATACATTATACACATCTTGTTTGTAACGATATTGGATCTAGTGAAAAGAGCGAGTCACACCGTGATACGTAGTGAGATCCAATATAAAATAAATCCAATAAGCGAAGCATCAAAACATAGACACATGCTATGATTTAGCCTTTTCACTATCCAATTGTGTCGACTTTCAGCAACAACAGGTACGGGATAAAATTGGGCTTTATGGCCCAAATTAAAATCTCGGTCCCTTTATTAATTGGGCTTTATGGCCCAAATTAAAATCTCGGTCCATTTTTTTTTGTCACATTAGTAGGACCAATATATCTCTAAGACCAATAGAGAAGAAAGCAAAATGAAGGTAGCCTGTTGTGGTAGCTGAATTTGATTCAATGACCACCAGTTCTCTCATGGCTTCTGCAATCTCTTCTTCTTCTTCTTCTTCTTCACTAGCTAGTAGAAGACTTTCTGTGACTGCCCTTTCATTTTCTTCTATTTCAGTTTCGCACAACCCCAAAGTTCACTTCTTTAAGTGGATTCCTTACTCGGGTCTCTCTTCTTGGAATGGACTGAAGCAGCTGAGTATTTCAAAATCTCAATTTTCAGTACAAATTGGTACTTTTTCTTTTCTGGGCCTTTGCTAATTCAGTTGTTTTCAGGGTTACCCAATGCCAAATTGGCATTTGCTTAATTCATATTTGTTGATTCTTGAAGTGATTGGTTGGTTTACAGGGAGAAGTAGAAAAAACAAAGGAAAAGGTGTATATGCATCTCTATTTGGAGTTGGTGCACCCGAGGCACTAGTGATTGGGGTTGTAGCTTTACTAGTTTTTGGCCCAAAAGGTCTTGCTGAGGTATGTTTGCCTTCTTCCTTGTACAAGTTTTCTGTCATTGATTCCATTTGAGTTTTTTTGGATTAGTCTTAAGTCAACTCTATTCTTCTCATAGATTACAGTATTAATCAGGGAAGATGTTATTTTTTCTTGCCGGCTGAATTATTGAAAGCAGAGAGTTTACAACATGAACTCTCAGTGCAAATTGATAGCATCTAGAAATAGTTAAACTATCCTTAAACAACTTTCTATTGAGCTCCCAGGGAACAAGTTTGCAGTCTCATACTGTAGATGTAATGTGTAGATGATCTCTATCACTAATATGAATGCTAATTAGATGTACGATACACAATGTTTAACAGCTTCTACTTAGATTGCTTACATTCAAAATCCTCAGGCTTATTTGGAATTTAGTCATGTGAAAATTGTGTCTTCAAATTCACTAGATAGTTTGTCTTTTAGATGCATTTAGCTAGAGTGAGTTTCAAATGCTAGGTCTTTATGGAAGGATTAGAAACACCTCAACTGAATTTGATATTATCTTATACTACTGCAAGAAGGCATTACATAAATTTAGGGAGGAAAAGAGGGGGGTGGGGTGACTGTAACACATAAGAGAGGTAAAATATGCCATCGTAGAAGAGGGTAGGAAGTCTGTTAGTTTTGGAGGGAGGGAGGGGAACCTTCCTTGGTAGTTAATATATTCTCTGGTGCAAATGCCTATAAAATTTTTCGTATGTACCTCGGGTATTAGCTAAATGATCTTTCATGTGCTTAAGATTAGGAGGGGTGGTCTAGCATCTAAACTAAGATGGGTTGCAGTGATAGATGCACCTAAGATCATGAGTGCATATAGGTATTTTGCAGTGCTTGCCCATTCGGGACAGTGATCGCTACAGGTGAAGAGATAAGCCAGTGGTTTACTGGGCTGGGGTGGGATTCCAGTGAGTGCTAAAAGAACGAATACAAGTAGTCAGAAAATTAGGAAAACGTACTTCCTCAGTCATTTTAATGGGTATCTCATGATGAGGTCTTGTGCTATTGCAATCAATTGCTTTGAATCTCCAAGCATTTTACCCTTAGGATTCTGAAGGCTTGCTTTTTCTGTAACCTAGGTATGGGCATGGCTCTCTAGTTAATTTAAGTTACCCAACTAGATGAGATGAAGTTCTTTGTGGTAACGCTGGAGAATGGCTAAGACTATAGCGACAGAGGGCTTGGTTATAGAAGATGTGTTGTCAAGCCACAATTTTTTAGAAAAAGAAAAACATGCCTGCTGATTGGCGCCTCCCTTGGCATACTGGGTAAAATGAATACTGATGCAGCACCTTCTGGCTGGTATCAGTCTCTGAAATCCTTTGGATGGTACTAGTTAATGACTGGCTGGCTGGCCACACAAACAAGCAGTATAGGCTATAAGTGCCTCTTGTTAGGTCATGAGGCAGACACATGCATGTTCGTAAGAACACCATGTGCCTCTCTTTTGTTGGTCCAATTTTCGCTGCAAATATCACATTCTACTGATGCTTTCTACTTTGGTTCTGCAGCTAAAGTTTGAAGATTTTGAAGTTGTAAACTTCAAATCCTTCAGTTGGGTTCAAGTATACCAATGTAAATGCAAACCTTGGTTGTCCTACTATTTGTTTTCTCAGTAGGAGAACCTAGCATGTCTC
This sequence comes from Solanum verrucosum, assembly GCF_900185275.1. Classification (NCBI taxonomy): domain Eukaryota; kingdom Viridiplantae; phylum Streptophyta; class Magnoliopsida; order Solanales; family Solanaceae; genus Solanum; species Solanum verrucosum. The sequence goes on from NW_026020814.1 coordinate 527,752, forward strand.
ATTCAACTCTAATATATACTGACAACATAAACTTTGACTTATCATCTTACAATGTGAGATTTTCTGCATGTCAGGTTGCTCGTAATCTGGGAAAAACTTTGCGTGAATTTCAACCTACTATCAGAGAACTTCAGGTAGGTCTGTGTGACATTTGTCTAAGTTTCTTTGTTTCCTTTATTCTACAAGCAGGTTTTGATTCTCATGGCGCTCTTGTCTTTTGCATGAAGGATGTTTCAAGGGAATTCAAGAGCACACTTGAACGAGAGATTGGCCTTGATGACATAAAAGGTTCAGGCCAAGACACAAGAAATTCTAGCACCATGAGGCCTTCATCAGATAGCAGCTCTAACGATTCAGTGGCTGATCCCAGTGAGTCATCACACCTTCTATATTTATACCATTTGTGTTTCCTAAAATTAATTGTATTTGTTTTTTTTCATTAACTTCAAACTGTCTTCAACTTCTTGGACATTTTAATTATCATATTAATGGTTCAGAGGTTATATCAATGCCTGATAGAAAGTACCAAGTGTATAAGTGTACTTATCAAATTAAAGAACTGTTGGTGTTTGCACATCTTTTACAAGTGAATGCCAATCAGAACCACAACCAATCTTACCAAGACCTTAACCATCAAAATCAGCGCTGTTCTAAAAGCTACCCTAGGTGACGTGGTCTGTCATGTAGTTTCTCAAGAATTGATTTTGGTACTATAATCTCTGACTTTCATCCGTATAAATTAATATGTTTTCTATCTAAGAAACTTAAAAATTGGTTTTGACTCGCAAGCAATTGACATTACAGAAGTTTTTGCTTGGTTTTGAGCTTTCTTTTCAGAAGCAGGAAACTAATGTAATCACAGTAATAATTTTGTTGCATTGTTGGGTGTGCAAACAAATTCTCAGAATGGAAGTTATAAGAAAAAGAAAAAAGGGCAGCCCGGTGCACAAAGCATCTTGTGTTAGCAGGGTCTGGGGAATGCTGCACCTCAAGGGGTGTGATGTAGACATCCTAAGCTGATGCAAGCATTAGTGGCTGCTTCCACGGCTCGAACTCGTGACCTATAGGTCATACGGAGACAACTTTAGTGGATTTTGGTGGCGATAAATACTTAGATAATTAGGTGGCTCACAATTAAGCTCTAGGTTAGCGAATAATTGGGTGAGCGAACAAAGTCCCATATTGGAAATTGATAAAAAGAAGTTATCTATAAGGTGTAGAGATACTATTAATGGTGTGAGGTCTCTAGGAGAAAATCATGCAGGTTTGACCCAAAGTGAACATTAACACGCCATGTTAAGAGTGACTTTCAGTGGTCTAGTCGACAAAGATGTAGGATTGAAAGATCTCTAAAAGGCCAAATTGAAATTGAAAAGCAAAGGTAGGATGAGTCCACCTAGGTGCATGACAAGTATGTGTTTGCCTTTTGCATAGATTCAAAAAAACTGCACTTCTATTTCTTTCTAGGGTTCTTGAATTTTGGAGTGTCTATTCTGAAAGAAGTTCGGTCTGACAATGAAATTTCTTGGCGTGTATGTCTTTTTTCCCTTCATTATTTGATTTTCCATTGGAGATGGACCTTCTTCTCCTTAATCATATGGGATACCATTAGTCTGTTTATGTCTTTAACCCAGCCTACTGATCTTTCTCTTTGAATTAGATCGAAATTCCAATGCCAGTTTCATTAGATTACAACTTGAAACCCTCTTTCTTTTGATCCAAATCCTCACCAATGCGAACCCTAGTTAGATTCAGGCATGCTACTTATACTGTTGAATAGTTATATGAGAACATCTCACTCTTTTGGACATACACTGATAAGAGACTTGTGAGCCTAACACTCTGACAAGCTTTGGCAGAGGATAGTAGAGGTCTCTCATTTTTGTTTATATTTGTACCCACATTTAACATAGGCCATACTCCATAGAATGGTGACAAGGTGGACATGCTCTGGACTCCTTGAATTTTCAATCTATCGTGTTGAATCTTGCTTTTGCATTCATTTGCACTTTGTGGAATAACCGCTTGGTTTAAAGAAATTCTGTATAGTGGGCATGTGTTTGAGAGGGACATAAGTCGAGTTTTTGTTGTACATGTACGCTAAGTTGCGCGGAAAATGCCCGCTGACACATGTACGTTAAGATGTGCGTTTTGTTGTACTACTTTTGACGAATCCGACATGCACCCCTTGACATTTTAGAAGAGTCCGACAACATAGCATGTACGTTAAGAGGTGCGTGAAGAGTTCATGGAAACCTTGGGCTCATTACACACATTGCCCTTTCGAGAATTCAAGTTTAGTTCTTCTAACTTTATATGAAATACTTGAAGACTCACCGTCTACAATCAGAGGTGTTCCAAATTGTTTGATGTTTGTGAATTATAGTAAAAGCAAATTTCAAAAGATGCCGTATCATCAAAATGTGCGATAACTGGCTAAGTTCCTTTGTGAAGAAGATTATCTAGGAAGAATTGAATTTGGAGGAAATTTTAGCTGTTTAGAGTACATGACTAGCATGAAACAAGTTTTTGCTGAAGAAATGTTTACATCTGATAACTGGAGGAAGGACAACCTTGCATTCATGTTTGCATTTCTACCTCCTAATGACGTAATCAATGCTCATTGCTTTTCAGTATAGCGGAAGGCCCAAAATTGCAAGAATATTTATTCCTTATCCAAGGCCTTTTCAATCATATATTCTTGCCTTCCAAACAATGGTTGTTGCTGCTTAGTACCTGCAAGATATCCACTATTGCAAATCCACACGTCGGTTTTTGGCCCCTTATCTTGGACCATTTTTACCTACTATTATCCATAGTCGTCTTCTGCGCTTATTATTTTTGGCATTACATCATTGAAGAAGCAAATCACTTTTCCATGCTCATTTGTGTTAGCAGACTAAATAGTTACATATCCTGTAAAGAGTGTCATTATATAACTCTTACAAAAATGACAGATGGTTCTCCATCACCAAAATTAGCTTCCACGGCTGAAGACGACTTGGAAAGGATGATGAGAATTGCTGATGCTGAAAAACAAGCAGAGAAAGACCTTGCAGCCTTACTTGAAAGTCCGTCTGAATCCCAAACCGTGTCACAAGGTAAATAGATATACGAAATAAAGATCAGATCACTGTTCGTTAAGCTACACTGTAGCAATCATTGTCCATCTCTTAAATTTCTCAACTCCAGATGCCTGGTTTTTCTTTGCTCCTGATGGGACTGCACAAAAGTGCTCTAGTTCTATTTGGATATTTGTTGCTCTCATTAGCACAAGAAGCAATCCACTTCTTGAGTTCTTTTCTCCTTTACCTTCATGGTATGAAGCATGGTGCATTTCTACTAGGTGTTTTCTGCAGACCCACTCGAGCTATTATGACACATTCTATTCATGGGATGCATTTTAGAACATTTTGATCCAATTGTTGTTTTATTCTGTTATTCATCCATAAGGAACTAATCAGTGTTAATGTTTCAGAAGTAGCAGATAATTCTTCTTCCTCAGATAGAGCATACTCAACTGAAGAGTACTTGAAGATCAGTGAGGAACAGCTAAAAGCTGCCGCTCAGAAGCAGAATGAGACATCTACGCTCGAGCAAATCCCCTTCAATGCCCAAAGCCCGTCGCAAGGTTAGCAATATGCGGACATAGAAAACACCTCTTTGCTATGAGCCATCTCTTAAATTGGTGAAGTCACAAAACCTGGTCTCTCTTGCTGTGCTCCTGCTGGAGTTGCCCAAAAGTGATCTAGTTCTGTTTGGATACTTATTGCCTCATTAGTACAATAAGAGATCCACTGCTTGAATTCTTTTCTCCTTTACCATTAATATTTTGTTACAAAAGCAGGGTACATTTGTTGGAGTCCCATATCATTTGTAGGATGAGAACACGGACTTCTTATATGGTCTTGGGCAATCCTCCCTTCATGTGCTATCTTTTGAAGCTGAGTTAGGCTCAAGGTCCATTTCTTTATTATGGTATCAGTGTCAGGCTCATCCCAATTCATTGTTTCCAATGTTGCCCCCCGTCTTATATTATACACGCTCCACACATCCGGTCTTGGGCGCGTGGTAGTGGGGTGGGTTGGAGTCCCACATTGTTTGTGGGACGGGAACATGGACTACTTAGTTGGTCTTGGGCAGTCCTCCCTCATGTGCTAGCTTTTGAGGTTGAATTAGACTCAAAGTCTATTTCTTTATTAACATTAATACTAGTTGTGTTGTGCAACCAGAGCTGATATGACATTCTATTCACAGGAGGCACTTCCAAACTTTTCGACCCATTGGTTGTTTTCTTTATCCATATGGAACTAACTGGTATTATTCTAAAATAGCAGATAGAGCTTCTTCAGCAGATGGAGCATACTCAACTGAAGATCTTTCAAAGGCAGCTGCTCAGCAGAATGAGATGTCTTCTCCCCAGCAAATCCCCTCAAATGCTGAAAGCCAGTCGCAAGGTTAGTAATTGTACACACAGTATGCTCTCTCTCTTTCTTCCTCTGTTCTGATGTTTTCTGTAACTGCATTACACCCCAGAAGCTCCCGGAGAGGCTGCCTCGATGATCTCTTCTTCCACGAAGCCCGAAAGTGAGACATAGGGAAGTAATGGTATAGGTCTTGTTCTTAAAATCATTGAATATTGTAGTGTTATTCTTAAAATGCTTGATGAACTTGGAATGTTCTGCTTCGGAGTAACAATTTTGTACATTAGAGCCATTGAAGAGTGTTGTACTTAATTAGTCCTTCCTCTGTTGTATTGTATAAGTTAAAGATATAAACTCACACGCGATACTGATTATGTTAACACTAACACTCTCCCATATTATACACAATTGACACGAGTCGTGTGAGACTTCTTTTTTATTAGTGGATGTTGTGTGAGGCACAAAATAAAATTTGGTTTGTATTGTTCATTGGTCATCCTCTAAGAGGAAAATGGTAAGATGTACCTCTAACAGTTGAACTCATGGGAACATTTTTATACTATTTTATATAACATGAACTAAGGCCTGTTTGGTTTTAAATTATTTTACGTGATTTTCTTTACTGATTAAATCAGTTTGTTTAATCACAATCTCTATTTACTGTTGTCTAAAAACGAATTAAAGCTAACAATTGACTATTAAAATCAATAAGATGAGGATATTTGACTTATTCTTTAATAATCATATCCGTCACCCCCACTCCACATCTCATACCTATAAATGCTTTTGAAACAATGTTTCTTTATTTTAAAAAGTAATCAAGAAATTCACTTATTTTTAAGAAACAATTTTCTTTCAACTCAAACACACCCTTATTGTCAATATATTTGCATCAAATATATATGACATAATACATAAACATGATCTTTAACTTGACTTTAGCGGATAACTAGGCCTAAGTCATCCACTGCCCCTTAAAGTTATCCGCATATTTCATTTAGACACTTCAACAGACCTTGTTTCCTATTAGACACTCTAATTTTAAAAAGTAAATACCTATTAAACATTTTTCTAACACTCCGTCAAAAGAAAGGCTTAAGTCATATGCGTTCCCTTAAAGTTGTTCGCATATTTCATTTAAACACCTCAACTATATGTTGTGCCTATTGAACACCTCAATTGTTCAAAAGTCATTCCTATTGGACACAAAATGCTGACATAACAAAAAACGTGCGATTCACTCTCTTTAAGCGCGTAAAGCTATCAAATTATTATTTTTCTAAATTATACAACTAAACTAATTTTTTTTAAAAATAATTAACAAAAATAAAGAAGAAGAAGAAAGAGCCGTCTTCTTCCCCATCCCACTATTCCCTTCCCTGCAACTATTTTCAATTTCTCACCCACCATTTCCATCAGCTGTCTTACGCACTTGCTCAACCCACCCCATTCCCTGCACCCCATTCCGGCGAATCTTCATTTATTTCGATGAGAAAAATATGAATTAATTTTTCGGATGAAAGTTTGTTATTATATTTTGCAATTTTGATAAATAATTACTAATGGAAAGAAGATGAAGACAATGAGTAAGAGATTTGATGCTATCAATATGTAGAAAACTGATCGGTTCTAGTATTAACTAATTAGAAACTTTCATTATTTCACTAGCACTTGAACTGTTCAATAAAGAATCCAAATTGCATCTTTACACAGAAATCATAAAGGATAAACTTGAATGAAGGAGAATAAAGAGGTAGGGCGACGATTTGTTGGCGTCGTAGTTGCCGCCGTCACCGGTGAAGAAGAAATGGGTCTCGGAGGGGGGGTTGGTGAAATAAAAAATAAAAACAAAAATAAGTTTTATATTCATAAAATTATTTTTGAATTACTTAAATAGAGCTTTTTAAAAATATTGAATTCAATGCCACGTGTCATCATTTTATTGGTGGGTATGTTTTTTAGAAAATTGTTTTTTAATTTTTTAGTTAGTAAATAGATGCTTTTTAGAATATCATTTTTTAAATATATTTTTGGATTCAAAAGCCACATGTCATCATTTAATTCATCAGTTTGCCATGTCACAGCGAGTGTAGTACACACATCTCATATTTTTGGCTAATTGTCAAAAAAATGTCAAATAGATATCAATTTTAAGGGGTATAGGTACAAGGGTTAGTTGAGGTGTTTAAACGAATTATGTGGACAACTTTAAGGGGCTACGAATGACTTAAGCCCAAAAAAAAGGTGCGTGTAATACACATGCACATGATGTGGCAAACTAACAAATCAAATAAAGCCACGTGACATTTTAATTTAAAATAATTATAAATTTTAATTTTGAATATAAACAAAACAAAATCTAAAAAGAAAAGATTCAACTAAAGGAAAAAAAATTATACATCCCTCACCCCACCCCCCGCATCCCCACCCCAAACCTCTTCCTTTCTTCTCTTTTTCTAACACTGACTATTGTCCACCATTGTATTTATCGGAGCTTTTGAAGTTTTAGGGAAAAATCCCTAACCGTGACTATTGACCATCATTCTTTCTTATTTCCATTTCATTTGATAGTATTTTTTAAAAAGATTTGTTCTTCCTTTGTTGATTTTGATTTTGAATTTTTTTATTTTTGCTTTAATTTGTGGGGAAGCAAGGGCGTGGGTCGGGGGCGGTGTGTGAGGGGGGAGGTGAAGAAGATGTGGATGGTGCTTTTCATTATCTTCCGGCAAAGAAGACGTAGATGATAATCTCCATTTTTTCCGCCAAAGAAATGTGAATGATCATCTTAATTGTTCTTGGCAAAAAAGATGACAGAAAGTAGTTCTACTGCAAAATTAATAATGCAATGATAAAAAGATTAAAAAAGAAAAAAGAAAATGACAGAAATTTGCTTTTGAAAAATTGGTGGTGAAGTGTTGTAAAGATACAATTGCTGCCTTGTAGCAGATGGTGTGGTATTGAAAGAGAGGAAAGAGAAAAATATTGTTAAAGGTTTTTTTTTAAAAAAAAAAAGAAGAGAAAAACACTGAAAAGGAAAAGAGAAAATATTGAAATATTTGATCTCACGCGCTCACCAAAGTGTGAATTTTACTTTTTGTGCCCCATAAAGTGTCGTAGTGGTTCAAATTCTACCTGATAGAAGTGTTTGATAGGTACAAGTTCTAGTTGAGATGTCTAAGTGAATTATGCGGATAACTTTAAGAGACCAGAGATGACTTAGGCCGTATAACTATGCCCTCCAACTTTGAGTGTGTGCAAGTAGACACTTAAACTTGTACTATAAAATTAAACAATAGACACACATATCCTACATGGCATAGGACTCCATGTAGAATACAACATTGCCATGTAGAATGAATGCATTTATTTATCAATTTTATATAAATTTAAGTGTCTACTTGAGCACATCTAAAATTAAAAATCATAGTTGTCAACACACAAGATCATGAAACACGAAGAACATTATTCCTGTATACCACAAAGAGAAACAGAAACATACAACATGATAAAACAATAATAAATAAAATTAAAAAAACAAAACATACAATTAAGCAAAAGCAAATTAATTAATTAAGCTTCCATAAGAAACTCTTTATCCTTCTCCAACCTCTCCATAGCATTTGCTTCCAAGCTAATCTCCACATCAATTCCTCTTCCTCCATTTTTATCTGGATACAGATACACCATTCCATCAAACCTATTGTTCAATCCACTTCTCACTATCTCCGGTTTTCCCCATCCAAAATCCACATCATACACCTTGAACCTTGGCGAACTTCCCACCGCCACACAATTCACTCCGGCATCTTTGTACTCAAATATCTTCGGACTACTTTCCCAATCCTTGTTCCTTTCATCAATCGCCTTCGCATCGTGATTCACAATTGCTTGCTGAATCATCCCTGCCGCAAACTCAATCGGATTCGATAACAGCAATCCCGCCGCCGTTACAGTGAAAATCGCCTGAATTAGGTTTCCGAAGTAACTCTCCGGCATCGGAGGATCGACTCTTTTCCGGCAATCAGCGAAGACGGTGTAAACCGTGTATTCCTCCGGTTTGAGTTGCCTCGCACGTGTGACAGCTAGCCACACGTGTGCGGAGAGGGACTGGAAAGTGGAAAACGACGGCGTATTCGAGCCTTCTGGTGGGTTAGCATTGACTTTTGACTTGATTTGATCAACTGCTGATTCGGAAAACTTGAACACCCTGTCGCGCATAGGTGGATCCACGTTGGCGCTAACATCACCGTTTGTTTCTGACTTGGCATGTTCCGGTGCATCGGATGGCTTAGATAGGTTGAGTTTGACTCGGGTGTCACGAGCCTTGGTCCTTTCGAGGAAAGGTGGGACCGAAATGGAGGTGGCCCCACTACAAAGCTGGGCCCAGGAAGTCATGAAGTGCCACGTGGAGGTACCGTCCAGCACAGCATGATTAAATGCTAAGCCCATTGCCAGCCCGTCTTTGAGCTTGGTGAGCTGTAAACAATATGAGACCACAAAATAAGTGATCAATGGGGTCCAACCAATAATTACTTCTACTACGTAACTATTCTGTATTTTTTACAGTTGAAATTAAATGTAACACAAAATGACAAAAATAAAATAAAATTGACCAGTCAGATTAATGTAAGGTAATTTACCGTAAGAAGCATATAATCTAAATTGGTAATCTTAATAAAAGGATAGATAACTTATGAGTTAATCAGATTACAACAAAGAACGATGAAACCAAAATAGCAATGTACATTTCTAAAAATAAACTACAAGAATTAGTACTAGGAAAGATTTGATACATACACATTCGTGGACAAATATTTTTTAAAAATAAACCACCCACAGTGGAGGGTTAAGGCGGATCATAGCTCAAAAATAATATAATTTAGGGAGGAGGACATAAACCGTAACCTCGCTATGATGCACATTCCTATATACTTAAACGGACCGGCAAAAGAAATGGTGAGGTTCGACTTGTACAAAAAGTGCATGTTAATTTAGCAAAAAAGTGGGCTAACATACCATGTGAAATCCTATGGAATATGATTATCTGTTTGGACTTGGAGACACCAAAAAAAAATGTAATTTCATATAAACTATCTTCATGACTACTTGGAACTTGTAGGAAAACTTTAAAAAATGATTTTATACAGTAACTTATATTAAAAATAGATGATCTGCAATATTTGTTATTTTAGAAAATCAAGACATACTTAGTTATTTTTTTTCATCTTTACTTTTAGTCATAAATATGAAGAAATATTAGTGCGGTGCGAAAGAAAGGACTATAATTACTCTTTTTACATTTTATTTGTCTATTATTTCAAAAATAATAATTCACTCGTCGCTTTTAATATATTTTTTTAAAAAAAGATTTTATCCTAGTATTAATTACTTATTCTCCAAATCATTTTTTCAATACCTGATACTAAATATTATATTATAATCATATTAATCATTATTTTTATTTATTAAATATGTCTAATCCAACTATAACAAGTAAAAATACGCAGAGTAACCTATTGTTCAAAACATACTAAATACTTCACTACTAATTTTCTGTGTCACTGCCGAACCACTAAAGTGCATTAATAAATGTACCTAGATGTGACTAGCTAGCTCAATCTCATTCACAAAAACAGAACAACAAAAAAATATTTACAAATAACAATAAATCAGGAGTAATAAAGTTATATATGCCTAATAACTTTTACATGTTATAGCAGATTAATTATCATTTTCACTAATACTAAGTTATCTATGATCTGATTGTGTAAATATTTTTTTTACCTGAACGGCAAGAAGAGGCCTATGAAGCCCTTCCAAATTCAAGATTTTGTTATAAGGTATCAAATCTTGGAATTTATTAATCCCTTCTTGATGATCAGTAAGATTTGCAACTTCAATCCCTTGAGCCTCAGCCACAATCACCTCAGCTCCATCAATATCATCATCATATTCCACCTTAAATACTCCTTCTTCATCTTTTCCTAATTTCCCAGCAAGTTGATAAAAATCTTCCAACACTAAAGCCAAACCATCTTTCAATTTTTCCACTGTTTCCTCAAAGTTTTCAGTCCCTAATTTGTAAACCATCAACTTTTGGTTATAATAAAAAGCTAAGTAAGGTAAATCAAATGTTACCAATTGACATTCTTTTTTTCCTAGTGGTTTTTGAGGCTTCACATATGATTTTTTCAAGATGTTCACATTTGTAGTGGCAATTTCCTCCTTTGTCATGGCTAAGTTTTTTTTGTTTGTTTTTTGGTGTGTGTGTGTGTGTGTGTTTTCAAGATATGAAAATGAGCCAAGATAGTGATTTACTTATACTAGAAGTGTTATATTGGGAGCGGTTGGGGTGCATTTATGAATTACATGATGTGTAGTTGGATATAATTTATTACTACTATCCTTAGCTATTGGATGGCAGTTGAAGGAAATTATTTCACTTTACTTTTGTTTTCTTCTTAGTGTTTTAAGTCAAATATGTATGATTATAACAAACAAGTTTACATAGTAGGTGTAGCAACTTCAATTTCACCATAGAAATAATTACCAAACTCAAAGTTACAGTGGAAAAATAAAACTAACAAAGAAATCAGAGAACAATAATGGACTAGTAAAACAAAGATTGATACTATTGAAAAAGATAAAGTAGAAAAAAGATGAGAAGCTTAAACTTAAAAATGAGGGATGAGAGGACTAGACATTTTTTTCAACAATCTGTATAAGTCTAGTTTACTCTCACAAATCTTATTTATCAATTCGAATCCCAAACATAATTTCTTAATTCGATGTTAGACTACTTTATCGATACTCTTCCTGACCCGTTCATAAACGTATATAGGACATTGTTTTTCTAGTCAAAGGATGTAGTATAAACCATTTTATGTGTCGAGTAATGTGTCTTTGGTAAATCTCATGTTATGTTGCATAAGATTTTGAGTAGTTAAGTGCAAAAAGGCGTGCCTTGGTTTCCAAATATATACCTAATTAGTAGTTCCATCATTGAAAATTGAAATCGATGGATTATCATTTGATTTTGAGGATATGCTACTGATATATATAGCTTAAATTCATTCGATCCATTTCTTTAAATTGAATTGAAATTCTATATATGCACTCACTAATGGTGTAACTTTGATTGAACTGGTCCGTTTTTAGCTCAGATTCTTACTTAATCATATTTTCCTTCTTTGCTCTTGGATTGCACAAAGCGACAATTCAATTCGATCTTAATGTGTTCGTATAGATAAGATACTCTTTTATTATGTATGTGAATTACTTGTAACTTGATCAATAACCTAACTACACTAATCTCATAATTAGGAGTGAATTTATATAAAGAAAATAAATTCACGTAAACTCATGCACTCCTCCCGATATCATGCATTTTTTATTTTGCCAACTTAAATATGTATGTGAGATCTCCCATGAATATGAGAGAACTTTGGTGCAATGGTAACCAGCATCGTGCACCTTTGTTCAGTTATTTCTTGGGATCATCTCCAGATATACCAAATATAATCACTTTTTTTAATCTTCTTTTTCTTCATTTTATAAATTTGTGAAGCTGATTTTCTTATAAAATGTTACTCCATTATTTATTGTTTTTAAAGTATGGAAACTCATTAAGAGTAATTGTAAATAAAACGATATTTTTTGTGTATAATATTAATTATTATTTGCTCATCCAGTTATTATTATCAATTTATCACAAAAAAAATAATTATGGAATCAAACCAAACGATATTGAAGTGCATCTATTCTCTGAAAAATTTAGATACACATCATTTTCATAGCGTTTTGTCATTTCTTCTTGTTAAGACATAAAATTTATTTCATTTTGGAAGGTTATAAAAAATTTACCTATTCATAGAATGAACTCATACCATAGACTACGAATACTTTGAAAAATAGAAATGTAGATATTGAAAGTGAACAATTATTTGACTAATTAATTAAAATACTGCCTAAAAGTGGTCATTGTAAAGTCTTCAACTTTAAATTGAGCTCCCAAGTTTACCTATAGAAAGTAATTATGAGTAAATTAAATTCAAAGTGTACGAAACCTTTACACTATGATCATGCATTCTAATTAATCATATGAAAATGGTTCAATGAATAATTAAACACTGGCCAGTAGAGGTTGAAAATAGGAAGTTGAGGAAACTAGCCGTCATAATTAATTAATTGTTAAAGCTACTGTATATTTTAGCTTTTTTCCCGTTGATTTAATTAATAGAGACATTGAAAGATCTTCATACCTGTCCAGTTTGGCATTTTAATGTGATCAAGCACACTCTATATAGACAATGGCCAGATTTTTATTTTTTTTAATGATCGTGATATTCGACCATTTTTTGACATATAGCGCTTAAATTAGTGCGCTATATAAGTTTCAATAATGGGTTAACTTTAACAGCCTTTATGGCCGACAAACTTATATTATTAGTGTACTAATTTACTGCACTATATATGTGATTTTATATGGCTCATCGTCTTCTTTTCCACTCCCGATCCCCCACTCCAACCCAATTTGTTTTTTTAAAAAAAAAGAATTGTGAAACCCTATAATAGAGTTGGTTTCTACCTCAAAAAATGCACATTTTGTTAAAGAGACTTTACCAAATTTAAGACTTTAGAATTGAATTATGAGGAGAAAAAATAATATACTTCGATTCAAAATGAAGGTTTACACAATCTTTAATGAAAGTATATTATTTCTAACATTGGCTATAACAATCGTTATACCTGACCGGCTATTAAAACTTTATAATATATCATACTAATTTAATACATTATATGTAATTTTTCTCAAATTTCTTTTTATACATTATTTCTATCACTTTTCCTTTTTCACACGTTATTTCGATTTGGACCTTACAATAATAGTACAACTCTCAAATACCAATTCCCCCACCCCAAAACACCTACCCATCTCCCCCCCTGGGCCCTCTTTTTTTCTTGGATAATTAATAAAGTTTATGGTTATGGTGTCATGTGGAGGCGTTTATTAGAAAATAGTACTCCCTCTGTCCCATTTTATGTGACACCATTTTCTTTTTGGTTAGTTCTAAAAAGAATATCACATTTCTTTATATGGTAAGTTTATAAAGGTACAATTCCTCTTTTATCCTTGTTGGTTCCACTTAATCTTAAAATAATATTCCAATACATTTATGAGGAGAGAGAAAAAAGAGTCTACTTTTTAAAGGGCAATTTGGTAAACATTTCAAAGTCTTTATTTATTTCTAAAACTCCGTACCCGATCAAATATTGCCACATAAAATGGGACGGAGGGAGTAGTATATATCAACTAGAAAGGTGGTGTAATATTATAAAACATACCGTGAATGGTGGGTAGGTGTAGTCACGTCAAATTGGAAAGTTAAATCTAAAACTAGAAAAATATATGGACAACTATTTTTAACTTAAATTAATCTTAGTTTTTATTTGGACCCTCCATCTCAATCTTATTTCAGTTTAACTTTATAATGATATCATTAAAATAAATTTTTTTTATTTAGTATAAACTATTCAGCATGTGTTGATAAACATAAAAAAAATTATGAAACATACAATTAAATAACATTGTGTATTTTATTTATTTCATTCAGGTCATTGTTTGGATTTAACTTAAATGTTTGTTTTCTAATTTTTAACTCAGCTTCAATACGGGTAAAAAATAATAATATAATTCAACTTAGGTATAAAAAAAAACTCTCGCTAATAATACTATTTAAAAAATATTGAAACCTGACGGATTCTATTGGATTGTCAATGATTCTTTGTAAAGAAAATGGGAATTTTTGCATAAAAATGTGTAGAAATTATTTTTAAAAATATTTTAAAAATAAAATCACGGACGGATGTTGACTTTCTTATAATCTAATACTACTAAAAATGAAAACCTTTAGTGATAATATTTTGAAATTTTGTGGTGACTTTTGTCGCCGCTAAATGTCTAATTTTTTATAAGTAAATTTTAGTTGGCAATGCTTAAGTGGAGAGATTAGTTTCACTTGATTTGTCACGTAAAAATTGAGTTGTTAACTCTTGAGGGTATTAATGGTCTTTTATGATAACGGTGGGACATTCTTTATCTTAAAATATAATAGAGGATAATAGTAATCGATTTCACATTGTTCAGAAACAATTTTAACTCTTTTTCATTATTAAAATTTGATCAAGTCTGAATACATACATCATTAAAAGATTATTGTTAAACTAATCAAATAATTATTATGTGTTCAATAAATTATATGTTTCATTAAAACTTTATTCATAACTCCAACTTGGGGTGTACAAAACCGACTAGTGATTGGTTTGACTTGGTTTGGTATTGAAAAAAAAATTTCGACTATATTTAGGTTGGTTTGATTTTAACTAAATAAAACCAACCCGAGACCAAACCAATCCGACATTATATATATAATTTTAAAATTTTATTTTATACATAAAAATATTTACTTTGATATAATTTTTAAATATTTCTTATGTTTTTCATAGTTTTTTATCTTTTAATATATTATTTCAAGTTTGAAACTTAAAATTCTGAATGGTTCAATAAAGATTATAGTCCACAGATGTTGGTAATTATAATAAAGCTTAAATCAAAATCAAATTAATACTAATGCAAAAAGAAAATCAATTCAACACTAAGAATGACACTAATATTGAATATTTGTTCGTTGGTTTTACATTGGTTTAGACAATTCAAATACATAATCTAATTTTAATTTCCTTTAATATTTAGTCATGTAACTAATACTTATTAAACTTATTTTAGCATGATTTAGTACTTTTAAATTATGATCATTTTCAATATGACTTGTTAATTTGCAATAATTGTTTTACGCGATTTCATTATTATTATTTTTTGTTGGATATTTTAGTGTCATTACTCATATCATATTTTGTGTTAGTTTCTTAAGAAACACCTTAGATAGTTGTATTTTGATAGGACTAAAGAAATATTTGAAGTACAAGTAAATTATATGTTTGTATGAGTACTTTACCGGAAAAACCCGAAAAAATCCGAAAAAACCCGAGGTTGAAAAACCCGAGTTTTATTGGTTTGGTTTGGTTTATAGATTTAAATATCCGACACAAATGGTTTGATTTAATATTTGAAAAACTCGAACCAACCCGGTCATGTACATCCCTAACTCCAACAAATAAAAATGAAATAGCATAAAAAGATAACTAGTTTTCTTTTTTAGCAAAATCGAACCCACCAAACAGATAGAGTTTGATTTGGTTTCACCATAAAGACTCCAAGAACAATACTTTCCTAGTTATAATAAATTCCCACATAATTAGCAATTTAGTATAAAAACCAAATTGCCTTTTACGGTGTCTTTAGATTTAACTGAAAATATAATTCATTGGGTAAATAAATAAAACTGAGTCATCTTTGATAAAAACCATACGATTAAGTAGGGGCGTTAATGGTACGGTTCGGTCGGTTATTTCTTAAAAATTATACCATTCTAATTTTTCGGGTATTTTATAATATATAACCAAAATTAAATTTTTTAAAACCATCCTAATCATATCATAATCGGTTTCTCTTCGGTATCGGTACGATTCAATTAATTTTTTATTTTTTTTTTACTTTTAAAATATCACCTCAAAATATACTACTATTAAAATATTTCTTTCGCAAATATGTTCTTGAAGCAACACTTTAATTCTTCATCAAGAAGACAAGAATGTAAAATCTTGTTACCGTATTGTTAGATCGTAAACATTTAATTGGAGTGTTTACATAGATTTTGTTGTATTGTTTGATAGAGTATCTATTACAGTATCTTTTAATTTTAATTTTAATTTTAAACTTAATTAAGGAAAGGTTAATTAAAGAACAAAGACCCAAAATTGTCTAGTCACTAGATGCCTAGGACCAAGATTATTTTTATATTTAAAAATTATTATAAAACATATTTATATATTAAATTTAAAATATTGTTAATATATAACATATATTTACATGTAAAGTTATTTGGTTTGGTTTAAAAAAAATTCAATTTTTTTCATAAATTAAAAAGATCATCCTAATTTTTCAAGACGATTATACACTTAAATAAAAATCAACAAATTTGATTAAATTAATAACATAAATCAATTTGGTTAGATTTGATCGGTTCGATCGATTTTCCATGTTTTTTTTACACCTTTGCGATTAATTAAGTATGTAAATTAGTCAACAAGACAAAAGACAATCAGGATACAGGTTATCTTACTTTTTCGAAGGTCATATTTATTTTACTTGTATGTTTTTTTCTTTTACACTCCTACAAAATGAATGAAATTTTTTTAATTAATTTAAGTATCTTTATTTACTCTTTGATTTTAATTAATAAGTATTATTATGTTTTTTTATTATAGTAGTCTCTCCATATTTATTTTAAGTAAAAGATAAAGGTGGAACAATAGTAACAATAAATTCTATAAGTAGAGTAAAGATAAAAATAAAAAAATAATTATATCTTGAATTTATGAAATGACAATTATTTTAAATTAGCTATTTTTAATAGATACTATAATTAAAAGGCACGATACATAAACATGATCTTTAACTTGACTTTAGCTGACAACAACCTTTAAGTTTGTGTGGATAAGTAGACACTCGAACTTGTATAAAATTGAACAAATAGACATATTCATCCTACATGGCGTCCTACATGGCAAATTTGCATCCCAAGTGGCTCCGACGTGCAGTGGCGCGCTCAACCACATGTAGTTAAGGGGTGTCGACCGACACCCCTTCATCGAAAAATTACATTGTGTAGCCAAAATAGAAATATTTTTGTTATGTATATATATTACACATTGACACTTCTTGACTTCTACACGATTTTATTCTTTATATTTTGATATCCCTTAGGCGAAATTCTGGCTCCGCCACTACCGACGTGTATTATGTTGTCTACTTGTTCAATTTTATACAAGTTTGAGTGTTTACTTGTGTACATCTAAAGTTGAAGAGCAAAAATGTCAACCGAAACCAAATTAGAAAACATATTTATGTATTATGCCTAATAAAAAATAACTACGATAACTAAGATGGATCCGAGGGAGTATGTAACAATTATTTTTCAATAATTGAATTTGAAATTGAATAAATCACTAATTTATTCAATAATAAAAATGTCGGCTATTCAATTATAATGTGAAAGAATAAAGTGATCAAACACACATTAATCACATAGCAACCCCCAACTAAATTCTGACAAACCTAATTATGTGAAAGTTTTTTTTCACTATGTTAATATATGCTACGTTTGGTGTGATCATAAATTTCCACATCCACCATTTTCTTGCCCATAAAAGCTCACATCATTAAATAAAGAAATATATAATAAGTTTTTTTGTTTTCTTTCCTTAAAGAGAAAGCTTTTTTTGTTTTTAATATTCTTTGAATTAAAAAAGAAATATTCAAGCAACAATTTGTTATTCTGTTTTTGCAACAAATTTTAAAGTGACTAAATTGCAATCATAAATAAAATATGAAGACACATGATTTTATTGATAAATATTGCGGGCACAATTCTGTTCTTTTCTTTCTTGATTCTTCTCTCATGAGATTCATCCATGATCCAAGGGCCGTTAGTGATGTATTTTCCGAACTTGAATGATTTGGACATGATTTCTATAATTCAAGGGTTGTTAGTGACATATTTATGAAACAAAGATGATATGGACTCGATCTTCATAATTTGAGGTCCGTTAGTGGCGTATTTCTCGAATTTAGATGATTTGTCCTTAGTGGCGTATTTCTCGAATTAAGATGATTCGGACTTGATCTTCATAATTCGAGCGCCGTTAATGGCATATTTCTCGAATCAAGATGATTTGAATTTGATCTCTTTATAAATATTTCATGAATTTGCGGAATATTTGACATGCCACTTAAAGGGAATATAGTATCCTTTATATAGGCATGAACTAGAGTTTAAAGTTGAGTAGCCTCCAAGAATCCTAATTAGAATTGAACACACTTCGTAGAGTCCCAACTCAAACTGAACACATCTAGCCACAAAATTTCAATGTCTACCGTTTCTTAAATGAAAACTGCATGAAATTATATAATAAAATATAAATGCATAAACATATTTTTTAACTTGACTTTATCTATCATCTATGTCATTTATCTTACACAAATAGACAGTTAAATTTGCACAAAGTTAAACAAGTAGAGACACATGCGATACATAACATAATACACATAGAAGGTCATGTGAGATACGAATTCCCATCACTATTCTTTAATTTGGGTTAACAAATATGGGCGCGAATTCATAATTTCAGTAATAACAAGATTTCGAGCCCTATTAATTGTCATGAAACACAAGTACAAATGTTCTTCTAATTCATCCAATTGCTCCACAAAGTTTGCATAATTCTTTTTCAGCTGGCGCGCCACTTCTCCGCTGGCTTGTACCTCAAGCTGAAGCGGGTCTCCACCTCTCTCGAGCCAAAACCGAACTATGGCTTGTAAGTCTTCCAACTCATCATTTAGCCGACCCACTAGTCGACTTATAGTGTCCAAGTCTCTAATTAATATGTACGTACCTTTCGCGGCTACGTCCAGCTGAGCCGACCAGCTAGCCAGCTTCTTAGTCGACATCAGCTGGAATGAAGCCATCATTACCGTTGGAGCCGCAACTAGCAAGGCTAGTGCATGAGTCGCTACAATAACGGTAAGCGAGATTGTTAGAGCCATGACAAATATGGCTGAGCCACGTTTGAATTTATTTATTAATCGGAGTTTCGCTTTGGTCTTATCGCGCTTAAGCTCGATCCTTTTTAGCAATTGCGAGCAGTTAGCTTGAACGGTTTTAAATCGGAGCGGAGAAGATGTTGATGAAACAAGCGGGTTAAGTGAGTTACAGAATTTAGTTAATCGGGTCAGGATTTTGGGCATGTGTTTTTTAGGTGAGTACGGTGTTTTTTGGAGGGAGTCTAAGGCGGATTTAAGTGATTTATATCTAGAGCGTGTACGTTGCACGTCTTTTAATAATAGACTACAAAGTAGAGAAGCTTCAGCAGTTTGTGAGAAGTATTCAGATAATAGAGAGTGGGTGTCTTGATGGGTTTGGATCAAACTGAGAATTCGAGTCACAGTGGGTTGATCCGGATCCAAAAGATGCTCCACGAAAAGCCGGTAAGAGGGAAGCCGAGCAGCTGAAGTGGAGCCCACAATTTTGGTCGGAGAAGAAATCTTTTCGGATAAAGCAAGGACACGTGTCCAGAAATCAGCATAGGATTCGGTTCGAAAAGCATGGGCATATTCCTCTCGGAGGTCCATTTCCATGTGGGCCTGTTTCGGGTCTTGGGCCTCTGCAAGTAAACAAAAAAAAAATAGATTTTTGAGTTAAAGCATACAACATTCCAACAAAGCCCAAAAGTATAAGTTCTATCAAATATTAGCCATTTTTGTTGCTCGAAAAAAGCTTTGGACAAAAGTATACCCAATTAATATACGGAAAATATCTAACAAACGATGGTGGGATTCGAAGGATTAATAAGCGTAATCTAATATTTTGGTTGTTTATAAATTTTCTTTTGACAAGGTGAACATGAGTCGTCTTTGTTAACGAGCGATTTACCCCAATACTCCCAAATTCCATTGTGAAACTTTCCAACGCAGATTAAAATTTAGTCGGACTCTACTGCGGATAATAATCAAATTCAAAATAATTTGAGGATGAAATAACTAATAATGAGTTAAAGAACTGAGAAAAATCCCAACAAGCCAATCCAAATCCATATTGATGATTGTATATTTGTACTATATAACACAAACCACGTGCTTTTGGACATATTATATAGTCCCAAGGGGACCAGAAAGTGAATATAATCGTATGACTTGTTGGCTACTATATTATTTTGACACTTTTGGCCCAACTTGTAACATGCCAAAAAAACGTGCTTCTCTTGTATAGCTGGGTATATTTGGACCTAAATTATAATGAGAGTATATTTAAACTTTTTCTAATAGTATATAGGTACATTTGACTCTTTACCGTCAAATTTATCCAACATTTTGTTAGGGCTATTAAATAAGATAGATATAAAGACGTAATATATAAACATGTTCTTTAACTTAGTCTCAGCCGACATGCATTTATGCCCTTCACTTTTAGATATGGACAAAATAGATACATGCATGCTACATAACTTACCATTCCATGCAATATATTTTCTCAATACTGGACGAAATTTTATCTTCATTCTTCTTCTTAGTCCTGCAGATAGACAACTCAAAAAAGGTGATTTTACAAGTAACTATTCAAATATGAGAGAGGAAACAGCACTTTAAATAAAAGAGAGATGATTCCAAAAGGTGAAGGAGAGAGCAGAGTACACGTTTAAAGCACCTCTTATAATAAATGCTAAGTCATATACTATATGCTTTTTTTATTGTTTATTTTTAGCTTTGAAGACAAGAGAATATTTATCTGTACGTCTAAGATGTTATTAGGGGACTTACACTGCAAGGGATTAACCATTGCCCACAAACTTCCCTACATTTACTCTGATTAATCTTACAAGGCAACTAGCTTCAATATCAACCACAATAATAATATATACTCATCATGTTTGAAGATTATTATGAAGTGGGACGACAATGATATTCCAATATATAATTGGAGCCATGTTAACAACATTATTAAGTATATATTTTAATTAAGTGGGACAATGATTCCATATATAGTGACGTATTCTTAAGAAGTAATTAGCAAGACTTGGCACCAATGCACATGAGTAACTATCACATATCAAAATTATTTTAAAAGCCAAAAGAAAGATTTTTCAACAAAAAAAAGTATCGGTTGAGACATGGGAGGGATAGTAGAACATACGGCAGACTTTCGATGCTTATTGGCAACTCGATTTTAATACTAAATAAGTTTATCATCACATAAGTAATAAAGAAGTTCAGCAAAAAAGTAAAGAGAAAATGATCTATCGGAGATGACATCTCTTATAACTTGTAGAATTACAATGTGTTGTTGTTGTTGTTGTTGCTAGCTAGAAGAAAAATGTACCCCTAAACTTGACGCAAACTATTAGTTTCGTCCCCGAATTATTGGCAGCTTTAAAAGAACCCATCTATTTGAGTAACGAAACTTAGGTAAACTCTCGATATGCGACATGACATTGCAAGTGGTCTCAAATTAAGAGCATCAAACTCTTAATAAAAAGCCAAGAAAAGTGTTGAATACATGACTCCTAAACTTAGTGAGAATTTAGAAGTGTATTTCACTCATGTTGCAAGATGTGGGAGGAGTGCATTTAAGTTCAATTAGTCAAGTAAATGAGTGTTTTAAGGTTATCAATTGTGCGGAAATGAAACTAATAATTCAATTTGATTAGATTAACTCAATATTTAAAATTTAAAATTTTGATTTACAAATACAATACAAAAGATACTATAAACTACAATAAAAACTTAAAATTCGCCTTGCAAACAAAAACTTTTTTCAAACATCCACAATTTTCATGGTTGAACGGAGGAGTCTTGTGTTAGCGTTATGGTTCACTAAATGCACCTCAACGAGGCGCATCATCGCGTGATCAAATTGAGTTCTTTAATCCAACGGTTACAAAGGCAATTGATTTCGTCATAAACTGTTAAGTTACTTCTTTTTATTTACTTTTCTCAAGCTTTTTAAAGTTCACTCCATTTGATTGTCTACTACATATTAAAATGTCAACAAAAAATGCTATAGAGTGAAATTTTGGACACAAGACATTGAAATTTTAGCAAAAACGTGCATCCATTACATGTTGCATCGAACAACAGTTAAAACTAAAAGCATAAAGTTTACAAGTTTTTGCTTTGACACTGAAATACCTTCTTCTTTTTCATTTTTTTTTTTATCTTTCAAGATAATTTGTACCATGGCGTAAAAAAACGCGAGGATTATATAGAAAATGAAAATGCAAGTTATCTAGTAATCATCGTCGTCATAACCACCATCGTCGAGATCATCCTCAACCTTCTCCGCCGCCTTCTCGGCTATGTTATCTTCTATGTGATCAATACCTTCAGATATGGCTAATCCACCCAATGCTCCTGCAACCGCACCCATAGCCAGTCCCGCTCCCAGCCCCATTCCTCCGAATTTGCTCTTCTTCTTCTCCTCGTAACCATACCCTGCTTTCTGCGATCCGTAACTACCCTGAGGCTGTGCCCCGTAGCTTCCCTGCTGCCCGTAACTACCCTGCGATCCGTAACTTCCTTGCTGCGGGTAACCAGGCTGTTGTCCGTAACTACCCTGCTGCCCGTACGGTGCAGGAGGAGCACCGTAACTTGGTTGTTGACCATAACCCGGCGCGGGAGCAGGTGCTCCACCATAACCCGGAGCTGGACCTGGAGCCGGAGCGGCGTTGTACGGATAACCCGCCGGCGGAGCAGCATAGGGAGCAGGAGCACCGTAAGGGGAAGGAGCAGCACCAGGGGCAGGGGCAGGAGCACCGTATGATCCGCCGTAAGGTTGCGGCGGAGCAGGGTAATCCCTTGATCCAGCTGGTGGAGGTACACCGTAAGGAGGCGCATAATACGGATCCGGCGCACGATAGCGCGGATCACGAACAGTAACCTCAATTTTCACCTTTCCATGTGGGCGACCAGAAGGACGCTTCAAATCAAGCGACCTCTCCGTCAAATTACCGATTCCAACGCTATCAACAACCTCACGGAGCGGAAGCTTAGCTGAACCAATCAAAGGCTTTGTTCCCTCGGTTGCATTAGCGTGAACAACATCGATATACAAAGTAGACTCTTCGATCGGAGCATACAAAGGAATCACAAGCTTCTCATTCCAAGAAGGAGAAGTATCGCCATTATCATCGACTTTGGTGGAGCATTTCCCTTTCGGGTCAACCCAAACAACAGCATATGGCTTAAGACGGCCATAACGCCAATTAACGTTCTTCAAATCCTTAGCTGATGAGATCTTCACCTCCACCTCGAATCGCGATCCCATTTTTTTTTCCCTGAGAAGTGTAACAATGGCTGTTTTGTGATGGCCTATAAAAGTGGTAGTGGAGTGAGTATTTAACTGGTTTTGGTTGTTTTAAGTTCCATTATGACCTTGGGCTTTTTCTAGATGTTGGTGCTTGGTCCGTTTAAAATGAGAGAGTTCAGGAAGGGCATATTAGTCCATGTCGAAACAAAAAGAAGAAAAATGAGTAATTAGCGGATTAGGCAAGACAGGGGGCTTTCCTTAGCCGAGAAGAGTTGAAAGAAACCGGGGGTTAGGCAACCGAGGAAAGTAGGACACGTGGAGTCATTGAAGTGGTAGATGATGTGTTTGAATGAAAGACGTGTGGGGACAGGACCGGGAGGAAACAGAAAAAAGGAAAAACAAAAGCACAAAACAATGCTATTGGGAGCATCGCTCCTAAATAGGTTCAGCGACACGCGATCCAAATTTAGTGAATTTCTAACATCGAATAAAAACTCAAAGATAAAGTTTTCAGATAAGAGTAAGTTGTTCGAATGATATGTATCATTTACTTCAAATCTTAATATAATGAATTTGAGTTATCAAAAAACCAATAAATGTTAACTTTTACCTTGGTCTCATTTTAATTGTTTTAGTTTTAAAAATTGTCCCAAAAATAGTTACTAGTATCACATTTTAAGATTAAAAATATTGAATTATTTTTATTTAATAAAAATAACTTAACTAACTAATATGAAAAAAATTAAAATGAGATGACTGGTGGTGTAGTATCTTGGGAAATAAATACGGGAGACCGGCGATAACTGTGAAGAACAAATAAGAAAGAGGACAAGCATATTCCTTGCTTCACCGCGGTGTGAACACGGTATTTAAATTCATATTAATTAATTTTTTACAAATAAATAACAAAAGCACTTAATAGTCAAATAAAAATATCTTTTTCTTTGCACAAAAATATAGACTATTATAACCCCAACTTTTCTAGAAGGATAAAGAAAAAAAGGTCATTGCTTAGGCATGCTAGTTGTCGTTGTAATCAAAGTAGCAAATTGTGCCAATTGCGCTTACTCCCTCCGTTCACTTTTTATCGTATAGAGTTTTCCGAAAGTTAATTTAATTAATTTTTAAAATTGAATTAGATTATATTAATTTGATATTTTAAACTAAAAAAATTGGATATTCAAAAATTATGCGAAAAGTACTATAAATTATAATTTTTTGCATATCAATATGATAAAAAAATACATCGTAAAATATTATTCAAAGTTTTTATAATTTGGCTTTAACAAAAACTGTGACAATCTGGACGGAAATAGTATATTAATATTCTGGCTTGACAAAAATTTACGAACATAGGATGAAAAAACAAATAAAAGCTATACATTTAGTTACTCAATAGTTAGCCTTGTTTTTTTTTCTCCACCAATTTGTTGGGAAAGGCAAGCAAAAAATAAATGTGCACGACAGGGAGATAGCGAAAGAAAACCCAAATCAAAACTTTCCCTTCTATTTGAACCAAGAGAAGACAAAATAATACAAGAATAAAACTGTTTGGGCAGCAAACAAATCAGCCAAACAAGAAAATAAATCAACACATAAAACACCAAGTTTAACGTGGAAAACCTTTTCGGTGTGAAGAGTAAAAACCACAAGGCCAAAGCTCCACTATAATCAACAAGAGTTACAAAAGTATTCTCCAAAATGGCCACCAACAAAGTATCAAACAATGAGCTACACAACTACAAGATAGCACCAAAAAACTAGAGAAATAAAAGAAGCAAAAGCATCGAATCCACAGCTACTGTTCACGAGCTAAAATCTGGAGCTACAGGACTACAAATCACCCTCTCTCAGTTTTCAATCAAAGATTAAGTTGAAAGGAACATGATGTCCAAAAATCAGCTCAATCAGACAAGAAACGAAGAGGGAATCGCAATTTGAAATGGGTTGATAGGGCTTGTGCGAAAATCTGCACTTTCTCACTTTTCTCTCTATATGACTGCTCTCAATCTCTTGTGATATGTCTCAAATAAGACCTAACAGAAAGTTTTACATATGCACCATATATTGGGCTTATGAGCAAAAGTGGACTAATCAAATTTGGGCTAAATTTATCCTCAAAGAAAAGGAAGAAAGACCCAAAACCTTGAACTTTTTTTATTTCACATAGGAAGGGAAAAACACCTAAAAACCCAACTCAATTGATATCAAGAAAAAGAAACCCTTTTGACATTCAATTTTATCAACTTTTTTACTTCTATGTATTAACAAGCAAAATCAAGTTGGGAATTTAACTTTCTTTATTTTAAATTTTAATTTAATATGCTTATATATGGTACAATTGCTCAAATCTTATTGTGAAAATCAATTGTCACCAATCTCCCCATTGAACACGCTTCTCTACGTCATTGTTGCATTGCTTAGAGACATTTTTCTTCAAAATTTAATCCTGATTAAACTGATAAAAATTTAGATGAAATCAATGATTAAAAAAAAATTATGTGATCTTGATATGTTGTCTCCTTAAAGAGTTGGGAAAAATTCACCAATAGACACTTTTTTTTTCCTATTTTCAGATACCATCAGAGTAATAAAGTTTTAATTTTAGTGAACTTTATGATAATGTTTTGAAGTTTCACTTGAAGAAACTGAAACTTCAGGATCGTGCTATTTTCCAATAAGAAGGGGAGAAAAAGGACCATATTTGTGAATTTTAGTTGGATGCAATTTTTAAAGCGAGATTCCTGTTTTGGATCTTCAATGGGCCGATTGAGAAAATAAGACACAATCTTCTTTGTTCCAATAATTACATAAAAGTATAATTGACCCAAGTATATTATTATTAGAGTAAATTTTAGGTTTAGCAAACATAAAAATCATATTTGTATGCTATAATTATAGTTTGTATAATTGCCCTCCATAACAAACTTTATGTTTGCTATGGCTATTAATATGTATATTTCGGTAAATATATACAAAAGAATCAATTGTATAATTTGTTTCAGTATACATATACAAAAGAATCAATTGTATAATCTGTTTCGGTATACATATACAAAAGAATCAATTGTATAATATGTGTTTGTATAAAGCGAGAAAGAAAGAAAGACAAAAGAAAATTGGGCAGGGGAAAATCTGTATTTGTATAATTATAAGTGTATAGGACGAAAATATATGTATTTGTATTTGTATATACAATTTTCTCTCGCTTTATACAAACACAAACGCAATTTATACATTTGTGTTTGTATAAAGTGAGAGAGGGGAGCGAGATCTGGGAGAGTGGCGAGCGAGATTCTCTGGGAAGAGAGGCGAACAGAAATATATGTATATATACAGTTTTCTCTCGCTTTATACAAACACAAACGCATTTTATACATTTGTGTTTGTACAAAGTGAGAGAGGCAAGGGAGAGACTGTCAACGAGAAAACGAGAGTGGCGAGCGAGAAATTCAGGGAGAGAGGCGACTGACAACAGTTTGCTACGAATTACAATTAAATCAAACTGTGGTTATAACATTTAATTTGAATTAATAGTTTCCTATTTTATATAATTTTCCCATATTAAAATGGGCCAAAATTTGTCAATTTTACTTCACTAATATATTCTTATCTCTCTTTTTCCTCTATCTTTCCTAAATATTCAAAACACACACTATTCCCGTCTTCTCCGTATTTCATTCTTTGTCCATTTTTGAAAATTTTAGATGTGATTTTATCAGTTAATTTGTTAATTGAGGGTGGTTTTTTCGATGAAGATGAATACTGTAGCGGTGATGTCGTTGTGATGACGGTGATTAAATTTCATTTGCTTGCTTTGATGCTTGTTTGGCGTGAAATGAATATCATATGTATATATAGTAGAGTTAGAGAAAAGACATGAAGTTGTCTCAGATTTTTTAAAAAACACCTTAACTTTGCGGGTCCTATTACCTCACAAAACATTTTAAAATCACAATAAATACACACTTTTTACACAATCTGCATTCTCAATGCCTGAGCGCGAGTCTCACCCCAATTAATAATATTATTACATATTTTTTTCAACCCATTTATTAAAAATTGGATAAAATCTTGACTCATTCACATTTTAATCATGACCCGCTCCATTTAACCCTAAACCCCATTCAAATTTTCATTCTACTCTCTCTTTGATGATCAAAACCCTAAAGCATTTCAATAGTCACAGTAAATTTGTTTTGTTGTGATAATTTCTTGAATTATGGAGTCAAAAGGAAGAAGTGAAGGCTCACATGTTAATTGCTTCTTGATTGAATGCAAATTTTGGTTTAAAAAATATTCTTTTTATATAGTAGTGATTTTTTGAAAAATCATCTTTATAGTGCTTTGTTGTTATTTTCTTCTTGTGCTATCTATTATTCATGTGTATGTAGTGTTAGTTTAGGACTGATTTGAGTTTGAATGTTTCTTCACAGATTTAGTTTTTTGAAATTTGTTTGCAATTGCACTTTCAGGATTTACAAATTAATTGATCTCATAATGTTTAAATAAAATTAAAAAAAGAAAAAGAAATTGAAGCTAGTAAAGCTAGATGAAAATTTCACTAAGGATGGAGATTATTTTTTCAGAAAAGGGTCAAAATTGCCCCCAAATTATATGAAATAGACCATTTATACCCTTCGTTACATTTTGGGATAAAAAATGCCCCTGCTGTTATCCTAAGAGACCACAAATACCCTCAAGAGTTAACACTCCAAATTTTTGTTGACGTGGCAAGCCACGTGGGACTAATCCTTCCACCTAAGCGTTGCCAACTAGGATTCACTACAAAAGAACTAGACCTTTAGCGGCAACAACAGTCGCCACAAAAGCCCAGAATATCGTCACTAAAAGTTTTTAACATTAAATTCTAATTTTGTGTTTTTTTCTTCATTGTTTTTAAAAAACCAAATATGATATCGATTAAGTAGGAGTTTGAAGACACTATATGCTTTATTTTTATGTCATATGTAAATGTATAAAATGTACAATGATGCATTATATATATATATATATATATATATATATATATATATATATATATATATATATAGTAGGAGATTTAAATCGAGAAGTAATTTTGATTATTTTTCGTAATAATATTGGATGTTTTTAATATGGATATTGCAAGTTATTTATTTTAGAAATTAGGTCGCAATCGAAAATTAATTATCATATTTTTTTGTTGAAAAAATAGGTTTTACTAGCGAATGGTTGTTGAAGCCTTAGTTGCCACTAAAAATCACTCATAACCTTTAGTGGCAATATTTTGGGATTTTGTGGCGACTTTGTCGCCACTAAAAGTCAAGTTCTTTTGTAGTGAATCTTAGTTGGCAATGCTTAGGTGGAGGGATTAGTCCCATGTGGCTTGCCACGCCACTAAAAAATTGGGGTGTTAACTCTTGAGGCTATTTGTGGTCTCCTGGGATAATTGCGGGGGTATTTTTGATTCTAAAATGTAATGGAGGGTATAAGTGGTCTATTTCGCATAGTTCAGGGGCAATTTTGACCCTTTTCCGTTATTTTTTTTGGTTGTAGCTGGAAAGCTCTTCAACATATATCAATGGAGGTTTTGGAGAAGATGAGAAGTGGGTCTTTTAATAAAGAAGAAAACTCAAATAGTCAGTACAACGTGGCATTTTTACACTGGTTTAGGTATGTATTTTTACTCCTCCACGCGCCTATCAAATGAGAGAACACAACTGTTGTGAAAATGGGTCAAAAGTGTTTATTTATTTCAATTTGAAATAGTTTCATCGGGTAATAGGACTCCCGCAAACTATAGGTGTCTTTTTAAAAATTTAGGACAACTTCAGGTGTCATTTTATGTCTTTTCTAGTAATAACCCTTACTTTATGGAGAAAACTATATATTATGTCACGACCCGAGTCTACACCCTGGACGTGGCCGGCACTCAAGAACCATTGTTGGTCCCCAAGAGAACCCTCATCCTGACTGACTACAAGCGGAAGACTAACTTAAACATGCAAAAGCTTAAAACTGAAATAAAATTCAATAAACTCAACTTTTCAAAACTTTAACTCAAATGAACAACTTAGAATAAAAATAATATATTCAACTTGCCATAAAATAGGCAACTTAAGTCTTTAAGACATTTAATAAAATAAATGAATAATACAGACTTCTCAACTATACTGACTATCTATGAAGTGTCTAACTGTTAAAGATGTGTCTGCATCATGAGAAGATGCAAGCCAAATGGCTCAGTACGTGGAATGTACGAGCATGTAAGGGGAATTCTAAAACATAAACATAAGCTTGAATCTTGATAAAAAAAAAAACATACTTACCTTTTCTCAACTCACTCAACCCAAGTATAAGATACTCAACTCAAAGATTAGATACTCGACTTCAAAGATATGATACTCGACTCAAAGATTAGATACTCAACTTCAAAGATATGATACTCGACTTGAAATACCCAACTCTGGATACTCAACTCATGAATACTTAACTGAACTCATTTCATTATAAAACAGTTTAAAACAAGTGCAATATAAAGAAAAGAAAAACTGTTTAAAACATGATGTTAACTCATAATCATAAATTCATAAAAGAGATACCATGCTCCCTCTCAAAGTATACTTGTGCAATGCATGAATGAAATCCCATACCCCTATTCATACTAAGCAAAACCCCTTGAGGAACCATGTAATTACTGCTGTGGGAGTTTTTTTAACCGATAACCACTACTATGAGTCTAAATGGTGATACAATGTCTTGCCAACTCTGCTAGAACTGTCTTATACTTTGTCGTCATATAAAACGCTTAACTTAGTGGATCCACTAGCTTAACTTAAGTAATTATCTAAAAGGTATAACTCTTTAATACCCATGATGGCTATATGGTTTATAGAGACTTGAGTTAATATGAACTCGCATCCCAATATCGGTGCTCAATACTACTCCTAAAAATATACTTAGCTCATATGTTTTTAAAACAACTTCTTTATTTGGTTTGAGATAATTACTCAAAACTTAGCTTAAAATCTCTCTTGGAATCGATGTTCCCTTTCTTGCTCAAAACTCTTTTGAAAATCTCAGTTTCCTCTCATCTTAAATGTGAAAACATTTACTCTTGGGAATACTTAGTTCCCATATATCATTTTAAAGAAAATGAACTCTACTATTACTCTTTACTCATCTTCAAAGCTTAAGTCTTAAAACAAAGTTTAAACATTTGTAAAAGACTTCTTAGAATATGGTTTATGCCGAATTATGGACGTGAACGACTCAATGCAAGGTTTTCAATAACCAAAGATAGAACTCAATACTTGGAACTCAAGAACTTCAATAATACTACTCACTTCAAGAATGCTCAACTCAGAGGCTTCATACGAAATTTATGAACATGAACTACTCAAATCAAGGACTCAAAGATACTTCTCGTCTTAAGATTGCTCGACTTATAGGGTTCATGCGGAATTATGGGCATGAACAATTCAACTCAAAGACTTCATGGGTAACATGTAATAGTCCCATGATTAGAAATATAATCTCAAATGGGATTAGGAACTCATTACTCAATACTTAGAACTTGAAGATACTACTTCTTTCAAAGATACTAAACTGATGGAGTTCATGCAGAAGTTATCGGCATAAACGACTTAACTCAAGAGTCAAAATATCAATATGGAACTCATGTATACGACTCTTCTCATTCTCTTACTTACTTCCTCAAAACTTAGTTCAAATCAATAGTTGATCTCAAAGCATTCACAATTGAACTCAAAGACTTTCTTGAACTCTACTCTTAACTCTTTCTTGAATGTGAATTATGAATTCAAGAGTTATGACTCATGATATGAAGGATATAGATGATAGTGTAGACTCATGAATACATTCTCCTCACTCTCATACTCACTTACTCGAGTCTTGAAACAAGTTACTAGAAGTGGTAGAAGACTCTTCAAAAGAACTCAAAGGGACTTTCCTAGAATATTCTTCTCAAAACTTAACTCTAAACTCTACTTGAATTTGAATTATGAATTCAAGTTTATGATCATGTTATGAATGATTTCTAGGTGTTTAGAAGTAGTTTAGAATCAAAGGGGAGTAAAAGTACCCTTTGAAAGAACTCAAACGGACAAAACGATAATGAACGGGTGGGGGCAGGCGCCCCTGGCGCTCTGAGTGGTGCGGGGCACCAGCCCCTAACATTCAGAGAAGTGTTTGGGGCGCTTTGGCTGGCGTGATACGCCAGGCCCCAACCCAAAAAATTTCGACGACTTTCTTTGCTCGTTTTCCCACCCTAACTCACCTAGAATCAAACAGTTTACTCCCCAATCACTTAGAATCAATTAATTAACATAAGTACACTCTAATCTACTCAATACAGCCCTTAAAACACTCACTTTGATCTCAAGAAATCATCAAAAACCCAACATAACAAGATTTAGAAAGAACTTAAATCCTTCAACTTTTTGAGAATGAAACTTTGCTGAATAATATGTTTGGCGTGTGGGTGAACAAACCCAACACTATGGAAGCTTACATACCTTTTAGGGATCAAATCCATGGCGACAATCCACAACAACTCTCATGAATGTCGACGAACGCCTTCATCCTTTCCTTTTTTCTCCTCTTCTCTCTTTTTTTCTCTTCTTGAACTCTCAACTAAAACCCTAGGCGTATTTTAGGATTATCAAACTGAACCTAATAGGATTAGACCCTTAAAACCTTACTAAAAATGATTTAAATCTGATTGGGTAAGAAAAAGACCAAAATACTCCTTACTATTTTCGGCTAATTTTCCTTAACTAGACATCCTAACTTCAAAAGGTCATATCTCACTCATCTTACCTCAAAACTTAGTAAACTCGGCGGCGTTGGAAAGATAATTCAAAGGTCTTTCCTACGGTATCTTGTAGCACATCTAACTCATCCCGTGCTAGGAGTTATGATCATTTAAAGTTGACCCAAAACTCATAACTTAGCATAACTTGCAAAATTTCAGATTTTGCTATTTCCAATTTAGTTCTTTTTCGAACTCAAGGTGCTACATCTAGTGAACTAACAGTTAAGAAATTTTAATTCCTCGGTGAAATCCTACTCACAA
Source organism: Solanum verrucosum (assembly GCF_900185275.1). Taxonomy (NCBI): domain Eukaryota; kingdom Viridiplantae; phylum Streptophyta; class Magnoliopsida; order Solanales; family Solanaceae; genus Solanum; species Solanum verrucosum. The sequence continues at coordinate 560,235 of NW_026020814.1, forward strand.
AGAATATGGTTCATGTCTTAGCTCAAAAAATTTCTGGAGTGTTACATATTATTTCTGTTAATAGAGTTACTATGAAGTACTATTGACGTAGTTGAAGTCATAGACAACCATAGTTGAAGCTCGAAGCTTCAAAATTTAAAAATTAATTTTTCGCAAATAAGCTTTGTTTCAAGTGAGATTGTTGCAAAAGATCGATTACGTATTGAGGGGTCCAAATATAAATTGTTGGGTGATTTGATGCAATTTTTGAGGTGTTTTTGAATGAATTTGATGCTTGAATAAAAGGAAGAGGACGAAGTGTGTTTTTGTATATTAATGTATAATAATTGTATATTATTATTGTGTATAAATATCTCTTATAATGTTATATAATATTGTATATTGGGTGTTCAAAAGTGTATATCATGTTTTTAAGCATTTTTTTAAAAAATGAAATATGAAAAATGGTTTTAATTTTTTTTTTGAAATAGTGATACTTAATTTTTAACTTTTAACTAATATTAATAGTTTGTTTAATTTTTGTAAAGGTGGAATGTTTTATCCATGTTAAATGACATATGACAAGTTTTTTTTTAAAAAAAGAAGAGAAAGTGTATTACACACATCACTGATGTGTGTTTCTCAAACATATGACTAATGAGTGAATAGTGATATTTTAGGTATGAAACTCACCTTCTCAATAGTTTAGATATAAAATTCAAATAAATAGAATAATTTAAATATGTTTTGACATTTCACTAAAGAAAAAAGAACGAAGAGAACAAATCAAACATTCATCAAGTCTATAATTTTCTTAAAGAATATAATATACTGAAAGACAAAGGGAAAATAAAATTCTTATTTTCCATCCGTTCAAATCTTGTTGATGACAGAGTTATACCACCCATTTTCTTTGATTTGGACATCATATATAAAGTAACACATAAGAATAAGTTCCAACAGCACATATTGATTAGAGGAAAAGTAAAAACCCTGCACTTTCAATCTAAAATCATGAGTTCAAATTATTAAAAGAGTAAAAAAGAAATGGAGCTATTAGACAGGAGTTAAAATAATAATAATAATAATTAAAGACAGAAAATAGTACAACTTTCATAGGTTCTATAAGTTGTACTAAACAGTTATAAGATTTTGAGGACATGAGTCTATGCTCTCTCACTTGTATGTACAACTATATATATATATATATATATATATATATATAGATGAAGATCATTTTTACTCCTAAATTTTATTTTGAAAATCAAACTCCCCCTTAATTTTGAGAAATAATTATTCTCCCCATTTTCCTAATTGACTTTTTAAAATGTTTATTCTACCTTTACATTATCAACCTTTATTTTTTTAATACTTTTTTTTAAAATCATAATATTTTTATATTTTAATCTATATAACAATTTTTCTATAAAAAATATGAATTTCGTCCAAAAAAAAAAGAGAGAAAATATTGATTGAATATATAATATAATGTCAATGAAACAAATGAACAGAATTTAAAAAATAAAGTTATTAGTTTCAACAGAATCTACAATATGATGCAAGTAACAAAAAATAATTAATAAAAATAAAAATAAATTTCATAACAATTTTTTTTAAAAGATTATCTATATATTGTAAATAGATTTAAATTATAATTTGGAAAATATTTCATTAATGACAATGAAAATTCATTTTATCTACCTAGATAATAGATAAAAAGAGGTACGCATAATCACATAAATTTGTCCGTTTAACTTGACTTCAACTATGATCTACACCCTCCAAATTTAGGCGTGTACGAGTAGACACGTGAACTTATATATAAAGTTGAACAAGTAAACATGCACATTCTACATGACAATTAACATGAGATACACTCGAGATGATTTTATGCCGAAATTAACTATGCACGCACACAATACATTACACACTCATACATACGTACTTAATATATGTGATATCAAACTAACAACATAAAGAAATAACATTAGATTTTACAGCAAACTTATAAAAGAATTATTTTATTTATAAAGTTAATGAACTTAATAAAAATCTATAAATACAAAGATTTTGAATACAACAATGGTATAATAGACTTTGCATAGGATAAAGGGGAGATAATAATTGTTTCTCAAAATTGAGCGAGGACTTTGATTTTTAAATCACCTATATAAATATATTTCACACAGATTTTTTTGCAAATGAAGGTCATAGACGTAGAGAAGCTTTCTTAATCTAAAATGATATATTTTTAAAAATGAAAATTTCTTCTCCCGACAGATTTAATCAAGTCAGTGCTTACGAAAGATTTCGAAAATTTTACTTAAGTTTCTAAAATATAATAAAAGAAAAAGAAAAAAAAACGTTATACAAAATATCTTCTTAATGTAGATCATTGTGGCCAGCAGAGAAATCATCTTTAATAGTAAATGGCTTAACTAGTGTCATAAAATAAATACATCCTAGCTAATTAAGTTATGTATGTGTGAGTGTGTACGCACACACACGTTTGATCTATAAGTGGATCATTAATTTATACCGTACTTGTATACTTTACCTCTGTGCGTGTTGTTTTTTAATTAGTAATATTAAATTTTAAAATTATATTTTCAACTTTCGAATTAAATTTACTACTATGTTATATACCAAGTTGGAAATCTAAATATTATCTGATAAAGGTTCTTAAATTGTTATTGCTATACTGTAAAAGTTTATAGCTAATTTAATCAATTTATGTCAAGTTGAAACATAACGTAGAACATATAAGTGCTTCACTAGAGTTTAATTATAAATAATTTTGACGATTCTGAACCTAAAAGCAAACAAGACAAGAAAAAAGTAGACTAACCAAAAAGTATAGTAGAAAAAAATTATTCAGCAAAATACAGAATTCTTGGACAAAGTGACATGATCATGTTCGACTCTTTAGAAGTATATATTGTACGTATTAATACTATGTAAGTGTTGAAAGAGTTAAATTAAATACAAATCAGGCAAATGAGTGATGAGTCAAGAAAAAGTATATAATAACGACGTAGCAATGTAATTTTATAAGTGCGATCTAAGGTAGAGAAGTCAAAGAAAAAGTGTGTTTGTATATGAGTATTTCAATTTGTCCTATTTAGTTTCCTTTTCAAGAAGTTGCTGTCTAAAATACTCAAATATTCAAACCACCAACGTCCCTAGTGAATAGATGTACTTGCGTGCTGAAAAGTCTTTAAATTAGAGATTACTTGCTAGATAGCTACTTACCTATTAACTTCTATAACACGTAGCTTTCATAACGAATGACTCTATGAAATAAGGTCGATACTTTCACATATCATAGGTAAGGTCTATCCTCCTTAGTCATTTTCTCATCACCTTGCACCAAAAAATCTAAGGTTTGTTAGCCTCTTTTTACATTTCAGGTATATTCAGTTTACTAATGTGAAGATACAAAAAACTTGAAGAAGGATTATGGCTATGGCATCGACGGAGAGAGTGATTCTTGGTTCAATCGCTTTTGCAATATTTTGGATATTGGCAGTTTTTCCTGCTGTCCCATTTATGCCTATTGGAAGGACTGCAGGATCACTACTTGGTGCTAATCTAATCGTAATATTTCGAGTATTGACACCAGATGAAGCATATGCTGCTATTGATCTTCCAATTTTAGGACTTCTCTTTGGAACAATGGTTGTGAGTATTTATTTAGAAAGAGCTGATATGTTTAAGTACTTGGGAAAATTATTGGCTTGGAAAAGCAGGGGAGCTAAGGATTTACTCTGTAGAATCTGTTTGGTTTCTGCAATTTCAAGTGCTTTTTTCACTAATGATACTAGTTGTGTTGTGTTAACTGAATTTGTGCTGAAAATTGCTAGGCAACAAAATCTCCCACCTCATCCGTTCCTTTTAGCTCTCGCGTCTAGTGCAAATATTGGATCTGCAGCAACTCCTATTGGGAATCCTCAGAACTAAGTTATAGCAATATTGAGCAAGATCACGTTCGGGAGGTTTTTATTTGGTATATTTCCTGCAATGTTTGTTGGAGTTGTTGTTAATACTGTATTGTTGCTTTGCATGTATTGGAATGTGTTGTCTGTTCAGAAGGATGTCGAAAATGCTGAAGTAGAATTAGTTTTGGATGAAGAAGTAGTCTCTCATCGTTTTGCGCCAGCAACGATGTCACATGTTGTTAATTCGTTACATTCTCAAGATCAGTTTAGTGGAAACGAAATCATGAAGGATCCAAACGGGGTGTTTGATTCTTCTAGGAATTTTAATGCCTCGAGAGAAGCAGCAAATGATCATGGATCACTTCAAATGAGGGACAAGAATGTATCTTTGAAGATTGTCGATGAATGTGAAGATCAAAACTTCACATCTTGTGAGGAAAAGCAGTTTTCCGAAAAATGGAGAAGATTGTTATGGAAAATATGTGTTTATCTTGTTACAATTGGGATGTTAATATCTTTATTGATGGGTTTGAATATGTCATGGACTGCCATCACAGCAGCACTTGCTCTTGTGGTTGTTGATTTCAAAGATGCTAGAGAATGCTTAGAAAAGGTACTTTAGCCTTGTGTTTACATTTCTTCATCTTGTCATGTCAAGTTCAACACAGTTTTCACCTATTTATATAGTGTTTTTCTACGAAGTGACTATGTTAAAAGAATTTTTACACTATCAGGTCATCCAGCTACGTTATATTAGTTTAGTGAGAAAAAAGTTTAATTTGTTCATTGTGGTGTCTCAACTTGACAGGTATCGTATTCGCTGTTGATATTCTTCTGTGGTATGTTTATCACAGTAGATGGATTTAACAGAACAGGGATTCCAAGTGCTTTCTGGGATTTTATGGAACCATATGCCAAGATAGATCATGCTGATGGTGTAGCAGTTCTTGCTGTTGTCATACTTGTCCTCTCAAATTTGGCTTCTAATGTGCCTACCGGTTTGTCACTCTCAACTAGTACTTCCTACTCTCTCCGTTTTGATTTATTTGTCTGGTTTTGACTTGACACAAAATTTAAGAAAGTAAAGAAAGACTTGAATCTTATGGTCTTAATTAACCTAAACATACATAGAATGTATAAGAGTTTGATTGATTTAACCAATACAAATTTGTTAATTTGATGATAGTTCTATTGCTGGGAGTTCGGGTAGGTGCATCAGCTGCTGCTATATCTGCAGCAAGTGAGAAGAAAGCATGGCTCATCTTAGCCTGGGTTAGTACTGTGGCTGGCAACCTTTCACTATTAGGGTCAGCAGCAAACTTGATAGTATGTGAACAAGCTCGTCGCGCTCAACCTTCGGGGTACAATCTCTCATTCTGGACTCATCTCAAATTTGGAGTTCCCTCTACTATAATTGTTATAGCTATTGGTTTGACACTCATAGGAGATTGAAATTAAGTTTGTATTAATAGCTTCACAATGATTGTCGATAGGAGTTAGTTTACCTTGTGTATTCTGTTCTCACCAACCACATGTTGTAAACAAGTGCAGCTAAAACTCAATAACTTGGTATAATATCCATTATAATTGTCACACCGTAACTTAAGATAAGAAGTCTTACCTTGGCAAAACACAGAAGAGATGTTGGGTATATAATTAAGCAGGTCTTACTAACTAGTAACGCGTTGTAAAGTCATGCAGGACTAGGCCCAAATCAAACTATATCACTAGCGAGTTGGGACGTTACAAAAGGTATCAAAGTCTTATCGGCACTTGGTATAATTTTCATTATAACTGTGACACCCTTTCTTAGTTCTTAAGATAAGAAAGGGGAAACTAAGCCAATACCCCATAAAAGCAAAATAATTACAAATATATAACCCTTTACATTCATACCCTACTAAATAATTACACTATATACTCCCTTACCAATTTCGCTTAACTGATACTAAATTAGTAGCATATACTGTATTGGTATCATTAAGGGTGAAAATTTTCGCTTAACTGATACTAAATCAGTATCATATATTGTATTGGTATTATTAAGGTTGATAATTTCGCTGAATTGATACTAAATTAGTATATATATACTGTATTGGTATCATTAAGGTTTCTTGTTAAGAAATTACTCATTAGTCAATGATACTATAAGAGTATATATATATATATATACTAATATAGTATCATTGACTAACGAGTAATTTTTGAACAAGAAATCTTAGTGATACCATAATATATATACTCTTATAGTATCATTGACTAATGAGTAATTTCTGAACAAAAAACCTTAATGATACCACAACAATATACATATATACTCTTATAGTATCATTGACTAATAATTAATTTTTGAACAAGAAACCTTAATGATATCAATACAGTATATATATATACTGATTTAGTATCAGTTAAGCAAAATTATCAACCTTAATGATATCAATACAATATATGATATCAGTTAATCGTAAATTATCACCCTTAATGAAAAAGAGTATGAACTGTAATTATTTATGAGAGAATGAGTATTTTAGGAATTACTTTGGATTTGAGTATGAACTTGTAATTGTTTTGAATTTTATGGCCCATTTATGTAATTTTCCCTAAGAAATTCCACATCAGAAAAACATACTCATTCTAAAGTCGTGCGGGCTTAGGCTTAGAGCGGACAATATCATTAACAGGCTAGGCCTTTACAAAAAAAATTGTTTAATGGTAGTATTTTACTAGGATGGAACTCTATACATTTTTTGTTCTCCACGAGAAAATATTCCAACAAAAAGTTTAGCTGCTACGATGATTATATACCAAAATTTCGGGATAAACGAAATTCGTCATCACGTCGGGGGCGGATCTCGAGATCAGGGTCGGTATCGAAGTCATGTTTCGAGGTCAGGTCAGGGTTGGGTCTAGCAGTTGAGTCTCGGGGTTGGGTATTGGGGTTAGGTTGAGTCACGATGTCAGTGATTAGGTTTGGTTCTTAGGGTCGAGGTCAAGGTCAAATCTCAAGGTATGAGTCTAGGTCAAGTTCAGTTTGGAGGTTGGGTGTTAGGAACTCAGGGTTGGGTCTCAAGGTCAAGTCGAAAGTCTCCAAATCTCAAGGTTGGATCTCAGGGTTGGAGTCGGGTCCTGGGTTAGAGTTAGATGGTTGGGATAGGTTCTGAATCTCGATCTTGGGTTAGCATTGGGGATGATTCTTAGGTCGGGGACATGTTTCAGGTCGAATCATGGGTCAGGATTTGTAGGGTTGAGGGTCGGGTACTTCATTGTTTTGGGTGTAAATTTCATATATGACATATATTATAGTAATATTTTCAAGCTATAGCAATAGATTTAGACTTTCAAGTTATAACATTAAAAATTTCAGGTTCTAACAAATTATTTTTTTTAAAAAAACTGTTTTTAATAATTAAAAAAAAGTTTTTTTTAAAAAAATAAAGAGATAAAAGAAAAAAAAACATTTTTTTAATGGAAACATGTAAAAAACTGAAATTGTGGTATTAATTTAATTTGAATTTATTGTAGATAATAAATAATTAGCACGAAATAAGGGATTTAAACTAATTAAGATTATTTAGTATCCTTAATTCACTCAAATCAATTAAAATCAAATATAAAAACCAGATATTTTTTTTTCAACGATTCTCTCTCTTCATTTTTCTGCAAAAAAAACTCCCACATTCGAGTAATTCCCACTACGTATCAATTTTAATCAAACATGGTGGAAGATGGGATCCTTTGGGTACGTTTATATTATTGTTTAGCGTTTGTTTTTGAATGATAGCGAAATGAAAAAAAATGATCAAATTGTCGAGTAATTAAAGGTGCAATCATTTTTTGTTACATGTTGATATCATATTTTGTTAACTGTTGTGAAATGTATAATATATAGTATTTTTTGTTTATTTGTTTATTTTGTATACTGTTGTTGTTTTGTGAAATTATAAATTTAATGTAAATTTTTGAATGAATTTGATAGAATAAATTAAATGAAGTTTGTATAAAAGTGTGTTAATTATTCTGTAAAAAAAGTTAATTATAATGTTGACAAATTTCATGAAAAGTGATTTAAGTCGATAATGAATTTGATAGAATAAGTCGAATGAATTATGTATGAAAGTGTGTTAAGAAATATGTAAAAAAGTTTTTTTGAAATTTTGATGAAGTGTATGACAAGTGTTTTAAGTTGGTATTAAATGTGAAATTGTTGAGTTTATATTAGTTTTGTTATTTTTGTATAAAGTTGGGTGACAGTAATTAATTATTGGGTACGAAAATGTATATAGTTTGAATGAATGATGAATTTTGTATGAAATGTGTGTTAAATGAGTATGAAAATTGTTTGTAATGTACTGTATGGATTATATCTATATAAAAAAATAAAGACGAGCGTGTTGTTATTACAATGATTTTTTAGGATGAAATTTGTAGTATCTTTGGAATGGAAAGTTAATATTATTTAACATATTTCTAATTGCTTTAAGTCATCGAAGAAAATAATCTCATTCGATGTCTTCCAATTGAGAATACGCGGTGTGACCATTGCAACACGAATAGCAATTTTGTTGTCAAATAGATGACAACACTCATAAAACCATATCTGCAATGCTAGGTGGAATTGGCTAAATTTGAATGATGTAGGATTCCTTTTCAACCTATGGCTGCAAGCTTTGAGTGTCAATCTGAGACATTCATTACCCCATGGGTAGCATGTATATTGACCGGACTCAACCAAATCAAAATATAATTTGGGAATTGAAGTTTTTGAGACCTCAGAAGCAGTAAAAAATGTACTAATAAAGTACAAAACACCGATCTTAAAGCGGTCTTCATCCTCAAAAGAGTTTCGCTCTTTAAACTTATTCAAGAAAAGTAATTTGGGGACTTTGGTCATTGCACCAAAATATGTTGTGATAAGTCTATTTGGAATAGACGAGTCTGACACAAATTCTGAAAGTAGGCCACATTTAAGACCGGTAACTGCTACGAATTCCTTTAATCCAAATCGTAGTTCTGTGTTGTTTATTTTAACAATAAACATGTCATCTCTGACATTTTCAGCTTCAAGAAGAAATAAATATCGCAATAATTGACATTGAATCTTTAAGTTGTTTATCTCATAGAATACACCCAATGGTGTTTGTTCCAAGAATTTTTGGAACCTGTCTTGGCCGAGGAAAGTAACGAGATCACTGAACACATTCATGTTTGTACAAACCAATGTGTGTACCTTCCTTTCCTATAAAATAACATTGTTTATACAAAACTAAAACAAACTTTACACAAATCTTATTCAAGTTTCATTTCAACACTATATAACGATTATACCACACATGATTCATTTAAAAGTTTCATATAAACATTCATAATTCATCTAATCAAATAATTCATACCATTATATATATATATATATATATATATATATATATATATATATATACCACAATTCATACAAATCTATCAATAAAAACATTGAAGTCAATGGTCATAAGATTATTAATCAAAATTCATATAGGTTTCATCCAAATTCACACAACAAGTGTTAAAATAGAATTCATACAATTTGTATACACCGATTATAGCACAATTCACACAAATCAAACAATCAACCTTATTTAATAACAGTCATACATATATTAATCATAATTCATACATGTTTCATTCCAAGAAGTGTGTTTATACTAAAAAAAACAACCATAATGTGATTTTTTTTTAGCAAAAATCACTAGTTTTAATCAGAATTCATACGGTTTTTATCTAAATTCACACAAAAAGTGTTAAAATAGAATTCATACCATTTGTATACACATATTATATCACAATTCACACAAATCAAACAATCAACCTTATTTAATCACATTCATACATATATTAATCATAATTCATACATGTTTCATCCAAATTCACACAAAAAGTGTTAAAACAAAATTTATACCATTGGTATACCTATTATATCACAATTCGCACAAATCAAACAATCAACCTTATTTAATCACATTCATACATATATTAATCATAATTCATGCATGTTTCATTTCAAGAAGTGTGTTTATACTAAAAACACAACCATAATGTGATTTTTTTTTAGCAAAAATCACTAGTTTTATATTTCATACCATTTTCATACAAATTTAATACTTTATATCATAAACAAAGGTTAATATACAATCACTCAAAACATAATTCATACCATTATCACTATTATATCACATTAACATATATCAAACAATCAATCATTAAAGTCAAAGGACATACACATATAAATCATATTTCATACACGTTTCATATAACAAATGTTTTCAAGAGACATATAGTCAAAATCAGTAGTTTGAATAATGTGCTTACCCTAACAATTTTTTTGGCTTTTTTTTATGTTCTTCTTGTTGATGGCTGTAAAGATTCACCAACTTCTACATTGATTGATTTTTTTTCTTTTTTGATTCACTAATAAAATCCGAATCAGAATTGGAATGGGTTTCACTAATTTTTCCCTTCCTCATGTTCCCCTTTTGATTTACCGGACTCTTCCTTTTATTTGATTCTTTTTTTTTCTCTTTTTTGTATGAACCATCCCTATCCGAATTTTCAACAATTATTGGCGGTGGTGTTTGAGTTAAAATGTTGAAAGATGGGGCATGAACTTCATCTGTAGAAGTTCCTTCGACTAATCTTGGGCTCTTTCGAGGAGTTACTGCCATGATTTTGTTGAAAACCGAATTGAAAGGAGGCATTTTCATAGTTGGTTGGTGAGAACGATTTGAGAGAGATGGAATTTGGGAGAGATGGAATTGAGAAACAATGGTGATAGTGGGATTGTAGGTGGTGGCGTGTGTGAGTGAATAATCGTGGGTTAGGGAGGTGGGATTGACGAATATTGGAGGGGTTTGGGAATGGCGTCTGAAATCAAGGAAACGTGTAGAAGTAAATCCCTATAATTGGGTAACGATAATTTCAGTTTTTAAAAAAGGAAGTGAAATCAACTTAAATACTTATTATTAATAATAAAAACTATAAATAGATTAATAATTCATTAAATAAATAAAATTTGATTTTTAAATTAAATAAAATTTAATTGATATGTTATAGCCCGTAAATAGTTTGTTATAACCAAGAATATTTTTAAAGTATATTTAAAACTCGTAAAATTGGCTCTTAAATGTGTATATGGGATGATTATTCCTTGTTTTGGCACATGGGTCCAAATTTGGAGTCATAGTATTTGCCTACATTATACCTCAATATCCTTGGGATAAGAATCGAACACAAAAAAAAAACACTTATCTTCAGAAAAGTTATATATTCTCATGACTAATGGAATTTGATCATTGTTTTACAGAATTTGTTAAGTGATAGGTGAAAGTAGTTTTCAATACTAAAGTTTTCTCTTTTAGGCATAAGTTTCACGTTGCATTTATAAGAAGTATACTTCCACATAACAACACTTGCTTTTGTTCCAATAATTCCTTTTTAACCAAAAAAGAGGATCAGGGGAGATGTACCCAAATTAATAGCTAAAAATGAATACTTGGCCAAGTGGTGTATGTGTTGTATGTGCATGCTGGCCTACTAGGAAATTATACAAAAAGATTAAAAGGTCAATTTATATTTTGAGTTTGAGTTATGTGAATGGTGTAAAAGAAGATTTACACATATGACTTAGAGGGTGTTTAGATTGGCTTAAAAGTTGGTCAAACCTACTTTTAAAGTTAGTGTTTGATTTCTGAAAGTGTTAGACAAATATAAAAATAACTTAAAATAAGTCAAAAATGAATTAAAATAAGTTAGAAAGTGTTTGAGAAGGTTAAAAATAACTTATATAAGTTTAAAATAAAAAATAGTCCTCCCCCTACTTTTTATTTTTTGACTTAAAAGTCATTTAAGTTTGACATTTTCTTTTTGACTTAAAAGCTACTTTTTTAAAGTCAATTCAAATGAGCTCTTAAACTTTTTATGAGAATTCATAAAGCTTAAAATCTTGATTAGTCTATGATTGGGATACGTGGAGGAAGTATCTGAAAATAATACTTCCTCTGTTTCAATTTGTTTGACTTATTTATTTTTAAAAAAATTTGTTTAAATTGACTTATTTTAAGTATTTTTTTTAGGTCATAATAGTTTTTAATCACTTTTTAAGTGTTTGGATAAATTATAAGTATTTTTAGGACAAAATAATTTTTAATCACTTTTTAAGTGTTTGGATAAATTTAAAAAGTGTTTATAAGCACTTGATTTTTAAGCTAAAATGATAAAAAAGAAATAAAAAAAAGAGTCAATCTATTAAAAAAAGGTGAATTATCATTTACACCCTCAACTTTACTTTAAAAATCGAACCCCTCTCAACTTTGAGAAATAGTCGTTCTCCCTCTTTTTCTTAATTGACCTTTTTTAATGTATAATCTACCCCTTACATTATCAATTTTTATATTTTCCCCCTTTCCGTATACTATTTTTAAATCATAAATATTTTTGTTTTTTAATCTGTATAACAAATTTCATATAAACATATTAACTTCATCCGAAATTGAAAGAAAAGTGAAATATATTGATTGAATACGGAACAAATGAACAAACTTAAAAATAAAATAAAAAAATTAACGGAATCTTAATATGATAAAAATAAGATATAGTTCATGATAATTTCTTTAAAACATTATTTATTTTTATATTGTAAATAAGATTTTAAATTATAATTTAGTAAATATTTCATTAATGACAATCAAAATTTGTTTATCTATATAGATAATAGAGAATAAGATAGGCATAATAAATAGACGTGTCTTTTAAACTTGATTTTAGCTGACATATGGACCCTCAAACATTGGATATGCACAAGTACACAATTAAACTTGTATAAAATTGAACAAGCACATATCTATCTGAGAAATTTTCAAAACAACAATATTTTAGCTTCTTATAGGACTCCTTAGCCATATTTTCAATATTTATTTAAAATGTCAATATTTTAGTTTGTTAAGGGCTGAGTTATGTATTTTTTTTAAATTTGTTTAATGGGAAAGAATACAAATACTTAACGACAGAATGGAGAAAATCATGGGACAAAATACTTTTTAAAAGGTAAAAATCTTTCAAAATTTTCATCAGTTACGTATTCGAAGGAGAAATACAAAAGTGGGCCTCTATCCATTCTTCTTAAAAATTTCAAAAACAAGTTTCGAATCAGTAGACTCTTTTCCGAATTCAATCTCGATTGTTTTGGATAGCAAAGTCAATTACACAAATTTCTTTAAAGTTTGATATTGTCGGTGAAAACTCAAAAAAATGATCAAGTATTTTTTTAATTGTCGATTATTTAATTTGTTTATAGGTGATATTCCTAAATCTCGACTCAAAAATTGGGTAGAATTTTTTTTTATTTTTGTGATGAATGCAGTGGAATGTTTGTCTGTATTGAGATTTTAATCTTTTTACAAAATATTGTAGCAATTCTAGGATTTATAATGAATGAAAGTGCGTGTTTTATTTTTATTTTTGTAGCTGGTGTTTTTGAATATAACAAATATATTATAGCCCAATACAATTATGTAATGAGTAACTAATTTGGGATACAATCGGCAAAATGTATGTGTTATAATAATTTATTATTGATTTGTATTGAATACTGAATACAATTGAGTAAGGATACATTTTTTATTTTTGCAGCTGGTGTTTTTGAATACAACAAATATATTGTAGCCAAATATAATTAAGTAATGAGTAACTAATTTTGGATACAATCGACGAAATTTATTTGTTATAATAATTTATTGCTGATTTGTAGTGAGTAATGGATACAATCGAGTACTGGATAGAATTTTATGTTTTAACTAAGGAGGAAAAATACACAATTTTCTAATAGTGCATTCTGGAAAAAAAATTCTAATACAATTGCGTCTGATATATAAATATGAATTTGTATTTATTAATGTAGTTATGGGAAGCATTAATTTTCTAATCATGCAAAATACGAAATTATTAAATATGAATTTATAAAAAATCAAACAATGTATGATGTATGAATGCTAATGTAGATTACTACAATCTACTAAAATCTCAATATAAAAAAAAAGTCACAAAAATATCAGATAATAGTGTTTAAAAGACGAAATCTCACGAAATATTTGGTGAATATGAAAACAAACTCACATCAAAATCGAAAAAAGACGAAAAATCCAAAATACATAAATCTGCAATACAAAATACTTGGTGAATATGAAAACAGAATCACAAGAAATCTCACAAAATATTTGGTGACTTCGAATTTACCTTTATAAATCATAATCTTTTGAATTAATTGAGAAATTTCTTGAACTAATTGTGGAAAATTGAAGAGTTAATTTTCTTGAACAAGGAATAAGTCAAAAGTGGTGAAAACACGAAGAGAGAAAGTAGTGACTTGGGTAAACTTGGGGTAAAACCAAGAAAGATGGTAAGTGGGTAGTGGGTGATTTTTTTTTCCTTTTTTACCTGATAGTGATGTAGAAATTGGTCCAATGTCGCCTGTGGGCCTCATTTGAGAAATAAAAGAAAAAAATTTAATTATATTAGGATACAATTTATTTTCTAAAATATTGACATTTTGACATTTTTAATAATAATTTTAAAATGTAGATGCTTTTAATAATTATGTTAGAGATTGTGACTAATTTGCTAATTTTTCCTATCTTGAATATGCATGCACATAATACGTTGTCACGACCCAAAAATGGACGTGATGGCACTCGTCTTATCCCACCAAGACAAGTCAGCCTAAAACTCAACCATTATAATAAGATGCGGATATTTTATAATCAACTCAAAAATACCCCAAAAATCTGGTTGTCACGTGTACAAGCAACTAAAGTATTGCAGTTGATTCAAAAGAAAACACTAGTCTCAAATGACCTTGTTTCTAGAATAGAACAAGATCATAAATAGGAGTAAGAAGGTCTGCTGAGATGATTAACAGCTACCTCACAAATCTCCAAGAAGCCTCGGAAAAGAAGAGAATGACAAGTAAAATCCAGGCTCGTAACCTACAAATTTTTTTTGTAGAAGCAAGGGGTGAGTACCAAACCACATGGTACTCAGCAAGTAAACTTCTAAACACAAGCTAAGGGGATAGAATACGGGTACTCCTTACACACCAACCGAACCTCCACAACTACAACCTGCATAAAACCAGCCCAACCTAACAGTTCACAGTTACATAGCACCCAGCTCAACAACAATCACTTTAACAAATTACATATCCTCAACAACAAACTCAATATTCATCAATCACAACTTCCACAAAAAGGCACTCACAAATATCAGCAAAACACAAGATCAAGTTCATCAAATAGAGGTAATCAAATATCAAGTACTTTCCAACTACCAATAAAACACAAAATCATCAAGAATGAAAGATATCATGGGATGCAATGCAATATGACACCATGAAATGATATGCCTCAAAACACCAAGTACTCTCTCAACCGTATATACATGATACTCCTCGAAAATACATCGAGAGTTCATGACCCATGGGGGACTCGCGAGGTCCATATACCGACACGGACGATCTCCACGTATCTATGCGGACGATCTCAACGCACTATCATAAATCAAACAAATTTCGCACGGACGATCTCCACGTGCCCAAAATATAATCTTAACATCTCACCATCCCCAGCACGGACGATCTCCACGTGCCCAACTTATACTCAGTCTCATGTCAATGCATGTGCAGAATATGATTTCAATAAAAGGGATGATACATCTCAATCAAATATCAATATGATATGTAATCACCTCAGTTATCACCAGTATACGGTTCAATAAAGAACACAATCACACATAATAAATCAAGTCAATAATATATCAGCTTATGCCCATATGCTTTGGCATTCTCGGATTACAATCTGCATTCTATAGTAATAAACTTTTCCCTTTATAGCATCGGTACTCGTATCAATGCCCATCACCAACAATTCTCAATACATCACACACAAACAATTAATCACATTGCCTTATATTACCCCTTTTTCATTATTAGAATTAATCAATGTGGACAAGTCAATCCATCACCAAGTCCCATTACCCCTAACACATATTACAAGGAAATACATGAATTCCATACACTTAACAAGGGTTTAGAAATTCACTTGCCTCAATTAATCAAGAATTCACCCCATGACTTGAGTCTTCCCCTTTCGTTGGGCTTCCAAATCAATGCAATCTATTCAAATAAATCACCACAATAAGATTTTGAAAGTAACAACACCCGCATTACTATGTGTTTAGCCTTGACCTAAAACTCACCCAACTCTATAACAAGTTTCTAAATCGTGATGCCAACTAATAGGTCAAATCTCATATTTCCTAAATTTCAAGGCTACGGTCAAGTTCCAATATCTCCAAATATCATGTATATAATGATATTCATATGATGCAATACACCTATTTATTTAATTATATGCCTTAATATATCAAAACTTGAATCATAATATGATAGTAAAATAAGGATTAATAAATACGAAAACCACTGGTTACGAAACCAGTGGTGGAACCGCATAAGCCAAGGAGCCAACTCCTCGCATGTAACCTCCCCACGAATCAGACCCCAATTTCTAAAATATGTAGCCAACAATCAGCCAAGTCTCATTCTTATTGGCCTTCAATAAATAACCTTAACCTTCCAATCAAATCTAATATAATATTGTTATATAAATATATATGCCGAAATTAATGAAAGCATATGCAGAGCAATTAATGAAAGCATATGCATATGAGAAATTGAAAATTTTGGTTGAATTTTCCTTACGTGAAGTAGTTCCTCCATCTTTGGTCCGTGTTCACGCCACACGCACGCATGTTAGTTTTCTGCTCCGCTTTATTTTATTTTCTGAATAAATCAGGTTCTAGAAGTGACAAACCCTACTAACCTATTTTAATATATGGGTAAAAATAAATTATAATTTGATCCATTAATCACCAATCAAATTTAAAGACATTATTTAATAAATACTTGCCAATTAAGTAACTATAATTATTGAATAGTTCAAATTTTCAAACCAATTTCACCGACTAATCATAAATGACTTGGGACAACTATCGGTAGGGGTAAAATAGTAATTTTGTATAAATTTCTAAAAATGACTTTACGGATCATTACATACGTATACATACATGACACATGATACATACAATATGTGATACTTAATGCATGTAATATCAAAGTAACAATCATAAAAAAATAGGTTTGCAACAAACTTATAAAAGGATTATTCTATTTAAAATGTTTATGAACGAAAAATAAAATCCATAAATACATAGGTTAAAAAAGAAAATATCATATATAATATAAAAACATGTTACATGGATGGGGGATTAAAAATGACAATGGTAAAATAGATTTTTGCCTAGAATAAAGAGGGAAAATGACTATTTTTCATAGTTGAGGGGAGATTTTAATTTTTAAACCAAATTTAAAGGTGTAAATGATTTTCGCTCATTTGAAAAATGAATGACACTTTCCCTTTGTATCGATTCTTTAAATTTTCAATTTTATACGTGGCATGTTTAAGATCAAAATATTAACATGTATTTTGATACATTTGGCATATCTTTAATATTATATCACAAATTAAAAAAATTATCTTAAACTCCGTATCAAATCAAAATAGACCAAACAAATTGAAACAAAAGAACTAATATTTTTATTTTCCAATTTTTTGTAATTAAGTAGGTAGTGATATATAATTCCACATGCACCGCTCTTAACTTGGCATACGCATCACTCTATTGGTCTTCCTGTCATAAATTGTTATGATCCAACATATCAGACCATGCAGACACAGAGGCGTATTCAAGGGTTCACCGGGTTCACGTGAATCCATGCTCTTCTCCCGAGATCATGTATAGTAGTATTATACTTTTAAAAATTATTGAAATATAAATGTGTGATGATCATATAATGTGATGATAATTGGGTGCTCCTCTCTGCGTGAGGTTATAAATTTGAATTTTATATTTACCTTGTTTTATTTTCTTTCTAAAATTAGATAGCACCTCTCTAAGTGGTTATTGGTAGCACTTTTGACATTTTAATTAATTCATATATATATGAATTAATTTTGGAACTATAATATTAAAAATTTTAACGTTTTTTAGTATACAAACTTAAATTTTGAACCGATCAAATTTATATTTTAGATCAACATTTTTGTAATAGTGCACCCATCATCTCGAAATTCTGGATACACCTCTGCAAACACTTACTCTAACACCTGGATAGGAGAACACTTACAACCCAATTTGAATTAAAACATGCGTAAAAATAAATGAATCATGAGCTAACATCTTAAATGGTTATGAAATCACTATAAATTGATTTAAACCTCCAAAGTTATTTTACAAGGAAACATACTAAAACTCCTAAGGAACTAGTCTAAATAGGTACAAGAGCTTCTAGGAGTACAGTTTAAAAAGAAACAAGGCATAACTCTCATTTTAAGGAAAGAGGAATAGAAGGTGTCAAAGATCATCATCGTCTTCACCTATGAAACATCAGTGAATTCCTACAACCAAAGTATACAACATAATATAAAATAGACATTTAGAAAGGAACATGCAACATGAAAGTTGCATCACCATCCCAGTCTTAAAGTTACATACCCATAAACCAATACACTTTGAACTCAAGCCTCCTATCTCATTCCACTGCCAAATATAATATTTATACATTCAACCCTCTTGCCACTCTAAGGCTTCCCAACCCTACATTTTATGTCCTCTTAAGGCTTCTCAAACCTACTTGTTATTTCATTTTGAGGCTTTCCAAGCCTACATGCTATGTCATTCTAAGCCTTCTCAAGCCTATTTGTTATGTCACCACAATGACAAATCATAGTTAAATTCTCATACCAACTTCCTGGCCCTTTTAGAACAGTACATGAAACTGACATCTTAAACCAACTCATCCATACCAAACTAAATCAACGCCACTTATAACACCAAAATCATCATAATAAATAAAAACACATTCTAGACAACTAAAGAATTGAGTCTAACCTAATTGTAAAAATAATTTAGACAACTAAAGAAGTTAAAATAATTATGCAGAAATAAACCCCTAAGAACTAAGTTGTTAAATAAATAAATAAATAACATACAATTATAATCACATGCAGTCCTCATCTAGTGTGCACAATAATCAATAACAACATTAGCATAACATGCCATATCTGATTCATCACATCTTTTAAGTAACTCGGACAACTCAAGGATCCAACATGCAACAATCACATTTTGAAGAAGTAAAATCGGTTCACACATGGAATCATAAACAGATACTTGGTCCTCTCATGGAACCCAAAGTCAACCTATTAGTGTACCAGTGTGGTACCTGACCCAATCATATATGGATATCTCCATACCAGGTGAGGTACTCGAGTAAACCATTAGTATATACTAACTGTGGTATTCGAACCAACTGTAAGGATATTTTGTACCAGGCGTGGTAACTAAGTCATTCGTAATTAGTGTACATACGTGGTACTCGCGCCAATCATATATAGATATGCATGTACCAAGTGTGGTACCCAAGCCAACTATTAATATATATCAGGCGTGGTATCTGAGCTAATCATGAGGATATTTTGTACCAAGTGTGGTATGCGAATCAACTATCAAACACCATGCACAATCACAAACAAAATAAACAATAGCACTTGAAAACCACATGTCACATAATCGATTCATTATATGAAATTGTCAACATGTTGTCATTACATATGCTCTCATATGGTATCCCTATTATACATTCACAAGTGATACAACAGGCGGTAAACATTCATACATATATATATAATGAATAATGAATAACACAATCATACCAATATATCAATGACCCAATACTGAACCCCACTATGAGTATATATGATTTTTCATTGATTACTACGAATTCTAGATATGATTATAACCTAACAATTTCATAACACTTACCTTACAATTACCACCAAATCACTCCAACAAGAAAACTCAATGTTAATTATCAAGAACTAGAGAACCGCTCCCTAGTCATTATTTTTTCCCTTCCTTAACAACAATAAACAACAACTTTTAATCATCTAGACTTTGTTTCTGAAAACCTAGTTATAAAATCTCTGGTCAATCAACAAAAAATCATGCAATGAGAAATACGTCTAAACTACTCAGTAGGCTCGCAAAATTTGATTTTTTTTGGTGAAATTTTAGCTTGTTCTTGATCTAAAATAATAATATAATATAAAATCAATCATAAATGACCTAATTATTTTCAGATCATATCAAAATCTCAAACTCTAGGCCAACCATATAAATTTTCCACCCACACCAGGGTTTTTCCACCCTTAATTCACTTAAAACTACCAATTTCATGGTTACATTAGAGAATTACGATGAATAAATTGAGAAGAAATATTTCTCAGATTAGCTCAAGGTCTTACACCCTAAAATTCTCATAAATTCAGATGTTACCCACCTTAGAATGAATTCAAATCATCTCTAAGGACCACAATTATATTTACTAAGGACTAAGGAATCAAACAAATGTTAGATTGATGAAAGAACTTATCTTAAAGGTGGAAATCAATGAAAAGTCGAAGAAAATGCCCCTCTCTTGCCCTAGCCTGGTCTTGAACAAGTTTTGGGAGAAAATAACGTTTTAGGTCTAAAAATTGCATTTAAATGCATGTAACCCGTTGTAGCAGCTCCGCTACAGCGACCTGATATGGACAATCTCTAGTAAAACGGTTATAACTTTTTATTCTGAACTCCAAATGAAGTTAACTTGGTGGCGTTGGAAAGGAGATTCATAGAACTTTAATTTGATAGGTCACGAGACACCTAACTCATTATAAGATGAAAGATATGATCGTTTGAAGTTGATATTAGTTTAAACATACGCCTGACACTAAATCGGTAGAGCACTTTCAACTTAACTTTGTGACAGAGAAATGTCACGACACAACCCACCGAGTCGTGCGGGCACCTACTCTAACACCTGAGTAGGAGAACCCTCATGTCCTAATAGTTAAAATCATGTGGAAAATTAATAAAGCAGGAGAATAAATTAGTTTCATATAATATTTTATAAACACAAGAGTTTTAAACGACTCAAAGTTAAGACTTGTAAAGTAATTAACACCCCATGGATCTAGTCTAAATAGGTATAAGAGCTTCTAAGATTACAAGATACGAATGCGATAATAAAGACACAGCTCCCACCATGCGGAAGGAAAAATAGAAGTTGTTGAAGATTTTCTTCGTCTTCACCTAATGAAACATGACCAACCCTACATACAGACTATGCCAAAAAGGCATAACAAGAGTAGTATCAGTACAACCACATATACTGGTAGACATCATCGGTCAACCTGAATACCCACCACATAATATAGGAAATCAACTGGCGAAACATGCAATAAGACCAATCGCTCCTCCTCCTTTATATTTTGCCTACTGGTACCATTCTTGATATTAACAACATGCTAGTTCACTTACCTCTAACCCCTTACTTACTTCATTCATGATTGCACCTAATCAATTAATCCCTTAAGGACATTCCAGATATATCACTACCAACCCGATCAACCACTCACAATACACCCTTACGTTTTCCTCATCTCTACTCAACTTAGGACCCCCATTACACCCATCGAGGTGTGCTGTCTGTTTATGTTACCATTCCCCAATAATAATACTCATGACCTCATTCTAAATACAAGGATTGCACCAGGACCCTTAGTTCCTCTTTTACCATTCTACAACCCGAATTGAGACTCTCTCATTCACTATTCCTTGCACCACAACATATCTCAAATAACTTACAACATCACAAATCCCACATAAAAGAACATAAAGTACAAACCACCAATCATTCCAGGAAATATGCCCAATTCCACATTATCAGTAATACGAGCAATTACACATATAAGACAAGTTAATGGTCCTCTTATGGAATTCACACCCAAATTGTTAGTGTACTGGTACGTGGTACCCGTTCCAAGTTAGTGTGTCGGATCGTGATATCGGTATCAATGTTTATGTCAGTACGTGGCAACCGATCCCAGTTAGTGTGTTGGAACGCAACACCCGATCCATTCAACAAGCCACAATCACAATCATAAGTATATTATCATAATCATACAACCAAGTCATGATTCATGACATTCAATTATCAGTCTATCCTCATTTATGATTAGTGTGATCAATGATGTACCATTCGCATACATCCATGTATCATAATGAAGCATGATCAAACTTATATCACATAACATGATATCACAACCATAACTTACAATACTTACATCATATAGTCAAGTGCTCAAGCTCCTGGCATGTATTGTTCATAATCAATTCATTAGGTTCGTTACTTTGGTTACATTTCGCTTATACGCATACATATCATACATACACCAGTTAACACCATCCTACAAATAGGAAATCACAACTATTCCTAACCCTAACTCACGAAAAATAGGGGTTTTTCCTACGGTTTACGTCTAATGTAACACTTAAGGATATACGCATAATCAACCCTTGTTCGGTGCACAAAAACCTAAGCATGAATTTTACCGTCAATTTCAACATACCACGCAGTGAATAACGGATTTGAAACTACTTAATTAAATAAACCTAGCCTACCTGGGCGCCAAGCAGTTGCACGAGATTTATATCAAGTTCTGGTTTTTCGGACGATGAGATGGTGATCTTGACCGGAAATCTGCAATCCATCGACCTCCTTACGCTAGAAATCTATTTGTCCTTCCTTCCCAAGCTTGAAGCAGTTTTTTGGAGGGTTTCTAGGGTAATCCTAGCATATTTTGGGTGTTTTTAGAAGAAGGAGAAAATAAGACTTCACGTTATTTACATTCTGCCTCGCCTATCCCGCTCTGGCGGCTACTTACCTCGCTGTGGCACTGCCGCCCTAACGGCATTTGGCCCGCCCTGGCGGGACAGTGTCCCCAATATTTTCCTGAAGTTTTGCTTTTCCTAAATAACGACGGCTCGGGTCGTTACAAGAAATTATACAACCTTAATTTATAACTTATGCACTCACATACCAAGAGATTGATTTCGACCCTATGACATACGAGATTCATATACCTTTATCAGAGAAATTTTCAGTAACGACGATATATGTCGTTACATAAATACTTATCCACTTCATAATTTTTAATAATAATTACATATTATCTTACTAATTAATTATTTTGTACTGATTTCAAGTTAGATACACCACTCTTTCAGATTTTAAGTCAAATACATAAATAAAAAAAGGTAAATAATAGTTTTTTTTTATGTCAAATACATTCAGAAAGAGTTAGTGTATCCATGTGTGAGAGAGTTAGTGTATCTATGTGAATCAAATTAGATACATGTATCTATGATATCAGATACATTGTAAATACATTATGAAAATGCAGATACGTAGAGAGAAATGAACTAGAGAACTAATGTATACTATGTACATGTGAATAAATTACACATAATTTGAGTGACACGCTCATGACATGTTTTCTAGAAAGTCAATATAACTCATACGTATTCGAGATAGATGTATCTAAATGTGTCAGATACTCAAATATATGTAATTACCGAAGTAAATGTGATACGAAATATAATTTCAAGATAATTAGATACTAAACTAGTGGTATTTGTATTGTTTGCTCTACTATTTATTAGGAAACAAGAATGAAAATGGACTTAGGTTGGGTGTAAGCTGATTTGAAAGTATTCCGGGTTTCGAGTGTGGTATTTTAACTTTTTTGAATTTATGTTATAAAATTTCGGTTAAACCCAAGAACTGGTACCCTAAAATTGAGAATAGAACTGATGACAACTGAGTATCAAAGTTTTAGAAATATTAAATCGAAATCGAAAAATCAAAGCATCAAATTAGTTTTATTTTTGGTGTTTATCCTACCCCTAGATACAAGGCTCGTGACCTATTTTTTATCACATTACCACAGACAAAATCATCGCAATTCATGATTTAGCCTATGTTGGTTCTTATGTGCACACTCGAAGGGTAAGAACTACAAATTTTCTTATAAGCAATAAAAAAGGCAAAACGAATCGTACGTAAGGTATAATCCAAATATGATTTTTAAATAAAAAATATTTTTGAGCCTACCGAAAAAGTGTTCAAATACATTGTTCCAAAAACATGTCTGAATACATTGCTATAATTCAAACTCGTGTAGCATTTGAATTAATTATTGATAACATCATATTTACATTTTGTAACCGTCTCTTCAATTCTCCGTGTTGACTTATTTAATCTATTGATTTAAATTTTCATTTATCTCGCCATTAATTTTCTTTTTGTAACGTATGTCCTTGACCTAAATAAACGTATCTGTGAACAAAATAAACATTGAAAAATTCTCTCGTTTTTTGAAGTTGTTCTTCTTTGATTGTTTTCTAAGCAATTTTTTGTTGTACAGATTTCAAATTTTCAATCACGGATTGCACACATTTTCGAAGTGATTGTAGAACCTTGGAGAGCGATCGTCATAACGATTTGCATCTTAATCAAGTCGAAATCTATGAAGGAACATGTTTCAAAGTGACTATGGAATCTTGCGGAGCAATCCACCATAACGCTTGCATCCCAATCGAGTCAGAGTTGCTTTCAAGACAATGATTTGCCATGACATATGAACTCGATAAGTTTTTACTGTTTATTTTTATTCTATTTCAGTGTCAAAATTATTTTATTTTTTCTAAAAAGAGATACTTTGATTTTAAGATAAATTATTTTGATATTATTTTATTATCATCAAGAAAATTTCATCTTATTTTTTAAGCACAACGTCTTAATCATAATAACAATTGACATGTCGTTATTATGATTCTTCTTATATTTTAATTATTATTATTTTTAAAAATATCCTTCCAATATGTAAAGTATTTTCTAACTAGCAAAAACATTAAATATATTTATTCGTTTCCTTTTATTTGTACAGTTTTTAACTTTAGATGTCATTTAAGAAACGATAATTAATATTAATATTTTTCTGGCACAATGTCATACTTATATTAATTGATGGATAGTCATAAGTCTTGATAAATGATTTAAGAAAATAAATAATTAATATTGAGGTAAAATAGAAAAATAAATAAATTGTCTTTTCTTGATATCTTAAAAGGGAGATAAATAAAAATAAACATATAAAATAATTTATAAGTATATTCTTAATATATTTAAGGAAAGGGTCAAGCTTACCCCTCAACTTTCATTTAATAATAAGTTTTACCTTCTGTTATACTATCTGACCATTTATAACTTCGTCGTCTCTAGACCTATCACTCGTACTCCTCAATTGAATGAACAAAACCAAATCAAGTAAGGTTATCAAATTTCAATTAAAATTATCCAATTTTCTCTTTTAACTCGAACTCGACCCACTATACTAAACAAACTCATAACAAACTAAATTTTCAAACCTATATCTCCTATTTTCTTCATCTCTTTCATCCATTTTTACAACAAAACAAGTTTTAGTGTTCTTATGAGAAATTAGGTTCCAAATCCATAGTGATTTTTCAATCTAGTTTTTCAAATTGGGTTGTATAAACTACACCAATGTTTCTTCAATTTCCATTTTGATTTCTCTTAAATAGCATTAAGAAGTCCTCCAACAACTTAAAGAAAAACTCATATGGAAATTGAAGGAACAATTGGTGTGATATAAAATCCAATTTGAAAGATAGATTGAAACAACACTGGGAATTTGAAGTCTCGTTTCTTTAGGGAACACTTAATTTGTTTTGTTATAGAAATGAATGAAGGAGATTAAGGAAAATGGAGATATGTGTTTGGAGATTTAATTTGCTATGAGTTTATTTAGTATAGTAGATCGAATTTGGATTAAATGAGAAAATTGTGTAATTTTAATTGAAATTGAATAACTTTACTCGATTTTGGGGTTTTTCATTCCATTGAGGAATATGAGTAGTAAGTTTAGGTTCAACGAGGTTATAAATGGCTGAATAATGTAATAGAGGGTAAAGTTGACTTAAAATGAAAGTTAAAGAGTAATTTTGACACAATGATACTATAATGAAACGAGAAAGTGTAACAAACACTCTAAATTTAACACAACTTAAGCAAATTTAATATTTATATCAAATTATTAACTATTATGTTAAGACTTAAGATATTTACACTGTGCTGAATTTATTTTTTAAATATTTTTTTCATCTCAAAATATTTATATTTTTATTAGAAATATTTGTCATTTTAAACGTTTAAGATAAAATTAGTTACTTATTTTTTCCACTTTATTCTTAATATTAATTATTCTTGAAGATTACAAATACCTCAATTATGTCAGATAAATAGGTAAATATTCATTGACAAGAAATTGATTATATCTTAAGACATAAATAAAAATAAAAATAAATTAATTCCTTTTAATTAATATTTTTTTAAAAAAAATATAAATAAAAACATTACAAGTATCACGTATTTAATTAAAAATTGATAATAATACAAAAGTGTATCTCCTTAGATTCACCATTATGTCCTTTGTCAAGATATTTTTCTTGAAATTTTAAGCATTTTTCTTGTCATTTTTTTTTATATCTTGTATACTGACAAAAAAAAAAGTTTATTATATCTTAAAGAGAAATTGCCTCTTTTTTTTCTTTTGCATCTTAGGGGCCTTAATTCTTAAGGTTAGAAAGAAAAAGGACCCTACTAGTTTATCAATTATTCCCGACAGGTGGGATTATTATAATTAAACCAAAAGGCAAATTTCTTTATGCCCAAATATATTAGTACTAATTTTCTAGATTTTGATGGTTGGGCAAATAACAATTTTCACTTATTTTTTAATAATTTATTTGATTTTCTTATTTGCAATATTTAGTTTCATTTTATTTCTTCATTTATTTGAAGAAGTTGAATGAATAACGACATGAGACTGTTTAATAAAATTTGAGTATATACAAAATAGAAACACATAATCAAATATTACATATTTAAACTTTAGGAGAGATTTATGTAATTATTCCAAAATGAATAAATGAACAAAGAGAAATAAATTATTTTACTTGTGTGTCACTTTCAAGTACTAAGGTGCTCTAGATTGTCCATATCAAAGAAAATATTACGCTTCACAAAAGTCTATAAATAAATAATAAATAAATCAACAACAATGGAATAAGTTTATTAGATAACGGAAACAATAAAGAAATAAAGAAGAAGCACACAATGGAATCCCAACTTTAATTATTTCATAATTATAAAATTTATTTCCGTGCTTCATAGTAATAATTACTACTATCATTTATTGTTTTAATTCTTTCATTATTATACTACAGTTTTGGTATAAGAGTTAGGTGAAACATATTTTAGCAAAATATAATTTTGGTTATCGCTTAGTTTTTATTCTTCGATATTGTATTACACTTTTTATTGGCATATATATTTTGTATCTTATTTTTTTTATGATCCTATATTGTATATTTTTCTTTACATCGAAAATTTATCAAAAATAATTTTTCTCATTCAAAATAAGGTCAATATACATTATATTCTTTTATGACGTTTTTTGAAAAAAAAAGTCACATTTTTTCTTTTTAAAGTTACTTTTCAATGCTCGATTTATTTTCTTCTTACTTTGACAAAAAAGTATAGTACTTATTTTATTGCAAAAACTATGAAGCAAATATAATTCAAAAATTGAAAATATTTATAGCCAAAAGAATTTTCACCTTGTATTGTTTCCAGGGGCGGCTCTACAGCTTTGCAAAAAAAGCAATTGCCTTAGGCCCCAAAATTTAAGGGGCCTCATTTTAAAAAAAAAAAAATAGGTTATAAGTATTTTTTAAAAAAAATATCGAGTATTATTTGTAGAAAATAAAAACTTTTTATAAAAGAGCAAAGAAGTAATAGAAATTTGACAAATTATGAATACTATGTCTCAAGAAAGATCAAATAATTGACTATAATAAACTTCATAAAAAATATATATTCAAATTTAAGGCCTCCATTCGGATTTGGCTTTAGGCCACCGATTTATTAGAGCCGCCCCTGATTGTTTCAAATGCAACTTTAGTATTTTGGGAAAATAAATAGTAGTGGTTAGATATTAAATTTGAAATCTATTTACGATTCTCAAATCTATTACTCCAAGATTTATCATAAATATTACTATTAAAAAGAAATTTTATCATAGTAGATATTTTTTTTATATAACTTAGGAGAACTATTGAAAATACAAACTTGGAGTAAACTATTAGTTTTATTTATGAACTAGTGATAATCTTAAAAATATTCATCTACTTGATTAACTAAATTTAGATATACTTTTGATACATTTTTGATTTGTTGCATGACATAGCAAGTGGTCTCAAGCTCTTGTAGAAACATGCAACTCTTAATAAAAGTCGAAAAGTGTTGAAAACACTTATAAACTTAGTGATAATTTAGGAATGTATTTCATTCATGTTATAAGATTTAAAGTATACTTAAGTCCAATTAGTCAAGTAAATAAATATTTTTAATATTGTTAATAGTTCGAGGATGAAACTAATAATTCGAGCCGAATTTAGGGATAATATTAAATTGTGAGACACCTCTTTTCCACTCCACTCTGTTTCTCTCTCTTACTTAGCTGCACTTCTCACTCCTTTCTCTCTCTCTCTAAAACTCCATCTCCATTCTTACGCGATCTCTTCAAATTAACTTTCTCCAATTCGAATTCTTGGACCTCTGTCTCTCTTTCTATTTCTCTCTTTCTCTGTCTCTCGGGAAAATCTTGGAGAGGGGACAGGGAAGCTGAGATTTTTCTAGGGTTTCATTTTGAGCTAGTAGTACCTGAGTTGGATTCAGGAGGCCGAATCTGAAGCGAGCTGTTTGTGTTCGATATGTGACAGCAGAGAACTTTAGAGGTGAGGTTTTGGTGATCTTTCTTTTCAATTTTAGGAATTAATTTCTGGCTGTTATACTTGTTAATCTGTGCTTTTTGTTTTTTTACTAGTTTAAGTGCATTGTTTGTGTTTTAGATCTGTGTGGAAAGGCTGTGTTTTTTGAGTTTTTAAAATCATGATGATTGCTGTACTCAACTCTAAAAAGATCAGTAGCATAATCGAGAAAACTCACCCCAATTAAATTGATTTGCTTCTAAGAGGAACACTACTTGCAAAATTGGAACATTGATTAACCATGGATAAGAGTTTATGTGAAAGACACATGTTATGTATCTATTGGTTTGATGCAAACATGGGGAGATGGCAAGAGATGAAAAGTACTATCTTTTTGCTGTGATTTCTGAAGAAGATTTGGGTACTGGAAATGAATTTCATCCTGGATGAGCTGAGGGTTCTCTCATATTAGGAGACCCATTAATCTTTGAAATGGGATAACATAAATTAGTAGAAGCAGGTTGAGGGGGCTCATTTTTGAGAGGTGAAAAAGTAAGATAAATTTTGATTCCACGGTTTCAAGATTGGTGTCAGAAAGACTTATCGGAAAGGGAAAAAATTGGTGTCAGAAGGGAGTTATTTCCTTGAACTAGATCATGGGTTAACTTCATGTTCATGGCTGATTAGCGTTTAATTGGTTTGCTTGGAAGTTTCTTGTAAAATTGCTTAGTTATCTGTAATAAATAAATAAATAAAGAACCAGGGTGGAAATTTCTGTTTTATTATGCAGGTGATTTATAAGTGACAATTAAATTGTTGGAACCAAATATCTGTTTACACAAATCAATAAGAAGGTGAAAAAAGGTTTGATCTCCTTATCTTAGTTGTGCTTGTCCAGAGTCTTAACTACTTGGTCTCTAATTGATTCTCTCAACGTTCTTTTTTTGATGAGCTTACATAAGCATTGGTTACCATGGTTGTATCATGAAGCCGACTGCTTTAGTTGACTAAATCTGTCATCTGTAACTCTATAAGCATGTCCTTGGTCGTGCTGAGTGCTGACACACAACAATCAATCTTGAAAGACAACTATTTTGTCTAAGGATGCCTAACCGCCACACTGATCATACGGGGGGGGGGGGGGGGGTAGGGGGGACACTGAGGTGGATAGTTTATCTGGGGTGGATCAACATCATGCCTATGTTGGAATATTTATATGTGATATTTATCTTTAGAAATTTTAATTTCAAATAAATGGAGGGATTGGCATATGCATTATAGCAACAGATTAAGATTCTATAATCTCCAAATTCTTAACTCAAGCATGCTAATCTTTTTCTGCTTGCAGGTTTATTGTCCAATATAAGGCTGGTTATTTGGAAATTATGTTGTAGTAAGTTGTCTATTGATTTAGCTAATTTTTAGCTCAAGGAAATATGCCTTCATGGTGGAAATCATCAAAAGAAGCTAAGAAGAAACCAACAAAAGAAAGTTTTATTGATACATTGCATCGCAAGTTTAAGAGTCCAGCTGAAGTTAAATCTCCCGGTAAATCAGGAGGTTCTCGAAGGCATAGCAGTGACATTGCTTCTGAGAAGGGTTCTTTGTCCCAAGCACAATCAAGAGCGTCATCACCTTCTAAACATGTATCAAGATGTCAAAGCTTTGCTGAAAGGCCTATGGCCCAACCACTACCACTTCCTGGTGTGCGTCCACCAAATGTAGGTAGGTTGGATTCTGGAATCAGTCCATCAGCAAAGTCCAGAGTAGAGAAGGCCTCAAAGCCATCCTTGTTTCTGCCTCTCCCCAAGTCTGCATGCATCAGACACAGACTCGACCCTGCAGATACCGATGGAGAGCTTGTCTTTGCATCTATTTCAAGCGAGTGCTCTATTGAGAGTGATGATCCTATTGATTCACGTCAACGTAGTCCACTTGCAACTGATTATGAAGCTGGGAGCAGAATTGCTGCTGGTAGTCCTTCCAGGTTAGCTAATGTAGAAGGTCATTCGGAAGAAAATTTGGTCATTATAGATTCTTTTCTTTCAAAAGTTGGCGCTTTTTCCCTTGGCCGGCTTTAATTGCTTTGGGTTGTGTTTTTTCTTGTTAAAACATTTGGTGCTTTCTTTTGATAAGTAATTATAGTACCTTGATTGACACAATTCTCTTTTCTTGTTGGTTTTGAAGTTTGGTTGTTAAGGATCAATCTGCAGTTGGACAAATTAGCTTGAAAGAAACTACAAGACCAGTTAGTCTTTCACCAAGTAGAAATGTTTCCTCTGTATCTCCTAAGAGAAGACCTTTAAGTAGTCATGTGACCACTCTACAGGTGCCTCCTCCTGGAGCCTTTTGCAGTGCTCCCGATAGTTCTATGTCAAGTCCTTCTAGAAGTCCTATGAGAGCTGCTGTAAGTGAGCAAGTTACTAGTTCTACTCTATGGGCCGGAAGGGCTTATCCAGATCTTCCTTCACTTGGATCTGGCCATTGTTCAAGCCCGGGGTCTGGTCAGAATTCTGGACATAATTCAATGGGAGGAGATATGTCTGGACAACTGTTTTGGCAGCCTTGTAGAGGAAGTCCAGAGTACTCTCCTATTCCTAGTCCTAGGATGACAAGTCCGGGACCTAGCTCGAGAATTCATAGTGGCGCTGTCACACCAATTCATCCTAGGGCTGTAGGTGGAGCCGCTGAATTGCAGACTAGTTGGCCTGATGATGGAAAAGCACAAAGTCACCCCTTGCCTCTTCCTCCTTTGACAATTTCCAACTCTTCGCCCTTTTCACATTCCAATTCAGTTGCAACATCTCCCTCGGTGCCTCGTAGCCCAGGTAGAGCTGAGAACCTTGCTAGCCCTGGCTCTCGTTGGAAAAAAGGAAAATTGCTGGGAAGAGGCACATTTGGACATGTTTATGTTGGTTTTAATAGGTATATTCATTGACCTTGGCCTTTTGAAGTAAATACAATTCCAACATGTTACTTAAGCGTGCCCATTGGCATGTGCAAATCAAAGATTGACAGCCTGAAGATTTGTTTAATACCTGGCCTTGTCTATTCTGCAGTGATAGCGGTGAAATGTGTGCAATGAAGGAGGTTACATTATTTTCAGATGATGCAAAGTCAAAGGAAAGTGCAAAGCAGTTGGCACAAGTAAGTTCATCATATAGGGTTTAATGTTTGTGGACTGCTTAGAGTTGTTGGTTCCTGAGTCATAATATATTCATATGTTTTCATTTTTGAGTATGCTCTTATGTTCAAATATTTTGCAGGAGATTGCATTGTTAAGCCGATTAAGGCATCCAAACATTGTTCAGTACTACGGGACAGAAACGGTGAGCTTCAAAGGATATTAGCAGCCTTATCAATTAAGATCTTAAGATTTTAATTACATAATTGGTCAAAATTCTTGATAAAAAGAAATTGGTCAAAATGTAGCACTCCAAATTTTAGATCCGATCTAAGTGGGGAATGATTATAAACTTTATTATATGAGAGCCATATACTTTTGCTTGCTGAAATTGTCATGTTTTTGAGCTGTCATTTCTTCTGAATTGTTTACCTCAATCAGGTTGGCGATAAACTGTATATCTACTTGGAATATGTATCTGGTGGGTCCATTTATAAGCTTTTACAAGAATATGGTGCATTTGGAGAAGCAGCGATCCGTAGTTATACTCATCAAATCTTATCAGGGCTTGCATATTTACATGCTAAAAACACAGTGCATAGGTAAATATTGCTTTTTTGGTTGAATAATTTATGTTAAGTTTCATTCTTTTAGCAGTATTAACCTGTATACCCTGATTGTCTAACTCTGCATTTTCACAGAGATATTAAAGGAGCAAATATTCTTGTTGATCCAAATGGGCGCATAAAGCTAGCAGACTTTGGAATGGCAAAACATGTAAGCTTAAGCATAGACTCTAAGGGCGTTATATTGTTAGATGATCTCGATTGCTGGATGAAATTATCAATTGGAGATAGCGTATGGATTTTCCCCCTTCCAGATCTGCTTTTCCATCTAATTAATACTGCTGTTGTTGGAATGGATTATGGATATATCTTTTTCTAATCATCTGGCTTTTTCCTTGTTTTTGGAGTGGTAATTGTTAAGTACAGAATTCAATCCCTTAAGTAATGCACTTGGGATATTGTCAACCTTGTGCCATATGAATACTTTTCCCTCTGTAGGTGTGCTCTTCAGGCTGAAACTCATACCTTTAATTTTTCAATCACAAATTTGCAGATCACAGGGCAATCATGTCCATTATCATTCAAGGGAAGTCCTTACTGGATGGCCCCTGAGGTAAGGATTGATTTGGGAAGTATTTGAAAGTTTTTTATGTGCCTTGGTTACTTATAGAGTTATAGTTCGACTCCAAAGTGCCTCTTTGCTGTTGTTTCAGGTTATAAAGAATTCTAGTGGCTGCAACCTTGCTGTTGATATATGGAGTCTTGGGTGCACCGTCTTAGAAATGGCTACATCAAAGCCTCCTTTTAGCCAGTATGAAGGGGTGAGTAATTTGGTCGAGGATCATTAATTGAGCATTTCCTGCCTCTTTTTTTCTTCTGGAAATTTTCTGTAGATTAATGTTTTGCCATAATTTAGTTTGTGCTAGCAAGTTGTGCAATGCCAGTGCATTCCCCTGACCTATTATATGTGGTGTTTGATGTCTTCTGGCCCAAAGGTTGCTGCTATGTTTAAGATTGGAAATAGTAAAGAGCTCCCAACTATACCAGAACAGCTCTCAGGTGAAGCTAAAGATTTTGTGAGGAAGTGCTTGCAGCGTGAGCCCCGTCTTCGTCCTACTGCTGCTCAGCTATTGGATCATCCTTTTGTGAAAAATGTGGCAACTCTGGAGAAGCCAAATATTTCTCCTGCACCTGCAGATCCTCCATGTGCAGGAGCAAATGGTGTTAAATCTCTGGTACACTTCTGTTTAATTTAGTCTTCTTTTCTCTCTGTTGTTAAGACATTGGTAGTCATTTTTCTTATTTTCAGAAACAGGAAGGCTGTGCTGATGATACTGATAAAAGTACACTGGCACATTTGTTCTTCTGTGTCCATAAAATGATTCTGAATCAGCAATTAGTTTTTGGCAAAATTAACTGATTGGTTACATATATCCAACGGCTTTGTTTATTTGAAATCTGTTGATGGCATATATTCTTAAGTTACTTTCCTGATTAAGATTAGTTCAAGTATATTTGAAGCTCATACAGTACCAATGCAGATGTCGGTAATAATGTACTGGAATATGTATTCAGTTCTATTAACTTGTCGCATGCGACTCAGAGAATGGCTGGTTCTAAAAATTAACTGATTGGTTACATATATTCAACGGCTTTGTTTATTTGAAATCTGTTGATGGCATATATTCTTAAGTTACTTTCCTGATTAAGATTAGCTCAAGTATATTTGAAGCTCATACAGTACCAATGCAGATGTCGGTAATAATGTACTGGAATATGTATTCAGTTCTATTAACTTGTCGCATGCGACTCAGAGAGTGGCTGGTTCTAAAAATTGGGTCGTTTCCTTGTGGAAAAGGAGACAATTTAACTGAATATGTAAATATGGTAAGGTCTTATATTGTTTGATGTGTGCTAATATAATTTTAAGATTAGTTCAAGTATATCTGAAGCTCATACAGTACCAATGCAGATGTTGGTAATAATGTACTGGAATATGTATTCAGTTCTGTGAACTTGTCGCATGCGACTCAAAGAGTGGTTAGTTCTAAAAATTGGGTCATTTCATTCTGGAAAAGGAAATAATTTAACTGAGTATGTAAATATGGTAAGGTCTTATATTGTTTGATGTGTGCTATATAATCTGTGTACTGGAGTTTGTAGCTTATTGTAAAATGGGTTCTTACAATAAACAACAACATACGCAGTGTGATCCCACAAGTGGGGTCTGGGAATGGGTTCTTACAATAATGAACATATATTTTTTCATTAAGTAGTTTCTGTTATCTGTTTTTTTTGGGAACTGCGAGTTTTTTTGGGATATGAGTCTTTTAACTATCAGGAATACTTAAAAAGAGATAAAAAGGAAATTTACTAAGATAAGCTCATTACAAAAAAGGATCGTGAGAAACTTTCTACTTGCTGACCATTGTATTGCGTTCTGTCCTGTGTCTAAAAGCTGCTTCTTTTCCGATATTAACAAGCTAGATTCATTTGGATGGTCAAGTAAACTTGAAATCTAATGCTTCTCCCATCATCTTTTTCTTCCCCCCTATTTAATTGAAAGCAAAGAGGGTAGGATGATGTCTGAGTATGTGCCTTCATAAGCATAC
The DNA here is from genome assembly GCF_900185275.1 of Solanum verrucosum. Lineage (NCBI taxonomy): Eukaryota > Viridiplantae > Streptophyta > Magnoliopsida > Solanales > Solanaceae > Solanum > Solanum verrucosum. The sequence goes on from NW_026020814.1 coordinate 595,330, forward strand.
ATGTTTCTCATGTTAGAATGCCTTCTTTTTTGTCTTTGCTTTCCTTGAAGGTGCAATTTGATTGCCCCTGATGTTATATATAGTATTCAGCCTCAAGTGAGATTGGTGAGCTTAGTCTTGGTAGCTTCTTGATTCATAACATAGTAAGAAGCTTCATCTGTGGAAAATAAAGTATAAGTGAACCTCTACTTTTAAAAGGGAAGAAGAGAAATTAACTTGCTTTTAGCTTCTTGATTCATTACAGAGTAAGCAGGGTGGATCTAATGTATAAGTTATAGGTTCATCCAAACCCAGTAGCTTTGAATCGTGCTATGTAATTATTTACTGGATAATTAAACATATGTACAGGATCCCGACCTCAAACCCATAATGTGTAAATCCTGGATCCACTCTTGAGTGTAAAGAGATGGATAGATAGATAGAGAGAAACAGAAGCAAGTGAACCTTTTTTTTGTGCTGATGATCCTTATGAATATACTGGATTATGTCAATCCAGAATATTCATAAGAATCATCAGCACAAATTTTTGGGCTGGAAGACAAAAAGTGAGTTTTACATCAAGAGAAAACAAAATAACAAAAATACAATCCTTGTTTTTCTTACAATGAGTTTAAAATGAAGCAAGTGAACTTTTATGTTTTAAAAAATGAAAATTAACTTATCGGTAGCTGTAAGGAGATTTAGATGGAGGATGCTCATGGGCAGATATATGAAATGGTGATTGCATATTAATGCTGTTACACTGTTAGTTGTATTATTAGATGTTCGTATCTTTGTCCTAGCACCAGTATGAGGGAGCATGTCTTCCTTGGAACAGACGGTCTTCATTAGTCCCATGTTGGAATATCTAAAAGGATAGGACTAATCATCCCCTATAGAAAGGGGGAAGAAAGGGACTAATTACTACTCCCTTCATCTCAAATTATCCGTCATTTTTCTTTTTTACATGCCCCTTAAGAAAACATCAATTAGGAAGAGTTTTTGACTATTTTACCCTCATATATTGTCTTAAGATATAATCTCTTCATTAAATATTTACTCTATTGAGGAGTCTGAAGTCTTTAAGAATAACTACTACTAAGGAATGGAAAAAAGATAAAATTAATTTTATCTTGAACTTCTAAAATGACAAATAATTTGAGATAAAAAGTATTTTTAGAAATTACGATAGATAATTTGAGACGGAGGGAGTATATATTAAATTCATGATGTTGGAATGCATTGAATAGTAACTCCAGGTGAAATTTGCAGTATGACCGATGACGTAAACATTATCAATCTCCATCTTGGACTTCTGTGGCATGGCTTAATCTTACCGGTGTGTTCTTTTTGAATCTCAGGGCATTGGACAGACAAGGAATATCCCTACATCAGAATCAGAAAGACTTGCAACCCACTCATCCAGAGTGTCAAAATCTAATTTTCACTGCAGGTCTTTTCTCTTGATCATTTTATATTTTTTAACTTCTCTAATTTTTATTGAGAAGCTTTCAAAAGAAAGCAGTTGCCTATAAATTTTAATTCTGAATATACTAGAGAAAATAATGAAGGTAGTACTCATCTTTTATGATCACTGATATTCTTCTTTGATCTCCAGTGACATCCACATTACCAGAAACATATCATGCCCTGTCTCGCCAATCGGTAGCCCTCTTTTAAATCCAAGGTCACCTCAACACCTAAACGGGAGGCTGTCTCCCTCTCCCATATCAAGTCCTATCACCATGTCTGGCTCATCAACACCACTCTCTGGAGGGACTGGTGCTATTCCATTTCATCATCTTAATCAGTCAGTTTACTTACAGGAGGCAGCATCACTTCCACAGAGTCCTTACATGAATAGTCCTTCTTACTGGGATCCTGATGTTTTACGAGGGCCACCATCAGGATCTCATGCTTTCCGGGAATTGGCATCCTCTCAAAATGATTCTCTTGGAAAGCAGTTTGGGAGGACTACAGGAGGAGAGCTTTATGATGGGCAGTCAGTGCTGGCCAATCGGGTGTCTCAGCAACTCTTAAGGGATCATGTGAAATTGGTTCCTTCACTAGATCTAAACCCTTGTCCTCTTTTCGAAGGTCGGACAGGTGAAGCATGATTTTTTCTCTGTCAGATACAACATTCATGGGGGACTTTCCAGTTTCATAGTTTACTATCAGTGTATGTTGGTAACTTTGAAGGAAGCTGATTTGCACAATAAGGATCCACCGGGGGAAAAACTAGGAAATAAAATAGCATCTTCTTGAGCAGAACTTTATCCATTGTCGAGATCAACCAGCTGATCTTATTACCTCCGTCCTCCCTTGGGTCTAGTGTTACAAAGATGAAGCTTACTTCCCAGTGAATCTTTTGACTTTCATTGTAGCATCTGTGGACAGTGAAGCAGTTTGTAAAGTGTTGAGTGCCTTAGATCAGATTTGATGACCGAATGCGAGCCGTGAAAGGGGAGACTAGCTTCAAGTGATTCAATGTATAGCTGATCCTTCAACATGACATTTGTGGTACCAAACTTGTATATTTATGCTGTCCCATAGAAGAGAGAACAAAAGAAGCAAGCGTGGAAATTAAATAGGATTAGGGCCCTTTATCTTCCTCCTCTTCCCCCTTTGTGGACAGGAGGTTGGGGTTTGTTGTACAGTAAACAATGAACTGAAAATATTGCTGATTAAACAAGATCAGAGATGACAGCACATTTCTTATCAACAATTTGACCTTATGACTTCTGCTGTGTCTTAACTGAGTCAAACTTCAAGTATGTCATAATTCGAAAGACGTTTCCTGCATTATTCACTGCATTTTGACCATGTCTATGGGTCCTAATAAATTCCTCATTAACAGGTCATTTGGTTGGAAACAAGAGTTATTAAGTGTGAAATAAATAATTCCAGATTGCCTAGTACCTTCAACCAAACGTAGGATAAAATAGTTCTTAGATTATGCTTTCTTATACCTCACACCGAAGAGTATATTAGTCTCCATTCCCTTGTAAGTGATATGTTAGCCTTTTTAATTTGTACCAAAATAGGTAAACTATCAAGAAAGGTATTCAAAATTACCCTTGTAAAACAGATTTCAAAAAAAGAAAAAGAACTTGTCTACGTTTCTTATGCATCAACCAAAAGGCCGTGGTAAAATAACCACTTAATTGACTTTTTTTAATGGGTGTGGCAACCCCTTACAAAATAATTTAAAAGAAACTGGCTATATGCTCCAAATGCACGACATGGAATGAGCCAAAGGCCTCCTGGTTTAAGATTCCCAGTGTTGTAATGCTTTACAAACCACAAGATACACAGCACAGCAATGTGCAAATCCTCTTTACACGAAAGCAAGATTTAAAATTGCATGTTATGTTAGTGAACTAAACTCATGGTAAAATCCCACAATCTTTTTGCCAATCCAGCATCGTTAGCTTGGGGGCTTGCCTCAGCTATGTTGCAGTCTGCATAATATTTGCCACTTACACCTTTAACATCAGGATGCAAAGCCACATAACATGTTGTTGCAGATCCCTGCAGAGACCACTTTCACATCAGCAAATAGATAAAGAAACTTATGCAGACAAACATTGCTTGCCTACCAAACAGAAAGAGGTGCAACAGCCAAAACTAAAGATTCAATGTCATAACTAATTTATACATGTCAAAGAGATCTCATTCCCTTAACCCTCATAGCCACCAGGTGCCCAATATTTGCTAGCTGTTTTCATAAGGGCGTGGAATTGAAACTATAACAGTAGAAGCAGAGAAAAGAAAGGACCCTATGAGGTACTCTTCTTTTTAAAAAAAAGAAAAAAGGGTGACAAAAGTCACTACTTATAGATAACCTTCATGAATCTTGATTTCGACTTTAAATTCAAGTTCTAGAAATCACAATTCACATATCTAGCATTTCGTGGCCGTTGTGTGTTTGTTAATCTCAGTCTAAAATAAAAGAAATGAATAGGACTTCCAGCACTCCAACATTACCTGCTCAACATTTTTCATCACATGCTTGCCAATGACATTAACAATGCCTGCATCACATAAAAGAGGATAGTGGATTGAACATTTCTGAAAACTAAAAGAAAAAAAAAGTAAAATGTAAACAAGCTTCATGCATAAAGGATAATCACAGGACTCTAAACCACTTAACCATTATTCTCAGGGTCTATTAGTTTGAGGTGAGATATTGACGAAATCATGAAGATGTTTATAAAACTCATAAAACAAAGTAGCAGATATCCAGTTATAGTTTTCTGTTATATCTAGCTGCCATCAAATGTAAATAACAATTTTTCAAGCGTTAGTGAAGAACAAGACATAAGAACACATGTCAGAAACAAGCAACTGAGAAGACCCACTATGGACAGCTTCGAACCAGATTTGGCTCGTTAGATGCTTACGAGCTCAAGGGAGCATCATCTGACAGGTATTGTTCATTCTCAACACCAGAAATTTTAACTTAATTCCTCACCTATAAAGTCATTAAGTAAGAGCACAATGCAAACAATCAAGAGTATACCATCCAGTGGAACTTTACATGTAGCGCCCGTGCAGAAATAGGCAGAACACATGACTCAGAAGTCAAAGAGATTACCACTGATAATGCTGTGCTGACGGAAAAGGTTGGTGGCAATGGCTCCTGGATGAAGCGAATTAGCTGTAATCTCCACGCCCTCATCCTTTTCAAGAAAATGACCACATTATTACTCCTAGAGGGAATGTCCACATTATTATTCTTAAAATGGATAAAGAGCTTATCGTCTACTTATACTAGATATCATTGTGAAGCAAGGTACCAAAAGGTTCTGTATGCCTGGTAATATTAGTTAATGAGAGGGTTCAATATAACTAGTTCATGCCTAATCAGAAAAGAAGAAGGAACAACTTGTGCTAATGTCTATTCTAGGAGTACGGAACTTTAATGTTTGTAAAGATAAAAATTGCACCTCAAAAAGTGTACAACACAATATCACATTGACAGACACTGTAATCGATGATGCTTTCTTGAAAACATTTGTAGCTAATGCTGAAATTTATAGGTTTTGTTTTAAGTACTTGTGTAGCAGCAAGTACAATGCCTAAAGACTTCTACCATTATGGTTTTTCCGCTTGCAATCCTCAATCTACTCCAGGAAAATATCTACAGTTGAGGAGGTTTCAGTTCATGGTAAATCCATTTGACAATTACTAGGTCTCAAATTTGACATATTTAAATGACATAGCTGTATAGTCTGGTAGAATACTTTAATCAAATGTATCAGAAAATTCAATCTTCAAACACATTTAACAGCTTATTTGATCAGTGTGTACCTTTAGATGTCTAGCAAGTTCATTAGCATGCAGCACATTCGCAAGCTTTGACTGACCATATGCAGACAGTCCATTATACCTGAGGATCATTCATCCACATATGTCAAAGACCTTTGACAACCTTTTTTAGGCATAAGCGCATTTCATCTATTTTCTGGAAACAACATATGTAAACACTCCTCATGATTGCACATAAATGATCAATAACTTTGGCTTAAACATTTTTGTCCCTTTCATCACTGAGAATTAGGGACAATTATTCTCCAAATATTTTAAATTCGTGAAGGGCGTAAATTTTCTCCATTAGTCACTGGAAATAGCAGGGTTATAATGTTTTTTCATTCCAACATGGACGATGATAAGACAACCAAGGAAATTAGATCCTGTTTCTCGCAGATACTTAGTCCTAATGAGAGAAGATTGGGAGATCGCAAAGATAAGTTCCTTACACTCAGTTCTATACTGATACTCTCTGCAGTGTATACAATATCTTCTGCCATTGTGGGACACTAATATATACGCTAGTCAAATTTGTAGGGAAGAAAATCAAAGACTCAACACCTAAAGAATTAGCACTCAAAAGATATGTCAGACTATAGCATGTTCACCCTGATTGATCATTAATCTTGTCAAACCGAATCCCTTCGTTGTAAGAAAATTTGTGGCGACGTGAGGAGACATTAACAATCCTCCCTTCTTTTCTACTCTCACGAGCTGTTTTTTTCATGGTGTCCAGCAATAAATTTGTCAAAAGGAAGTGGCCTGCAATAAAATATACTCTGTCAATCATCCTTTAATGTGATGCAATTTGACTTCAATATCACCAAAAACATAATTTGCGCACGAGATGTCAGGAAGTCATGCAGAAATCTAAGAATATAGAACCTTACCAAACGAAGGAGAACTATGACAATAAAACAATTAGCATTCAGCACTAAAAACACCAACTAGGATACCCACATTAAGTGATACTTAACTAGAAACGATGTCATAAAATTATGCAAAACTCTAGGAAACACAACCTCACAAACTAAGGACTATGAGCACTAAAGACAAGGAAGTAACAATGTAGACATAAACTAAGCCAGTTTTGTTTGTCAAGACATGGTAACCATCTAAGTTATCACAGTCCGTCTAACAAGCAGGACATAGATTGATACACAATAAACACTTAACGACAAAATTGACCTCATAATTCCAGTGTTAAGGCCCAAAGGCTGGATATTTGTGTTAATTTATCATCTCCATAGAAAATCCCCAGCCCTTCTATTCTCACTTTCATTGACTAGTTCGTTTCAGTGTTAAGTAGTAGGAAATGTTGTATATCTTACCAACATGGTTTGTTGCAAATTGCAGCTCAATCTTATCCTTGGAAAGTGTGAATGGGGTTGCCATGATTCCTGCATTGTTACTTTGCCACAAGATTGCAATTATCTAGTTACTTCTGTGCTCATCAGTCAGCCCAAAACACAAGTACCATGCATATGAATGCAAGTCCTGTTCACCCTAATGGTGGTAGGAGGAAGGCTCAAATAATATTATTTGTAGATTATTTATCAGCACACCGACCTTCACCATATCAGCAACCAAATCTGAATAGCCTTGGATTCAGTCTGTCGCCTTTTTAAGTATTGTAAAGTAAAAAGGACATGCAGGTATTATTACCTATGATGAATTATCGCTTCTTTGAGACAATTAACATAATAATTAGGGGTTGTCAATAGAAGTGAAATCTGATATTAGAAATAAGTATTACTGATAACATTAAATTTCTGAGTTCCAATAATTTTACTTTTGTATTGTCTGAAGCTTCCGATGGAACAGGAAATAGAGGCCGGAAACCGTCCAAAAGGTCACATTACATTATACATAGTAATATAAATTGCTCACTTTTAAAAAAGAGTGTGTTAATTTTGCATTGTCTGAATCGTGGAGTATGAAAAAGTGATCTCCATATTTATAATGACATCATAGCGAACGGAAAGCTTATCATATGTACAGCAGAGAAGGAAAACTCTGGAGATAAACCAAATAAGTTCAATATGTTACACTCAAATAAGGAATTACAGTTCATCAAAGATGCTTCCTACGATATTTATTGACTAACATATTTAATGTAGTGTATAGAATATATTTTGGAACTTAATGTATTAAGTAATCTCATTTCTACACTTCTCTAATCATTCAAGACATTCTATTTCAACTGTTAGATAAGGTTACCTAATAATATAGACCTGGAGCATACTGTGTTTGAGAATTGACACATAACAACCGTTAGCTACCCTTAATGTCTTTTTAACTACTTACTTTTCTCTTGTTTCTTTGTTTACATACATACATCAATAGCTTATGCCTGTACGGTCACACCTTTTATGAGAACTTAGGGATAGAAATGAGCATAAGCCTCACAGCAGATATGTGTACTTTCTCTAATACAAGATTCTCAGTTTTTGAGACTTCAAAGTAAGCACTTACATAAGCAGGTTTAGAGGAAGGCCTAAAGAATTGAAATTTGATGCGAAATTCCTCACAGATGCAAGTGAACTGAGATCCAACTCCAAGGCATCAATTTTAGCTTGTGGGACATCTTTAATTATCGTCTCTTTAACCTGTTCTCCAGCAGAGATATTCCTGACCCCCATAATTACATGCACACCTCGCAATGCAAGAACACGTGCAGTTTCCGCACCAATTCCACTTGATGCTCCTGTTTACCATCACGGATATGAAAGTGTGTAAATAGTAGCACGTATCGACAATGACAAAGCAACACTGAGAGACTGTCAATATTCAAATACTACAACATCTACATGAATCCTTCATACACATTTTGGTCTATTTGGTTCCTTTCATTCCATTTGATCATACAAGATTCATTCATATTAACAAGTCTAGTTCTTCTTTATGGAATATCCACTGAGTAAGTATAGGATACATGAATCCATTTCAAAATGAATTCACATTTATGGAGCCACATGTATCCCATCCAAGGCTTCGCTCGAAAAATTACGTTGTGTAGTTAAGTAAAGTAATTTTCTTAAATGCACTTATCCTATGCGTTGAATCCCCTTAATTTCTTTGTATGTCTACTTTTTCATATTTTGACACCCGAATAAAAATCCTAGTTCATATTACAATTGGCCTTAAGAGTTAAAAAGGCAAAACTTACCCATTTCTGCTTTAGTTCTGACTCATCAAGAAATTTAGAAATCAGAATTGCATTATGCAAAATCTATTACTCCGCCCGTTTCAATCAATTTCTATTAATTTCCTTTTTAGTAGTTTCAAAAGCTCTTTATTTCAATTTCCAACATTTCTTTATAGTCCATTCCAAAAAGTTTGGCAACTCTTTTATTTCAATTTTCAACTATGACATGTCTAATACTACAAGATTAAAAACTTTATCTTCCTACTATCTTACAAGTCAAAATGACAAATAAATTGAAACGTATGAAAAAATATAATTGTTATAAATCCATTGAACAAGTGGATTGTCCATTTAGTTTATTCATGAGCTAACAACATTCATGTATATGTGTTCCCAAGTGATATGAACCTTTTGGAATAATGATGTATCTATTAATTTGACATTCATCAAAATGGCCTTTGAAGTGATTTCTCTACTTATAAATAGAGATATCATTCTCTACGTATGACACACTTGAATAAGAAGAATAGTCTTATCTTTGGGAAAAGGGTCTGAAAAATACTCCAACTATGACCGAAATTGCTGTTACGATACCAAACTTTATAAGGACCTTTTAACCCTACACTATTTAATAGTGTATTTTAAAAGTATATATGTGCCCACGCGGACACATTACTATTTAAAATGATGCAATATTTATGATGTCCACGTAGACACATATATACCTTTAAAATACACTGTTAAATAGTACATGGGTAAAAGATTATTTCCAAAGTTTGGTATCGTAACAGCAATTTCGACCAAAGTTGAAGTATTTTCAGACCGTTTTCCCCTCTACTTATCTTGTTTTCTTCTCTTTATATTATAAGCTTATATTTTATAACAAAAATACTAAACCAAGAAAGTTAAAATAAAAAATGGGGAGGTTCAATTTCCATTTCCCATTTGAAATTGAGCAAGAGAGTGGAACCTGTAACAATGGCAGTAAGAGCAGAGCCATCAATTCCTTGGGTTACTTCCTCAGCAGTTGAGTTTGGGGAGAATCCAGAAGGACCCTTTTTGCTAAGAAACCACATTATTCACCTTCTTCTCTCACCCTTTGAATACCAAGCTTTCTACTTCTGCCCTGTCATATTTTTCTTGTTTTTTTACACTCCTCTTGAAAAAACATTTTAACTAATGTATCCTTATTTCTTCTCAATATAAATAAATTAGTAATATGCACTCTATTATTTGCCTAGATACAGGCTACCTCATAGCATCCTTTGGAATTTGGCTGGCCAGTCTTTTATTTTGATAGGCTTTAAAATATGTATAAAGTATGGAAATCTCATATATTTGGGGTTTATTTTTTGAGTAAATTTTAGGTTTAGTAAACATAAAAATTATATTAGCGTTCTATAGTTACAATTTTGCTATTTGCGCTCCATAGCATCAGATTTGTATAAAATCGCAAACAACATCTGATTATATAAAATCGCAAGCATCTGATTTGTATAAATTGCGGCGATTTGTATAAATCGGATGTCTGTGTCTATGAAAATTGCGTTTGTATATGTATATGTTATTTATGTTTGTATATTTGCATAAAATTTGAATTCATATATAGTTGAACCGCGTTAAAACGGTTGCATTTGTATATCAAATTTCCCTCTCGCTTTATACAATTATAAAATATACATTGTATTTTCTATAATTTGTGTTTGTTTAAAGCGAGAAAGCAAAAGTACAATGTATAATTTGTGTTGGTATAAATCGAGAAAGAGAGAAAGGGAAAAAAGAACTGGACAAGGAAAAAAAATTGTATTTGTGTAATTATAAGTGTATGAGACGAAGAGATATGTATGCGTATATAAAAATCTCTCTCACTTTATACAAACACAATTATTTATTCAAGGAGGAGAGAGAAGAATGACAAAGTGTTTGCTACGAATCAGAATTGAATGAAACTGTTGAAAGAGTTTTGATTGAATAGATAATTTATCAATGATACATCAAATATTTAAATACTAAGATAGGAGAAGGACTTAGAGTCCTAATAAAATTAAAAGAGTACTTAACTCTATATATCTACAATAACTATATACAAATATTTAAAATATGTCCATCCTTATCTAGGATTAGTAGATATCCTAACAACTGTGGTTATAACATTTATTTTGAATTAATAGTTTGCTATTTTATACAATTTTCCCCTTTTTTTGGTTTCTCACCCAATGTCTGAAGCCCATATTGGAGTTCTAACTAAATTCAGACCGCGAACTGCAAGGCCCATTTAGGGGTTGCGCTCCGATTTTTCTCCAGGGCTTGAACCCGAGACCTCTAGTTAAGGGTGAAACACTCCCCAAGTGCAGCACAACCCATGTTGGTACATGTGGGGTTAATTATATTCTATTTTGAAAGTTTCTCAATTATAAAAGTCCAAGATTTTTCATTGCTCTCGGATATATTTCTTAGTTATTTAATACATTGCAAATGATACACTACTTAATGGGAGGGAGTCATTTAAGAGAGGGGATAAAAATGTATCGGAGAGGAGATTTTTGCAATTTTTTTAAATGATAAGAAATTTTGAAGATTAAAAAAAGATTTTTCTTTTTTTGAAGATTATGATATCTTAGGTTGTGTATTTATGTAATTTTTCCTTCCAATTCAACCTTACATGGGATGAAGTTCTCACTGGACTAGTCCACTTTAAAAAATATATTTTTTTATAATATAAATTTTAATATAAAAATACTAATATAAATATTTACAAGACAATATTAGATGGTGTAGCTTACATTAGCGTTGAAGCCAAAAAATAAAAGGTTGAATTTCTCATTTTGGTGTCTAATACTCTCCTACTTGTCCACTTATGACTTTATACTCTTCTTAAGAAACTATAAATAGAAGGATAATTTTACTATATTATCTTTTGAATATAATAAATATAATGTCTTGAAAAATGTCATAGGGAAATGACTATAATTAATGATAAGAGTAAATTAAGAATTAAGTATAAAATTATTCATTGATTATATAAAATGGACAAGTATTGTTATACATCCCAAAATAGTATGGTAAACAACTATTATTGAATGGAGGTCGTCGTATTACCTCAATTACTTCCGCTATAATGGATTATACAAATGTAGTTCAAGGATTCTTGAAGGTTGAAGGATGAAGGAAAATGGCTATTACCTTAAAAATCCATTAATTAACCTATACAATTACAAATGGAGTAAAAGTTCAAATTACCTTTAAAAAAAATATTAAGCATTTTTTGAGGTCCACAAATATAAGTCCTTGCAATTGCCAGATTCTATACTATGTGGTATTAAACAAAGAAAAAAATATGAAATAGTAATAAGTATTAAATTAAGGGAAAATAACGCGGTTAAGTAAACTTATACTACTTAATTACTCATCATAGCTATAGTTTGCTATAATTACCACTCACGACTAACATTATACATTAATTACGCGGGCTGACTTTGAGTTTGTATAATTAGTCATGTTTGTATATGTATAATTCGTCAGAATATACAAATACATATGTATAATATACAATTATCTAACCTATATACATATACAATTCACCTCTCTCCCAATCTCGCTCGCCTCTCTCCTCCCTCTCCCAATCTCGTTTGCTATATATACAATTGCATATGTATAATATACAATTATCTAACATATATACATATACAATTCACCTCTCTCCCCCTCTCTGCCCTCTCTCTCTCGCCTCTCTCCTCCCTCTCCCAATCTCTCTTGTCATATATACAAATATATATGTATAATATACAATAATCTAACCTATATATATACAATTCATCTTCCTCCACTCTTTGTCCCCTCTCTCTCCTAGTCTCGCTCGCCTCTCTCCTCCATATAACATGTAGCTACGAATTGTAATTATCAAACTATAGCTATGGAGAGTAATTAGACTATTTTTGAGTGGCTATATGTGAAAGTTCCCCTTAAATTAATCTAATTAGTATCTAAGAAATTAATCATGCAAAGTTATTTATTAATTACAATTAGTCTATAATACTAGACGTTAGACATGCGGCTCATTTATTATTCTAATTAAACGAGTCTAAAGTATAGGGTGAATAAGCATACAAATTCTAACAAGTCCTGCCCTCCCTCCGGCCTCTTACTTTGTTTTATTTTTCTTCTATATCGTCGCTTGAATGAAGACATCCAATCAATTCGACTTTCCCAAATTCCCCCACTAGCCCTTTTCCTATACGGGCAGAGGCGTATTCAGGATTTCGAAATGGTGGGTGCATTATTACAAAAAAGATTGATCTAAGATATAAATTTGATCGGTTCGACATTTAGGTTTTTATTACTGAAAACCATTTAAATTAATATTATAGGTCCAAAATTAATTAAAATGTCAAAATGTTACCAATAACCATTTAGAGAGGTGTTATCTAATTTTAGAAAGAAAAATAAAACAAGATGAATATAAAATTCAAATTTCTAACTTTACGTAGAGAGGTGCACCCAGTCATCATAACATTATATGATACTCCGAGTATGGGTTCATACATCTATATTTTAATATTTTTTAAAAATATAACACTACTATATATGATCTCGAGAGGGGAGCACGGGTTCACGTGAACCCGGTGACCCCTCCTTAGATATGTATACGGGTCTGAAGTCACAAAGTTCACGAATTCAATAAATTAACTATCAAAAGAATAGTTCATAACTAAAAAATGTAAGGAAAACTAAGAGCCCCTTTGGATTGACTTAAAAAAAGTAACTTTTAAGTCAAAAATAAAAAGTCAAACTGAAATGATTTTTAAGTCAAAAATAAAAAGTAGAGAGAGACCTACTTTTGGTTTCTGACTTATTTTAAGTCATTTTTTACCTTGCTAAACAGTTCGTAACTTATTTTAAGTTATTTTTTATATTTGTCAAACACTTCCAAAAGTCAAAAACTGACTTAAAAGTAGATTTGACTAACTTTTAAGTCAATCCAAACACCCTCTAAGACAGAAAATCAGAAGATGAGTAATGGACATATGAACTAACTTGGTCTCTTACAAACAAATACTTAATGCATTCGAATGACATAAAAATATAACCAAAACAGAAGCTAATCTACACACACAAATGCGTAAATAAAGAAGTAAATGTGGTGAAGGCCAGGAGACTAATCTTGTTTGCGAAGCAGCGTCGAATTAATTAAAAAATGTTTTTAATTGTTTTCTTTTTCATATAGTGTGTTCGAATTAGGTGTGTATTTGATTTTTCGGTTTGATTATTCAATTAAGTCAATAATTAATAATATAATCAAAGTTATATTTACAATTTTTATGTTTGCAGTTAACAAAATAATAGAACATTTCAAAATTTTGAGATTTTTAAAAGGGTCAATATGAAATTAGAAAAGAAAAAAGAGCAACGAGTTTTTTTATTTTTTTTGGTTTAAACCCCACAACCTCTGGACTGCCACAATCTCTCTGTACGTGAAAATTTTGTGCGCACTGAGTAAAACTGTCACGGTATAATAACCTACAAATAATACAAAAGATATAAATCGCATTAGACAAGTCCTATATAACATGCTCGACTCAAAATATATTGAGGAAATCGATCCTGGATCATCCAAATCAAATAATTACTAATTGAATATGTGGGTCACACCCCATGTGAATATGGCCATCTATTTCTTTACTTTGTTTGAAATTTTAAAATATGCACATATATAAACTACAAATAACGTCGAGGTGTTTCGATTTCTTTCACAAAAAACATGTGTTTGAGCAGGTAAAAGGTTGACACTTGAACATATCCAATTATTTGCTAATTCAAATAATTGATGAAAAAGACTTGGTCCAACTATATATATGTAAGAAAAGCTCCAAAATAATAATTAAAAAAATGTTGAGTTTGTCAATAAATATACACACTCCTAGCTAGCTGGAAACCAACAAGTTCAGTAAGATCTTTCTATTTCCATGCATGAGATGTGATCTTGCGCCCCCCCCCCCTTTTTTTTTTCTTGAAAAAGATAAATTATTATATTAATTGAATTGTAATTGCCACTATGCATGGGATGAGTTCCTATAAGAATTTTCTTAGGCGTCAATTTCTTAAAGATATTTTATTTAGATACTTGAATTATTAACTAAATTTTGTTCTAATTGAATACTTCAATTATTAATAAAATGTTTCAATTAAATACTCTCAATTCAAATTTTGGAAGAACATAATTATGAGAGTTTTCATTCAACTATTAAATAATTAAGTTAGTCATCTAAAATATGTATATGTTGTTGAAGGAAGCTGATGGAACATGTCAAAGGAACAGGTTCGACGAAGCTGACTGACGAGTTAGAGTTAGAGTTACACTAGGACTAGACTACTAAATCCTAATTTATGTACAAGTCTCTATTTTGTACGACTAAAGCTGATGTAGTCGACTAGGATAAGGTGTAAATAATATATTTGTGTTGTATTAGGATTCCTAGTGTAGCTAGTATAGGACTCTTCTCCTATATAAGGAGTATGTAACTCAACCATTCAATTATCAATACAATCCTTGATTTCTCCATACTTACGTGAGAATTCTACATGGTATCAGAGCAATAAAGATTTTCCGCTCTTTAACGTATTAGATCAAAACCAAAACAACCACAATATCGAACCGCAATGGCCCCTTCTACCAACACTCTTTCGACCTCTTCACTTCATCATCTTATTTCGTCCTGCTCCATTAAACTTAAGCCAACGAACTATCTTATATAGAGGACACAAATGTCTCAGTTGATTCAAGTGATGAGATTAACCTACCTCATCACAGAACCACCTAAAGATACCTATTCCACTGGACAGACTACTAAGAAAGTTGTAGCAGGCGAGAAGGGTGCAGAAGACAGAAACATTGTTGATGACTGAGAGGAGAAGGATGTGTTGCTAAGGAGTTGGATCTCAGGCACCTTGACAGAAGAAAACATGTACTTGATCATAGGTTGCTCAACTGCCAAGGAGGTGTGGGAATGCTTGGAAGACGTTTATCTTCAAGCAACAAAAGATAAGGAGTTACAACTCAAACAACAACTGTAAAGTGTGAATCTAGGAACCAAAACAATTGACAAATATATTATGGAATTCAAAGGCATATGTGATGGCCTCGCAACCATTCACAAGCATGTAGATGAAGATAGCAAAGTGATTAATTTTGCTAGAGGTTTAGGTCTTAAGTACAAGACCTTAGGGACTGTCAAACTAGGCAAGGCACCATATCCTAATCTTAATCAATTTGTTAATACTCTCAGAAGTTTTGATATGAGGGATAATGAAGAAGAAGTGCATTAACAAAACCATAACATGACATTCTCTGCCCAAAGAGGCAGGGGAAGAGAAACTACTCTCAAAGAAGAGGAAAAAATAATTTCAATTCCAGATGAAAAGGCTTTAAGCCTGCTGGACAAGGAATATGTTCTTATAACAGCAGAAATGGACCAGGTCCTCAGAACAGTCCTTCAAGTGGAAGTCATGAGAGGAACAATATTGATGCGTGTCAAATTTGTGGTAGGAATAATCATACTGCTCTTAAGTGTTTTTACATGTGGGATTACTCTTACCAAGCCGCAGATGAGCTACCACAAGCATTGACTGTTACTAATCTACAAAACACTACTGATGACACCTTGTATGTTGACTCAGGAGCAAGTAGCCATATGGCATATAACTCAAGTATCCTAACTGATCTTAAACACTACAATGGACCAGATAAAATCATTATTGGAAATGGATCAAAGTTAGACATAACACATGTTGGAAACATATCCGGATCAGGTCTAAAGTTAAAAGAAGTTCTTGTAGCCCCTAAGATTAATAAAAATTTACTTTCAGCTAGTAAGCTTGCAAAGGATAATTGTTGCACTCTTGAATTTGATGAAACTAACTTTGTTGTAAAGGACAAGAAGACAAGGACACTGCTGGCCAAGGGAACTAAAATGAATGGACTCTATGCTTTGGAAGATAACAATCTCTATGCTTTAACTGTTGCACATGATTGAAACACGTCAGACAACATGTGGCATACTAGATTAGAACACCCTAGTTTGAAGTCTTTAAAAGTTTTGAATAGTACTAGTTGCATCAATATTAGTAGTTGGAATAAAATGTCTACTTTTTGTTCTAGTTGTCAGTAGGGAAAGCGTTGTAAACTTCCAATTGGTTTGAGAAATAACCTTTATTGAAAATCCATTGTGATTTATGAGGACCTACTTCTGTCGAATCTTCCCAACATATGAAATATTATGTCGTTTTTGTTGATGATCACGAGATATACATGGATTTATCCACTGAAAAAAAATCTGAATCTTTTGAGGTCTTTGTAAAATTTCAGAAAATGGTGAAAAATAATTTTCTAAAGGGATTAAGATTTTTCAGTGTGATGAAGGTGGTAAGTTTATCCAAACAGACTTTATCAAGCATTTGGAAGATTATGGCATTGTGAGACATATTTAATGTCCTAACACATCTGAATAAAATGGAGTTGCAGAGAGAAAATATAGACATATTGTGAAGACTGGCTTAACTCTATTACTTTATGCTAACCTACCTTTGTTTCTATGGGTTGAGGCTTTTCTCACTGCAGTATTTCTAATTAATAGACTGTCTTCCTCAGTCCTAAAGATGATGACTCCATTTGTTAAGTTATATGGGGAACAACCTGATTACAATAGCCTAAAAGTGTTTAGGTGTAGATGTTTTCCATATATCAAGGGTAGCAACAAGTTCAGTCCAAAGACTTAACCTTGTGTGTTCATAGGGTACATCAGCTTACACAAAGGATATCGATGCTATCATCCACCTACAAGGAGGGTTTACATAACCAGACATGTTATATTTAATGAAAATACATTACCCTATTTGTCTCCAAATCAATCTCAGACTAACATTGATGTATTACCTCACCTTGCCACTTTTGTTAGCACGTGATAATTTTGATTCAGGGAAAGTACAGGCTGTTAGTACACACGTTAATGGTGATAATGTTGCTACTACTCATATACTCATTGATGATGGAAGTACCATTGACCTCTCAAGCGCAGGATCAGATGTTGAGGAATATGTTGAATGTGATGATCCATACAGTAGTATTGAAGCTCCAGCTGTAGATTTTGGATCTACTAGTGGCAGTGAGGAACATGTTGCACTTACAGGTCCAGTCAATGAGCATCATCAAATAACTACTTTAGTTGTTGTACCTGTTGACCATCAATTTGACAATGCTACACTCCAATCAACTACTTTGGTTGATGTACCAGTTGAGGTACTTCTTGTACCACAAGGGCATCATATGATCACTAGACACAAGGCGAAGGAACACAACTTATCAATTGTTGCTCGCAGCAGCAAAGACATTCTATGGGAACCAAATACTACTAAGGAAACACTCAAGTCACCTCATTGGCATGCAGCAATACATGAGGAAATCAATGTTTTACACACTAACAAGACAGGGATATTGGTGTCCAAATCTCCTGGTATAAATTTGATTGGCTCAAAATGGGTGTTCAAGACCAAATTAAAAGTTGATGGAACAATAGATAGATACAAGGCCAGACTTGTGGCCAGGGGGTTCTCTCAGCTTGAAGGCATAAACTTTGAAGAAACTTTTGGCCCTGTGGTTAAAGCCACAACTATTAGAGTAGTTATAACCATTGCCATCAACTCAAAGTGGGAAATTCAACAACTCGATGTCAAAAAAAAAATTCTCCATGGGTTTCTACAAGAAGAGGTGTACATGAGTCAACCTCCTAGATTTATTGATCCCAAGTATCCTCAGCATGTGTGTCTACTTAAAAAGGCATTGTATGGTCTTAAACAAGCACCAATAGCCTGGTTTGATAGGTTTAACATGCATCTCCTACACCCTGGCTTCATCTGTAGTAAGGCATATTCTTCATTATTTACATTGCAAGCTCACAAAGGCACCATATTTCTCTTGTTATATATGGATGATATTATTATCACTGGTAGTAATCCATCGCATGTCTCCGAGTTAGTTCGCTAACTTAGGAAATAATTTTCCATGAAAGATCTTGGTCATTTACACTTCTTTCTAGGAGTAGAGGTTAAGTATTTTGATGGGGGTATCCACTTAAGTCAGAGTAAGTATGTTGTTGAGCTGCTGGACAAGACTGAAATAACTTTGGCAAAGGTTGTAGCCACTCCTTTGGCTCAAAAACATGGTTTACATGAAGCTGTAGGAAGCCTGGTTGATGCATTTTTTTACAGAATGATAGTAAGGAGTCTTCAATACTTGACACTCATAAGACCGGATATTACTCATGTTGTGAATTTAGCAAGCTAATTTATGCAAAATCCAAACAAGGGGTGAAAAGGATTCTCAGGTACATCAAAGGTACTCTACACTTGGGACTCAGAATTATTTCACAATCATTTCACAATCATCATGTAGGTTGTATGGATACTCATGTTGATTGAGGAGGTTGTACCACCACTAGGAGATCAACTACAGGCCATAACATCTACCTAGGTGCAAACTGTATTCCTTGGACTACCAAGAAACAGTCCACAGTTGCCCGATCGAGTGTTGAAGCTGAGTATAGAGCACTAGCCTTCACTGTAGCATAGATGGCATGGATCATATATCTACTTCATGACCTTGGGGTGTTTCTTCGATCTGTACTTATATTGTATTGTGATAACATGAGTGCCTTGTACATGACGATTAATCCAGTTATGCATGCTAGAACCAAACAAATGGACTATCAATTTGTTCGTGAGAAGGTGGCCAGAGGACAACTTCTTACTCAGTTTGTGAGGTCTAAGGATCAGCTAGCTGATATTCATACAAAGGCATTAACCAAACAGGTTTTTGTTGAGTTTCGTAGCAAGCTAAGAGTTACAGTCCCTCCACTCACTAACTTGAGGGGAAGTGTTGAAGGAAGCTGATGGAACATGTCAAAGGAACAGGTTCGACGAAGTTGACTGACAAGTTAGAGTTAGAGTTACACTATGACTAGACTATTAAATCCTAATTTATGTACAAGTCTATATTATGTATGACTAAAGCTGATGTAGTCGACTAGGATAAGGTGTAAATAATGTATTTGTGTTGTATTAGAATTCCTAGTGTAGCTAGTATAGGACTCTTCTCCTATATAAGGAGTATGTAACTCAACCATTCAATTATCAATACAATCCTTGATTTCTCCATACTTACGTGAGAATTCTACATATGCGTCAATCTCATTTTACTTGTCTATTTTAGTTTAACAAGAGAAGAATAATTTCTTTCTTCTATTTTACTCTTGATATTAATTACTAATTTTCTCAAAAATTAATAAATGCTAATAGTCATAAATATTATAATAAAAAATACATATTATTATCATAAAAATAGATATTTTTTTAATGAATAAGTGTAAGTGAACGGAAGAGCAAGAAGTAGATTTGGCTATTGCTATATATTAGTCAACAACAATTAATAGGTAGCGTGACTATATATCACTTGCGGAGGAAAATTGAAATTGAATTAAATAAAAGCGACATGCAGCTATAACACTTTTTTGAATAAAACGCCATCTCAGTAATTTCAAGAAAACGAAATATAGCTACTATCATCTGTCTTTTTTGCATGTTATTTTATAGTAGAAAATGAAATATAGCCACTTATAATATGTATATTTCTATTATAGAAGTCAAACCGTCCCCCAAATTTAAGGGACCCTACCTCATCTAGTGATGAATTATTTTTTGGTTTTTTTAAATTGTGCAAATAAAATAGACATTTTAGTACCATAAAGTCTCACGAAATTAATATAGATGGGATCATAAAATATAATTAGTTTTTTTTTTTATAACAACTGTAAAAGATTACCATTATCATCAAAATATTATTAGTTTATAGAGGTATTATTTAATCGATAAATTAATATTTATTAATTTAAAGAGTGTTTCGATATCACAAAATTCGTTGGGGGAAAAAATCTCAGAGAATTTAATAAATAAACTCACTTGTGAAAGCGTCATTCATGAAGTTGAGGTCATGATTAATGATCTCGGTTACCATAATAAAATGGACGTTAATAACTTGTTGGATGGGTGAAAATGATACATGTTCAAAGGTCTAGAGCTTAGAAGAAATCGTGGATACCATTGAAAAATAATAATGTTGATGATAAAGTTGAAGATGATATAATACGTTAGGAATCAGTTACAGTAAGGAATCACTTATCGCATTTAGAACTCTTCTCAATTTTATGGTGCAGTTCGAAAAGACAATACCGATACTTTTAGATGCAATAAGAAAAGTTAGAGATGAGGTTTAATTAGATTTAAATTTTAACAAAACAACATAACACAATAAAATCATATTTCACTAAATTGTCTTAGATATATTTGCACTTTTAAAGAATTATTAATTTATAATATTAATGGGACCATATATTTATATTGGGGTCTTTTGAAAATATTTTATCTTATTATCGTATCAAAATGAGTGATATTTTTCAATGATCCAAGTTAAGACCGAAGAAAAATATTATCTTAGAGAAATTAATAATTAATCGAGTATCAATTTAGTGAAGTTTTACGGTATAATAGAAAAGGTTGAACTGGATGGAGGGAGTAAGATAACAATATCAAATGTTAGTAATTCATTAATTAGGTTAAAAATTAAACTATTGTATATGCTTCGTGAGTTTATCTTAACATAAATTAGGATTCCAAATTTAGGGGAGGATCGAAGCTAGAAATTTGGGTTTAAAGAGTCTGCATTCTAGAAAATATAATTTTATTGGGTCGCTCATAATAAATTATGTATACATATTATAAGTGGAACATTTAAAAATAAATGTAGATTGTGTCGAAACTTTAAAATTTTGTTGGACCTGTAGCTTCACCCTTAGTGTCATCTAAACCTACCATATCCAACTGAACTCGTACATCGACTTCTAGATCTCTTTGCCGAGAATGATTTAGAAAATATTTAAAGTTTATGAATATTTCGTAAACAGTATCAAATTAATATTATAATGAGAGATAAATGTTGAAAACACTCTTAAATTTGGCATGAATTATTAATTTAGTTCTCCAACTATTGACAGACTTAAAAACACCCCTCTACTTGGTTAAGCAATTTAAAAACACTCCTCTTATGCCTCTTGTCGTCCACCTATGTGTATATCTGGAATTTTCTGTTGATATGGTGTACACAAAGATATATATGGTAAAAAAAAATAAAAAAAATATACAAATAATTAAATGCTAAAATTTAGTAAGGAAGATTTTTTTTCTTACCTCACCCCATCCGCTACCCAGGTACCCCAATCCCACCACCCCCAATCCCCCTAAATTTTTTAAAAGTTTTTTTAAAAAAGCTTTTTATCCAACACCACCGTGTCCCCCTCCTCCCCAAAAAAAATTACTTTAAAAATAAAATATATTTTTTCTTATCCCACCCCTACCTCCCCACTCCCCACTCCCCGTCCAAAAAAAAGTTTAAAAGAGTTTATTTTTGGGAGTGGATGGGTAGTGAGGTGTGAGGTTGGGGTACCGGGTAGAGGATGTGTGAGATGATGAGAAATTAAATTTTGAGAAAGAAAAAACGTTCTTTTATCTACTTAAATTGTTAAATTCTTAGCATTTAGTTATTTAAATATTTTAAAAATATTTTTCTATTACATATATATATATGTGTACGTCACGTCAACAAAAAATTTCACATGTATGCACATGTGGCATAAGAGGGATATTTTTAAATTCACTTAATGAAGTAGAAGAGTGTTTTTAAGACTGTCAATAGTTGGGGAACTAAAGTAATAATTCACGTCAAATTTAGGAGTATTTTTAAGGGAAAATTGTACATAATGGCAAACTATTAATTCAAATTAAATGGTATAACCACACTTTGATTTAATTGTGTCCTATAGCAAACTGTTTGTCAGCGCCTCTCTCCCTCAAACTCTCGCTCGCCACTCTCCTCTCTCGCTCACTCTCTCTGTGCTCGCCTCTCTCGCGTTATACACAAAAGTGTATAAATTGCGTTTCTGTTTGTATAAAGCGAGAGAAAATTGTATATACGCATGCAAATACATATATATTCGTCCTATACACTTATAATTATACAATAAAAATATTCCCCTGCCCAGTTCTCTTTTGTCTTTCTCTCTTTCTCGTTTTATACAACAGAATTGTATAAATTGTGTTTCTGTTTGTATAAAGCGCGAGAAAATTGTATATACACATGCAAATACATATATATTCGTCCTATACACTTATAATTATACAATAAAAATATTCCCCTGCCCAGTTTTATGCTTGTATAATGTATAATTTATGTTTGTCAACGATTTATACAAACGAGAGACTAACAACAATTTATATGTTTCTGTTTGTATAAAGCGAGAGAAAATTGTATATACACATGCAAATACATATATATTCGTCCTATACACTTATAATTATACAATAAAAATATTCCCCTGCCCAGTTTTATGCTTGTATAATGTATAATTTATGTTTGTCAACGATTTATACAAACGAGAGACTAACAACAATTTATATAAATGGTCTGCCAGCGAAATTATACAATTTTGAAGAGGAGCCAACGAATTATACAATTGCTTCTTTTTGTATATATGTATAGCGAATTATACATATATATGTTTGCTATGGAGCGCAATTATGCAAACTTTGCTATAGCATACAAATATGATTTTTTTGTTTGCTATATGTGAAAGTTTCTCTATTTTTAATACTTCTCTTATAATAATAATTGAATTCACCGTAAATATTTAGTACAATTCTTAATATATAAGTATATCCGCTCGAGTCTGCATATATCAATCAAATCAAAGTGATTAAAAACGCGGTTGGGGCAGCTAAGTTTGAATAAAGAGAATCCTCACTTTAATTTGTACACATGAAATTTTCTCTCTTGCTACTACTTTGCTTACTCAAAAAAAAGTAAACGATAAAATTTAAAGTAAAGTTGACTTTTGCACGTTTTATGTCTCTCAATGGACAATATACGTAGGTTACTTGTATATAAAGGGCCTCATGCATGGTTATTATATTATACAAATATCATAGAGTTCTTTACATTTATCTTAGTATATATTTGCTCTAAAAGATAGTATTAAATTTGTTATATTCAAGCATTATGGTGTCTCTAAGTAGGAACCTCATTTTGGCATTTTTGTGTTTTTTATTGGGCTTTGTTTGCTTTAGCAATGCCCAATTGTCAGCCAATTTTTATGGGACGTCGTGCCGTAACCTGCAGACAATTGTAAGAAATTCAATGATACAAGCCGTGAATAGAGAGGCCAGACTTGGTGCCTCTATTCTTCGCTTGTTCTTCCATGATTGCTTCGTTAATGTAAGCTCATTTCATCTTCTTTTTCATTATTATCGATCGTATTTTATTATTGATCGGAAACGACTTTGTAAAAATACAGGATAAGAATTCAATTCTATCTGAACTCTATGCATAGTGGAAATTTAATACATATGTGACGGAGTAGTACTTCTCTTATCCGTTGATATAAAAGTACACGCTTTTAATAAAAGACAACATATATTGATAAGTAGGGCCTATATAGTGTAGTATTAATATATACTTCCTCATTCGAGTTTATGTAACAATAATTTTTTAGTTCATTTCTAAAAGAATAATGACTTTCTAAATCTAAAAATACTTAACTTAAACTTCTTATATCTTCACCGATCTGTATTATAGTTACTTAGATGTTATTATTATGACATATATATGTATTATCACAAATTTCAAGTCTTAAATTGTACTAATTCAAACTGTCATATAATGAGTGTTAATAATGGTCATATATTTTAAAAATTTTGAAGGAATATAATTCAGGAAGCATTTGTTTTATTCTAATATAATATTTTTTTCTCTTAATTTTTAGGGGTGTGATGCATCAATACTATTGGATGACACATCAACATTTACAGGAGAAAAGAATGCAAACCCAAACAGGAACTCAGCAAGAGGATATGAAGTGATAGACACCATTAAAGCTCAAGTTGAATCTGCTTGTCCGAATGTTGTCTCTTGTGCAGATATTCTTGCTCTTGCTGCTCGACAAGGCACCGTGCTCGTCAGTAATCCTTTATCAAAATTTTCATTCATATATATATATATACCACTAAATATAGTAGTTTGTGTCAACACAACCTCAAAATTTTCATGCTTTCTTATTTAGAAACATTTAACTCTACAATGTTTTTAGTGATGAATTTTTTCGCTTTTTCCAGAGTTAAACATAAAAAACATGTTTGTCCGTAGAATTAGAATTCCAATTGAATTTGAATCTCATAATTTTCATGAATTTGAAAAACATCATTAAGGTTTTTTCACTCCAAGTTAATAACTCTTTTTTTTTAAACAACTCCAGTTTTCAAATAATGTTATTTTTCACTTTGAAAATAAAATTATTCTTTTTTTCAAATTTCACAATGAAACATGATCAAACGCTCACTTAATCTTACTTTTTAATTTTACTGAATCCCTTGTCTAAACAAAGAAGTAACATGTTCAATAGAGGAGTAAGTTAATTCCTTACTCAAATCCTCTTTATTGTTGATATATATGTGAAGAACTTACGTAAATGTACCCTTTTATCAACATGATCGATGTATACAATATCTATATATTTCGATTTAATTGTATATATTTTACAAAGTTTAACAACCAAAAACATTTGATATTAATTTTCTCAATTAATTTGTTATGCAGCTAGGAGGGCCATCATGGGCAGTGCCATTGGGCCGAAGAGACGCAAGGACCGCAAGCCAAAGCGCCGCCAACACCCAAATCCCCGCACCATCTTCCAGTCTTTCAACTTTACTCTCCATGTTCTCCGCCAAAGGCCTAAATGCCCGTGACATGACGGCACTCTCCGGAAGCCACACGATCGGCCAAGCTCGGTGCACCACTTTCAGAAACCGGATCTACAACGACACCAACATTGACACGCAATTCGCCGCCACGCGCAGGGCTGGGTGCCCTGCTTCTGGCGGCGATGCCAATTTGGCCCCGTTGGATATCCAGACGCCGAACCGGTTCGATAATGATTATTATCAGAACCTAGTGGTTCGGCGTGGGTTGCTTCACTCGGATCAGGAATTGTTTAACGGTGGATCTCAGGATGCGTTGGTGAGGAGTTATAGTAATAATGTTGCGAGTTTTAGAAGTGATTTTGCTGCAGCTATGGTGAAGATGGGGAATATTAGTCCACTTACTGGAACTAATGGAGAGATTAGAACAAACTGCAGGGCTATCAACTAGATAAGTTATTAGTAATTTAAAATTGTCATATATAAACTTTGATTACTAGTAAGTTTTATCACCTCCTCTGTACCAAATATAAGTGTCATAATTTAACTAGACACGAAGTTTATGAAATAAATGGAGATTTTTGAATTTTGCGATTTTAAATCTAAAATGTGTGTAATCTTAAACTTGTCAGTTACCAGAAAAATTCAATTGCAGAGAGCTGAAGATTGATTAAAAATACATCACCAAATCCATATTACTAAATCTGCTGTTTTGTGAGATATACGACCAAATAGAAAGCTTTTTATTTTACTGATACATGCATGTTGTTTGTTACTTGACCAAATCCATACTAAAATCCCAGAGTTTCTTAGCCAAATCCATGTCCCTAGCCTTCTTCGATGGGGTGGCCAAATTGTTGTCCTGAAAATATTCGCCACTCACCCCCTTCACTTGTGGATTCAACGCTATATAACAGGTGGTTGATGCTCCCTAGAGAAGAGGAATAAATGGAAGTTAAAAACTGATCATTTGCCATACCTGTTAACACTTCCAAAACAATCTGCGGAAAATGGTGAAACTTGCATACTGCAAATAGAACATACCTGTTGAACATTTTTAAGCAGGAGTTTTCCAATAGTACTTACTAAGCCTGGGCCATACAGAAAACGTAGCATTAATTTTCAACCAACTATAAGCAGAAAACAGACGTTATGAAAAGCTTCTCGTTAGGCCAAAACAGTAAAAGTAAACAATTCTATTATGATCTGCAGGCTTAGAAGTTAGAACTATATGAAGAGACTTTAAAAGAAATGTCAAATGTCATAGAGATAAATGAGTCTCACAAGTCACAAGGTCATGCAAAGTCCACAAGGGGATCCACTGTTCCAATTATTTGGTGTGAAGGTTCAATGCTACCCACCCTCCTCCTCGAAAGTCGTTATGACAAAGTTCTACTCCACCCCCCAGTAGAAAAAAATTTAGAAATTCAACCAAAACAGAGTTGAGAAGTGAGAAAGATACTGAAAGACAAAACAAAAGGCAAATGCCATTTGCCTGCCATGCCATGATTTAGTATCAGTTAGTGCTAGATGCTCGATTCAAGATATCTAAAGAAGGCATAACGCACTACACATTCCATTATACCAATTTGAAGCCAGGTACTAAATAAAAAGGAGAAAGGAAAAGAAAGCAGAAAGAGGGAATATTATTACCATTAATGATAGTCATATGACGGAAAAGATTGCTTGAGATTGCTCCAGGATTAAGTGAGTTTGCAGTTATTTCCACACCATCTTCCTGTTCAAAGTAAAGATCAACTAAAATTTTTAAGAGTTTAGTTGCATAACATGGACCCCTCAGCTCTAGATATGATTGAATACGGATGCCAGGAACTGCAAACCAAGCATTTCTTGAAGTGAAAAAAGGAAATACCCAAATGCCCACTCCAAGCAACAAATGTGTTTGTCTCTTGGAATGGAGCAATACCGTGACTTACACATAAACCCAATATGAAAATAAGACGAGAAAGCAGCATGTAAGATATATTTCTGAGAAATCACCTTTAAGTGCTTCGCGAGCTCATATGTTGACAGTATGTTAGCCATCTTTGATTGGCCATATGCCGAGAACTTGCGGTAGCTGCAAACAGGTTACAAACAACGAAAAAGTGGAAATGAATTTACAATGACCAAATGTGTGTTTTTCTTTAAAAAAATCTTTATAGTAGCTAGTACCAAGAAGGTACAGCAATAGTACACAGCAAAATTACAATAGTTCCATTACAGCATTATAGCAATTAGCTTAGAGATTCGTAGAAATAAAAAATATGTGATACATCATCAATTATCTCTTCCTAGCACCAAAAAAGGTAGATTCTGTAAGCACTTATATTTGTAAATAGCATCTTTGGGTTCTCTCAAGTCAAATGCTCCAGATCATCCATAGAGGGATTGTTCTCTATGCAAAAGTAGAGAACAGACCAATAGTTCCAAATGATAGAAATGAATCACCAACTGTGAGCATGAAAAGCTTGTCATCTTTAATTTGTTGTTCTAGAGTATTAACAGAACTAATTTGACGAAAAGCAAATAAGATCAATGATCAGCTAAAGGGTGTGATCACGAAATTAAGGATAACCAACATGGTTCATAGTAAGGCTCCAATACAGATAGTATAACCTCCAGTAAGTCAAATCAGAAAACATCTTTCTTTCAATATATCACACAAGCATACAACATCTGGAGCTGTAAGACAGAACTCTCCCATATGCTTACAAAAGTCATCAAGCGACTGAAGCAATGATTCTGGGCAAACGAAGGTTTCCCTTAATTGAGAATGGATAAGTAGGCTGTTAGTTTACTATGCTTGTCATGAGGATAACCACTGATTAAGAGTGACAAGTAGAGATGGTTAGTTAGTTACTAAGCATCTTGCGGGTAATAAATATAAAACGGCACTTGTAGATATTTTGACATTTTAACTTCACATTCTTATAGTCATGATTGAACTAACACCGAAACATAATTATATTACCTTTCCTGGTCATTAATTTTGTCAAACCGAATTCCCTCAGGATATGTAAGATAATGAGCGTCTGATGCAACATTGACTATCCTTCCCTCTCTCTTTGTTTCACATGCTGTCTCCTTCATCTTCTCCAACAACAAATTTGTCAAAAGGAAGTGACCTTCAAACACAAGAAAAAAGAATAATTATGGCTAAGATGATTGAGTGGGTATGCATTTCCCTCTTGAAAGTGCAATTATAGAATCATCGCCCATCTTTCATCTATTATTGTAGTAAATTAAATCCAAACCTTGTAACATCTGTTACATATGTAGTGTGTGACTGAAGAGGGGATGACAAAGTATGGGCAAGGCTTTCTACGTCTACATGAAAACTGGCTTCAACATAGAAAGCCTAAGCAGTAGTAATTTAAAATCATGCTTTGTCTCCCTAGTATCATTGTTGCACATCTACGTTAATTCGGGTCTCAAATGGCTTTCTCCGTCCACATTAACAAATGAAGTCTAAGATGAAAAAGTATTGACAACTCAATCATGGATCTCCTTTAAGGGAGAACTGAATCTTCATTTTAGTATTATCAGGAAGCAGGGACTCAGCGATGTTTCGACACTATATATACATAGTTAAAATTATTTTTTATGTATCCCTTTAGCTTCTTCATGTGTTTACTTTTTCATATTTTGAACGCACTGGCTCCACCATTGTCAGGAAGGGAGATAGTACAGTTAAATCTGCTAAACCTTATGCTATCATTTTTCTTAAAGAACTATTGGTGAAAAGAAAAGATGCAACTATCTAAGGTTTTGTTCTATTTCTAGACTTCAACTTTCTCTGTCTTCTCCATAGCATGACCCGATTATGCTTGTCTTCAACACATAATAGATGTAATCAACAGCCATACCTAGATGATTTGTGGCAAATTGCAGCTCTATATTGTCTTTGGAGAGCATAAAGGGAATTGCCATCACGCCTGCATTGTTACTTAAGAATGACAAGATAATGTTAGTAGATGTTAATGGAGACAGAGATTCTTGCAAAATGGCAAAACTAGGGAGAAAAAAAGTGCAAACTCTTCCAGTATCTGATTACTACTCTTATTCTTCACTTACATTAAAATGTTCAATGAGTGACCTGATGATATAAAATCAGCTGCAAATTTCTTTACTGAATCAAATGAACTAAGATCCAACTCCATTACATCAACTTTGGCAGCAGGGATTTCCTTTAATATTGCTTCTTTAACATCTTTTCCAGCAGTCATATTCCTGACAGCAATGATAACATGAACTCCGCGCAGAGCGAGAACACGGCTAGTTTCAGCACCAATACCACTAGATGCTCCTGCAAATGGATCCATGCATGTTTATAACATTTGGAGAGGCAAACGAGTTTTTTCTTATCTTTTCATGTAAATTTTTTTGTAAGAACTTAGAAGATTTCATCTAAACGTGACATCTCACATTGATTGTGGTTATACAAAAATTAGAAAAATAATAATAAATGATGACATTCAACAAAATGTACAAGAAGAATATTACTCCCCTGTCCCAATCCCAATTTATATGACTCACTTTTCTTTTTAATCGGTCCCAAAAAATGATACATTTCTATATTTAGTAACAACTTAATTTTCAAATGTTCATTTTAATTAAATAATTTATAGTCACACATGACACAACAAATATCTATGACGTACGCTAAACCACGAGATTCAAAAAAAAAATAAAAATCTTAAACTTCTTGCCAAGTCGAATCTAATTTGGGAAGGAAGGAGTAAGTCATTTGAGATGGTTTGATTATTGCATGCATAGACTTCCAAATGCACTAATCCATTGGTGGCAACATGAAAGAGACCTAAAACCACATGGAAAAAGTAGATTTGAAAAAAAAAAACCAGAGCAATGAGCACAATGGAGAGAAAATGACAAAAATGGTCCTTTCAGTACGCATTGAACATTTTTGATGATTTAAGTTTGTAAACATTTTTTATATCAAACATTTAACAATTTAAACGAGCTAGGACCAGGCGTGGTGTTTGAGAATCCAAAATCAGCACATAGATAACAGATTTTCAAAGTGAAATTTATTGATTTATACTTTAATCGGTAAAAACACCTACGCCACCAAAAAGTGAAAAGTGAAAAGTGAAATGTAGTAAGCACCTGTAACAATGGCGGTGAGACCGGAGCCGTCGATTCCATGGGTGACTTCTTCAGCAGTGGAGGAATACGAAAACCCAGATGGTCCGTTTTTCTTGAAAAGCCACATAGTTTAAGGTTCAATTTGCTGCTTCTGATTGTTTCTGTATCACTCTATTCACTAGCAATGAAAAATGTGCAAGTGAAAAAATGGTGCAACAGACAAAAACTCTGCTTGCACGGATTTTGATGGTATTAGTATATTGTGGTTTATTTACCTAAAGAAAAAAAATGGTGTATTAGGCAGCTCTGTTTACGGAAGGAGCACTGCATAAATTAAAGCACTGTATTTTGGGATTGAGTATCTTTCGCTAAGCGCCAATTTGTTTATCCCCAAATGTATGCTCCACTGTTTTCTTAGTTTTTTCTTTTCATTTTGTGTCCGATTTACGATATATGTGGAGTTCAACTAAATTTATATTCACATTGAAAACTCTTAACAAAGTCGACTGTCTTTTTAGTTATTAATTACTATTGTCATTAAGTTATTGGCGTATTAAATTTTATATGATTTAAAGTATTATGTCTGTAATACTTTTTTGGTTATGTACTTAATATGATAATTAGTTTGTAATTTTGAAATTTGTGTATTTAGAAATTACGATGTGTTGTATATGTTACTTGATCAAATTCATACTAAAAAGCCAGAGAACGTCTTACTTGGAATACCATGTCAGATTTTTGACTAGGCAAAATTCACTTTTTAGTTAACTTGATCAAATATAAGTTAAATGATTTTTCTGTGAAAAAAATGAAAAAGTAATTTCGTGTGATAAATTTATAAAGTTTAGATCACTTTTATGAGGAAAAAGAAAATTAAAAGGTGATATTTGAGTGATAAATTTTTTAATTGAATGAGCTTAATGTCAAGAAGAATATATAAAAGTGAATTTTGCGTGATAAATTCAAAATTGGATAATTATTGATTCAATTTATCCGTTATTATTGTTGGTGTTATTAAATTGTTGGATGTCTCTAGGCATAAGTTTTTCAAATTACTTTATTACGTGTCTCATACAACTAAAATATAAATCAAAAAGTTTATTCAAATCTTACAATTTTGAGCCCCTTTTTTTGTGAGAGAAAAAAATTATCTTGCACAAAACAATATCAATCAATTAAGAGAAAGGACTATAATTCCATATTGACTTCAACATGAAAAACGTTGCAAGTGCAAGTATATAGGAACTTCCACTATGATAGTGAAATGTTTTACATTGGCGAAACTATTTTGTAGTTTGTATTCGCTATCTGTATTGAAGTTCAACTAATCTGAATTTACATCATGTAGATCCCATTTGAGGAAAATATTTTTTACTAAGGATTTTTTCATACTTAAAACTCAAATTCAAAACCTTTAATTAAGAGATGAGCAGCATTCTTTGATTGAATACTCATTACTAGAGTTGTCAATACGGGCTGGTCCACTCCATCCAGACTAACTATACATGCTTTGGAATTTGATGGGTCAGACCAAGATGACCCATTTTTTTGTGCGTTAGAAAATAGCCGATCCAACCCACCATTATTTGGGCTGCAGGTCGTGTCGAGTCAACCCACTTTTTTAAAAGTATATTTTTTATTATTTTTTAAATTAAATTATAACTTAAAATTATTAACATAAATATCGACAAGACATCTTCATTTTCATCTATAATTTATATGCAATATCAATTAATTAAACATTAAAAAATAACTAAATTTACGAACTACCTATAATATTAAAATGTACACAAAAAAATATTATTGCAACCAATTTCGAGTAGCAAAAAGTGTGGTGGTATTTTCATGAATGATGCAACTTCTATACTTGGTGAAAACATGTCCACCATTACTGAATGATGATTCTGATGATACAGTGGTAATATGAATACTAAGTACATCACATTTGGTGATTCTAAATTTTAATATTTAAAACTTCAAATAGAATTTGAGTTTGGACTTGCGTTATTTTTAATACTCTATTTTATTTTTATTTTTTAAATATATTTTTATTTACACCGCGGGACGATCCAACCTATATTGCTCAAATCCCACAAACTAGCGGGCTAATTTGAGTCAGGCTAAAAAACCCTCTTAAATATGGTTCCAAAAATCTTAATCAAATACTATTAAATCACGGGTTAAGTCAGATCCGTCCAACAGGTCTATCCCATATTAGTAACTCCACTGATTATTTTATACCTAACATGTGAATATTTTTATGGTTTACTTTTGTAATTATCGACGATATATGTTTTCATTTCTGTCACTTTGTTTATTACTTGTATATATAACATGTGAATATCATTGTCGTTTACTTGTTATGATTGGCATGCTAGCACTCCATTCTCTTTATGTCCGTCCAACCAAATAAGGAAAATGATTTGGGAGAAAATGTCCTTAGATAAATATTTTCTAAAAAAAATATTTTATTCGTGTAGAGAAAAAATATGAAAAGCCATTATCAATTTCACTTTTTACAAAGGAATAGCAATTCTAACTTAAAACATCAAAATGTTTTTTTTCAGGCAGCGCCAAACTTCGTACATGATCGGGTTAGTTCAGGTTTTTCAAATATCAAATCAAATTATTTGTGTAAAAAAATTAAATTAATAAACCAAATTAAACTAATAAATTCGGATATTTTCAACCTCGGGTTGGTTCGGGTTTTTTCAAATACCAAACCAAACCATTGTGTTGAATTTTTAAATTTATAAATCAAACCAAAGTAATAAACCTCGAATTTTTTCAGATTTTTAAATTTTTTCGGTAAAGTTTGCATACAAACATATAATTAACTTGTGCTTCAAATATTTCTTTAGTCCAACCAAAATACAATTATCTAAGGTGTTTCTTAAAAAAATAACACAAATGAAAACTGATAACACAAAAATATTTAATAAAAAATAATAATGAAATCATCATATAAAATAAATATTGCAAAGTCATAATGAAAATGATCATAATTTAAAAGTACTAAATCATGCTAAAATAAGTTTAATAAGTATTAGTTACATTGCTAAATATTTAAGGAAAATTAAAATTAGATTATGTATTTTAATTGTCTAAACCAATGTAAAACTAAAGAACAATTATTCAATATTATTGTCATTCTTAGTGTTGAATTGATTTTCTTTTTGCATTAGTATTAATTTGATTTTGATTTAAGTTTTATTATAATTATCAACATCTATGAACTATAATCTTTATTGGACCATTCCGAATTCTAAGTTTTAAACTTGAAATAATATATTAAAAGATAAAAACTATGAAATAGTATAAGAAATATTTTAAAATTATATCAAAGTAAATATTTTTATGTATAAAATAAAATTTTAAAATTACATATATAATGTCGGGTTGGTTTGGTATCGGGTTGGTTTTTTTTAGTTAAAATCAAACCAACCCAACTATAGTCGGGTTTTTTTTTCAATACCAAACCAAGTCTAACCAAATCACTATTTGGGTTTTTTTTTCCGGTTTGACTCAGTTTGTGGTTTGGTTCGATTTTCGGTTCGGTTTTGTACACCCCTAACTTCAAGGGTCTGTTTGGTAGGAAGGTAAATGTTTTTCATGAAAAATATTTGCTTAGAAAATGTTTTCTTGGAAAACAAGTGGATTTCTAACTTATTTTTTTATGTTTGGTAGGTGAGTAGAAAATATTTTCTGAAAAATATTTTTTAATGTTTGATTGGTGAATGAAAAATATTTTTCAGAAAATTTCTTTTATTTTTGGCTCGAGACTAAAAATTCTCTAGGAAAATAATTTATGATCCGAAAATCAACTCCGATAATTGATCTGGGACCCGACCCCAACACCAAATTAGGACAAAACCCCGATGACCATTCCAAAATCCGACCCTGAGATCTGCCCAGGACCTAACCCAATTTTTTTTTTGGGGAGAGGGGGGGGGGGGGGTCCTTGTTTGGGGGTACAGATAAAATATATTTGAAATTTAAAAAAATTATTATTTGTTTTTGAATGGGGAGGGTCGGATATGGGGTATGTGTAGGATAATGAAAAAAATTAAAGGATGAAGTAGAGTTTTAAAAAATGTTTTCCTTAATTTTGGAAGGGAAGTCATTTTCCTCAAATTTGAGGAAAATGAATTGATTTGGAAAACATTTTCCAAACATTTTAAGTCAACCGAACATGAGAAAATTGAAAACTGAAAAATGATTTCCTCCTTACCAAACACACCCCAAATCTTGAATTTGCCTCACTACTGGGAAAAGCTTTTCATTTGGTGAACACTCTCAGTTCCTTCCCAGAGACATTTGACATTTTCCAGACAACTAAGAGAGGGGTGTCAAAGATGAACCCAAACATAGATAACCCACCCAATCCGTCCAGAATTTTAAGGGTTGACTCAAGATAATTTGAATTGAGTTCAATCTAAACTCATTCAAGCTTAAGCCATTTTAAGAGAATCTTCAATTGAGCCCAATTCAATCTTCAATTTCAACTCGCTTTAAAATTATTTACTAAGATATGTTCCTATATTAAAGGTATGAATTATTATCTATTTAACATCTTTTAGGATTTATCTATCCATTTGTTACTTTTTTTAAAAAATAATCTTGAACTGAAATTCGAATTCTGATTATAAAAGTTAAATATCACTATGTTAAAATTATTGAAATTAATCGGGTCAAATTGGGCGGATCAAGACCCAACCCGATTTTTAGCCCATTTGAACCCAACCCATTTGAGCCCAAAGTAAACTTGGGCGGGTCAAGACCCAACCCAAAATCTATTTCAACCCATTTTAATATCTCCAATTTCAACCCAACTCGCCCATTTGACACCCCTAGCGGAAGATATGATACAAAAATAAGCATCACAAACGATTAAATACAAAGTTATTTTTTCTCTATTACTGGTACAAAATGTTATATGTTACTTGACAAAATCCATACTAAAATCCCAGAGCCTTCTAGCTAAATCCATATCTCTAGCAGTAGCTGTTGTTGTCGCCAAATTGTTGTCACAAAAATATTCACCACTTATCCCCTTCAATTGTGGATGCAATGCAACATAGCAAGTGATTGATGCTCCATATATAGAGAAGATGGGAATGGACAAACAAATCTATAAACTTGCTCTGGAAGATGTCAAAAATTCTACAAATTTGCATACACTGCAAATATAAATGCTTCAATATGGAACGTACCTAGCCTCAAAAAATATATGGAACGTACCTGTTGAACGTTTTTAAAAATAAACCTTCCAAACTTGCTCACAAGACCTGTATCATATAGAAACGGGAGTATAAGTTCGATAAAATAAACATACAGGAATACTTCACGTTTGCTTCTCTTCAAGCGGCACATGCATGAAACAAACATTACATGTGAAATATTCAACTATGGGTTCGACTGTCTGATATGTCAAATGTCACAGAGATGTGTATCTCACAAGGCTATAGAAAATCGGTAAGGGGGCAACTTGGTGCCTCAATAACAAGTAAGCATTAGACCAGAGTGATGGCTCAATTCTAATCGCCAAAAGTTTGTAGTAGTAAAGTTCTAAACAAATAAGTAATTCCCCTCCATCTCAACTACACCTCGAAGTAAAAAAGAAAAAAAGAGCTAGAATGACTTGTTAACACAGACTTAAGGCACATCTGCCATTTGCTAAATATGCAATTAAGTGTTGCTATCTATTATTTCGTGTAGTTCATTTGTAGTATTATTCTATAATTATCTGTTGTTTTTGTTACTATCTATTGTCTCTTGTACTTCCATTATGTCTTTTTCTAGACTGTTTTTGTCTTGAGTCAGGGTTCTATAGAAAACAACTTCTCTACCTCAAAGCCTCTCGAGATAAAGTTTGTGTACACTCTAGCCTCCCCTCATCCCACTGTGAGACTACACTATGTTGTTGTTGTACTATTAGTGAGAGCATAAAAGGGTTTATTTCAGACATAAAGAAGATAATAACTCGCTAAGAATGGCATTCATATTAATTAGACACTAGAGAGAAAGGAAGAAAAGAAAATCTTATTATTACCTTCAAAAAAGCCCAGATGACGAAACATATTGGTTGTGATTGTTCCAGGATGAAGTGAATTTGCTGTTATTTCCACTCCTTCTTCCTATTCAAAATAAAGAGCACTCAGATTTTTAGAGTTTAAATGAATGGCATCGAACCCCTAAGCCAAAGCTGTGGCTGTGGCTACAGAAATCTGACACTGAAAATTAAAGCACGATTTCTCAATGTGCAAAATGGAATACCAAATATCAACTCCAAGAAATATGTGTTTGGTCGCGAGGAATGGAGACATGTCATGACTACACAAGAACCGCCAAAACAAAATTATTAGAACACAAAAAAACATGTGATGATTTATTTTCTGAAAAGCACCTTTAAGCGTCTTGTGAGCTCATAAGCGTGCAGTATGTTGGCCAACTTTGATTGTCCGTATGCCCAAAAACTACAGTAGCTGCAAATAAAATAACAAACAAGACAATGAAAAAACAATTTTCCACGGGAGAAGACTAATTTTATCATGTTAATCTGATCATGGTTATGCAGCTTGAAGTGAAAAGAGCAGCATTTTTGAGCACGAAAAGCTTGTCATCTTGATTAATTCAATAGTAGTAATGAGCAACTATCGAGATAGAAGGACACCAAATAAGATAATTGAACAATCAAATGACGTGATTGGAGCAAACACCTCCCTTCTATTAATTACAATCAAGATAACTTTTGGAAGTTCAACATAAAAAATTTGATTAGATTACCTTTTGGGATCATTAATTTTGTCAAAGCAAATTCCCTCGCGATATGTGAACATACAATAAGCTACTGAAGAAACATTGACAATCCTTCCCTCTCTCTGTGTTTTACATGTTGTCTCCTTCATCTTGTCCAACAACAAATTTGTCAAAAGAAAATGACCTGCAAACACAGGGAACTAGAAAAGAGAACAATTTTGGGCAAAATAAATTAACAGGAACCATAAATTGAATGTCCCTCTTGAAAGTTAACAAATTCGAATTAAGCATCAACAGGCACCTATCATCTCCTACGACGTACTACCAACTATAGTACGGACAAAGCAGATATAAACTGCCTCTTACCAGTGTGAGTTTAGAATTTCCCTTGTTTCAACGTTACATATACAAGTTAATTCAGGTCTCATATGATCTACTATTATATATGTGCATGTCATTCTTTTCTTCATCCTATGATCTTGATATTGGATTCCCCATACAGTACAAACAGTCTAATCTATTGAATGGAAGGTGGAAAGGCAGTTGGAAGAAAATAATCATATGGAAATCAATTACTTTACCTCACGTTGCCCTTCCATGACATCTCAGGAAGGCACCGCATGACAAATGTCGTGCACAGAAACATACACCTAATGAACAACCATACCTAGATGATTTGTGGCAAATTGCAGCTCTATGTTATCTTTGGAAAGCATAAAGGGAATTCCCACCACTCCTGCATTATTACTAACAGAAGACAAGTAACATCAATAGTATATGAAGATTCTTCCAAAACTATATAGGGAGAAAAAGCACAATGTCGTCTTTCAGTACTATGTGATTAATTACCACTCGTATTTGTCACTTACATTAGCATGTTCAATGAGTGACCTGATGATATAAAATCAGCTGCAAATTTCCTTACTGATGCCAATGAGCTAAGATCTAACTCCATTATATCAACTTTAGCTGCTGGGATTTCCTTTACTATTGCTTCTTTAACATCTTTTCCAGCAGTTATATTCCTGACAGCCATGATAACATGAACTCCACGCAGAGCTAGAACACGGCTAGTTTCAGCACCAATACCACTTGAAGCTCCTACAAATAGATTGATGATTAAAAGCAAAACAAATGCTGCTAAATTCTTGCTAAAGAAAACACTCACCAATGAGGAGTTCAGTCTAATAAGCAAGTAGGATAATATTAGGAGTACTGTGCTTTTATTCTTCTTCATGATTCGTTCATCTAACGTTGCCTCAAATGTTTGTCCTATGTATTATTAGTCTGCTGTCGTGCAGAATCACACACTTAGATTGAAAAAATTGAGAAAGTTAAAGTAAGAAACAACTATTGAGTGTGAGATAGATCAAACTGAAGAACAAAAGCTTGTGAATTGAAGTTCATTTCAGCTCTACAGTTTGTCTATTCTTCGTACCAGATGATTTGAGTAGTAACATTATTCACTTCAAGAACATTATTACAAGATTTAAAAATCCTTGTACTCTTGGGCTAGATTTAGCTTGAAAGGTATTGCTATGATCGAGTGACCGTAGCAGTCAAGTGGTTCGAGGTAGCCTCTTAGGTTATTGAGTTGTAACCTACAATTGCTCATTGTTTTATACTCTATTGGGATGGTAATTATGTATTGTTTCATAATGTATCGTATTGTATTGTATCGTACAATATTGCTTTAACGATACAACTTTTGAATAGATTGTATTGTTTCCCGTCATTACATAATGTCACACATCAACAATTTGAAGAATAAATCACCAAGAAAAGTAGGGCATGGGGTAGCACTACGATAAAAAGGTGGCGTAAAAGATAGAATAAGATTATTAAATAATAAGTAAAGACAAAATAAGGTAATAACTCGATCACACCAAATAAGTCGTTACACAAAATGGGACTTTTCTTCATCACCTAACAAAGAATTTAAGGATATGATACAATATAATATAAGTACAATAGGTGTTGCGACACATCTCTAGTGCAATATGTCCAAGGGTATATTTTTTTGATAGTTTTGATGTACAGTCAGTCCACCAGCAACAGGTATAACGTAACTTTGTACACTAATCACCTAATATTTGACTCGGCTGGGATTTGAACTAAAACCTCATGGTTCTCAAGCCACTTTATTGACCACTAGAATAAATATGGACATACGATATATAGGACGAAAATTATATGCAAGTAGTTTTCAACATGAAATGAATAGATTTAACTTATACTTAATCCGTGAAAGGGACACACTTTGATTTTTGTTAAAACAAAGAGGTAAACGTAGACCTAGAAGAAATAGTCATACAAACAGATATTAATTGGATGCTACCAAAAGTGAAACTGAAATGGAGTAAACACCTGTAACAATGGCGGTGAGACCGGAGCCGTCGATTTCATCGGTGACTTCTTCAGCAGTGGAGGAATAGGAAAACCCAGAAGCCCCTTTTGATCTATTGAAAACCCACATAGTACAGGAACCAGTAGTTTATTTACTTCTCTCCCGTTGTTTCAGAATTGTTACGGGTACCGCGTTTAAACATGTTCCTCTATATATAGACTAGGTAAATTATTTCGCACGGGATTGTATTTTATTAAGCTTACATAATATGATCATTCGGTAATATTCGTATTTTCGATACATATACTATATTTTCAAGAACATTTTATTTTAAGGCAAAACATTTCTTCGAAATCTTAAAATGTTATATTTTTTTAATCTTCACTTTTTGTTATACAAAAAATTATGAGTCATAGAGAGATTTTAAGTATAAGAAAGAATTCTAAGAAAATCTCCATGGAAATAGTTGGTCAGAAGTAATGAACATCACACGTTACAGAGGAAACAAAAAAAGTCTTGAACAACAACACTTCCAAGTAAAGTGGAACATCACGTCCATACAAGAACATAATTAACTAAATTCAAATGGAGGTCCTTCAACTCCTTTCTTATGAACCTCCATCAATCTCTTTTTTATTATAGTACTAGATAATATTGTCCGTGCTATGCACAGGCCCAATAATATAAATGGTATGTTTTGGGGCTAATAACTGAGTTGTTGAAGCGATTGTTTGCGTGGATAAAAGAATAAGTTTTTTTATCATAAACTTGTACTTTCTTTGACGCTATTTAAGGCATAATAAGACTACCCGCATACAACATTTTGCAAATATTTTATGTTGTCAATTATCATGATTTATAGTATTTTTACGATAGATTCACTTCAAGAATCAGTGGAATTTTTTGTATTTTTTTAAAACATATTTTAGATTGTCAATTATCATGATTTATAGTATTTTTACGCAATTTTTAAATATATAAAAAAAATAAGACAAATATATTAAAATGGACCCAATATATGTTATTTTTGTTGTCTCAATTTATGTGACACAAATAAAATTTGGAGAGTCATCCAAATTTTCATATTTTTTTTTTAAAATGTTTTAAGTTATTAATTATTGTGATTTATAATATTTTTATGTAACTTTGAAATAACGTACATTACCGGTCAGTTTATCCTAATTTATGTGATATGGATAAAATTACAAAATCAACCCTTTTAAAATGTCTTTCAGATATTTTAAGTTGTTAATTATTATTATTTATAATACTTTTTTGGTAATTTTAAAATGATATGTGTTATTTTTTCTATCCCAATATATGTGAGCCTGATAGAATTCTGAGAGTCAACCTATTTTATTATATAACTTTTAAATATTTTAAATTGGTAATTATTGTAATTTTTAATGCTTTTTAAGTCATTTATAAATGATATATGTTGCTTCCTTGACTGAGACTCTTTCATTTCCTTGATTGGGACTTTTCCATTTGTGACATATATATATATACACTAGATAATGGTGTTCGTGCTATGCACGGGTCCAATAATATAAATGGTATGTTTTGGGGCTAATACTGAGGTTTTGAAGCGATTGTTTGTGTGGATAAAGGAATAAGTTTTTTTATCACAAACATGTACTTTCTTTGACACTATTAAAATGGACCCAATATATGTTATTTTTGTTGTCTCAATTTATGTGATACAAATAAAATTTGGAGAGTCATCCAAATTTTCATATTTTTTTTAAAAATGTTTTATATTATTAATTATTGTGATTTATAATATTTTTATGTAACTTTCAAATAACCTACATTACTGGTCACTTTGTCCTAATTTATGTGATATGGATAAAATTACAAAATTAACCCTTTTAAATTGTTAATTATTATTATTTATAATACTTTTTTGATAATTTTAAAATGATATGTGTTATTTTTTTTGTCCCAATATATGTGAGCCTCATAGAATTCTAAGAGTGAACCTATTTTATTAAATAACTTTGAAATATTTTAATTTGGTAATTATTGTAATTTTTAATGCTTTTTAAGTCATTTGTAAATGATATATGTTGCTTCCTTTGTCCCATTTTATATAGTATAAATAAAATTCCCAAAACCAACTCAATTTTTAATATATTTTTAAAAATATTTTAAATTATTAATTATTGCGATTTATAATATTAAAATAAAATTAAATAGAAAATGTACAAAACTTGTATCAGCCTAAAAAATGATCACGATAATTCGAAGCCTACAGAAAGCAATAAGGTTGTACGTAATTTTAAATACTTAATATATATATTACTCAGTTTGTCTCAATGTATGTAGCATAGATAAAATTTCAAGAGTCAACCAAATGTTGTTAATTGTTAAGATTTACAATACATTTTACGTAGTTTTCAATAATTTCACATTAAATAATACATATTACTACTTTTGTCTCATTTTATGTGACATTGATAGATTAATTTAAGAATCAGTCAATTTTTTTTTGTGTTTTTTTAATAAATATTTTAAGTTGTCAATTATCACGATTTATTATATTTTATACATAATTTGTAACGATAGATTAATTTCAAGAATCAATCGAATTTTTTTATATGTTTTTATTTTTGAAATATTTTATGTTGTCAATTATCATGATTTATAGTATTTTTACGATAGATTCACTTCAAGAATCAGTGGAATCTTTTGTATTTTTTTTCAAAACATATTTTATGTTGTCAATTATCATGATTTATAGTATTTATACGCAATTTTTAAATATAAAAAACAAAAAAAGACAAATAAATTAAAATGGACCCAATATATGTTATTTTTGTTGTCTCAATTTATGTGACACAAATAAAATTTGGAGAGTCATCGAAATTTTCATATTTTTTTTAAAAATGTTTTAAGTTATTAATTATTGTGATTAATGGTGTTAAATTGTCCAATAATATAAATTTTAAAGGTACAACCATAAAAGAAGAATGTACAACGCTATCTAAGCACATGTAACACTTGTCATGTGCTAAGTAGTAGATATTCCCACTTATTATATATAGTAATAGAAAAATATATATAGAAATGACATATATATATATATATATAGAAAAATATATATAGAAATAATAAATATGTAACTAAAAATCTTGTTAGCTTTTGATTGAAAGCTAACAAGATAATTACAATGATAGTTGCATTGCGGCTTATTATATATAGAATATATATTCAAAGTGAACTGGATTTAGAGCGAAATCCTCCTCCCATATCACTACCAAGCAATCAAAAAATTAATATGTGCACATGACCCCCCCACCCCCCACCCCCGCCACAATTTATGGAAATTAGGGGTTTAAGAGTGAAATTGTTCAAAATTATACAAGTGAACAATTTCAGTGCATGTGGATTATATAAGTTAGGGAATTCGTGTTTTTACTTTCAGTAGATGGTTTTCAAGGTCTTGCATATTTGATGGAAAACAAACTTTAATCAAGAAAGGTATATATGTTTTTTGCTTTTGACTTGCATTACCTGTGATCTCAATCCAATAAGTAACAGAAATCAGCTGCTTTAATCAAGAAAGAGATTAATGTTAGAAACACAAGAGTTTTGGGCTAAATTCATCCCTTAACTATGACTAAGGCTTAGGTTACATCCTTGTATTATAATAGTTAACAAGAAACATCCTTTTAGTATTTAAAATATAACAAAAGTCAGTCTTCTGTCTATTTGAGTTAAAAAACTAACATTGCTTTTTCAACAAGTGATTTTCTCTCTCCCATATCCCTATTTTACCCCTCTCAAATCTGTCCCATCGTCTGTCTTCCATTTTCAGCAAAACCAAGAAGGAAACTCAATATTTTCTGAACTTGACAAAATAATCAAGATCAAGAACAAATTTTTCTCTTCAACTAGAGTTGAAAACAGGGCAGAGAGAGAAACACAAACAAGGTAAAGGAATAAAAATCATTGAAAATTTCTAGTTTTTCTGATTCGAAAAATATTTGCAATTTTCTATTTCTCAAACTAAAACATCTTCATTCTTAAAAACACTAGATATTGCGGGTTGTAGCATAACAACTAACTGGAACAATGTCGATTCGAAGTTTACGTGGTCGATCGTCCACACCCAACTATGGTATTATCGATATTCAAGACATTTTAAGCATTTTTTAATATCATTTGCAATGCCTTTCATATTGATTTATACGTATTATTGATTTTGAAAAGCTATATTAAGTTTTTTATTTGATATATAAGGTTTTGTTTTCTGGATATTCATTATAATGAGCTTGTAGTTCTTTGTTGGCTTTATGTATTCAGATTTGTATTATATGTGCAGATTCTATGAATGAGTCATTGTTTTTCACAATTAAAGTACATCATGGTGGATCATTTGTGCGTAGTTCGACAAGAGGC
Source organism: Solanum verrucosum (assembly GCF_900185275.1). Lineage (NCBI taxonomy): Eukaryota > Viridiplantae > Streptophyta > Magnoliopsida > Solanales > Solanaceae > Solanum > Solanum verrucosum. Next base: position 639,237 of record NW_026020814.1, read on the forward strand.
TACATAGGTGGAAAAATCGAATATTTTGACTATGTCGACAGTACAATGATTAATCTAATATATTTTAAGAATATGACGGAACAATGTGGTTATGACAAGGAATCTGTGGTATTTTGGCACAAGTATGGTTTAAACTCTTATATGGTTCGATTAGTTGGGAGTAATATGGAAACCGCTAAAGTTGGTACTTGCATTCCAAAGGACAGAGTAGTTGAGATATATTTTGAACATTTGAATTTTTATCATGATGATAATCAATGTGGAAATGAGATGAAAAATAATTCTTTGCTGGCAAATGACACAGAGGCACACAGTGATGAATTTGACGATGAAGATTTTAATGATTCTGACTATTCTTTGGAGGAGGATGATTTGTTATTTTTAAAAAATGTTGATCCTTCTGTTGAATCTTTTGGGATCAATATAACTGTGAAAAATAAGAAAAATGATGGAAATCAAAATTATGTAAGTGAAGAGATGCATAGAAAGATGCAGAATGAGGAGGGTGACTCAGATTGTGTAGATTTTGATGATACAAAGAGTTTGAATAGTGATTGCGATTCTGAATTTGAAGATTGTAACTTTCCAAAGCATAACCCAAAAATAGGTGCCTTTAATCCTAAATTAGAGCTGGGAATGGTATTTGATAACAAAAAGGAATTCAAGGAAGCCGTGGTTGCAAATCAAGCCAAAATAGGAAAGTCAATTCGGTGGACCAAAGATGACAGAGAAAGAGCTAGGGCCAAATGCAGAACTAATGCTTGTAAGTGGAGGATATTGGGATCACTAATGCAAAGGGATATATCTACTTTTCAAATCAAGACGTTTGTTTCCGAGCATACTTGTTTTGGGTGGAACTATAACAACAAAACCATCAATTCTAGTTGGATTGCAAGGAAGTATGTTGATAGAGTTAAATCAAATAAGAACTGGAGAACATCAGAATTCAGAGATACATTGAGTAGGGAATTAAAGTTGCATGTGAGTATGCATCAAGCAAGAAGGGCAAAGGAAAAAGCTATTGCAATGATCGATGGAGATATAAATGATCAGTTTGGTATATTATGGAATTATTGCAATGAAATTGTTCGAACTAATCCTGGAACTTCTGTTTTCATGAAACTAACTCCAAATGAGATTCTGAATAAGCCAATGAGATTTCAGAGGTTTTATATTTGTTTTGCAGCTTGTAAAGCAGGATTTAAGGCTGGTTGTCGAAAGATTATTGGGGTCGATGGATGTTGGCTGAAGAATACTATGTATGGGGCACAATTGCTATCAGCTGTTACTTTGGATGGAAACAATAACATCTTTCCAATAGCTTATGCAATAGTCGAGAAAGAAAATAAGGAAATATGGCAATGGTTCTTAACCTACTTGATGAATGATCTTGAGATTGAAGAGCAATACTTGTGGACTTTTATGTCAGATAAGCAAAAAGGGCTCATTGAAGCTTTTGATTTAGTGTTGCCTGGTGTTTCTCATAGATTTTGTGTGCGACATTTGCATAACAATTTCAAGAGAGCTGGATATTCTGGAATGGCTTTAAAAAATGCTCTTTGGAAGGCAGCTTCAGCAACAACTATTGACAGGTTTGATGCTTGTATGATTGATTTGGTTGAATTAGATAAAGATGCTTATGCATGGCTTTCTGCTAAAGTGCCTAGTGAATGGTCAAGATCACATTTCTCGCCTCTTCCTAAATGTGACATTCTTTTGAACAACCAATGTGAGGTTTTTAATAAGTTTATTCTTGATGCAAGAGATAAACCAATTGTTAAACTTTTGGAGACCATTAGGCACTTACTCATGACAAGAATTAATTCTAATAGGGAGAAAGCTGAAAAATGGAACTTGAATGATATTTGTCCTACTATTAAGAAGAAGTTAGCCAAAACTATGAAGAAAGCTGCTATTTATATTCCCCAAAGGTCGAACATGTGGAACTATGAGGTAATTGGGCCGGTCGAAGGTGATAATTGGGCTGTTGACTTATATAACAGAACCTGTAGTTGTAGGCAATGGGAATTATCAGGAGTTCCTTGTAAACATGCTATATCCTCGATTTGGTTGAAAAATGATGAGGTTTTAAACTATGTTGATGATTGCTACAAGGTTGATACATATCGAAAAATTTATGAAGCTTCAATATTGCCCATGAATGGCCCTGATTTATGGCCTAAGTCACTGAATCCTCCACCATTTCCACCGTCTTACTTGAATAATAAGAAGAAAGGAAAGAAACAAAAATTAAGAAGGAAAGAAGATGATGAGCCAGGGGCTAGCAGGATGAAGTTAAAACGGAAACAAAAATCAGTTGATTGTAGAAAATGTGGTAAACCTGGCCACAACAGTAGAACTTGCAGTTTCTCCTCAGATGATATTGAAATTCTTCCGTTGAACTACCTTTGTAGTTTGGACTCCATCATGGTCGAGGAAGCATCAAGTTGCCAAAATGTTGAAAAGCTACCTGTAAGAATATTCAAATATTCATATTTAAGTTATTTTTATTGTAGCTTACTTGTATAACTATTCATATTTAATATTTTAATTTCTTATTTTAGGTTAGAAGAGGTACATCTCAAGCCAGCCAACAACGTCAGAGCTTTCCATTTTCTCTATGAAGTTGCAACATTGAAGAAACTACATTTTTAGTTTTGGATCTTTTTTTGGATATTTGATGTATCAAACTAATGATATGTGACTAGTTTTTGTTGTTCATTTGTTATGTTCTTGTGCATGGAACTAATGAAAAATGTTTTAGCTTTATGATGATTTAATGACACTAGACTTTGCTGTTTTTTGCTTATTTTGTGGTGTCTTTGTTATTACATTAACTTTCTGTTTTACTAAAATCATGAGTTTTTTTTCTTCTTTTCAGTTTTCTACTCTTTTGGGCATTTTTTTGCTATTTTGCTGCTAGTTTACCAGTTTTTTTTGTTGTTTTTCTGCAATTTTGCAGGTTTATTTTTTTTTTTTACTATTTTATTGCTTTTTTCTTTTTTGCTTGTTTAGTAGTTATTTGGTAGTTTAAAGTGCTCAAGATGTGAAAAGGAAAAAACGATTAGACTATACCAAATGCTTTTTATTGAACTTGAAGACAGATGATGGGACAGATTTGAGAGGGGCAAAATAGGGATATGGGAGAGAGAAAATCACTTTTTGAAAAAGCAATGTAAGTTTTTTTAACTCAAATAGACAGAAGACTAACTTTTGTTATATTTAAATACTAAAAGGATGTTTCTTGTTAACTATTATAGTACAAGGATGTAACCTAAGCTTTAGTCATAGTTAAGGGATGAATTTAGCCCAAAACTCGAAACACAACCACCCGAGAGACGGAAAACTTCTAGGAATTAGGGCTAAAGTGAGTAGTGACCCCAACTTTACTGTAAACTATTTGTAGAAGGTTTATCAGTGTTGCTTTACTTTGTTGGAGGACTGTTCCAATTTTAACGACTGTTTAGAGTTCAGACGTATCTATCACGTGATTTCTGAACACGAACAAGAGGCATTTAAAACATATCTGAAGTCCATTTTGCCCACAAACCATTCCACTTACGACAATGGAAATAAAAAGCTTAGATGCGTACATTCTACCCTCCCTAGACCCCACTTGTGAGATTACACGTTGTTGTTGTTGTTGTAGAGGTGTCTGTTCACTTGTCTCCCTGTTGCATCAGTGGGTGATTTCTTGAATCATCTTTCTTTGTTCAAAGCAAAAGTCGTTCTGGCTCTGCCATCCATCTATAGGGGGTCATGGTGTTGATAATTACAACACAGACAAAAAGGAGAGTGATGGTTGAAGGATAGCAGAATTGGTGTCAAAGTTGTTTGGTTTTGGTTAACGTTTCCTTGAGACGTTTGTAAAGCTCTCTCTGAATATCTTGCTGAAAGAGTCTGCTGTTGTTCAAGAGAATAATGTGTAATTTGTAAATGATTTGCGGATCCATGTGCATTTACTAGCTGTACCTGATGGTATCTGAGTCTCTCACAAGGACAATCTATGTACAGGGTTGTGAACGTGAAGTTACTGAGGCGGGAAAAGGTTCCTCTGATGAACTGAAAAATGAATGCATCATGCGTCTATCATGGGCTCTTGTTCACTCAAGACGTCCAGAAGATGTACAACGTGGAATAGCAATGCTTGAAGGTGAGATCATTGGAATCCTTTTTTTTTTTGGAATCCATTCATCCTTTTCCATACCCTGTGCTTGGGGATTGTTGAGTTTCACGAAAGCTTTGGTAAACACTTTCACTTATATGTTTGTCCTTTCCCTAGCTCTTATGCATTTTACCTTTTGACTCCTCTCCCTTTGCCTTTTGCTTTGCAATTTACTCTCTTCGTCTAGTCCTAAAATTAAAAAAAAAAAAACCTAATTCATTCACTAATTACAATACCCAATTTAAAAGAAAACCCTAAAATAAATAATCTTCAATTCTCTACCTAACTAACAATAATCAAATCAAATTAACAATAACACAACCCAACAAATTAAAACAATAATATACTAACTAACAATCAACTATAATCACTAGAATTGAAAAAAAAAAAACCTATAATTAAACACCAACCTTAACAAAGAGGAGAGGCAGCGACGGGAAGTGACGGACGGCAACTGGTGGCAACAGGCAAGGGCAGCGACAGCCGGTGGAGGGAGATCGATAGAGAGAAGGGAGAGAATAAGAGTGAAGAGAGAAGAAGAGAGAAGAGAGAGAGAAGAAAATAAGAAAATCCCGATCTGGGTCAAAGATATTTTAAGAAAAGTGATGGACAGCGTCTCTTTGTCCGTCGCTTTTTTAAAAATATTTGACCAAAAATGCGACGAACTAAGAGACTCTGTCCGTCGCTTTTCTTAAATGTTTGACCAGTCATGTTGACCAAAAAGCGACGGACTTAGAGATGCTGTCCATCGCTCCTTTAAAAAAATAATTAATCAATTAATTATTAATTATATATATATTCGGCGCAAAAATTCACGAAAAAAAGTGACGGACTAAGAGATGTCGTCCGTCGCTTTTTGAAAAATAATTTACGAAATAATTATTTTTATTAAAAGCGACGGACAATGTGGCAAATGGCGTCACTTTTTGGAGCAACGTCGTCCGTCACTTTTCTGTCCTTCGTTTTTTAGCAGTTTTTTAGTAGTGGGTTTAGCATTTTGGGCTAAGCCCAATTTTGTAAGTAACGTTATTTAATAAAATCTTGACCCTTTGGGTCCTTTTAATAAAAAAAATAAAAAAAATTAGTGATAAAGTTTTGGAATGTAAGCCATTTAAACTAAAAAAAATGAATTGATTGTTGTCGCTTTTTTCATTTTTTGAAAGAGTTGTTTCATTTATTTTTGTCTGTGGTTAATAATTCAATAATCGAAAAAATTGAAATCGATAAATATATAGTATATTTGATTTGATTTTGATAATTTCAAAATTTATTATATTGATTTGATTTTATTTTTTATGAATACCCTTAATAATAAATTAAATTAGGACCGTCAGTAGAAGAGCGATCAAGTGTACGATTAAGATTTTAAAATTATAAGTCTTTGTATATATAGAAGTAGAAGAGCCATAAATAAAAATGAACAATAATCAATATTTTATAAGATTTTCTCATAAAACTTGAGAGACACATGACACACTGAACAAAATTTTCCATATATTTAGGAGTCTTGCCAATTATTTAGCACGCACTTTCTTTCTTTTAGGATTCCTTCACGTACACAAGTCGCAACCTTTTAGGTTTCCTTCACCTACACAACCTTAGGTAGAATTCCTTGACCAACACAAAAATTTCCATTTATTTTGGAGTCTTGCCAATTATTTAGCACTTTCTTTCTTTCTTTCTTTGTTAGTAAATTAAAATACTTTTATGATTTTTGTCTAAAGACAAAGGAGTTGTTTACCTTGTGACCGCAAAACCCTAAAAAGCTTGTTTTCTTCGCTGGGGATTTGGATATTTGTAACTCTGATTCTACCGAACAGAGTATAATTCCCTTTTGCTCAGACCCTAATTATACTTACACCATGACTTCAGGTATACAATACAATTCTCTCTTTTCTCTATAATTTTTAATTCTAACGCTCGATATTCAACTTTTCTCTATAATTTTTAATTCAGGTGATAGATTCAATACTTTGCCAAGAAACCTTATAGAGGATATCGTAAGTCTCTTGCCTCTTCACGATGCAGCAAGAACTAGTATTTTGTCCAAATATTGGAGATATATTTGGGTCATGCGTCCCAATTTGCTCTTTGATAAATTCTTCTGCAATAAATTACAAACATCCTTCAAAGAAACAATAGATGAGATTCTCCTACAACATGTTGGACACATTTCAACCTTTTCTCTACATCTTTCAGGAGTCGATTTGTTTTCATATGCAGACATTGATAGATGGATGCGTTATGTCACCAAAAATGGTGTCAAAAACCTAATCCTTGACCTGTCAAATAATACTACTTATAAACTGCCTTCTCATATATTTAATTCTACAATACTAACATATTTGGAGATCCACAACTGTTTATTCAAACCTCCAAATTCTTTTCTTGGCTTTCCCAATCTTATAGACCTCAGAATGTTTGACATAACCTTTGTGCCAACCCAAGAGTTTTGTGTTATTAAACTCCCCCGTCTTGTCCGTTTGGCGTTGATATACTGTAAAGGTACTCAATACCTCGACATTGTTGTCTCATCTATGTTGGAGTACTTGGCTATTCGTGAGAGTCAATGTAATCTCAACCTAAATCAATTTATCAACTGCAAAAAGTTGACACAATTAGAACTTGTGGTTGATAGTCCAATACCTGCCGATGAAAGATCAACTTATCAAAAGCTTATTTTCAGCCAGCCTACACTTAAGGAACTTAGTTTCTGTTCATTTGTCCTTGAGGTAAGAATCTGATATGTTTTACTTGGATACTTGTATTCAACTGTTCATATTCTTATTTTTGTTTTTGCTCTAAAGCTTTTGAGTGCAGTTACAGTTACAAAGGGGCTTCCTTTTACACTCAACTCCTTGTCGTATCTAAGGATGTCCGTAAACGTTGGCCAAATCCATCAGATTTCTTATACACTCGAGTTACTTAATAGTTTCCCCAACTTGATGAAACTTGATATTTTGGTAAGAAATGGTACATGTTATCCGGTCTTTTTTTTTTTTTTATTTCATGTTTAAACATGAGAAACTAAAATGTTGTATTTCTTTATATCATTAATTAGACAGGATGTGATAGAGCTGATGCAATTATGAAATCTCTGGACAGGCCAACCTGTTTGGACCGACCACTCGACAAGCTCACACATATCATTATGTATAATTTTGGGGGTTCACAAGTTGAACTGTTTTTCGTAAGGCTATTGTTGGCTCATTCTCCATCTTTGGTTAAGTTGATCATTAGTCAGTGGGAACCCTTAGTTGAAAGTGAAAAAATAAATATCACCACAGAGTTGATGTGTTTCCCACATGCATCTCCGGAGGCACATCTATCTATTGTATGTGGCAGATCTTAATAAGTCAGTTTATTAAAGCTATTCAATGTGACAAATGCACTTTTAGGATCAGTTTATCAAATTATTTGTGATTCGATGCTAGTAAGACTCATTGATTCCTTCTCTCTCATTGAAGAAGTGTTGAATTGACAGAATTAGTAAAACTTGTGAGGTTGCTTCGATAAATATGTTTAATAGATGTTAGAAGCTCAGTCTGTGTTGATGTATGATAAGATTTGTACACCCTTTACTACTGTCTTTATGCATTTCTACGTTTTTGGTCACCATGGATCAAATGGATGGGGAAAGAAAATGGGAACATTTCAAAGTATTATGAAAGATCGACGTAGAAAAAGCTTCTTTATAGATCTCCTATGCTCGAGGTACTTCATATCATATGGTTCCCCTAAGGTAAGAATTTACATGTTTTACTTGGGAATCTTATATTCATGTGAGTCTAATTCTCTTTATTTGCTTTAAGATTTTGAAAGTAGACGTTGTTCCCCTTTTGCTCTGCTACTTGCAGCGTCTATCATAAAAAATATAGATACACGAAAAATTTTCTGGATATAATGAAGATTTTCCCCAATTTAAATGAACTTATTGAGTCAGACTCTTTATGCTGTGCATTTAATTAAGATTTCCCCCAATTTAAATTAACTTCCGATTTGGGTAAGAAAGGTATGTATGCATTGCAGATACACACGAATAATGTCCATTATAGGGGATTATTGATAATATTTTAGGATATTTAGAGTCCTCATATTTTTTACTTGAATTAACGGGCCTAGACTTAGCAGTGAACCTAGGAAGTAATTTTAAAACTTACATAAATATACTATATTAAAAAAAATATTTACTATTTATAGCAATAACATTTTTTTTTTCACTTGATCACTTCTAAAACATTCATAACACGGTTTTAATACATATTACAAAGAACAATTTATTATTCACATATAATTACAAGTTTTATTGATAGATAATAAATTTATCACACATTTTAATACACTTAGGAGTCGTTTGGTTACTGTATAAGATTACATTTTATTCATGTATAAAAAATTACATTAGTTGTCCTATGTTTGGTAGAAATTTTTTATCAGGTTGAAAAGTCAACATAACTTATACCATGTTTGGTGGGTAGGGTTCTAAATGTTGTATAAAAGTAATTTATGTAATAATTTTATGGAAAAATCACACCATATACACATTTAAGGGTCAATATTACAAGTTTTAAACACATTCTTAAAATATTCTTACTTATAACAGTTTATTTACGGGTTATAACATATTACTTAAATTTAACTTTATTTAAAAATTAATTACAGGTTTATTTAAAAATAATTAATCTCTTTATATTTTTATATTATTAATTATTAATAGCTAGCTAATATAATTTCAGTTCCTTTTTTAAAATCGAAATTATCAGTTACACGAATTTAGGGATTTACATTGATTAGACTTCCTTTTTTACCGTTACACTCCAATTAATTTTATTTAAAAATCAATTTTCATTTATTTAATAAATGATTAATCTATTTATGGTTTTTTATTATTAATTAATAATATGTAATTAAATTGATTTCTGTTCCTTTTTTAAATCTGAAATTATCAGTTACATAGATATAGGGATTCACCTACAACAAGTTTCCTTCTTTACCGTTACCACCTCCCATACGTCAATCCCTCCCCCCTCCCCCCACGCTCATCCAGTTCTACATGCCATTAACACACTAGCCCAATTTTACCTTCATCTATCACATCTTTCTCACCACCAAACTACACTAACTTTACAATCCTCCATTCAATTTAGTTTTTTCAACAAAACCATGTCGAAGAAAACGGTTGTAACTCCTCGAAAGATCCCTCGATTAGTCGAAGGAACTTCTACGGATGAAGTTCATGCTCCATCTTTCAACATTTTGACTCAAACACCGCTGCCAAACATTGTTGAAACTCCGGCTAGGAGTGATTCATCTCTATTGAAAGATCAAAAACAGAAAAAAATGACTCAAATAAAAGGGTGAGTCCGATAAATCGAAAGGGGAAGAAGAGGAAGGGGAAAAATGTTGAAACCCCTTTTGATTCTGATTCTGATTCTGATTTTGGTACTGAATCAAAAAAGAAAAAAAGAAAAAAAATAATGAATGTTGAAGTTGCTCAGTCGTCAAAACCATCTACAAGAAGATCCAAAAAAAAAGAAGGAATCAGAAGTCCCAACACCTAAAAAAGACAAAAAAAATTGTTAGGGTAAATATTATATTCAATTTATTTTCACATTATTAAAACTACTGATTTTTTCCTAAAAATATCACATTATTCTTATATTATTTTCGAAATAGTTGTTTGAATGAAACGTGTATGAAATCTGATTAATATGTGTATGATTCTGATTAAACAGTTGATTGTTGGATATTGTATGATTTGTGATATAATAGTGGTATACAAATGGTATGAATTGTGTTTTAACAGTAGTGTGATTGTCTATTAAGTGTATATACAAAGAGTGAGAATGGCGCGATCAGTGAGAGTGAAGTTACTGGTACGATTGCTAGCAAATTTGGTGGACCTCGCATAGCAAAAGAACATGTTCCGAATACCACCAATTATCCTACACCAAGACCACGTACAAGAAATTTGAAATAGTTGATTGCACCTTCTACTTTTTTAGAATTACATGTTTTTTTTTTTTAACTTTTGAACAACTTTTTTGTATTTAAGTATTTGATGATATATAATATCATATGTTTTCTTCCAATCAGATACAATCTACATATGAATTACTGTTTGGCTATTATAATTTCAGGATACTAGTAATATACAGATTTCATACCATTTGGATTCACTATTTTAAAATATCAGTGTGAATCCAAATTGTACAATTAATGGATGAAACGTGTGTGAAATTTGATTAATATGTGTATGACACTCAATTTAATGTTTGATGGTTGGATATTGTATTAATTATGATATAATATTGTTATACAAATGATATACATTGTGTGATTATATGAAATTGATTTATTGTTAGTATAATATGTGTGATATAAACTGAAGTTTGTGTTGAAATGAAACTTGAATAAGATTGGTATAAAGTTTGTTATATATTACACTATATTTACACTATCTTATATATTATTCTGGAATAAATTTTATTTCCAAGTATATTAAATATGTATAAATAATTAATGAATCGCGTATATGAAATCTGGAATCTAAAATCTGAAATTTGTACAAATATTTACACTATCTTATATATTAATCTGAAATAAATTTTATTTTCTAGTATATGAAATCTGTATGAATAATTAATGAATCATGTATATGAAATCTGAAATCGAAAACCTGTACAAATAGTTACACTATCTTATATATTAATTTGGAATAAATTTTATTTCCAAGTATATGAAATCGTAAAGAAATCTACATTAGCTTTCTTTTGATCTAAAAAAACCCGCACACCAACATCATTGGATACTAACAGGGGGACATCTATCACTAACTATATATTTCAACTCTATATTGTGAATATTAACATCTATCATTAGTTGCGATGTTATCGCACTTACTAGACCACTATAAAGACTAGAATACTCATATATAATCCCCTCCATCTGAAAATCAACATATTTCCCTGTTTCATTAAAAAAAAAAAAAAACAATTAGTCTTACATAATACAAAAAAAAAACAAAATTATACACACTTGTCATTATTTTTTCATACAAAAATCATTCAAACAGTAAACTACAAACATATTTCATTAAAAAATAAAATTTCAGATTTCATACCCACTTAATACAAATTTCATACATACAATCATCATTTATACCAAATTTATACATTTCTCATACCAAATAGTTCATTCCTTTCACACAAATTTATACATAATTGACAAAACTTATATAAACAATAACATTTCACATTTCATACCAACTTAAAACATTTTTAATACACTTATTCAAACTTCAAAATAACTTTTTTTACTAACTAGTTAACACACTTTCATACCAACTTAAAACAACTATCATACAATTCTTCAATACACTTTCGTACCAAATTAATTACAATTACACTAACAAATTCATTCAAAACTATACATTTTAATTCATTTTTTCACGAAAAAAATCAATAATCAATAATATTACAGAAACTTACCAAGAAAAAAACCAGTTATCAATAATATGGTGACACTAAACCACTACCAAAAAATAGAAACTTAGCAAGAAAATCACTAATATTACAATTTCACAACAACTAATAAGTATTATGAACAAAACGTATTGTTTATACAAAAAAAATATCACATTCAATATAGTGGCGATTTACAGTTTCATTTTTTTTTTTCTATTTCATTGAAATCCAAATAAAAATAGTAAACAATTAAAAATACTCACCTGAAGCAACCCATCTTCCGCCATGTTTAATTAATATTGATACGTAGTTGTTCATCACAAAAAAAAACACGTTTTTTCAAAAAAAAAAAAATTCAATTTGTCGCCAGTGACAATTTCTGGAAGAAAAACGAAGAGAGAGAAACGTGAAAGAAAAATGGATAAAATCTGATTTTTAAATTAATTTTAACAAATTGGAGTGAATTAAGGAAACTGAATATTCTTAATTAGTTTGAAATTCCTTAATTCATGCTAATTAATAATTATCTTAAATTAATTCAAATTTAAGATAATCCCTATTTCCGTTTTTTTCATTTTTTCCTTCAAAAACGTTTTATTTTAATTTTTTTTTATCTTTTTATCCTTTTTAAATCAAATGTTTTTAATTACTAAATTTTTAATTTTTTTAAATAATATGTTACAACCTGAAATTTTTAATTTTATAACTTGAAAGTCTAAATCTACTGCTATAACTCGAAAATATTAGTATAATATATGTCATATTAGAAATTTTCACTAATTTTATACGATGTTTGGTTGTGTTTTTTGTAATCCCTATATAATTAATACCAACATAACTTATGAGGAAATCTATGTATAAGTTATGCGGGGTAGAAGGTGGAATAAGTTATGCAACTATTAGTTATACATGTATTAAAATAGTAAATTACACATTTATCCCTATTAATTTATTTTTAAACCATTAATATTGAGAACTATATCTATCTGTACAGTTTTCCTAACTTTTTTCTTTTTTTCTTTTTTAAACTCGAACCTTTTTTATTTCATTTGGATTCCAAATGTAAATACTTTATTAATATTATAAATTGGATTGTAAATATTGTGACGGCGAATATGTTAATCATATGTAAGTGTTATATATTATTAATAAATTCCACATATTTAATTAACATGTATTATTAATTTGTTTAGGACGTGAATTTATACCTAATTCATATATTTAGTATATTAAAAATATATAAACAAATATATACAATATATTGATAGAATATCGATATTATATAAAATAGGATATTATAATATACTTAAAATATATCTATAGTATTTTACTTTTATTAAAAGCTATAGACATGAAAAAAAATAGCAAAAAAAAAAAAACAAAAGTCTTAGTTAAGGGTAGAGGGAGAACTTTTCTTTTCTTTACTTTTTATTCAAAAGAGGGAGAATTTATACTATTTATTTATAAATAATATATATTAATTTACAACAAATTTAATATTCAATAGTTAATAATTCATTCACTAATTACAATACCCAAAATTAAAATTACTTAGAAAGTACAATAATTTACAGTAATTAACAATAGAATATTTCAAAGACAAAAAAAATTGTTTGAATCTCCAAATTTTATTAGTACCACATAAATTGAGAAAGAAGAAATAACTTTTATTATTTCAAAATTGCGTAAAAGATATTACAAATCATACAACAATAATTAAAAGTCCCACAAGTATAATTTATAATATTCAAGATTGGGAAAAGTCCCAATCTTGAATATTATATATTATATTTGGGCCTAAACTCTCTTTTATAATATAGTAGAAAATATATGTGAGCCTGATAGAATTCTGAGAGTCAACCTATTTTATTATATAGCTTTTAAATATTTTAAAGTTTTTTAAGTCATTTGTAAATGATATATGTTGCTTCCTTGATTGAGACTTTTCCATTTGAGATATATATATATATTATTTTAAAAGGGAGTTTATGCCCAAGTTGTACTATATAATAAATATAATATATAATATTCAAGAAAGTCCCAATCTTGAATATTATATATTATAGTTGGGTATAAACTTCCTTTTAAAAGTCCCACAAGTATAATATATAATATTCAAGATTGAGACTTTCTTGAATATTATATATTATATTTATTATATAGTACAACTTGAGCATAAACTCCCTTTTAAAATAATATAGAATATGTATATATATATATACTAGTAAAGAAAGTTCGGGCAGCATTAATAAAGTTATATTGTTACTCTCTCTGTCCCATATTAGATGAGAATCTTACTAAAAATATTTTTTTCATATTATTTGAGCACTTATTAAATTAGGATAAAATTAATTAATTCTTTTCCATTTTACCCCTACAATTAATATGACCATTCCTATATTGTATGTGTATTTTTTATAACTCATTTCAATGTGCATTGATATAAACAAAGGGCAAAATGGTGAAGTCTTCCAATGTATTAATGATTTCTTAATCACCGTGTAAAGTTGGAAGTGCCCATCTAATATGGGATGGAGGGAGTATAGTTTATGTATTGTTATAAAATTAGTAAAGATTATTATAATATATTTTGCTCATAAGTGAGCTAATATAGAAACTTATTTGTCATTTGTCTTTTTAATTTCAATTTTAAATAGCAAATAAATGTAGCAATAAGATTAAGGGTAGAAATGAAGCATATCTTTCTAAATTTAAGTAAAAATAAATAGAGTAGAAGTAACATTAGGGTTATCGATAGGACGATTCATTCGGTTATTTTAAAAAAAATTATATCATTCAATTTTTCCGCTATTTTATAATGTATAACCAAAATTAAAATTTTAAAATCATCCAAATCCTAATTTATGTGACATAAGCAGTACAAAAATTAGTCTTTTTTTTGTTGTCTTGTAGATATTTTAAGTTATTATTTATTGTAAATTATAGTACTTTTTATTAAAGTTTTTAATAACATATGTTACTTTTTATGTTTGAGAGTTAAACCAACTTTTTCTTATATGTCTTTTAATTTTATATGTGTTTTGTCCTTTTCCATTTTCAAAAACTAATACTCTCTCCATTTCATTTTATATGTCATTTCTTTTTATAAATATATTGGTTATTCCCTCTTCTTATTGGAACACATGTTGACTTCTTATATAGTTGTTATTCCCTCTTCTTATATAGTAATATCTCACAAATGGAAAAGTCTCAATCAAGGAAGCAACATATATCATTTACAAATGACTTAAAAAACTTTAAAATATTTAAAAGCTATATAATAAAATAGGTTGACTCTCAAATTTCTATCAAAATAACACATATCATTTTAATATTACCAAAAAAGTATTATAAATAATAATAATTAACAACTTAAAATATCTGAAAGACATTTTAAAAGGGTTAATTTTGTAACTTTATCCATATCACATAAATTAGGACAAAGTGACCAGTAATGTACGTTATTTCAAAGTTACATAAAAATATTATAAATCACAATAATTAATAACTTCAAACATTTTAAAAAAAATATGAAAATTTGGATGACTCTCCAAATTTCATTTCTGTCACATAAATTGAGACAACAAAAATAACATATATTGGGTCCATTTTAATTTATTTGTCTTATTTTTTTTATATTTAAAAATTGCGTAAAAATACTATAAATCATGATAATTGACAACATAAAATATGTTTTGAAAAAAAATACAAAAAAATTTCACTGATTCTTGAAGTGAATCTATCGTAAAAATACTATAAATCATGATAATTGACAACATAAAATATTTCAAAAATGTTGTATGTGGGTAGTCTTATTATGCCTTAAATAGCGTCAAAGAAAGTACAGGTTTGTGATAAAAAAAAACTTATTCTTTTATCCACGCAAACAATCGCTTCAAAAACTCGGTTATTAGCCCCAAAACATACCATTTATATTATTGGGCCCGTGCATAGCACGATATGTGTATATATATATCTCACAAATGGAAAAGTCTCAATCAAGGAAGCAACATATATCAATTACAAATGACTTAAAAAGCATTACAAATTACAAAATTATCAATTTAAAATATTTAAAAGCTATTTAATAGCATAGGTTGACTCTCAGAATTCTATCAGGCTCACATATATTGGGACAGAAAAAATAACACAAATCATTTTAATATTACCAAAAAAGTATTATAAATAATAATAATTAACAACTTAAAATATCTGAAAGACATTTTAAAAGGGTTAATTTTGTAATTTTATCCATATCACATAAATTAGGACAAAGTGTCCAGTAATGTACATTATTTCAAAGTTACATAAAAATATTATAAATCACAATAATTGATAACTTCAAACATTTTTTTAAAAAATATGAAAATTTGGATGACCCTCCAAATTTCATTTGTGCCACATAAATTGAGACAACAAAAATAACATATATTGGGTCCATTTTAATTTATTTGTCTTATTTTTTTTATATTTAAAAATTGCGTAAAAATACTATAAATCATGATAATTGACAACATAAAATATGTTTTGAAAAAAAATACAAAAAATTCCACTGATTCTTGAAGAGAATCTATCGTAAAAATACTATAAATCATGATAATTGACAACATAAAATATTTCAAAAATGTTGTATGTTGGTAGTCTTATTATGCCTTAAATAGCGTCAAAGAAAGTACATGTTTGTGATAAAAAACTTATTCCTTTATCCACGCAAATAATCGCTTCAAAAACTCGGTTATTAGCCCCAAAATATACCATTTATATTATTTAAATGGACCCAAATGAGGTCAAACTTTTTGGCTAATAAAGTAGTAGGTAATTAATGGTGCTAAATTGTCCAATAATATAAATTTTAAAGGTACAACCATAAAAGAAGAATGTACAACACTATGAAGCACATATCATCCAACACTTGTCATGTGCTAAGTAGTAGATATTCCTACTTATTATATATAGTAATATATATATAATTTTAAAAGGGTGTTTATGCCCAAGTTCTACTAAGTAATAAATATAATATATAATATTCAAGAAAGTCTCAATCTTGAATATTATATATTATACTTGGTGTTTTATTTAAAAATATATTTTGAACTGGTTCAAGAGTCGCCACTTAATTTTCAAGAAAAATTAAGAAAAATTGATTTTTCAAACGATAAAAACAAGAAATCGATTGAAAATATTTAAAGAGGCGTTCGAGGTTCCTATTAATATTCTAGGAATGTTTTTAAAGCACCTAGAATATCCGCTAATGCGGTTATCCGACAACTAATTTATTTGGCTATAGTAATTTAACTTAACTTGATTGAACAAATTTTGTAGTTAGGACCATTTTAAGTGAGAAATAGAAAAATATCGCAATATTATTTAAATGAAGTATTTTGTAAACTTACTTATTTATTTATTTATTTTAAAGTCGAGTAAGAAACAACTAATTTAGTTAGGTGATTAATTCAAAATGGGTGTCTTTTGGGATTTGAAATTTCTGACCCTAAGATTAACGACAAATACTAACAAGCAAAACAAACACAGTGAAGTAAAGAGGGAAAGAGGGTGGGACCCAAATCTGGTTGTTGTCCGCCTGGACCAGTATTTGGGCCCATTTTTCGTTTTGGGCCTTCGGCCCATTTGAATCACATGTACCTGTCCTAAACTAATCATAAAAAGAAATATATTTTATCGTTGGGCCTTAGGCCCATTCTTCACCTGTCCTAAACTTCTAATAGAGTATTAATAATTAAAAGACAAAGGCTTGGGCCCTAAATAACAAAATACAAATTTAAATAAGGACAAATTACTTAACTACACTCTTTTACTTACTTTAATATCCATTTATCCCTACTTATTTCAAAAATTTCAAAAATCCCTTATTTACCTATGTATCCCGTACACAACGCTATGTATCCCGCTATGTGGAATGTATCAAACGCTATGTATCCCGTGCACAACGCTATGTATCCCACATGTATCTCGTGCACAATGTTATGTATCCCGCTATGTGAAATGTATCAAACCTAATGTATCTCGTGCACAACGCTATGTATCTCTCTATGTGGAATGTATCAAACCTAATGTATCCCGTGCACAATGCTATGTATCCCGCAAACATCATTTTTAAGGGATTTTTGGTAAATACAAAACTAGAAGGGATAAGATGTTATTTAATACTTATAATATGTGGTTCCTATAATTTATACTTTAAATAATGAGGAGTGCTTTGGCCCAATCTTTCAACTCTTGATTTCTTGCGCGTCTTTTGATTTTAGTGGCTGGCTGACTCGATAAAGGAAGATTTAAGCCTTTACGGCTCTCTCGAAATGCAAGGGGAAATAGGAGTTCATGGCAAACTCGGGTGGATTTCACATAGGAAAAGGAAACACATAAAATAAATTAGCACCTACTTATAATAAGATTGACAAAGTGATTTTGCATTAACTAATATTTGAACTCAAACTTAAACAAATTACAACAAAACATCGAATCTAGTGTGATTCCGTAGACGCAATCCTATCACATTACTCAACTAAAATGAAGGACGTTCAATCCTCATAATTAATAAACTTAAAAATTGCTTTTAGAAGCATGAGATAAGAGATAAGAGTAAAATATTTGGAGGGGGGTGGCAGCTATAACATCAGTGATTAAGTGACCAAAATTCTAAGGGGAAATTATTTTAATTATGCATCTACGCCTAGATGCAACATCTATGATAAGCATACTTGTCACATAACTAAAATGATCCACACATTTCAGAAAAAAATAAACAATACTGCAATTCTTGTATTAATTCATAATGATTTGATTTCTGTTATTTCTGTTTCCTATTCCTGACTACATTAATTACTTACATATTCTCCTTTAATTTCCTTTCTTTACATTCTTTTAAGAAAAATAAAAATATTGTTTCACTTATACAAATTATATAATTACCAGTTTTATAAAAGACTCTAAACTTTTATGTGATGAAAAATCATAAAAAAATGCATTAATAATATAATTGATTAAAGTTTATAATATTTTATTAAAAATATAATATCAAAAGTTTAATACGCGCGAAGAAGCGTGAATTTGTTCACTAGTTAACAATAAAGACAAACAAGAGGCATTTGGCTGAATTTCACACTACATCAGTGCTTCAAAACTGATTGCTTAAACATAAACATGCTTAGCTGGAAACAATCAAAGTAAGCTGAAATTGGACACATGATAGTTTGGTTAAATTTTTTATTTATAAAAGCACAATCAAAGCTGAAGAGGCAGGACAAATTAATGAGAAAGCCTTTACCGTACCAAGATTAATAAATAAAGACATCCAAACATATTTTAAGCATGCTAAAAGAAGTCAAACTAACACTTTTAAGCTTGCTAAACACTCACAAATATGCCTAAATGGATAAGAGATAAGAAATCTAAACAAGGACATAAGTCATACTCACACATGGCACTAGATTTTAACGCAGTGAATTGAAATAGACATTTTTTTTTTTTGAGATTTTCAGCAGCAACAAAGGCAATCAAAGAAGTCAAGACATTACCAACCCTTAGATAGGCAGCAATTAACAAATGCCAAGTTAATATGGAACATAATATTAATTAAATCAGGTTATGGCCTAGACAATCATTAAACTCAACAAAAACTACATCACTAAAGCTACCACATACTTGACCAAATCAATGAATGACTTAAAGATATAAATACGCTAACGCATCTTATTAGAAAATTGGACCATGGACCATGCTAATGAAGCGACAACAACTAGACAGAAAGGACATAGCATTGTATTTGTCACTTTGAATATAAGCTAAAAAAAGATAAATCAAATAAGCTTAAACATAGAAGTAAAGATTCAACAACACTTAAACAGATAGCAACACAATCAGTAACAAGATAAAGAACAGTTGATGCTTGAAGACATGTTAGGCATGGGAATCAAAGCAAGACGAACATCCAAAACGATATGAAAGCTAAACTTAAACAGTAACAAATCCAGCTCCCTACATTTGATTAAGACAATGAGACGATTAAATGATGACCATTTAGGAGTCCATATAGCGAAGAAAATGAGTCAGAAAGCTTATATTCGAACAAAACTAGCCTTTGTCCAATAGTGTTGAAGTCAAAAAAAATAAAATAGAAAAGAGAACAAGACAGGGGCCGAGAAACCCAACAGAAGCAAGTTTATCACATAACGCTTGGAATCGAGATAGAACGTAACTAAGGGAGGAGGCGTTACCTTTTTCCGGGCAGCAAGACTGGGACGAGACGAGCAGGGAACGACTCCACCACCACTGAAAGCGACTTCGGGGACCTCGACAAACAAGACAAAACGAAAGAGAGATAAGATCGATCCGAACAAGTTCAAAGATTTTTCTTTTTGGTTTAGATGTATTTCTTCCTCTCCACACTTGGCTAATACTCAATGTTTTCTGCCAACAATTTTTCTAACCCAAAATTTCCAACTCAGAATCTCTCTTTTTCCTCCCTCTTTCTCCCCTCTTAACAAAATGACGGGGCGGGGAACTTAAAGGGAAAGAATTTGGGTTCGGATTTTGGGGGGAAAGGGTGAAACACAGATAGGAAAAGGGTCCATTCAAAATTCAAATGCCATAAATTTCTTTCGCCATTGAAGAGATGCATACTTTTTATCTGAAATTCGACCTATTTCGGAAGAGGAAAGGGAGGAAAAACGTGCCTGCTGCCTGCTGCCTGCTGGAAACGCAGAGAGTCGTACAGAAACAGTACTAGGCTGGAGAAGACGCTTGAACAGCTACTGCTTTCCGTCTATATCCGTGTAGGCGTCGTTTGCTGCTGTAACGTTGGACTGGAAATATTGGAAATTTCTGGGTTTTTTTAGAATTGGAAATGGGCTGGGTATGGGTTGAAAAGTGGGCTGATGATATTTATTTGTTGATGTATAGTAGGTGGGTTATTTTGGAATGGGTTTTTCTCTGTTTTGTGGGCTGTTGTACGTATGGTGTTGCTAAAAATGCATCGTTGATGGGCCTTACTGATTTGGGCTGGTTTGGAAGAGTTGGGCAGCTGAAAATTGTAAGATAAAAGCCCAAAAATTGGTCCTATTAGTGAGGTAAAAGTAATGGCTAGTAAGTTACAATTTTAACCGAATTGAGTGGTCAATTGCATTACGAATTTAGCCGATGAATAAGGAGTGTAGCCAAATTGAATTCATTTAATAAATTCGGCTAGTGATTAAATAAGGCGAATTAATATAAATTAATTAATGAGCTTCTTAATTTCAACGAAATAAAATAATTGACTTAATTATAAACTAATTAACTCAAAAGTGTAAATTATTATATAACTAAACTAATTAGTAAAGTATTTAAGCGAAATAAAATCTTTTTGAGGCAATTTTCGAATATTCATAAAAATACTAATTATATGCAAAATTATATACAAGACATATTATTATTGAAAATTATAAAAAGTGACAAATTATTTAAAAATAACTTGCAAACTATATATTTTTTTGAAATTTTTAAAATTAATTATTTTAAATCGTTTGAAAATTAAGAAGTTCGGAAATTATTTATGTCGGGGAAGGTCAAAATTGGGTGTCAACGCTTGGGCCTAAACTCCCTTTTATAATATAGTAGAATATGTAACTTTGAAATAACGTACATTACTGGTCAGTTTGTCCTAATTTATGTAATATGGATAAAATTACAAAATTAATTCTTTTAAAATGTCTTTCAGATATTTTAAGTTGTTAATTATTATTATTTATAATACTTTTTTGGTAATTTTAAAATGATATGTGTTATTTTTACTGTCCCAATATATGTGAGCCTGATAGAATTCTGAGTGTCAACCTATTTTATTATATAGCTTTTAAATATTTTAAATTGGTAATTATTGTAATTTTTAATGTTTTTTTAAGTCATTTGTAAATGATATATGTTGCTTCCTTGATTGAGACTTTTCCATTTCCTTGATTGGGACTTTTCCATTTGTGACATATATATATATATATATATATATATATATTATTTTAAAAGGGAGTTTATGCCCAAGTTCTACTATATAATAAATATAATATATAATATTCAAGAAAGTCCCAATCTTGAATATTATATATTATACTTGGGCATAAACTCCCTTTTAAAAGTCCCACAAGTATAATATATAATATTGAAGATTGGGAAAAGTCTCAATCTTAAATATTATATATTATACTTGGGTCTAAACTCCCTTTTATAATATAATAGAAAATGTCATATCATGTATATGCTAAAAATGACCCTAAAATTATTAGTATCATAAATGTTTTTCCTCATTGTCGCTGAATAGTCATTACTATTGCTTAGGTTTAGTATGCAGTTACAAAGAATTAATTCAATTATCAACCAAGTGGTAGGTGACATGAATGCAACTGTTCACAACTGGATATGTAAACCAAAATTTGGATACATAACATATTAAAATCTCACAGCAAAATTTTGTGAGCACTTGAACTCACGAATAATAATAAAGACGACCTTACTTTCCTAACAATCAAGAAGAAAAAGGCATGTTGCCTAACATATTATTCAAAATGATAGTCTGTCGGGCTGAAGTTTATAGTTCACAAATTTAATTGAAAGAATCCAAAAGAAAGAGTTATTAATTATTTATAAAAAAAAACCAATTTTTTTTATCAAAAGAAAGAGTTATCACTACAACAAGAATGATCTTTAACGGCAATTAATAGCTTGATTGTCGCTAAATATGTATTTTCAGAGGCAATTGGTACTCTCTATAAATGTCCCTAAAGTTAGCAACATTGAATCTACTGAAAATTAATTAATTTCGGTAAAGGCTCTAGCACTATTCGTTAATGTGTATATTTATTGTCGATAAAAAATATTGTTGTTATAGTGTATTTTGGACATTTGTTAATTTCAAGAAAACCTGATCTCTTATTATGCCCGAAAAGAAGAGACGAAGAAATATTGCAAATTAGTTAACTTGCGATAAAAGAAGTGGGCTAATTGTATCTATACTAATATTCTAGGAAGAGTGCAATAACATACAAAATGTTTGTACCTAAGAAAAAATAATCAAAATAATATACTAACTGTGGCAAGCAAGAGAACAGTTTGTTTGGTTCTTTTAACAAACTGTATCATTGGTTCGGTATTAGGTATCATATATTTGTTGTTGTGTGCTATCAAATATGCACAACCCACAAGCAAATTTCCCAAAAAGTATATGAAGAAACTGAAAGGGACAAAAGAGAAGATAAATTTTCAATCATTCTTACTGAAATTTTTAACAGAGTTAAAAAAAACCACCAAACTAGCAAAAAGAAATTGCAATAGATACATTAATCACTATGACTGACAATAAAAGATTAAGCTTCCTGAAATAGGAGGAAGAAAATTTTGAGGAATGAAACACACTTCATAAGAAGCTTAATTAATGTATTTTAACTTGACTCCCCTATAGCGAAAAAAAACTTACAAATAATAGTGGCAGAAATAAAAGTATTGTTTACTAAAGAACCAAATGTATTGAATTCATTGTGCCTTATCGAAAAGGTCACAAATCTTTAGAAAAGTTACAACCCTTCGGAAAGGTCACGACCTTTAATAAAAGTTAGAATTTTTCATAAAAGTCGCAACTCTTCATAAAAGTCAAAACTTTTCATAAAAGTTACATTTATAAACTAATATTTAAAACTTATCAATCATTAAAACTAAAACACTATACTATTTTACATACAAGATTATGTAGTAACGAACATTAATAATGTATAGAAAAATGAAAATTATAGCATGTTATCATTTATTCTTAATAACATAAGCATAAATTTATGAATGTAAGAAAAATACCATGATATGTAACATAAGCAATGGTGTCAGTGAGCAACTCAATAGGAACAAAGTACACGAATATTTAATTGTGTAGAAGAAGAAGAAGAAAAAGCTGAAGAATAAGAAGTTCAGAATTTTCGTTGTTTTAAAATGAGAGGAAATCCCTCTATTTATAGACAACAAAAGGTAGTGTAAACAAATGTTTGTTGTGCCTTATCAGAAAGGTCACAACTATTTGGAAAAGTTGCAACCCTTCGAAAATGTCACAACCTTTCATCAAAGTCACAACTTTTCATATAAGTCACAACTCTTCATTGAAGTCGCAACTCTTCATAAAAGTCACAACTTTTCATGAAAGAAAATGCTAGTTTTGGAAATAACGTCAAATGTTAGCTATTTGCACACCCTTAATATAAATGAATAGAAAATTTACAAACTTCGCTGGATCCGTTTAGTACTCCTTGGAACCAGGTTTCTAAAGTTGTAGAGATCGACAATATTGTGGAACCCGTTTACCTACTGCAATTGGATCGTCATGTTATGATTTAATTAACAACTCTAAGAATATATAGTGGGTGATTATTTTATCTGCTTAAATAATTAAGTCTATACGTGATTAAATTATTTAGATGG
This sequence comes from Solanum verrucosum, assembly GCF_900185275.1. Classification (NCBI taxonomy): domain Eukaryota; kingdom Viridiplantae; phylum Streptophyta; class Magnoliopsida; order Solanales; family Solanaceae; genus Solanum; species Solanum verrucosum. Next base: position 663,315 of record NW_026020814.1, read on the forward strand.
TGACAATAAACAAGTAGCAAGTGGTTATGGGTCTATGTTACTTTTGTTAACAAGAAAAAATCAAGCTGAACATTTGATAATATTAAGAACACGTCACTTTATTCATCTCTTAACTCTTTATGCAATATCACAAATTACAACAAGATACAGAGTTACTTTTCTATTTTTCCTTGTACAACATCTTACTTGACCAGATCCATACTAAAATCCCAGAGCTTCTTAGCTAAATCCACATCTTTAGCCATCGCTGTCGTCTTCGCCAAATTGTTGTCTGAAAAATATTCACCACTCACCCCTTTCACTTGTGGATTCAATGCAACATAACAGGTGGTTGATGCTCCCTAAACAAGAGGAAAAGGGAATGTTAAAGTACTCATCAGTTTCAACTTTCAATGGCATCATAGTTGTTTCTATTTCAGTGAAATCGTTTTCTTCATCTGAGCAAAGGTCATGTGTATCGACAAGTTATTCTGTATTGGCAAATCATCCTCTGATTCACATTATAATAATTCCTAGAATATTGACTTTTCTCTAACTGATTCACGAGAAGATCATTAATAATCCTAAGATAAAACCTTCTGATAGCAAGAACTGGTACAGTATATGCAAATGCTTCGATGCAGAACATACCTGTTGAACATTTTTAAGCAGAAGTTTCCCAAGAGTGCCGACCAGACCTGTAATGAGCAGAAAGGAATATTTCATGTTCGCTTCTCTTAGCTTGTGAAACAAACATTACACATAAATATTCTACGACGACTTGTGGGCTTAGAACTCTATATATGAGAAAATGATAGTCCTCTTATGTTTTGGGCGGGTCCAAAATAATGGTCCCTTAAATGTACTCCTGGAGCAGTTTATGTCGTCAAAGTCAATCAAAAGTGAGCATGTTAGGTCTACGTCAAATATTTAACAAACTCTGGTCGTTAAATTTAACTGTGAAAAAAAAAGGATTACCATGAACTCACATTTGGAAGTGCCATTTTTGCAGTTTCTGCTATTTATGATCTATTTCTGAAGTTTGGAGCCGATTTTCCTGGTGCAGTTTCTTCTTCTTTTTTATTTCTGGCGTTTGCTCTAGTTTTTGGTGTTGTTGTTTCTGGGATTTGACAAGACTTGGTGTTTCTGGTTAAATCATTTCTTTTCACAATTTCCATTAAATCTAACTGTCAGAGTTTGTTAACGGATGGACCAAAACTGCTTAATGCAAGGGTTCAATTCCAACCCCCTGTCCTCCTCCAAATTAGTGGTCAAGTTCTTAACGATCTCCCTCCCTCTCCAACCCACCTTAAGGAAAAAATAAAAACAGAGAAACCCAAAAAAAAGGAAAGAAAGAAAGAAAGGCATGACACACCACAAATCTACAAATGGAAATGCCTTCTGCTCATTATGCCATATATTAGTATTAGTGAGAGCACTTGAGGCTTTCTTCCAGACATAAAGTAGTGAACTTACTGTACAAACCATTCATATTAATCAGACACCAGCTACTAAATAGAAAAAGGAAGAAAAGAGAATCTTACTAACCATCAAAAATACCCATATGACGGAAAAGATTGGTTGTGATCGTTCCAGGATGAAGTGAGTTTGCAGTTATTTCTACTCCATCTTCCTGTTGGAAATAAAGATCACTAAAAAATTTAGAGTTCAATAGAATGGCATGGAGCCCTTGTCCAAAGCTGTGACGGAGCTACAGAAGTCAGCGACTGAAAACCAAGAACTTCTTGATGTGCCAAAAGGAATATCCAAATCTACCCAAGAAATATATGTGTTTGCCTCTAGGAATGGAGACAATCATATGACTACACAAGAACCACTACGACATCAGAATGAAAATCAGTATGCAAGATTCTTTTTTTCGAAAATCCACCTTTAAGCGTCTTGTAAGATCATTCGCATGCAGTATGTTGGCCAGCTTTGATTGGCCATATGCACCGTACCTGTTGTAGCTGCACATAAGATAACAAACAACACAGAAATTGAAAAATCAATATCCAGGTGACAACTATTTTTTATCACTCTTGAACTAATTAAAGATGAGAAGCTTTTTGTGCTCAAGATTGACGATTCTTTGCTGTTTTTCACTTCAAGCTGCATGACAACTATTTTTTATCATGAAAAGATATCAGTTATGCAGCTTGAAGTGAAAAACAGCAAAGAATCGTCAATCTTGAGCACAAAAAGCTTCTCATCTTTAATTAGTTCAAGAGTAGTACGGAATAACCATTAAGCTTGAAGGAAACCAATAAGACAAGTGATCAGTTAAATATAGTGATTGCATATTAGGGATAATCTAAAATGATTCATATTGGTGTTTAATACAGATATAGTATCACCCAGTACTCTCAAGGTGAAAACAATAAATATAAACATCTCATGAAGGAAATCCAAGGTGTTGGTCAAGAATTTAGGGTACCATAATTAACAAGAGAGATTGTCAACCAAGAACTTGTGATGAATTGCAAGTGATCTTGGTATGATAACATTAGAAGTCTATATTAAATACTTCCTCCGGTCACTTTTACTTGTCCAATATTCCAAAAATAGATTTCCACTTCTATTTACCTTTAACATATCATGAAAAAACAATTATTTTTTTGTGTTTTACCCTCAACATTAATTACTTATTCCCCAAATCAATTTCCAAGACTTAAGACTATACGTCAATTAATATGGATATTGTGGTAAAATACTCATATTAATCATTGTTTCTTAAAGGGTGAGCAAAGTCCAAAGTGGACAAGTAAAAGTGAATGAAGGGAGTATATTATACACTCTCATGGAACTATTAGACTGCAAAAATTCCAGGGTGATCACTGAAGCCATCGAGCAAGTGATGAATTTGAGCAAGGCTTCTCTTACAATCAAGAAAATTTAGTACGGCACCAAAATCTAACAAGATTACCTTTTGGGGTCATTAATTTTGTCAAATCGAATTCCTTCTCTATATGCAAATCGATGAGCCTCTGATGAAACATTCACAATTCTTCCCTCTCTCTTTGTTTTACGTGCTGTCTCCTTCATCTTCTCCAACAACAAATTTGTCAAAAGAAAATGACCTGCAAATGCAAGAAAGAAGAATAGTTATGGATAAGATAAGTTAAAAGGAAGTACGAATATCCCTCTTGAAAGTTTACTTTTGAAAACATTGCCCACCTATCATCTATCTACAACTTCCTACCAGTCTTATTAGATTTGTCAAGTGTGCGTTGTAGAAGAGTTGGATGACAAAGTAGGGATAAAGGGGACATGAATTGTCCTCTAACCAGGTCTCAGATGGTCTTTTACATGTGCATTTTATAACTGAAACTTAAGATGACAAAAGTATGGAGAATCAACTATTGATCTCCTTTCAGCGAGAACCGAATCTTCATTTCAGTAAAATTAGGAAGGACGGTAATTTTGGATCAGATGCTTTATTTTATAAAGTGAACTGGTGCCTGAATAAAAAATAAATAAAGAAGATGGTGGAACTATTACAGGCTCTCTTCTCTGCGCAGAAACAAGCATTAACAAACAGTTCTTACCTAGATGATTTGTGGCAAATTGCAGCTCTATGTTGTCTTTTGAGAGCATAAAGGGAGTTGCCATGATTCCTGCATTATTACTTTGAAAGAAATAGATGACATTAATTGACATGCTTGGATATATTTGAAGAGGGAAGAGATTCATGCAGAAGAACAAAGCTATTTGAAAGAGAGAGGGAGGGAGTAAAAATGCAATCTTCAGGCATGCGACTACCACTCTTATTCATCACTTACATTAAAAGGTTCAATGGGCGACCTGATGATTTAAAGTCTGAAGCAAATTTCTTCACTGATGCCAATGAGCTAAGATCTAACTCCATGGTATCAACTTTAGCAGCAGGGATTTCCGTAACTATTGCATCTCTAACATTTTCTCCAGCAGTCATATTCCGGACAGCCATGATGACATGAACTCCACGCAAAGCTAGAACACGGCTAGTTTCAGAACCAATACCACTTGATGCTCCTGCAAATGGATGTTCATGAGCAAACTAAATACTGCTAGATCTTAGCATTTCATGTCTCTAAATTAATATGCTGAGCACACTGTACCCAAGAGATTTCAAGTGTAAGCTCAACCGTATACACGTACTTACAGTAGTAATGTCAATTGCGCTGTTTACCATAAACCACTAGCCGCCACAGTACAGAAAATGAGGAGGTGTTAACTTAAGAATGTACAATAAAGATCAATTAACCAATACAGGATTTTTTTTTCTCGACACTGTATAATACACCAATAGCTTCAATTGCATATGATTGTATCCGGCCTCTACAATAGTTCAATCTATGCATGCACCGACAAGATTTTGCATAAGCTGGTTCAAATAAGCATTGGTAACCAGGTCTCTGACAGGGAACTTGCCTGGTCACTACGTCAAGGAATTCAATATTTCATTATTTTTCAGTACACATCAGGAGATTCTGAATGAATTTGAATTACCAATTCTGTCTATTGAAGTCTATCGAAATACATAAAATAACTACTAGGATTGAAAAGATTCCAAATTGAAGGCGTACAGAGTAGTTTTAGATGGATTTTTCATCTAACTCCACGAACTCATAAATACATGAGGTTGAAAAGGAATACCACCCACTCTCTTTGTACTTTTTATTTATACTTGTAACATAATAGTGGTATCTGCACACTGAGTAACTCTGCCCACCAAGGCTTCACCAAATATGAAATCAATTAGTGTTCTTTTTTTCTCGACTGGAATTTGAACTTTAGTCTCCTATCCTTGATGGCTAGGGCACACACACTCACACTCTACCTAATAAAATTGAATACTGTCGAGCAAACCCCAAAAGCTAGCTCAAAGGGAGGAAGATTGTCCAAGCTTATAAGGATTCCACACATCTGATTAACCAGTGTTTAGAGTGTGTGGGCAATTTTGGGCAATTTTTTATTTTTTGGGCCCATAACATTGGGTGAGATGAGCCCTTGCTCTGATACCATATTAAATTAGATCTTGGGCCTAAATCACACCCAAGAAGCTAGCTCAAAGTAAGGAGGATTGCCTAAGTCTTATATGGAGTTCACCCATCTCATTAACCATCTATATTAGACTTTTTGCTTTAACACTCTCTATAGCCATGTCTAGGCAGGGCCAATGTCTTCCATTGATTAGGACAAAGAACAAATGCAAGCAGAGCAGCCCACAGATTTTCTATGTGAAATTACTTGGTTCATACTTCATACCCTGGGCCGGAGCCCGGAGCTAGTAAGAGCCTATGATTCATCCAAATCCACTTCGGTGAAAAATTACACTATTTATACATGCTAGTAAATATTGAACCCTTTTATTTCTGTGGGTTTACTTCTTTATACTTTGAAAGCCCTTATGAAAATCCCGATTTTGCCACTGTTAATGCCGTAGCTTACTCGAAATAGGCGTCACCCTTTATTGTTTTAAGGCAAAAAGGGAATACATACATACACCCATTGCATGTCACCCAACAATAATTAATACTAATCGATACCCAAATAAATATATAATTTTCAATTTTGAAGCATGTGAAAAGGAGATCTAGTGGAACCTGTAACAATGGCGGTAAGTCCAGAGCCATCAATTCCATGTGTAACTTCCTCAGCAGTTGAAGAAGATGAAAACCCAGAAGCCCCTTTTCTCTTGAAAAGCCACATTTTTGTTTTATGGATTTGTTTCTGCTTGTACAAATATGGAGATGATGATGCCAACAAGTTATTAGTAGTAATAGCTTTGGTTTCACAAAGTATGATACTATTATTACTATTATAAGCAAACATTAAATGAGATGCATCTTTGCATGATTCATCACTTTCCAGAATTAATTATGAAATGTTAAGGAACAGGACTGACTGGAGCCTATGTTGCCAAGTGGAACTACTAGCCTACACATTTATCCAATCTTAACCACCCATCATGTTTTCCCACTTCAAAACTACTCCCTCCGTCTCATACAAATCGATTATCTTATTAAAAAATATTGAAATTATTCAAAATCGAATCGTAATCGGCAAGTCAATTATAAAAATTGGTTTATAATTATAGTATTGAATTATCAGATTAACGGTTGGTGAAAAAATTATTTTTTTTATAATTAACGGTTTATAGGTGCGAGGGAGGATTATACTTAATTTTCTTATTGAGTAAAACATTAACCCATTATGAAAAAACTTATAAGTATATTTGTTAAATAAATGTTTATTAAACTTTCATGTGTTTGTTATTGTGATTTACTGATTTATATTACATAATAACAACTTAAGTAGAGCTAGAAAACTTATTTTGTTTGATGGGACTTCGATATATTGGTAAGTGAAAGGAAATTAAAGGAGCATGAAATGATTGTGTCAATACATGCCTAATAATTACTAATTTGATATTAAATCAACCGATTGCTTATTGATTGACTAGCGAATTAGTATATTTAAAAGTTGATATTGACAAGCTAAATCATTAAACATAAGTGTCCGCTTTATCCATCCAATAAAGCACCCCTCATGTTCTAAATATTTGTTGACTTACTAAATTAAGATAAAATTAATTAATTTTTTTTCATTTTACCCCTACAATTAATACACTTTCGAAGCCTAGACAAATTTAGAAGTTTCAAAAATTTCTTTTTTCAAGAGTTCATTAATTACTTTGTATTTATTTCAAGGAAAAATGATCTGATATATCCCTCAATTTTGTTATTTAGAGTTGATATACCCTTGTAATAAAAATGGTTCCGATATACTCATATGATTACACAAATGACTCACATTTATCATTTTCCTCTAACGGAAAAATCATAAGAAAATTCATGTTGGGTATATTTGATCCTTCTCACGCGTATTTTTTTTTTTGGCTTCTTTAATTTAATAGCTAATTTGAATTTATTTTGATGTCAAATTTATTTTTTCACAATTTTCTTGTAAATTTTAGCATATATGCCCCATTAATTTTATTTTACAAATACAAAAATAAATCACAATATATTAACAAAATAGTTTTAAATCTTTTTTTCTTACTTTTTTATCCTTTTTCATTCACACTTTTTTAAAAAAAAAAAAACTCATATTTTTGCACAAAAAGATGAAAGAAAAAAATAAAATAAGAACGAGAAAGTCAAATAATCAAAGAAGCAAAAAGAAAATTATTGATGAAAAAGGATCATATATATGCCCCTACGTGATTTTAAAAAAAAACACTTAGATAAATAAGTATATGTGAGACACTTTTTTAATGATAGGAGTATTGTCACGACCCAAGTCTACATCCTAGTCAAGACACGGTTCTTGAAACATCAAGTGATTCTAAGCTAACTCTTGGCATAGCATATCTAAACATATCATATAAAAACTGAAGTGGAAGTTCTAAACCAAAGCCATAACTGGAATAGATTTCAATAATAAGTCTATTACAATTGAATAGTTGTCTGAAAGCCTCTAAATTGAATAAACCAACTTGTCGGGAAAACCCCAGCTAGCCAAAAACATGTCTAAAATAAGAACAGAAACAACTAAATCATGTCCCCGAATAAGAATGACATACCAACTGCTAAACTATGAACAACTACTCTCAATCCACGTGCCTAAAAATGATCACTCGCATCTACATCATAAGAAAAATATAGCGCAGTACAGAAAAGATACTGAGCATGTAGGAACAAAAGGTAATTCATATCTATATTATAATAAAGTGTGAGCGAAACCATAGTGAATCTTTCGATTATACGCAAATATCAATTTAGGAAGAATATAGTAAAAGACCATAAATAAATATTGTTGAAAGAAAATATCTATTTGAGACCATGCTTTTCAAAATAATATCCGAAAGGATTCATATATGAAAATCATGTTATCTGACATCATATCTATGACTATATATGTAATCATGTATATTCGAAATATATATGTATGTATATATATAAAATATAAGTTTCTTATTACCGACATACACCATGTGTGCTTATGATGCACCAACTTACAAAATTAATTGCGGAGGATAACGCTCATGGGCAAATTCACGTATAGGGTAATGGGTGCTCGAGCTCATTGAGCCCGACAGAAGCTTTGTATATGTAAATAAAAATTATTAAAAACTTGATATAACTTATTCGTGAGCACTCATTAACCAAAAGTACGACGGGTGCTGTGGTTCTCAAGTTGAAATTAAAGTGTGTGAAACTTAGGTGATACACTTATGAAGTTGACGTATACATTAGATGAAATTGATTTTGAATACACAAATATATAAAAATTTGTAAAACTCATATATATTCTGAAATATAGATATATAGGAAGAGAGACAAGCAAGAGAGAAATATAAGCAATTTCCTTGATGTATTCATCTAGAACAATGTTGCAATTGGAAAACTCTTATGGAACCGTAAGAAGAAGGACAAAGTATGGGTAGAATAAATACATAGTTATTATGGGCATAAAGAAATATGGGGCATCCAAGCAAAACAAGCATCTTGGCTTGTATAGAGAATACTTAAAACAAATAAATATCTACAAGCTGTTAGTTACAATGAATACAGTCTGAAGCAGATGGAACAATAATCTATTAAGAAAGGTTTATGAAAAGATGAGATGAGACAAGGTGAAAGTGGAATGGAGGAGACTGATATGGTCAAACTATGGTGCACCAAAGTGGCTTTTCATACTGTACATAGCACTGAATAGGCGACTTTCAACATGATAGAATGGCGAAATGGGAAGTAACAACTAACTTGACATGTCCTTTGTGTCAAGTGGAGGATGAAGATATTGATCACCTCTTCTTTGCAAGCACGTTCACTGCTGGAATATGGAATAAGCTGCTAGCATGGCAAGAAATATAATGCACATGTATATAGGATGAGTTTGGCAGGAGCCATCTATCACTTGTGGATAGAGCATAACTGCAGAATATTTCAATCCAAATAGAGAAGTGAAGAGTTCATGATTAGGCATATCATTAGAGAAATACATGGAAGAGGATCCTACCAAGAAAGGGCAGGTAGTAGACATCGAGAACTCAATGTTTACCCCTAATATAGCAGTTGAGGTAGAAGTTTAGAAAGTGATGTTTTAGTAAGGCTTGAAGCAAGGATGTCCAAGTTTGTTTTTTCTTTCTTCAAATTGTTGTGTAATAATTACTTTGGTAAATAAAAATTTACTTACAAAAAAAAAAAGCAAGTTGAGAGAAAAGAGGAAAGAGACAATAAGAGAGTCAATGTATTTCGAATACATGCAAATTTTATATGTTTGGATACAATGTATCTGAAAATATTTCACCTAATCTAACTTATGTGTATTAGAGATACGTATATCTATTTCACCATATCACCATTTTATCTCATATGACCAAACATGCTTTGTCTCTCCCTTGTTTTCCCCCCCCTAGAGAATCAATAGTATTTCCATATAATCTTTGTGGTTACTTAAACGTCCATCTATGGATCAACAGGGGAAATGCTCAACGAGCATTTCAAACCTATCTTAGCGAGTTTCTTACTGTCACAAGTCTATCTTATAAATCAATAGTCTCTCCCTTATTTTATTTTTTAGGAGGACTAATAGTATTTTCATTTCATCTCCATGGTGACTCGAACTCCTAATTTATGGATCAACAGTGGAGATGCTCAACAAGCATTTCAAATCTATTTTAGTAACATTTTTATCGTCACAAGCTTATTCTATAAATCAGTCGTCTCTCCATTATTCAATCATTTTAGGAGAATCAATATTTCCATATAATCCCATGAATCAAACGCTCAATCTATAAAAATGCTTGACGAGCATTCGAAACCTATCTTGGTGAGCTTTCTACTGTTACAAGCCTATTCTATAAGTTGATAATCTCTCTCTAATTCTATTTTTTTCTAAGAAGATTTATATTATTTCCACTTAATCTTCACGGTGACTCAAACACCCAATCTATTAATCAACGATGTGAAAATGCTCAACAAGCGTCCTAAACCTATCTTGAGGATCTTTTTACTATCACAAGCCTATCCTATAAAACAAAAAAAGTAAATAAATAAAATAAAAATAAATAAAAATAGTAGGCTGAGGCTGCCTCTTCTCCTTCCTAAACCCAGCAGCAGCCACCATTCTTGTTGAGAGACAGAGCCCTAAACGCCCGAATCTGCTAAACTACCATTGACAGTCAGGGCCCCTATTATCAGGTAAACAAACCTAAACAATTACAGAGACTACTCTCCTTCCAATCGAGAAAGAAAAAACAAAAAGACAAAAAAAAAAACAAAAAACAAACGCCGAGCCAAAAAAAAAAAGAAAAAAAATCCCTTCTTCCCCTTTTCTTGCTAGTTTAAAACCCTACCTATTTCTCTGGGATTTTTTTTTTATCCTCCAGCTTTTATCTCTGCTGCGGCATAGGTGACTGCATTGTTTATTGAGGTATCTTTTTTCATTTCTGTTTTCACCTTTTGATGTTCTGAATTTATTTACCTTTCTCTATCTTGTTTTACACTCAAAATTGGTTCTTTATCGGTGGGTTGGTGTTAATTTCGTGTAAAAATCGAGTTGGTTTAATTGGGTTTTTTTTTTTAGTTGGTGGGTGTTCATTTATTCCATTTCTTGATTTTTGGTGTTATTTTGGGTTATTCATTGGGTTTTAATGGAGAAATGCTGATGAGTGTATACATATACATGGGTTAGCGATTGAAGTGAAATTTTGTTACATTTCTGTTAAATTTCATTTCTGGGGATTGTTTATTGTTTCATTATTCTACTTCTAAATTTTCCCCATTTCTTTGGGGAAGAGATGGGAGGTGGTTGGCAGTTTTGGAACTTGATTGATTTTGGAATTTTCTGTTGGAACGAATACTAGGGGATGCTGTTAGAGAGTCTGTGATGGTGGAAATGATATGGAAATGAACAATTAAGTAAGGAAAACAAGCACAGATAGAAGTAAAAGTCCTTATAGGCAAAACAATGGAATATTATGATTCATATGTTTTTTTAATTAGTGTTTGTTAATTTATGCAACTTGATCAACCTGCTGTGTTTTTTCTTTGAGAATAATATACTACTGATGAAACCATCTCCATGAAGGTGCATGTCTCGTTGGAATCCGAAGAGGTTTACTTACGAGGGTTTGATGTATGTTACTGATGCTTGTCTTCTGAAGGAATAAAGCCTCTTTTTGTTCATTACATCGACACTTTTAAGGTTGAACCTTTATAATACTCTAGTTCTGAGAAGGCCCATAAACAGTTTTATCAGATTTATCAGCTTATGTCTGGAGGTCCTATGGCGATTGTCAAACCAGAGGTATGAGATAACTTCTCTATGTTCAAATGACACTTGCATATATTTATCTAGTAAAAAGGGCTACTTGGTTGTGATCTTTGTGAATTTAGGAGACTCTTTAACTTCTATCCCTTTTATCTTCATCCAATCCCATTCCCTTTCAAGGATGTCTTATATCAGTTGCTTGGGTCAGGTTGTGAGCTGCATTCACTTAAGGTGTTATGAGATGCCATGATTTGAGAATTGTAGTTGTTTTGTGTTTAAGATGAACTGGCTATGCTATATACTTTTCTTGACTTATCTTAAATTTGTAGTTGGATACTGCATGGAAGAATTAGGTGTTTCTTAGTTTATTGATGGCATGTTGCATCACGACACAAGATGTGTCATATAGATCATAGCCCTTAAATGTTGTAAGCATTATATGATCCTGTTTAAGAACTGATAATGGCAGATTTAGCACTGGTGGCATGATTATAGTTGTCATTATGTGTTATTACTCATCTGATTACAACTTTTGTGTTTGTTAGTATGAATGGTAGAGATAAGTGGAACCATCCCTTTCTTCATTTAAAGAAACTATTAGTAATTCTTTTGGATAATAGCCAAAATCCTTTTTTTGCATGGGAATGGAGTGTGACATCCTGCGCCACTGTCCAATGTGTGGGAATAGATTTTTATTGCATTTCCAGTGCTCCCCATATTTAATGTTCCAATCAGCTGACCTTGTCCAAGATCTTCTGCTAAATTTACGCTGTGGTTAATTCTGTACAGATGAAGTCATACATCTGGCTCGAAACTGCTGATGGTTCAATCCAAGAAGTGGAGGAAGAGGTTGCCATGTTTTGCCCTGTGATATGCCGGGAATTACTTCAAAATGGCAAGGGATCTTCAAAAAATTGTGCAATATCACTTCCTGAACGAGTCAATCCTGCTAACTTAGAGTTAATACTGGAGTTTTGTCGGTTCCATCAAGTTCCTGGCCGTTCTAATAAGGTATCTTTCTTGCTTCTTTTTAAACAATGCATCCCCCCCCCCCCCCCCGCCCGCACACACACACACACACACAATGAAGGAACATCTGGGCTCAGTATGTTATGTAATAGGATGTTCAATCATTTGGCTTCCACTAAGTGTAACAGTTGTCATTTACGTACCTAGGAACGGAAGAAACATGATGAGAAGTTTGTCCGGTTAGATACCAAGACGTTATGCGATTTGGCTTCTGCTGCTGACAGCCTTCAACTAAGGCCTGTGGTTGACCTTACGAGCCGTGCACTTGCTCGGGTGATTGAAGGCAAAACTCCCGAGGAAATACGTGAAACTTTCCATTTGCCTGATGATCTAACAGAGGTCTGTCTCACTAGCAGAGAACTTTGATATCCTTCTACTACCATATTATGGTTGTTCTTACATTGAAGTGGTATTTCGTCAGGAGGAGAAGTTGGAACCTTTGAGAAATATGACGGATGATCCACGTATCCGCCTTCTAAATAGACTCTATGCAAGAAAAAGGAAAGAATTATATGACAGAAAGAAGCTAAAGGTGCTTTGACATTTATCCCACGTTGATTACTCAAGTCATGTTCACTTATATTGATGTAATTGTTGTGATGTGCATCTCTCTTTCTTCATTAATTCATTAATGGTTTACTGATTTTCATTTCCATTTTCCAGAATGTTGATGTAGAAGAAGAGCCCCGGGTAGATGAAAGATCAGTTGATGATCTTTTGTCATTCATAAATAGTGGAGATCAAGGTACAATTGTGGACTTCATTTGCACTCTCATTTGTTGTGTAAAGTTGCACTAACTTCTACACGTTATATAAGTAAGATATTTGAACTACCACCTCTAGTTACCTTTTTTTTTTTTGGGGGAGGGGGAGAGGTTGGATTTGCTCATCATAGCTTCTATTCCCTCCGTCCCGTCCCAATTTATATGACTTAGTTTGACTTGACATGGAGTTTAAAAAAGAAAAGACTTTTGAAACTTATGTTCTAAAATAAGTCATAGATATTTGTGTGGTTGTAAATTATTTCATTAAGGGTAAAATGAGCATTTTAAAGTTAAATTGTTACTAATTATAGAAATGTGTAATTATTTTTGGGACCAACTAAAGATGAAAGTGAGTCATATAAATTGGGACAGAGGGAGTATTTAGTTTGCATAACCTATGATCGGGGCCATCCGTTCTTATGCTTTTGATGAATCAATTGCGTAAGGTTTTTTTTTCCCAATAAGTAAATATGTTTTACTGCATAATCATCATATCTGTAGTCTGTATGGTCACCAGACCTTATAATACCGTAATCTAGTTTTGTCATTGACTTTGTCAATAGTAGATGCACATGAGTTGGTTGCTAATCAATTTATGCAGAACTGTATACTTCTCGTGTTTACAAGCCTCTATCTGAAATAAAAAAGTTTTTTAACCAACCTTTACTGTTTTGAGAACCCTGTTCTTGTTTTGTGTGTGCCAAGTTCCTTCTTTTAACTGTATCATGGCTCTCTTTTTTTGCAGACTCAAAGGGTGTAAGAGTAACAAAAAATAAAAAGAAATCTCGAGGGAGAAAAGAACAAGCTAGAAATTTGTCTTCAAATAATGAAGCTGGAAACTACAATAAGGTTGGTATCTCATGTACTTTAGGTTCTTTTCTGTTTCTTTATTTTGTTTTATGTTTGCAGTGTAAGAGAGGAGTGTGTTTCTTGTAACTATCTTCTATTTGTTTTGATATGATCCTTGCTGGTACTCAGGAATCTAATTGCCATACATCTGGCTGCCTAAATGGTGACACCAACGATGGGTCTTCTCCAAGTAGAAATTCTAAGCTGCAAAACTCGCCATCTGCAATGTTTTCATCTAAGCTCGACTTGGATGACTTTGATATTGATGATGAGTTAGATCCAGCAAGGAAGGAAGAAATTGACAGGTTTGTTCATCCTGTCGATTTTTTGAAATAATTCTACCGCTTTCTCCTCACAGCCTTTGAAATCTACCCCGATGAACACTAATCAAAGATCATCTTGTATTAGTGTTCTAGAGATATATTTTGTTATTCTAAAACTGAATGTAATATCGCTCTCTTTTGACGATCCGTCTTTTGTCCATCCAATTCCATGAATTTTCTCTATTTCATTTGTTTGGCCTGCTTCCTTCGTACAACCCTTACTGGCATTAACTTATTGCTTGGTTTTGTATTCTGGTAGTCTTTCCTAAACATCGTGCTAACTGCAAGTTTATCAACATTAATACATTATAATGCTTTCATTCTTCTAGCTGGAATCTGCTTAACTATTATAGTATATATATGGATTTATTTAATTGATGTGGAACTGTCATATCATCCACGTGTTATGGTAGTCTGTCTGTGTATCTAGGCACTATGATTACTATCTATTACAGCGAGATGTCTCCATATTTCTCTTAGCATGGGCTGCTATGTCCAGTGGCGGACCCAGGGGGTTCAAAGTATAAAGGAGAAGTTCAGGTGGTAATGCAAGTGCGCGGTGAGCGTAGTAGTCCCTCGGCATGCTCTTTGTACAAGAACCATAGATATTTCATTGGTTCATAAAAGTAAAGACTAAACTAATCAAAGATATCGAGGACAAAGATACATTCATAAGAATATTAGTGGATCGACTATATTACAAAAGTTAACTCCTAAAACACGTGAAAATTAAATGATGAAAAAGGGAGCAAGACGGAGAAGAAAGATATTTACCTTATCATGCTAAATTTAACTTACTTTATCATACCGTATTAGTCATTTCTTTCTACTTTTATCATGCTCCATCGAGCATTCTTAAAGTTTCTTGTGCTTTTTATACTTTTATTTGGTAATGTTTTACTTTATTTTTCAGTTTTTAAATATTTTAAATTAGCATTCATTCAATCACATATTACTATGAAAATCGTCAAAATTCTCTAAAAGTGTGTAAGAATAGAGTTACTAATATTATAATGCATATTCAGAAGATAAATAAATAGCATTGTCAATTTTTTTAGTTCATATAGTTCAAATTATTAGGTTAGTCATAATTTGTAAAAAAGACAAATAACGATTAAATCAAATATGTTTAGTTTCCATCTCTCTAAAATAGAATTAAAAATATAAAAGAAATTTCATGAATTCTATAAATTAATATTTTTGAAAGGATGTTGACGATATTTAAGTTTCTTCATTCAATTACATCTAATTTATCTTCTTTTTTTTAAAAATAAATTATATTTCTATCTCAATTTCTAATTAAATATAATTCATCATTTTTTGAAAGAGTTATTCAAGTTAGTATATGAAAAATGAGTTACGTTGAAACAAAATGAATAATAGATATAAAAAGAATAAAAAATAATAATAAAAAAAGAATGTGTCTAATAAATTTAAACAAAAACAAATTAAAAAGAAGAAATGGAACAAAAGGAAAAAATAATGAAAAAGAAGAAGAAAGTCTAAGCCCAAAACTTCCATTTTCCGAAGCATTTAAAGGAGGGAAAAATGTTGTCTATGGGATTCGAACCCGTGACCTAGGGGCATTTGTTGAACCACTTATCCACTGTGCCAATCCTGTACTTTGTTTTCAGGGGGTTCATTTTAATATATATACACATAAAATCAGAATTTGACGTTATATATACTGTGTAATTTTTTGACGAGGGGGTTCGGGTGAACCCCCTAGGGTCCACCTAGGTCCGCCCCTGGCTATGTCTGTATGGGGCAAGTTTTCTTTAACTATTCCCATGGTAAGACATGTGATTTTTCACTTGTTTTGTATTTCTATATTGCAGGGAGGTTGAGGATTTTGCTCGGAGACTTGACTCTGTCTGGCCAGAAAGGATACAACAGATTTTGTCGTTGGGTCAGGAGACGAGACGGCTTAGACCAATTTCCATGAATGGAAATGGTTCCATGACGAGATGTACAGGTAAGATCTTCTTTTACTTTTCCTGAACCAAACATTTATTGATAACTTAGGGAAAGTTCAATATTCTTTTGGAAAGATCTTGCTGAAAAAGAATTCTGTCCGCAAGAATGTGGAGTAACAAGGAAACTCTTTCTATCATTCTAAATACCGAAAGTACAAGAATTTTTAGGCTATTTTGAAGAAGTTGAATTAAACTGTAGAGTTTTCATCATAGAAGAATATGGTCGTACGTGGACTCGACCTGATTGCTTTCCGGTTTATCCAACACTCATCGTTAGAAGAGTAAATTAATACCAGAAGTACAAGAATTTTTAGGCTATTTTGAAGAAGTTAGAATTAAACTGTAGTCTTAATAGTAAAAGAATATGGTTGTATGGAGACCTGACCTGATTGCTCTCTGTTTTATCCAACATACTTCATTAGAAGAGTAAATTTAAAGATGAAAATTGGAAATGATGCCTCGGTAGTGTCAGCAATGGTTCCAGATTTTTTGTGGTACTCCATTGATCTGTTTGCACTTCCCAAAGAACTATAAGTATTCCTTGAAGTCAAACTCTGTCTCTTTTGTTTAATGCGTCACATTTCTGATTTCACACAGCAAGGTTTCCCCGGTTGAGTCTGGGTGATATTTAACCTAGTTTATTTCAAAATGTTGCTTTCGAAACAAGGCGAATTAATAAACTTGTTGCCACAACTGTCTTTTTTCTAGTCATAGTTGCAATTAGGGGTGTCAAATGGACTAAAAATTGGGTTGGGTCACGATCCATCCAATTTAACCCGCTCAATCTCAATAATTTTAACGTATTGTTATTTATCTTTTGTAACCACAATTTAAATTTCAACTCAAGAAAATAAAAAAGATAAGTTACAAATGGATAGATAAATCCTAGAAGATATAAATAGATAGTAATTCATATCTTCAATATGGGAATTGGGAACATACATTACTCCAATGCAAATAAGGAGTCTTGCAAATAAAGAGTCTTAGAACAAGTTGTAATTGGAGATTAAATTGGGCTCAATTGAGGATTCTTTTAAAATGGGTTAAGGCTTGAATGGGTTGAGATTGACCCAATTCAAATTATCTTGAGCCCAACCCATAAAATTGTGTGGATACCTATATTTGGACTCATTTTGACACCCCTAGGCCCTAGTTGCAATGATTCTTTGAAGACATATTAGGGAAGTATTTTAGTTTGAATGCTTGTCAATCCCATGCATGATTTTTTCTTTTGATAACCATGGTGTCTGGGCCAACTCACGTGCATCTCAACTAACTCCACGGGATACCTCCCACCTCCCACCAGCCCCATGCATGATTTTTCTCATGACCTCATTATTTCATTTATGATTCACCTGGCAGTGGCAGTGGCAGCTTACCTTTCTTGTTGAGTTGCTCCAACAGATGGGAATGTTTTTTTGATATAAGGTTGTATTCTTTAGCATTAAGGGTATGCTGGCTACCTCCAAAAAATTACAAGCTATTTCCTAATTACATAGATCCTAGAAAATCTACCAACTGTTCTACTTCTTCTATACCTTCTTCTTTACACCAAAAATACAGCATGCTAATGCAATTTTCTTTAACCTTCTGAATGGTGTTAGTAATATTCATGACACCTGAGGTTTCTTTCTCTCTTAATAGCCCACCAGACACAAGCAGGTACTATAAACCCCATCTTTTTTGGGTCTTGCCCTTCTGGAGAAGGAGGAAATAATAGTTTCCTGAGTTGGTCTCCCTCCAGCTAGGTTCTGGTTGGGAACTACTATTACTATTGATTTGCTTTGCACTTCCTCCTGTTGAAAAGGAATAAAATTAGAAAGACCCGAAATCAACATGAGATGACTTGATAAAACAAATGTCTGTTTTATGCTAGAAGCTTGTGTCTCATTGGGGAGTTTCTAATCTTTGCAGCAGGTGTGGACCGGGGATAGTGATTGAAATGGTGGACAAATGACAAAGCGTTTTTTTGTATTCAGCTTGAGCTTAACATGCCAGGTTGTCTGTCTCTGCTGTTGCAATGAAGACTGGTTATGCTTCGGTATCCATTTCATGTAAAGTCTCCTGTCAAGCTGCGAAAAGCAAGTTCATCTCCCTGGATACACGCCAGGTGCTCAAAGTGTAGTGAAATATCAGAATAGAAGGAAAGTTTCCGTTGTTTGTGATTATGGCATTGGCAAAACTTGTGCATTTCAAAACAGAGATTAAGTTTCCAGTTTTGCACTAGATTCCAAATTTCTTTAAACCATGGTTTTGATTTTCTATGTTCTCTTATTTAGTCCAAATGTTTTTTGTAACCTCCCACCCTTTTTAGTTATTTTGTTTCATTTTTTAATTAATATTTGCTTCTCTTCCCCCATAAAAGGAATGTATAATGACCATTCCCCCTCCCATGAAATTGCTTCATACCTAAAGGGATTTGAAAATCATTGTGTAATGAAGTCTACTTGACTGACACCAATGTATATTATATGTACAAAAATAGAAATCGTGCTTCTGTTTCTTCGTCATAGAAATGATTAGTCTGAGCTTGTGGCTCCTTCTTCCTCCCTTTCCCCACTTTTCAGTCCTGGAAATAGCTTTTGCCCTCCATGACTGTATCGTTGAAACACTACAGGGGACATATAATTTGAATTTCAACTATTAATTACTGGGACTTTATGGTAACTGTGCTTGGGGAAATAGCAAAAATTGAATATGCCAAAAGAGTAAGTAAGAACAAGGTGTCAAACTGACAAACACTACTCTTCATGATCTATATTTAACTATAACTGACAACTATCTTTATTTATAAAAGAGATGAGCAAACAAAAGCTGTCTGTCTATGAATAGAAATAAAAATAGTACCAATTCACATATATTTTTGTGTAATCTGTAACTGGGTTTCGGTGTTTTTATTGGCAAGGAAGAGTAGGTCACGGTCGCACGACAGCCCCAATTCGACCGCCAAACGACATGTGCCTACTTACTACATTCTCACTAAATTCAAGTTCATTCTGATATTATCTTCACCAATTCAACAAAATAACTTTTGATTTGTATCATACAGAATACAATAACCCAACAAAATAATTATAATAATACCAATACTAAATAATATTTGTAACCAAATACTCCCTCTATTTATATGTCGTTCCTATTAAAACATTTACCCTACATTCAAAAACTAAGTACTCCCTCCATTCCATATTAACTTGAGCTTGAGGTGTTTCATACCCTTTAAGAAAAATAAGCTAGGACATAAATTGAACATAATTTTTCATTTTTACCCTTATTAATTATTGTCAAAAATAACTAAACATTAATTATAATAACTAATTCCATAAGTAACTTAAAGGGTAAAATTGGAAGAATATTTTAAAAATAGTCTTGAAGATTAAAAACTTAAGTAAATTTTAAAAATGAAAAAAAGCTCAAAGCTTAAATTAATATGAAATGGAGGAGTAATTGATTCATATTTATATTGATCAAACTAGTTAATCAAAATAAATTAATTCATATTCATTTATTGAAAATTTGACTTCAAAAAAACACTAAACGAGGATATAATTAATATCTCCACTACGTCATCTCTTTTCAGCCACGTATTTTATCCAAAACCTCCAACTACCACGTGTACTCATGATCTCCTCCCCTTAAATCTCTTTACTATTACTCTTCTCCTCTCAGTCACTTTCTCAACTACAGTAGTTCTTCATTATCTTCAACAAAAAAATAAATCACCATAAAAAAACAACAAAATTTCTTAAAGGAAAAAATGTCAGGTGGAGTTGGTCCATGTAGTGACATTCTTAAAGATGAAAACTCTGAACAAATCACGAACAATTCCCAGAAAAAACCACAACAACAACAAAACAGAGGATTTTTCACTTTTGGACAGCTTAACGTCCTCGCCATCATAATCATCTTTTCTTCTAGTGGCATGGTTAGTATTGAAGATTTCTCTTTTGTCTTATTCTCCCTAATTTACATCTACTTCATCTCCAAAATTGCCTTTCCCCCAATTTCTCCTAAAACAGAGCAGCTGCCTGTTTTCGGCGAAAAAAACAGTGTATTAAATCTTTACGTCTCAATTGGAGCTCTGGTTGGATTATTCCTCCCAATACTTTATATTTTCGAAGGAATTTATGAGGGCGATAAAGAAGGTATCAAAGCAGCAGCCCCACATGTTTTCTTGCTGGCTAGTCAAGTTTTCATGGAAGGATTGACGTTTACTGGTCAATTTTCGCTGCCTATAAGAGTTTTTGTTCCAGTTTTTTACAATTCGAGGAGGATTTTTACGATTATGGAGTGGTTGAAGACTGAAATATCGAAAGTGGATGAAGAATATGGAGGAAATGTGAGGAGGGTGTATATGGGTAGAGGATTGGCTGCTGCTAATATGGTGTTTTGGTGTTTTAATTTGTTCTGTTTTTTGTTGCCTGTGTATCTTCCTAAGGCCTTTAAGATATACTACTGTGGCCGCAAATCAAAAGATTGATTAATGTATAATTTTTTGCTTTCATCTTGACTAGTTTTAGTATGTTATATTAATGGTGACATATAAATGGATTTGTATATCTCTTTGAATCTGTTTGTACATAATTTAATTGATCGAGAAGGAAAGGATATGCATAAATACAGTTAACTGCAAATATTATTGCTGTTTTGGATATTGGAAATTTCAACTTCCATTTCTTTAACAAGAGGGAGAAAAATGCAAACTACTAATGTTGGACTTGATAAATTTTGGAATTTTTTTTTTATATATTGGTTTGATTTACATATTCGCTATTGCTTCACATACTTGTTTCTCGTGTATCTCTTGCTTTAACTGAGGGTACTATAGTTTGTGTGATGTTTGATGGGCTCGAAAATGCTTCGTATTCTTCTTAATGGTTCTCTGCCTCCTATCGATGTGAATGAATTTTTAGACTAAATTCAAGACCACGCTCTTCCCTTTAGAGTCTGCTCTTAGGTGCCTAGCCCAAAGAAGGCAAGACGAGGCATATCAAAGGCTAAGGTGATGGAAACAAGACTGAGTCTGCTCTTAGGTGCCTAGCCCAAAGAAGGCAAGACGAGGCATATCAAAGGCTAAGGCGATGGAAACAAGACTGAATTCGTAGCCCAAAGAAGGCAGGATGAGGCATATAGAAGGCAAGACGAGGCATATAAAGGCTAAGGCAATGGAAACAAGACTGAATTCCTGTGGGAAAGGCGCCAACAATCTTTTCAAATCTATTAGAAATCACTTTTCTACCTTAAACTAGGTGGCCACCACTATTCTTGGGATTACCTAAAGCTATATACCCACCACTATTCTTGGGATAATGAGGGTCTATCAAAAATCACTTTTCTACCTTACCTAAAGGTATGTATCCATCACTATTCGTGGGATTACATTATATGTATGAATATGTAATTGTCGTAAATAATAACATTAATCAGTTAAAACATGATCGATCTGAATATCATCCCAAAGAACACTTGAGAAACAGATCACTAGGTATATCAGTGAGTTACACTCCTTAATATTTACTTGAAGCTTTGATATAGAAAACCGACAATATTGTAAGTCGTGATAAATTAAATCACACATGTCGGGGTGAACCTTCTAGATTTGTTTTCTAAGAGGTAATAATACGATCAATAGCCAGTACAACATAAGAAAGAATGCCAGTATGGCAGTATCCGATGAGATCCTGGAATTCAACTGTAGAAGTGCTACCTTTTAGCAAGTCTATTAGTCGATGCAAATCCAGAATAATCAACCCAGTGGAAGCCTGGAAATGCAGGCGTAAGAGGAAGTGCTACCTTTTAGCAGACCCATTGGACGCAACTCAAGATTAATCGAGCCAGTAAATTTCAAATACCAGATGCTAAAACAAAATAAAAGAAAGAAGGCTATAAATGAGGGGAAGGGTTGATTTGCATGTGTATTATACTAAAAGGACCACAAGCACCACATGCCAACTCGACTGCACATCAAATAAAAAACCCGACACCCCTAAGGGCCAGTCAAACATAGCAAATAAGCACCAAAAATGCTGGAGAGCTCAGAAAAGAAAGACAAGCAGTTGGTCTGTGAAAAGCTGGGACCATTTTATCAATTGTTTCTATAATCATATATTGTTCAAACTAACATGAGAAGTTGGCGAGCTGCCATAGCAGAAAATAATGAGCAATGAGACTAAAAAATTTTAAAACCCAACTTGTTACAGAATCTGTAAGCTGCAAAAAGAAGGATACCCTAGCCAAAATGCGGCAACAACTCCCAAGAAGCAGACGGGATATAAGCTACTCTAGAAAACCTTACTTCAACTGTAACTGTGACAGAAGACCACAAGTAAAACGGAACCTCTGCTGGACTGACTAAATCTGGTATAATCAAGAAATACTTGTATCCTAAATTATGGTTTTTGCTTTGGAATGTACCTTGTCTTAATAGACTTATCAGGCTTCTGCCTGAACTTAAGTTTAGAATTGCCACGGGAAGATAAATTAGAAACTCCAGTATTTGTCTGCTGGTTATCAGCTTTGACAAGAACGCCATGCTCCTGATCATCTGATGTTGGAGCTGCTTCTGAACCGCAGTTTTGCGCATCTGGATGTCCATAAACTTCAGTGTCATTGGAAAGGACTAATGTAACATGATCCCCGGAGATAGCCTCCTTCCATCCTACATTCATTTTCAGACAGGTCAGACGAAAATGAAGCGGAAAATAAGTCAGTAGAAACTTAGAGAGAAGCACGGATAACAGCATAAGGAACATACTCTCAGAGAGAAAAGCTTTTGCAGAAGTACTGCAAAATCCCAGACCTTGATGAACATTGCCATCAACCTGATATGTGTAATTCTTACTTTTGCCAATAGGGTTGTCCATAGAGCACAATTGCAAACAATTTTCAGTGGATGAAATCTGATTATCCAACTTTTCACTAATCACAGCCTCTTCGGGATGTTGTCCACTTCCATGCCTGCTCACAGGCCTCCAAAGCTTCACAGCTGCCCCATTTGACCCACCCTGAAGAGCATCTTGATTTGCTGGTTTCACTGCAAGATTACACTTTTTAGTCATGGCTGGTTCTGTGCTGTCGAAGTTGTCTCTTTCTACAGCAGGACAGTTACCCAGTCCGGGAGTGCTGCAATTTTTCATTGGAACAGAAATAGAACCAATCATCACTTCACAGTTACTCTGATTTTGATCTATTGCTTCCTTCTGCGGCTCTGATCTAAAGCGCTCACCATTTAGCACTCTAATTTTTTTAGTCCAAATCTTACTGCTATTAACAGGGGCACCTCGGTCTTTAAAAACTCCATGCTTCTGCACTGGTTCAAGTTTTTGTACTTGATGATTCTGGTTGTTATGGGAACCATTTCGCCCCATTCTTTGTGACTTTGGCACTTGCCACTGAGTATGGGGGAAATGCCGTCGACTCTGTGCAGATACTGGGTGGGGGGGTGCAACATCCTGAATTTCTACCAGATCCAGATGCTGCTGGTTAGAGAGATTAAGTTGCGCTTCAATGTCTATAGCTTCATTGTTAGAGAATTGTACAAGTTCAAGGCAGGAGGAGGTATCGTCAGATACTTCGGGAGTACTTGAATTAGAATCAGATACTGCAGCTGAAAGGATGGAAGATTCTGCCATTGGAACCTCCAAATCACCTCTTTCCCAAATTGATTGCTCCCTTTCTCTCTGTTCCTTCTGTCTAAGCTTTTTCTGTTTTTTCCTTTCCAACAACTCAGCTTGCCTACCAACAAAATAAGAAGAATGACGGTGAAAATGAGTTTATGTAACTGCACAGGTGAATATATAATCATGCATTCCCTCCGTCCATCTTTACTTGTCCAGTACTAAAAATAGATGTCCAACAATACTTACCCCTTTGTGTCCATTTTACCCTTGCTATTAGATAGCATTCTAATTCAATATCTAATACATTTTCTAAAGCATTAAATTTAATATATTTGAAGGGTAATATAGTAATACTACCCTTATTATTTATTGTTTCTTAAGGTGTGTGTCAAGCCAATAGTGGACAACTATTGTTGGACGGAGGGAGTATCTTTTTGTTTTACATCCATGAAGCCCTCGAGGGCTAGTGACGAACAGTTTGGGAACCAGGTGAACAATGGGAACCAACAGTGTCTAGATCAAATCCCCAGCAACAAATCGTGTAATTTATTTTTACATTAGTGATAAAATCTTTATTTGAAGTAGAACAGGATATGCTAAGCGTGTCAAATAGTTTTCTCCACATAAACAGGATTGTAAATGCAAAAACCTGCGTCTTCAAAACATGTGAAAATGGTTTTTGACAACCAAATGAAAAAGTAAAACTATTTGCTACTCAAAAAGCAATCTGCTATTCTGCTTCAAGAAAGGAGGGAATAAACTCCAAGAGCACAAAACTTCACCACATATAAATCTTTTTCTCAAAATAGTCAAACACCGAGTATGTAGACGTTCTCCTAACACTTCATTCCATACAATAAAAAATACTTCTTTATCAATTACTGACTAGCCACCCAAAACATCATAAAATTAATAATCAACCAAGAGCCATAATTCTTAGTACAATAAAAGGGGAAAAGGGAAAATATGAAATACCACATCATAAATTACTGACTGCTCACTAAGAACATCAGAAAAATGATGATCAGTCGAAAGGCATAATCGCTAGTGGGACACATGAAAAGGCAATATCAGAGAACAAAAGATACGGTAAAAGTGCTCACTTTTTTTGAGCAGCTTCCTCCTCTTCAAAAAGCAACTTCTGGCATCTCAAAGCTTCAGCATCTTTGTCTGCAAACCATGCTTTTACCTAGGCATACAAGACACAAGTCACTGTGGATGTTGGTTTGAAGGACAAGGTCAGTCTGATACGAAGAAAGGAAAAACTAAACAGAGAATGCTTAGCAACTAACAGCATTTTCAAAAAATTATCAAGAACAGAACCCAAAATATTCATTTCAATGCAATATGGTGGCATTTATTCATATAGACATGTACACATAGACAACACGCAAAGCTGGATAGTTCTCAAGAAATAGATGAGAAGGAATTAAGAGGTGAGGTAGAAAGACCTACCAGTTTCTGTTCAAAAAGGAAGCTAGTGCAAGCTACCAAGTTTTTCAGCTCAGGACCTTTTTTGGAAGCATCCCCATCAAAAACATATTTTTGCAGAGACTCAGCTGTACCAGCACATAAAAATGTTCTTTCGCTAGCATCATCAAGGATGCTAAATAATTCCCGAGAGGTAAGCTTGGAAGGTATACCTTGGATGAGGTCCTGCAAATTGACAATGAGCATCATCATTGGCTTTTTTTGCTCAAAGGGTATCGATAGAACTTGACAGGGAGTGGAAATAGACTACTTACCAACAAAGCTAAGCCAGCCTTATAATAATCTTGGGGAAGAGTCCAGACCGCCGGTTTTCGCATAGATGTTGCCAGGTCCTGAACAAGTGAAGATCCAGAAAGATCCTGAAAGACAGTAACAACCACAGAATGTTCCTTTTAAGTTTGAAGATCAGCAGAATGGCACATTAGAATATTCTCATGTACAGCATTTCAACAGTGTCACTTTAGACAAAGTTTTACAACCAGGATAGACATTTATATGAATAAAGAGGTAGTCTGAACAAAACACAGATCCTTAAATCTCTGCAGTTAGCAATTTATTTGCGTGGTGATTATCAGTGACTATTACAAGTCGCCACCTCCCTAACATAAGAATTAAGCCGATATTTTTCTCATAGAAAAAAGGTAGAACATGCAGAATACAAATATGTTATTGTCAACTTCACATATATAGGTCAAGAAATGTAAGAAGCACCTTATAGCACATCCCCGATAATCCTACTACAATCACTGCAAGCAATATGATGATCTTCACTTTATATTTATGCGTCAAATTTTCATTTTAAAGAACTGCTTCAAATCCCCAGACCCCACTTTGTGGGAATACACTGGGTATGTTGTTGCTGTAAAGAACTGCTTCAAATTCCAGGGAAATAAATACCTAAACAGAGGGAAAGTGAATCTGGCAATTACCTTTATTGAAACATCATGCAATGATACAACTTCCTTAATATCATCAAGTGAGAGCTGCAGGTAAAATTACACAAACATAAATTACCATTATGGAACAATGGACACAGAAAAACACCCTATGAGAAAATTTAGGGAGATGAGATGGGGGAGTACCTTATCCCAGAATGCTCCCAGCAGATCCCTATATTTGCGAGACTCCTGCAAAATTGAAAATATAACAAGATGCACAAGGCAGCACATCCACAGTCAAATTATTGACAAGTAAACACATCTGCACTAAGTTTTATAATAAGAAATAGCAAAAGTCACCAGAATGGAAATTAAATTGGAAATGGTCATTTACATATGCAAACAGAAACCTTTTTTCCCCTTTTCTGGGAGTATAAAGCTATATAAAAAAAACATCTAGATATACCTTATCAAAGTTTAAGGCTCGACGATGTAGACGCATATGCCTTCGATAATTTATAGGGGAATAAAATTCCCGTGAACATTTTTCACACTTCTGATATTTCGCGGGTGTTAGCATAGGCCAACCACCAGCATTATCTGCACAAAGAGCCACATAAGTCAATCAATTCTCATGGTTTCAACCAGAGCTCCATATGTAAACAATTTTGAGTCCTTTTCATGTTACTAATTAAGTTGATGTGTTCTACATCTAAAAGAAAAGTATGGACCAATGCATGACATTCTTTACCACAACAAGATTTTCAAACCAGTTGAAATATTGGTGACTTCCCCGACCCCACTTATCTAATATGCACAAGAATCTAGAGAATGCTGTATACTATGAATGCAGCCCTTTCGTTTATGTTACTTTGGTACCTTGCTGCTCTAATCCATTAAGCAGTTGAATCCACTGGACAGGTCCATCCCCTGTTCTTGAGAAAGAAAAAAGAGGCTCCTTGCCTATGGCTTGCCTAATTAAGGTATCAAGAGGATCATTTCCCTCGTCTGCTTTCATTGCAGCTGGAGTAGCACCAATGCTGAGCTTTGCAACAGGCATCAATTCTCAATTAATGGTTCATAAAATCAAACTGCAGCAGAAGTTATCAATTAGTTATTGACATCCCAAATTAACATCATCTGCAGCCAAGAAAGATATATCTCTATATGCAGGTGGTATGAGTGGTGCTTGTGTAGTATATCTTCATCATGGCAGACAAGAACTGCAAAAGATGTGTTTTTACAGCAGAAATGAAAAAGAGTCGAGAAAAAGTGAATATAACATGTATCCGTAGACATAACCTGGAAGAGACACTACTTGAAAATCATATTTATGGACATCACAGATGGCCATTGAGTTACAAAAATTGCAGCAAATAGATGTACTGTAAAGAATAATAAACCAAAATTACTTGCATGACTAGGAACTGCCCAATGTTAAAACATCCTGACCTAACAAGCCTAATATATAGCAAATAAAAAAAAACTAGAGACTAAAAGAGCAAATGAAATGAAATACTTCTAGTGATACCTATCTCAGTTATTCTACTAATTTTCACTCAGATGCATAAATTATACCTGAGATCAATATAAAGTAGAAGAAACTCTAGTACTAATTGCTCGGAAGGTTCCTGGATAGGAACTAGGCCTAATGTTTATTCCACTAATCGAAAAAAGGTTAGCTTCTCCAGTTTTAAGAAAAAGTCCTAGGTTTGCCTCTAATCCAGAGATGCATACATTCTTTGACACTTTTCTGGTTAGCCACGATAACTATCTGGGAAAACCAAAACCTACATGGAAGCAGAAACAAGCCCTGTGACTAGTTAACAAATTCTACTGTGTTCCTTGTTAACTTTATGATATTTAAGCATAGCCTGTTTCATTTCACAAATTAATTTTCAAGCATTAAATGAGCAGATGATCCCAAGTGTGCATATATTAACTTTGTAGAATTTAATTATCTAGCAAGCATAGATCCACCATCAACAACTACCACCCTTTTCATAATTTCTTTCAATCATTTAAGATGCAATTGACTCAGTGAAACCTCTAGTACACTTGCGCGTTTTCTAAACAAAACAACTCGGGAAAGAAAGATGGTTTCTCCAACATTCATTCAGAAAATCTTCTCTTTCTCCTTTTTCCATCGCATCTAGAAAAAGAGTTTCAGAAAAGCAAACCCATCCTGTCAATGGATGAATATCTAGAAAAAAAAATTGCTTAGAAGGCAACAAAGTCCTAAAGAAAGGCCAGCTAAGAAAAGATATCTAGCAAATAAAGCTATCAACTATTAAAAAAAATAAGACTATCAATATTCCACCTTCTGTCATACAGATGATTGATCATGAGCAACAATTCGATTTTTTCAAGATCCCAGAAAAAGCCAACAGCCTACTAAATATCCCAGAAAACGCCCACCGGTGTTGGCTTTTATTGGTACAACTAGATTTCATTGAACATCTCAACAAGAAAAGGGTTTATTGATTTGTGGTGAAGTATACACCAGACCTTGAAGATCTTTATCCTGTATGCTTACCAAATAGGTCGACAAAGTAAAAAGAAACTAAGACCAAGATGTAAACTTTGTATTATCACATAATCAGTAATTCAGTCTAGTTGACCAGCTCCAAAAAAATAGCACCTGTCATTATCTTTTGTTTATAGAGAACAGGGTTATTTTCCTAATAACTTCATAAAATATCCCAACCAAATCTCAAATGTATTTTAAAGCATTTGAGTCTATCCGTGCCAATTCAATTAAAGATTTCATATGATCAGACAAGACAGATAAAATGTTAATGAAACCAGTTGTTAAAAGTTAAAACTAGTGTAGCTCACCTAATCTTATTTCTAACAAGACGGCCTATTTCATATTTTTCTTCTTAAGTAAAATTTTCTTTCCTAAATTTGATGTTTAGGAACCATACCAACAGTATGGATTGTTAAACATAATGTTTCAAAGCCTGTTACTGTATCTAAAAGTATCATTCCCATTAGAAGGTCTGCTGCATTCACCACAATCGTGATTTCAACAATGACACTTAAGGCAGATAATAGACCGCACTCAATGATTGGATTCAACTGCATTTAGAATAGGAATGTTAATAAAGGTGCTTCCCATTACATCACCAATGCAGAATGAGAACCATAGCTACTGATTGGCAAATTGGCATTTATTGCATCAAAAAATAATTAAATCTCCAAAGAGATTGGCATATAACACTTATTACACAGCAGACTAATGCATAAACTTCTTCCTATCGCACTTTTGCATCAGTACACATCAAACCTTGTTGCTATGTAATTCTCATAAAACTTCTCCACAGTAAAGCAACTCCAACTCTATGCTATGGATAAATTAATATAGCAACAGCTAGAAGTATAATAAAATCAGATCAGAGTAGAATTAACTTGATTAAAAGGAAACAAAACATGCGTCTAATTAGGGTTCAGGCGACGTGATCCGTGATCAGCACGTGCCGTACAAAATACATACAGAAAACCGAGAATAGTAGAGTTCATCATATATACATACCAGCAGTGCAGCAAGGGATCACCGGCGGCCGGAGTGATTGAAAATCGCCGGCGAAAGAGAAAAGCTATGTTGATATGTAAGACTGTCTGTATAGCTGGCGCCCTTTATATATGGGGGCAGCGAAGGAGTCGGCGAAATCTGCAGGGGGACCAAAGGGAGGGAGACTGAGAAGTAGGGAAAGTGTGAGAAAATATATTTAACAATTTTGGACATCTATGGAAAATAAATAAATATATTTAATATAGAGAGATTAACAAAATCTATTTTTGAAATTCAAAATTAGTACAATATTTTAGTAGGAATATTTTGTTATTACAGATAAAATAATGTATAAGTAGTAATCTTGATTGGGGATTCTTACATTTTTTTAAAAAAAAAACATATTTTCTTCTGATCAATATCGATATAAAAAATGTATATACTGCGTTTTTTTTTTTTTTATATATTTTAGCAATAGTAAAATCTCAAAAAAAAAAACCAAAATTAATTAATGGCGGAGAAATCTAACTATAGGTAAGCCTCACTAAATTAATATATAATATTTCATGAGTTAATTTTAATTACATCAAAATCATTGTATCTTACTAATTTATTATTATATTTATTGAATTCACATAAAAGTAAATTTATTATACATAAGGTACAATGGATACATCAAAATTATTGTATCTTATTAAATTATGTATCATATTTACTGAATTCATATGAAAAATAAATTGAGAAATGAATTATTGTATATAAAGTACAATATATGTGTATGATTCATTGTAATATATTTTTTTGTTAAATAATTCATTGTAAAATAAATTCAAGAGTTCAGTGATTCATTGTAAAATTAAATTTATTATACAGAATGTCCATTATTTCTTCACTCTATTAAGCTTTCCCAGCAAGTCTATTGAATGGGGTACGAAAGATTGCTATTCAAAGCATCGTTAAGAGTTTTGTCTTCTAGGGAGTAGTGAAGATAAGATGACTCTGATCTTTACTTCTATGGAGCCGGATGTGAGCTTATCGCCTACTGATCTTATAAATAAATATTATTCGTTGTATCTTTATCAAAAACATTAAAGGTATAATAGTGAGAGAATAAATTATATAAGCAACATAGGAAATTTCTTAAAACCATATCCAAAAATGACTTCTCATTTAAAAGGTGTTACAAAATAAGCAATGACATATCAAATAATACGCGAGTACAAAAGAGATCATTCCACGTGAACTCAAAAAGATTTGCAGCCGTGGCAACAACGAAACTTTTAGATGCAACAAGAAAAGTTTGAGATGAGTTTCAACTAGAAATAATTTTTAAAAAAAATCAAAACACAATAGAATCATATTTCACTAAGTTGTCTTAGATATATTTGTACTTTAAAAAATTATTAATTCATAATATTAATAGGATCATACATTTATATAGTGGTCTTCTGAAAATATATTATCTTATCGAAATGAGTGATTTTTTCAATTAGCCCAAGTCAGATTCGAAAGAAAATATTATCTTAAAAAGATTATTACTTTACCAAGTATTAATTTAGTGGAATTGTAATGTAAACAAAATTACACTTGTGATATTGTTTTTCTAAAATTTAACATCTTGGGAGTTGCTATATTTATTTTAGGTATTAAAAATGCATAAATTATTTTTTTGTTCAACAGTAATTAATATACAATGTATAATTTAAAAGATTTTTCTTGTTTTTATTTTTATTTTTAAGAAGTATCTTTTTAGGGTTACTTTGGAATTTTAATTCATAGTATGGCTAACTATACAATCTTTTTGGAGATTATTTAATTCTCTATTTATTTTCAGAGGAACTTTTTTTTTTGACATATTTTTTAAGCAAACGCTAGAACTCATCCTCTTATTATAAATCAATTAATAATTAATAATGTAAATTTCTTTTACGATTCATATGTTGTGTAATTGTGTTTTTCGGGGCAATAAAATAAAATAATAATAATAATATATTTAGTGTAATTTTACTTGGAAGAATAGAATATACATAAATTTACGAATAATTGTTTCTAATAGAAATTCATAAGAAAAAGACTAAAAGAAAGAGACTAATATGTAATAAGCTACTTCGTTACAATAGGGTTATTGGCAGGAATGTCCCCTTTCCGAAATGGTCTTTAATTCAAATTTATGATTTTGATTTTTTTTCTTTTTATATTTTAAATAATAAAAAGATTGCCGAACATACATTTTACATAAATTTTTAAAAAAGTCGCAAGGAAAAAAATTCACATGCAAAAAGGTATGGCAAAAGTTAGTCTTATGAGGCAAAAGAAATTCACAAGATAAGGTATCTCAGGATAAATTAGAGGATTATTTTATCATGTATTTGATTGGAGGTATTAGTTAGTTATTAAATTATTTATCTTATTATTTATATTATAGTAATAGAATACGTTATTCATATACATGTGGGATAACTTACTTCGGAATAATCATAACATAACTTATTCCTAACCAAATGACCCCTTATTCCTAGGCAAAAATTCTTTAAACTTATGATGAACAAAATAAAAATTCTCTAAACATATATGTTGCAAATTCGATATTTTAGCATTTATGTTGAATCAGACAATTTCTTTGAATCTTTACTTTGCAAAACTAGATCATAGTTAAGAATACATTAATTTATAAATTATTATTAAATATTAAATAAAAATAAAAATTATCACTTCAAAATAGAAAGGCAAAAAGGATAAATATACCTTCGAACTATCGTAAATGATATGCAAATACCTTTCGCCATACTTTTGGGACATTGGTGTCTCTGCCGTCCAAAAACTAGAGCATCTATACCCTTCACTCTAACGGAAGACTAAATAGAGACATGTGACACAATCTTATTCATCGATCCGATATTTAATAAATATCGAGTCGGTGGATAAGATTATGACAACTGTATGTTCGTTCGTATAAATGGTATATATGCTCTAGTTTTTGGACGGCAGAGGCACCAATATCCTAAAAATATAATGGAGTATTTGCATATCATTTACGATAATTCAAGAATATACTTGTCATTTTTCCCAAATAGAAATAAACGTCCAAAAACTTTACATTGTGATTTGTGGGATTCTATGGCAGACATAAAGTTCTTCTTCCTTAAAAGTACTCTGTGATGTGAATTGTTATGGCCCAGAACAGACAATTCTAACCAAACAGATGGACCCCAATGGGCTTACCAAACTGACAGTTCAAAAGTTTAAGAGCCCTTCAATTAGCTCATCGTAAATAATTGATAAATTTTAAATGTTGAAACTGATTTTATAAATAAATAATTATATATTTGAATAAAAGTGTTGAAATCAATAATAAATAATTAATGTATTTGATAAATTATTCTTTTGTTGAAAGATTAAATACCCTTGAATATATTACAAAAAGTTATATAGTTAAATGTAATATTGCAAGGAAAAGGTGAATGACGAATACAAAATGAAAAGAAAGCTAGGGGTTTCATTTTAAAATAAAGTATTTTGAAAGTTAGAAAAAATAGTAAGAATTATAAAAAACTTAATCAAATAAAAAATGCTTGTAAGTTGAAACAAATCACAAGTTGGTAATGACACAATTATGTTAGTTGATTGACAACGATCCCTCACACTACAAACACCAATGCTCCAATTGACATACAATAGCATTGTAATTCACAAGTTATATCAGACGCTAGCCAAATCTAAAAAACATACGAAGAGATCTATCATGTTGTTCAATATTTGTATTGAGTAGGTAAAATATGCAGTGTACATAGACCATAGTGATAGAATCTGTACATCTCAATATTGCGGTAACACTTATATACTCACTTGACAAGTTCAAATAACTCGAATCCAAGTATTAACTCAGTGGAACTACCACGAGACATGGCTAACTCTCTATATATCAGTATATACTTCAACTTTAAAGCTGTTTTTGTTTGTAGGAGGCACTATATACTCTAATGTGTTTCAGGACTGTTGCTGCCATTCCTGAATTGCGCGATAGAGAGCATAATTAGGAATCAAATCACAGGTGTCGAGCTTGAGGTTTGTCATGGGAGAAGTATCGTGTCCACTATACAGCCATCCTTTTATTGCATCACCTTCATATGTATAACCATCTGCTGCTATGTGTGGATCTTCCATGACATCCTGAAAGTGTTCAGGAAAAAGATAAAGGCATCAATCGTACAAGATACACAACACTACACCATATACGAAGTCTCAGCAACCATCTGTACTTCATTTTGATTCTTGATAGTATCTTATACTAGCAGTGATAAAGGGGGCTTTTTTAATTTCTTTCATGTAGAAGTATTCATCAATCCTGCCACTTAATAAGAAGTCTGACACTCTGATCCTAGTAGCTCGTTAGTGCAACCTAAATTCTCTAAACCGATAGATGAAAGTGATTATTATGTGTGTTCATATTGAATGATTGATCAACACAAGAGTGAGGATCTCACAGCTAGTCTACATGTTCTCACACAAAACAAGCATTGATCACAAAACTGAGCCATCTTACACAGCCAATTCTGACATCTCCATTTAGGAGGTGAAAGAGTAACTAATTGAAACCATTGCCAGAATTTTGAACCAAAAAAATACGGATCATATATCTTACGCTTACCTGAAAAATAGGACAAACGAAATGAGGAGGAATTCGTTTTTGGCCCTTGGAACCCTGTGATGAAGTATTCAAATCTGAGTGTGATTTGCATATATCTCTCATTGGCTCAATTGTTGGCCAAACTTCTGAGAGCATATTAGGCCGATTTAAAGGATTTTTCTCACAGCAACTCAATGCTAGATAAGCTAATAGTTCCGCTTGTTCAATTGGCCAATCACCAGCTGAAGAGTCCAAAACTGAACCCAAGTTCCCACTTTCCAAAGCACACTTGACGTCCCTCACTATACCCAAAGCTGGTCTTGCAGTCAAAAGTCGTAAAAGTATGACGCCAAATGAGTAAACATCAGATTCTACAGTAAACTGTCCATTGTCAATATATTCTGGGTCCACATAAATGGAAGCCTCTGGATCATCATTATTGGAATTCGCAGTCTGGGAAATCAAGAGATGGACTCCGAAATCACTTATTTTGCTGACAAATTTAGCATCAAGGAGAATGTTGGTAGGTCTCAAGTTCCCATGGACAATGCAAGGATCGTTGGCATGAACAAAGATAAGAGCAGAGCATATCTCGACAGCAATTCTTATCCGATGTTGCCAATGAAGAGGACGGGATTTTTTGCGGCAGGCCAGGTGATCTTCAAGGTTTCCATTTTCAAGGAATTCATAAGCGAGGGACCCAGACTCTGAGCAAATCCCAATCAGGGTAACAAGGTTTGGATGCCTCACCCTGCTCAGACTTTCTGCCTGTAATAATCAAGACATTGTTAAAGTAAGAAACTGTCTATTTATCAAGCGTAGAGATGGAGGTCTGTAACAAAAATGAAAGCATGCACAGTTCTTGAGAATGGGAAAACTTTTCAGACATATTTTACATCAGAAAACCTAAAAACTTCTCCATGTTTTAAGAGTAAAGAATCAAGATGATAACTGAAGCTTTATTCCTCAAGCAAATTTCATATTCTGTCAAAGCTTTGAAATCATCTTCATCTCAGTAATAGGGATATGTATACTAAATGCAAGGATTGTCCTGCTTAAGATCAACGGGAAACAAATTGAGGGTATGTCATCCGTTCACTCACCCTTTTACAAACGTACAAGGGTTCCTGCAAGAAACCAAAAAGAGAGGGGGCGGGAGTGTAGAAAATATGAAATGAAAACTACTAAAAGTTCACAGTTGGTAGAAATTGTGTAATTTCAATCTCATTGAAACTACAGCTTTAAATGCTAGGGACGAAATGCATATTATATAGGGAGGCAGCTAATACTTACATAAAAAGGTACAGTAGGGATCATTAAACACAAATATATAACAAGAAATTGAAATGCACACATGCCACAAATTAGCATCTCAAGATTCTAAGTGATTTACCTTATGTTGGAAATCCGAATCACTGAAAGAACCACAAGCTGGCAACATCTTTATAGCTACTTTTACGTGGTGAATAATTCCCTTGTAAACACTTCCGAATTTTCCTTCTCCGATCTTTGAAGATGGATCAAAATTTCGTGTAGCCTCTATGATGTCAGAGAAAGATATTGAAAAGAAGTTTTTGATACAATACTCATCGGCATCATCTTGTTCCAATTTTCTAAATCTGTTAACTTCTTTGATTGCATTGTCACGCTCTATCTGCATCTCATCCCTCTGCTTCCTAAAGGATATTAGGAGCCCTACTGCTTGAATTATCTTCTCCTCTAACTCCTTCCCTGCATAGGAGGATTCAGTTATTTGACTTTCTAGTACAGGCTTCTTCTCCTGGATCATCTGAAGTTCATTTAGGCACAGGTCGTGCTGAATCTTCAATTCCTCAATCTCTTCTTTTTGCTTTGCAAAATTTTCCTCCTTTTCTTTTCTTTGATCTTCCTTTTCCTTGAATAATCTATATGACACTTCAGCCTGGGACAATCTAACGTCAGTGACAAGAATGAAATCAAAACATGTGGAATTCTATCACAAATATTAATGGGGTGGAAAGGTATATAATCCAAACTCTACTGGGAATTTCCAGGTCATATGACTACAGCTAACTAGCGGGAGATCACAGATTGATTCAATTGATATATACATAAATACAAGTGTGTGTAGGTGTGAAGCAAGAACTCCAAACTAAAAGATGTTGGTATAATGATAAGACAAGTATAGTAATTGTGAATCTGCGAAAATAGCAACTACAACCTTAGAAAGTTAAATAAGACCAAAACCGATAATCATGTCATAGAAACTATATAGGAGTCTTAGCTATGTTCAAAACTGATTCCTAAGTTTCTGCATGGTTTCTTAAACACACAACTACATTAAATGAAAGGGTAGATTCACCATGCGGATAGCCTCCATAGCATCTTCTTCAGCTCTCCACCGTTTTACTGACTCTTCAAAAGCCCTCTGTTTTGAGTTCTCAGCATCCATTATAGCATGCTCCACTCTACTCCTTTCATCACTAGAGGCTTTTCCGTGAAAACTTCCTTCTTCCTGCATCAGATAATATAAATAACAGCTTCATATTAATCAAATAGAAAAAAAAAATTGATAGCTTCATAATTCATGTCATAGTCAGTGCTCCAACAAAAGTCTCCAACAAGATAATATTATGTAGTCTCTCTCTCTCTCTCTCTCTATATATATATATATATATATGATTGACAGTAAGAAACTCTACATTAATGTTAAGGAAATTCTAGAGCCAGTACATGTGGAGATTAAGTGGTGAAGGTTCACACAGATCACAAGTTCAACTCTTAAGATTAAAATACACAAGAGCTTTTCAAATGTTGGATACAAGTTTGCAAGTATCTTCGTCTGAGAAAATACAATGCTTACCAGCAAAGGCTGGGACGTTGCACAATGCAAATGTGCTTCGTGCACGGGCGAATAGTCTCCCTTGATCTCTGCCTTGACTATTTTGTTAGCTGGGCTTGATGCATTTTCTAAAATGTTCAAATCTTCATAACCGTCGCCAACATGATTGCGCATTTTGGTTCCTCCGTTATCTTCTGGAGAAGATAATGACTCCAAGCTACTTGAAAGAGAGTTATTCATAGACCTTGCAAGACAAAGGGAAACAAAATAGGAAGTTAGTCAGCCTTGATAAACTGTTAACCACACCTCAATCGCAAGCTAGCAGAATAAGAAAAATTTGGCAGCCCGGTGTGCTAAACATCCCGCGTTCACACGGGGTTAGGGGAAGGGCTGAACCCCCTTATGTGTGATGTAGGCAGCCTAGTCAGACACAAGTATAAGCATCAATAGTTAATTCCACGGCTCGAACCTGTTACTTATGACCCAAATAGAGACAACTTTAACATCCAAGTGTCACGGACTTAGAGTCTTACTAAAGCTCCGTGCGGCACTTGACAACTTACTCACTAGTCTTTCAAGATCTTGTAAGCTCAAGTAAGCCTTTTATGCTAAGATCGCTAAGAGAATGAAAAGGAAGACTTAGAGAAATTTAGAAGAAGGCCTATATTGCTTATAAGAAAGCTTTACAAGTTGTTGGATGCTTGTTCTCAAGCTTGGATGGTGCCTTGCAAATGAGGGGCACCTCTATTTATACTACCTCCTAGGGACTAAAATGTAATTAATATTTACTTTACAAGTCCCTAAACTATTTACACAAAGGCCCCTCTCTAGAATTCTCTACACACTCTAGAGAATTCTAAGGCTTTTCTTGAAAAGTCTAAGTTATTCTAGAGAATTCTAAGCCTTCTTGAATAATCTAAAAGGTTCTAGAGTTCTCCGCAAACCTCTCCACAACTCTAGACCCTTCCGCCCCTATCCGGACGCAAAATTTAACTGTGATGTGGCGGGACGTGACACTCTCCCCCACCTATTGATGCGACGACCGCGTCGCATCGTTGTTGCGTCGTCAACCGGGTCTGGTCTTCCTGTACGCGTGGCCAATAATCTACTCACTCGATCCACGCCCTCGCGCACCACCTTCAGCTGCTTCCTGATCTATTTCAGCCCGGTCTTATGATCTTCCTCCTTCCTAGGAGGCAAGTGCCTCGGCAGCTTCTTTGGCGTCACGGCATTGTTCCTTTCTGGAACCTTCTCCGTGCGTGGTGGCAAGGACCCTTTTGCACCATTGTCTTCTTTCGAACGTGCAATGATGGCTCTATGCGTCGACTCCTTCTTCTTAGGGCCTCTTATGAGTTGTAGGGTTGTTAGACGGACTTGTCCTTCCGTCTTCAGTACCTTAACCAGGGGGACCATACATGATCTTCCTTGCTCCATGACTAGAAGTCGTTGGAGATAAGGGTCGATCACCACGTGGCACTGCTGGAAGAATTCCTGCCCAAGAATTACATCGAAGAGATCTACACGAGCGACAATGAAATTGGTCTTACCTTGCCACTCGCCTAGCGTGATGCTCACTCCATGCGCGACTCCGCTCACAGGAGTCGGGGGTGCATTGACCATCCTGAGTTGGGCTTTACTTGGACTGTAACCCAGGCCCAACCTTGTCGCTGCCATCTTGGTCATGATATTGACCTCTGCACCCGTGTCGACCATAGCACGCGCGGGTCTTCCATTTATCGTAATGTCGACATACTGCGCGTCGTATCCTCTTGGCTTCTCTGGCTGCTTCGTGATGGCTCCACATAGTCCTATCGAGCCCAACTGCGTTGTCTCTACGCCTTGTCCTTGCTCATGTGCGTCTTTCGCCTTCCGCTCTCGCAGGATAGCACCAAGGCTCTTCAGTTCAGGGCACTTTGCATAACCATGTGGCCCATTGCATATATAGCAACCACCTTTGTTGGCAACCTCTGTCTTCCTCTCCGTGTTGTCATGACATCCAGACTTCTTGCCATCAGACTTGTAGGTATCATGATTCTTGGGATGTGGCCGCTGCTCCTCGCCTTTGCCACAATCTCCCCCGCCATGGTCATGACTACCTCTCATCTCTTCTCCTCCGACTCTGTCGGGCTTCTCATGCCTGAAGTCTGTCAAAGTTTCGGCCTGCGTGATGGCTTTGTCTATGGTCCTGACTTGCCGACGTTCCAACTCTGTCCTGGCCCAATTTTGCAGCCCATCCATAAAGTGGAACAACATATCATCATCCATGAGGTTAGGAATTTGAAGCGTGAGGGTAGTGAACTCCTGCACATACGCGCGAATGCTGCCCGTTTGTTTCAGCTCCCTAAACTTGCGCTTCGCCTCATAGATGACGTTGTTAGGGAAGAAGGCTTTCTTGAACTCCTCCCAGAATTGCTCCCACGTGTTGATGGTGCACGTCCCCTTCCCTATCTCGGCCTCCTTGCGCCTCCACCATAGCATGGCCATCTTCGAAAGATACAACACAGCGGTGTTGATCTTACTCTCATCGCTCTTCAGCCCGTTGCACTTGAAGTAATTCTCCAAATGCCATAAGAAGTTCTCCACCTCTTGCGCGTCATGGACACCTTTGAACATAGGTGGCTTGGTAGCCTCGACCTTGGCCTCCCTTTCTTGGTCAAGCGACGATGATCCTCCAGCTTCCACGCCCTCCTTGAGTGCTTTCATCTCGGCATTCATGGTCTCAATTGTGCTCAACGCCTCCATAAGCCGACACTCCAAGGAAGTGATAGCCTCCTTTATCTCGAACTCGGCCCACTGGCGTCCCTCCAACTCCTTGTGAAGGCTTTCAGTCTCCTCAAGGGTGAAGTCTTCAAGAGTTTTGAACTTGCCGTCGGCCACATTCATGCGCCGGCCTAATATCTCCACGGCCTGCCTTGCCACTTCAACCCTTGCGACCCATTCTTCTCCAGCGGTGACGTCAATGGCCTCCTCGCCGAGTTCATCGTCACTTGCTTCGGTGGTCGAGGGTGGGTGAGATGTTAGCGCCTCGCTTGGTGTGGGATCCTGCAACATTTCCTCACTACTCTTTTGGTGCTTCTTTCCCTTTCTTCTTTCCTCCATCCGGACGGACGTTGGTGGTGCTAGCGGCATTTACGTCCCCTTCGGTTGCCATTCCCTTAGTGCAAACTTTCGCTCTGATACCACGTTGTCACGGACTTAGAGTCTTACTAAAGCTCCGTGCGGCACTTGATAACTTACTCTCTAGTCTTTCAAGATCTTGTAAGCTCAAGTAAGCCTTTTATGCTAAGATCGCTAAGAGAATGAAAAGGAAGACTTAGAGAAATTTAGAAGAAGGCTTATATTGCTTATAAGAAAGCTTTACAAGTTGTTGGATGCTTGTTCTCAAGCTTGGATGGTGCCTTGCAAATGAGGGGCACCTCTATTTATACTACCTCCTAGGGACTAAAATGTAATTAATATTTACTTTACAAGTCCCTAAACTATTTACACAAAGGCCCCTCTCTAGAATTCTCTACACACTCTAGAGAATTCTAAGGCTTTTCTTGAAAAGTCTAAGTTATTCTAGAGAATTCTAAGCCTTCTTGAATAATCTAAAAGGTTCTAGAGTTCTCCGCAAACCTCTCCACAACTCTAGACCCTTCCGCCCCTATCCGGACACAAAATTTAACTGTAATGTGGCGGGACGTGACACATGGCTCCCTTTCCCAAGCTAGCAGAATCATATATTTTTTAATCCTCCTTATCCAATTCATTCCCTTTGGAGAACTGTTTGTCAAAAGCCACGTGCAATTCCAGGATAGCTCTCTTCCACCCCCCCACCCCCCCCCCCTTTTTTTTTGAAATTGGTAATGTTGTATTTCTACCACCATTTCTTTTCTTTTTATTTTTGTGAGTGGAACTTTAAAATGACGTCTTTTGTCTGTTTTTGGAGGGAAACAGGGATATTAAATGCTAAGTAAATTTAGAACTTTTAACTTATAACAACACACATAAGAAGCAACAAAGGCTGACACATGCATATTTTAAAAACTTCTTCCGGTGCACCCTCATTTACATCCAAAACAACACATACCACCCTTATTCAAAGAAAATAATCAGAGGGATTCTGAATTTTCTAATAATCATGCATTACAAGCATAATGTGAGCTTTTTTCCTTTAGATAACCGTGATGATCGGGTCAGCTTGTTCGCACCTCGACTAATTCCACAGGATACTTGTTGCCTCCCATCAACAACGGGAACCTGAGACCCCATGGTTCTCTTCCCACCTCATTGACCATTAGGCCACACCCCTGGGTGCAAGTGCAATGTGAACTAGAAGTCTAGAACACTGTAATATGGAAAAAGAAATGAAAAGGACATGTGTGATTGCAATGATCACTTATTTTAGCACTCGGACCTGTAATATGTGTGGACACAAGACTGCAGAAAATGACTAGTCAAAGGAGTATTCTGATAACAAACCACTTCATGAGTAAGTGAATCATGCAACAATAGAATAACATATATAGGCCATTGCTTTATGTGTTATCATTTAGATGTTTTGTACCACGAGTCATCATACCTCGTCTGTATCAGACACTCGTTGCAAGTAAACCAAATTTGACAGTGCATTGGTGCATGTTGGCACACAAATTTAGCTTTGCTGGACTTGAGCTCTGACAGTTGCCTGCAATCTAGAGAAATCCCAATCAGCAAAATTATGGTTATCAGGAATCTAACATCAAAAGAAACACTTGATTAAATCTTAGGACTTAATTCAAGCAAAGCTTGCTAGGTTTAGTAGTTTGCAGTGTAGTGGAGGAGCATGAGTTTATGTTATCAAGCAACTATTCTCATTCTACAGCAGTTAACATTTAGCAGTCAAATGAAGAAGCATAACTCAACCCATTATATTTTTAAGCCTTAGAAGTAGTCCTACACCAGAAAAAAATCATAACTTGGCAGTGACTGTATCAGAACAAGGAGTCCCCTATATCCATAAACTCGGTAGGGCAAATATCTAATTGGAAAAGGGTAAAATTATAAAGACATACACATAAAAGGAGAATAGTAATGCAAGGAGAAAAAAATAGCTGAAAGTTTCAAATAAAGCAAATAAAAAAGAGCTCATGAAATGAGATGCCAAGTATGTAACGTAGTTATATGTGAAAACCACTTGAATTAGCAATCATTCCTATTCAATTTGTCCTGTTACGCGTCTGATAGATCTTCAAAGAAAAAAATGTGTCATACTTTGAGTAGTGAGTCTCTGCTGCTGCTCCCATGACAAGCCACCGAATTTTGTGTTCTTCAATAATATGTATTATCCCTCTCTCCACATTATTTATTTCAAGCCACACCTTACCCCCTTGTATCTGCAGACGTGAGCAGTGATCAATATTTTGAATACTAGCAACTCAACCTTTTAAGCAATAATTATTTCTTATTTCTTAAACTCCGGTGTAATCCCACAAGTGGGATCTGGGTGGGGTTGGGGGTGGGGGTGGGGGGTAGGATGTACGCACCCCTACCTTGATGGTTTTAACTTATAATCTATCTCAACATAATTTGCCAGGCATGCAAACCCTTCTGATCTTTTTCTGCAAAAATGCTATTACAATCTTTTGAAACACAACTATTGGAACCTATCTTCAGCATAAGTTCCATCTTAAACAACTTGGATTTTTTTAAAAAAAATTATTAATGAGTAAACAACTTACTTGCTCAAAAATGAACTCCAATTTTTCTTTCATAACCTCTATCACAGCTACTTCCTCACAAGGAGGTTCTGTTGATATTATATAACTTTAAAGATTCAAGTCACAAGGGGATTAATATTATATAACAAAGTTGTCATATCAGGCTCACTTCTACAGCTTCTTTGGATAATTTTTTTCTATTCAGTTCCTAAATGACTAAATGTTAAATCCAGTGGGACCTTACACCATTTAATTTATAGTGTTTATCAGTAATATATGTACTTCCTTAAACCCTTAGATTTTGAACAATGTATAATCTCAACATTGTCTTAATAGGTGTGTTAAGTCAACGAGGAGCACTCAATATGGGACAGACGGGCTGGTAATTCTGGCTTACTGAATAGCTAACATGCTAAATAAATCTAACAAGAGAATTAGATAGAACTGTACCCCAGCTTGGGATATAAAGAGAAGATACTGGTTTAGAAGTTTATGCAGTCTTAGGCGATCAAGTTCTTGGCATGCCTTCACCATGTGCTGTTTCAGCTTTGCACCTGAAAGCTTCCCATCCTCTGCAAATTCAAAGAATTGTGATTCATTCATCTATGAATATGTGAATGACTATGGTTTTCATGGGAAAAACGGGGGACCCAATTGGCAAATAGAGGTTAATCACTTATTATAGCGACAAGAGTAATTATTTATCACACATGAGATGCTCACTTGTACAACTCTCGCAAGTCTTAGCTCTTAACTTAAAGCACACAGTGCCTTTAGCTAGCCTTCTCCAGGATTTAATAATCCCCAGCTTGAGATAGAGTAGGGAAAATATAGTACACACTCTCATCACTCCAATGTTACTCATTTTGCACTTTGGCAGCTTCCTAATTAATATACATTTAGCTAAATGGACGAAATGGTAGTGTGTTGCCATTTTGCTGCTCCATTTATCTTCAAGCAATAATATATCTAACAACCACATATAAATGCAGTTCAAAGTTTGCAAACAAAGGTATAATAGTTGTAAATCAACATCTAGAGAGCATATTTCAGGACTGCTATTTTC
Organism: Solanum verrucosum; assembly: GCF_900185275.1. NCBI lineage: Eukaryota > Viridiplantae > Streptophyta > Magnoliopsida > Solanales > Solanaceae > Solanum > Solanum verrucosum. The sequence goes on from NW_026020814.1 coordinate 707,197, forward strand.
CAATCAAACTTAACATGCTGCAGTTCTATCTGTCCCAATCATGTGAAGAGTCCCACATAGGCCATATACGGGATGAGTGGTCTCTTTAATATGGCTTGGGAATCCTCACCTCTTGAGATAGCTTTAGGGTTAAGTTAGGCCCAAGATACATCACACCTCCAAAAAAGAAAATGATGCACACTGAAACATCTGGAGGCTTTGCATAGTCATGAACTCTGAGAGTCAAAATACAAGAGCAAAAAAGACACATCTCCCTCATATGCTTAAACTGATAAGAACACTTTATGCGTATCAATCAATCAATCAACAGATGGCATCTCAAAATCATGTCAATCAATAAATGGCACCTCAAACCCAAATTAGGCAGGGTCATACACAACAAGAATTCCCTACATATTCCATTCTTGGGGAATATTTCATTCCAATACTGATTACAAACTAAAATGAATCCTCATAACAAAACTTACATGTTTATACAGTTTACTGCACGGAAAGACTCGTGCTTTATGTTAAATTATATTTGTTGAAGAAGCCTGTAAGCTTACCAGAGTGCCTGCTTTTGTACGAAAAAAGGCTTTCTTGTTACTTGTTAATATGAAGAAGAGATAAGGGTGTGGAAAATTTATCTGTAAAAATGACCAAGTCAAGTCTCCATTTTTTGTTTTTTCCCTTCTCTATTTCCTTCCAATATCAATGATAACAACTTAACAATATTGACTCTTTCTTGCCACTTTCAAATTCTGTCTTTACTGTTCTGGCCATGGATTAAGACATGTTTGGTCACAAATCAAGTCTATATAGTAATCCCCTTAAACTAAAAGTCACCGCACTAGATCTCAATCCCAAACAAGTCAGGGTAGCTCAGCTGGTAAAGGCCTGGGACAAAGTCCTTCAGGTCGCCGGTTCGAGCCCCAGCAGGGCCACTGGAGGCATTACAAACCGGCCGCGTCTCCAGGGCCCCGTGGAACTAACCGTGGTGGACCCGCCTTGAAACAGCGGGACCCGGTGGGTACAGCTAGTCGGGTTCGCAAAGCGACACCCGGAAACCACGGTAAAAAAAAAAAAAAAAAAGTCAGGGTGGGCAACATGAATCCTATATTCCGCTCAATTCGGGCAATTCAAATTCCAATAATACTGATAAGTACAACAACAACAACATACTCAGTGTAGTCCCACAAAGTGAATTCTGGGGAGGGTAGATTATATGCACACCTTACCCCGACCTCATAGATAGACCCTAAGCTCAAGAAAAAACAGTCCAAAGCAGTCAAGATAATACTGATAAGTAACTACAATGAATGTTCACATTAAGATTCAAATATCTATTGCACAGAAAGACACAACCTAAAATTCATTAGTTGAAAAAGCATGTGGGTGTGAGCTTACTGGATGAAAACAAATGATTAGGTTGATGAACATGAAGAACACAAATTCTCCTGCCAGCAAAGCTCTTCAAAGCCCAAGAAAGTACAGATTTTCCCTCTTTCACATTCTTCCCCACAGCTACAAATACAGTATCCTCCACATCACGGATCCCTTCAGCTTTAATCATATCTTCACCACTCATCACTAAAATTTCACCAAAAATTTCCAAAACCCCTTTTGCAATTTCCTTCCCAAAAAGCTCACTCAGCTCAAGAAATTTGTTTCATGGGGTTGGTTGCAAAACCTGTAACTGATCCAAGAAACGTAAAGGGGTAATCATAAAGCACTTTCTGGAGAAAGTGTAAGTGGGTGACTGCTTTTAAACCGAAAAAAAGAGACTTTCTTGGTAGTGTGGAAAATTTATGTGTAGAGATGACCACGTAAAAGTCTCCATTTTTTTTCTTTTTTGCTTCTCAATTGGTTTGACTTCATTGTCAATATTTACAATTATGGAGAATTCCTACTGTTTCTTGCCACTCACAAAATTCTGTCTTTACTGTTCGGTTATGGATAACGACGTGTTTGGTAAACGAATCGAGTAAATTTGGTTGTCCCTTTAAACTGAAAGTTATGACAAATTTGTTGTTTCGCTAATTAGTAAAAGTAAAATTTTCAGTTGTATTTAAGAGTGTATCGTAACTGGTTATATGAATTTTTTGTATAAAATAAAAAAAGTATATAGATTCACTTTTAATTAATTTTTACATTACTAATACATACATAACTCTAATCAGCTATAAGGTTTCGTTTACTCATTAACGTATATAGCTATTTCATAAATTTCACAAAAATAATTTTGTAACATCATTTTATTTGTAGTTTTAGTTTATTTTTTATAATTATATTTTGATATGCTTGATCACTAATATATAAAGGGTGTAAGTTTAGAATTTTTATAACATAAGATGATCTATTTGTGACTTTGTCAATATAGTATATGAATGTCTACTGTAATTAATTCTTGATTTTATAACAAAAAGTCCATGAAGAAGAATTTACCAATGTTTAAACTAAAATTATGTCACATTCGCTCACGTGCCGTTTATACTAAAAATTATCACACTTGTTCATGGATCAAGATTCTATTTGGCAGAGAATTAGTAAAATTAGTATTTTATAATTTTCAACCAAAAGCTGACTAAACCTTATTAGTCAAAATATTTTTACAACTGTTATTTATTATAACGACATTTCATGATAACAATTTAATTCTCTCTAAAATTGATTTTTCATGTTATATTTTACTTATGAATGATAATATTCTACTTATAGTAATAATATAAGTCATTGTAGTAGTACACTCTTTGTAAAATTACATCTCTATAACATCTAAACTCAAATATTATATAATTGTATTTTGTAAGAAATAAATTATATATAAATTAAAATATCGATGATAATCGTCATTAATGTCATGCACATAGTAAAATTCAAGTACGAATATCTAAAAAAAAAATTATATGTAAATAATGTTCGTTATCGATTATGATCGTAACTTCAAAAGAAAATATTAATAATATTTGCCCTTTTAGATATATATTTTTTCTATTGTCTTTTATTAAATTGGTTAGCAAATACGGTTTTTTTTTTTGCTACACAAAATTATTAAACTTTTTTTTCCCCATATTTTTGTTTATATTAGCTAAATAAGATATAAACATCAAATGCTACCATACATATATAATAACACCGCATTATGATATTCATGATATATTAAGATAAACATTGTCAATATATAGAGGTTGACCGTTGTATTATGTGATGTATTTTTACTTGTTTATTTAAAGTTTTAATTTGGTACAAAACTGAAATAAAATGATATTCTTTTTCAAGCTAAAGTATGTGAAACTTGTTATAAAATTAATATTTATGAATATTATATTTTTATGGTTAGTCTTGCAAACTTGTCATCTGGATCATTCGATTTGATGACTTCACTTTTTTGTCTTCAGTTTGGGTTTGAAATAGTTTTTTTTCCTCATCTGATGTTCGATATTATCATTGGAGCCCGGCTAAATATAAATTCATGTTGTGAAAGTCCCACATTGAAAGGCTATAGCGCACCCTAACAAAAACAAATTCATACCTAGAAAACATCTGATTAAAAATGAAGGAGTATTTATCACTCCACCAGAATCCTTGGTGGTTACTAAATCTGTTCACTTCACTTGTCTTATCATAGAAATTTATTTTATTTTAATTTGATTTTTAATATTAATTACTTATTATGTGTTTATAGGAGTATTATTTTTAAGAGATGTGCAAAATTTAAAGCGATCAAATAAATAGTGAACCCAAAAGCAGATGAAATGTTCCCAAACACACCCCATGTGGACGCTCTAACGTTAGCGTTACGTTTTGTTGGGGTGACAACTAGGCAAAGACTTTCTTTTTAGGGTGTGTTTGCCGTGGAAAATTCCTTCTCAAAAACATATACAATAATATATCTTTTTTCTTTTAGGTATTTAGCAATTACACAAAAAAAAGTATTATACTAATATTCATATATGTGTAATCTATGTAAATACTATGAGGGTGAGTAATGATAGCGAGGTGGTGAGGACCAAGTGAAATAATCAACATAGAATATCTCTGATAAAACTTGTTCTTTTCGTTACATTTTGATTATTAAGAGACATATTTTTATTATTATTATTTTCAGTAAGAGACATATTTTAAAAAATATATATTTTAATTTGCCAAAAAAGGATAAATTGTAAAAAATAAAATAAAATTATGAGGGAAAAGGACTTGTGGGCAAGGCAAAGTTGGGTAGGTGACTTTAGTTAAGCAGCATGCCAATTTAATTAGTTCCAACTTCTTTGACGGGACTAACTTTTAGGTCGATTACTACTAAGTACTCCCTCTGTTCCTAATTAATTACTCGTTCTTTTTTTTTTAGTTGTCTCTAATTATTTATTTATTTTGACAAACTAAGAAAGGACAAACCTATTATACCCGCTCAATTAATTACTTTAAAAAAATAGAATTTCTTGAAAATCTTAAGTTCTTAATTCGTCTATTTCATATTTAATAGGGGTAAAATGGTTAACTTACTATATCAATTATTGTTTTCTTAATAGGTGTGTCAATTCAAAAGTGAACAAGTAATTAGGGAAAGAAGAAGTACTATAAAACGTTTATTCGAAATTAAAATTTTAATACCTCGTATTCACACTAATTAAACTTATTAGTTAATAGGAGTACATTTCTTAAGTACTCTAATATATTGAAACTAAAAGTGTACTAAAATATTGATAGTTGCTTAATTATAAGAGACCGTAATTTGAGTATTTTGATAAAATTTAGTGATAAATTTAAGAGGTTGTCGTTTGAAGTTTGCAAACAATTCTAAAAAGCATTTGAAAATTGTGTCATTAGTAGTGCCTTATAACATGTCGTTTGAAGTAGCCTTTTCATTTAATCAATTGTTAATACTATTTTAAATTGCAAAGAAACGTGTTTACATCATATATTTTGATTCGTTCTATTATGGGATAAGAGTCTGAAAAATACTCTAAACTTTGGTCGGATTTGCTGTTGCGATACTAAAGTTTCATGAGGACCTATTACCTCCCTAGACTATTTAATACCGTATTTTTTACCCCTTGAGCTATTTAATAGTGGAATTTAAAGGTATATATGTGCCCACGTGGACACATTACTATTTATAAATTTTGCATTATTTTTTTATGTCCACGTGGGCAAATATATATGTTTAAAATACGGTATTAAATAATCTAGGGAGGTAATAGGTCCTCATGAAAGTTTAGTATCGCAACAACAAATCCGACCAAAGTTGGATATTTTTCAGACCCTTATCCCTTCTATTGTAGTAGAATAATAAGATAAAGAGTAATTAATCCACGAAACTTGTGTGGTATTTATATGATCTTTTTAAAAAAGTTTATCCTGAAATGTCTCAAAAATATTTAATATCAGATTGTCAAAAAAATTATTGGATATACTCTCACAAAATTCAAAAAATTTAACTTTACTAAACTATTCAAAATTCCAATCTTCTTTTTAACCTAAGGTCCAAGGTTGGACCATAGGAATATTTCATTCATAATTTCAAATTTAATACAACATAGAGATTGAGGAACTAGTCCTCTTATCAACTTCAATAATTATCCCACTAAACAAGCATAAATCAAATCTAAATTATGAATACCAAGGAATGCTAAACCAGCTCTCTTTTTTCAATATTTTTACTGTTGCATTGTAAAATAAAATCAAAATAATTTAGAAACATTTTTAATTTATAATATTTTTAATCTTATTTTTAAGTGTGATAATGAACAATGATGAAGATTATGTGAAGAACGAGAATCAAGATTATTTTTCTGAAAGATTCAGGTCAAGAAGAAATTTGTTAGGATTTGTCTTTAATTTTCTACTTTATATGGTATCTATATGCTTTATTTTGAAAGAGCTTTCTTGGTGAAAAATGACTTTTTTATATCTTTTTTTTTTTTTGAGAACTTTCGGACTTTTATAAATAAATAAATAAAAATTCATACAACAACACAACATCCATATAATTAGTCCTTACTATAGCTTGACTTAGGCGAGATTTTTTGTTTTTGTTTTCCACCCGGTGTCTGGTACCATATTGGAGCCTGACTAAATCCGAATTCGCGCCGGGAAGTCCCACATTGAAGGGTAAAGCGCTCCCTAACAAAGACGATTTTGTACTCAAGGGAACTCGAACCCGAGACCTCTTGGTTAAGGGAATAGTACTTACCACTTTCTCATAGTCTTGTACCTTTTGTTTTACGGTGTTTTATGTTAGTTTTCCTTCATATATAGGTCAAATCACCAAACTCATATTAGTAATATGATTTGCTTTGTTAGCTTTGCACAATGTCAAAATCTGATATTCAAAATTTAGATATTTAAATTTGAATATACATTTGAATATTAAGGTATAAATAATAAATTTATTTGTGTAATCAACATATTAATGTATAAAACTTGTCTATACTTAAAACTTAATAAATATAGAATACTAAATTATTTCAATATTATATCAAGAAAGATTTTTTTTACAATAATTATATGGCATTTGGTGGTGATGATAGCTAGAGATAGTAAGTGTGAGTGTCAATTGGTGATGGTGTTGATCGTAGGCAGTAGCTAGTGGTTGACGGTAGTGTTTAATGTGGTTGTTTGATGCTTGTATTAGGAGGTGACCGTTGATAATTAATTTTGATGGATGATTTGCTAATGATGGTGATGAATGATCGCGATAGTTGACAATACATAATGATGGTTGATAGTGATGATTGTCGTTAGCGATTAATGGTGGTTGTGATAATGATAGTTGGTGTTGATGATGGTAAACAGTGCTTAGTACTGGTAATTGGGGATGGTGATAGTAGTTGATAATGACACATAATAGTAGTTGATGGAGTAACGATGAACTATCATTTTTACAGATATATTCACAGTCGATAGTCAAAAAAAGAAAAAAAAACGCTTAATTTTGTAACCAAAATGTTCCCGCGCCAAACAGTTATTATCACCTAACCGAAATTCATTTTTCATTGACTGGTAGTTTCCCTACCAGAACAAAGGCTTCTTCTTCTTTACAACTTCAATCACAAACCATGAAGGACCAACTGAATATTCATCGATCTCATGGAAACACATTCGCATATTCGTGATTTACGCTCACAAAACAGTTCTCTCCTCGCAGAAATCGAGATTCTTCGCTCTTCCAACCAAAACCTCCAATCGGAATTGACGCAAAAGGATGAACTCCTTCACCAAATTCAGTTGCAAAAGGATGATGTTCTCAAGCAATACGTTGATCTCTCGGAGGCCATCAAAGAGGTATCGAAGGAAAGAGACACACTTCTTCTATCGATTCAGAGACTTGAGGATGATTTTAGCCGGAGAGGAATGGAATTTTATGAAGAAACAGAGAGAATTAGAATCAAGCTTGAGGTTTCGAGGAAGAAAGCTGAGGAACTATTAGATGAGAAAAAAGAGCAATCGGAAGTTTGTTCACGTAATTTGGAGATCGTGCAATCAGCGAAGCATGGCTTACTGAGGTTAGTTGAGAATCTCGATTTGTGTGTGCATAGATCGGGAAATTCTGAGTTAAAGCACGAAGAGAAAGACGAAAAAACAAAACTGTTAAACGAAAAATCAGCGGTGTTTTCTGTGGTTCTGGAACTGGTGAATTTGGTGGAGGAAAAATGGGGAGAGTGTGAGGAAATAAGGAAAAAGGAGAAGAGAGAATTGGAGAATAGTGTGGCCAGTTTAGAAGAGGAGAATCGAGATATTAGTAGCTTGCTTAAAATTGCTTTGGTGGAAAAGGACGCAGCGGAGAAGAGTTTGAACAGATTAAGAGGCAATTCTGAACAGAAGAAAGCAGCCATTTTGCAGATTGCAGAGAGAGGGTTGCAAAAGGTTGGCTTTGGTCTCGGGTTCGGGTTTATGATGGGAAGTGCAACCAGTGAAACACCTTCAGATAATCTGGATTCTGATCCCAACGTCAAGTCGGATAATGATGAATGCCAAGAAGCTGTTACTCTGGTAACATTTTTGGCTCGGAGTCCGAGCATCTATACATATATAGGGATACCTTAGATGTGTTTTTGATCAGTAAGTCCAAATTTAAAGATGTAGATGCCAATCTAATCTAGAGCTGAACAGCATACGCGTTCTTATTATGAGTTCAGGACAATTAACAACTTTACATATCAATTGAGCTAATGAATATTAAGATCCCCAGAGGTGCATTATTGCTATTGATCAATGACACTAAATTGAGATTTTAGAAGAGAATGGTTCATCAAGTTGTTATTATCACTCACATACTATCTTGTTCTCTGATTCTGTTACTACATGTTCTTTTTCTTTGCTTCAATTCCCGTAACATGTGTTGCTGCTATTGTTATCTTCTACATTACTGTATTTTCCTTTCCATACGTGAATTTATTATGTTTTACTTGAACCGAAGTAAGGATAAGGCTGCACGCACACTATCCTCTCTATAACCCAACTTATGGGATTACACATGGTATATTGTTGTTGTAATGGTTCATCACCTTGAAGGATACTTTTTTAACAAGCTTGATTGGAAATCACTTGGCATGTTTCTGACACAATGTAATTTATTCATTCATGCTTACCAGGCCTCGACTGTAGAAACAATAATAAAGAAGTTAAGAGTTGAAATCACACAGTTGCAGAGGTCATTGGAGGAATCTAGGTATTCTGCTGGCAAAATGCAGTTTTTATGTTTTTTATTTAGTTATTATCATGTCCACCTTCAAATTCGGTATGGATTTCCTCTAGCTTTTTTCTTATACTTTGTATTGCATGACTGTATCCCACGTAATGTTATATTAGATCAAGTTTGCATAAGATATTACTCCTTTCAAATTTTACAAGTGAAGCTTAGATGGTGAGTGAAAGACATTAACTAAAGGTCTTCTTTAGTTGTGCTAGCCTAGCCCTTCCAAGGAACTTACTGTACCTGAATGAGTCTGTAGTCTTGTGTTTAATTATCTAATAACTGCCAGGTCAGACATGGAGTCTCTACAGCATCTATCAGACAAACAAAGTAAGAAACTAGCAGAAAATATCATATGCATTAAAGAGTTGGAAGATAAAAAGATGATGCTTACTCAAAAGGTTAGTTTCTAACTAAGGTAAGACATAAGAGTTCTTAAGATGTTCTACTGTTGCATACTTTTTCCCTGTTTTGTCTTCCAGGTTGAAGAACTCATAATAGAAAATAAAGAGTCTGAAGAAGAAATTTCTAGATGGAGAGAGGCTTGTGAAATGGAAGTGGAAGCTGGAAAGAAAGCTATTAATGAACACAAAGAACTGGTAAGTTTGCGCGGTCAGTCGAGCTACCTTAACATTTCACAACTCACAAGTAGTTGCTAGAAAGCTAAAGAAAGAAAGAAGGAAAAACGACTAGTCCACCAAATTGCTGCTACATGTACATATCCAAACAAGTAAAAACAATTTCTAATTTGTGTCAGGTCAATATTCTGAAACAAGAATTAGAAAAAACCAGAGCTGCTTTACATATTTCCAATTGCAAGTTGCAGCTGAAAGATGAGATAGAGGCGGCAGCCATCGCAGCCAGGGAAGCAGTTGAGAGATCTCTCCAGCTTGCAGACAGCAGGGCTACTGAGCTACGTAAGCAGATTGAGGAACTAACAAGACAATTAGAAGTAGCAGAGAAAAAGGAACGAATTAATCGTCGTAGAGTGAGGAATGTATGTTGGCCTATGCGAGCTCTCAAGTTCTGCCCTGCTACTAATACAACTGGTATTCGAAATGTTACACAGATGCTACCAGAAATGCACAGATTGTCCGTTAATATTTGAATTTTTTGCCTTTATTTATGTTGTTCAAGAATAATAGTGAAGGAGACTGCTACTTTTGAATAAATCTTGTTTATTGATATGGTTGTTTCATTAGATATAGATAGATAGATAGATAGATAGATAGATAGACAGACATATGCATACAATGGGAAAGATAAACAAAGTTCTTCATAGCTATGACTTGCGTATTGGAAAGCAAGTAAAATATTTTTCATGAATACATAATGGAACATAAGTAAAGACAACTGAAACATTACTATCTCAAATGTATATACTTGAACAGCATCAACAACATAATGGAATTGCTGGCAACTATAAGTTGCCATCAAAAGAATATTGTTTACAATCTAGATGAAAAGCTGTCCTGCCATTCTTCTCATCAAGCCATTTACCTGCAAAAGAATCAAATCAAAATCAAATCAGAAAACTGAAGAATTAGGCATGCATTACTTGAATGAGAACGAAGTCGATTGAATACTTGAAAGTCCTTTAATTCATCCCAACATAAATTGTTCTTGCAAAATCAAGTGAAATTTCTATTTCTTCATGTCCTTTTCTTGTTTTTGCTCAATCCACGATGTCTTCCTTTTCTGGTTTTATTTTTTCTCTTTTGAGAGGGTGAAGTGCATGGATCAACACATACACCATATCAAAAACAAACCATTTAAAAGACTTAGACAAGTCTACCTACCTAACAATGTCTTTTCTCACAGAGATTTTTTTTTTTCTTCTTAAGCTACAACACTCAAAAAATTAAAATATTTGACAGTAATGACGGTAGCTCAAAAACTGTAACACATTGGACATCAAACAATATTGAAGTAAAGATAAGTGAAGATACCTCCTTCGCCGAGAGACCAACTTCTTGCAAATCTTCCAGCTGAGTAAAAGTTAATAAAATAGATCAATATTTTTAAGTACAATCATTATTATCCTTTTCTCCGTGTTGCAAAACCATGAATTATGTTTAAATATCCTTACCCTCTTAAAAGGTTCAGGAGATTCTTCACGAAGTTCAAGAATGTAAGTTGCTCTCTTTTCTCCAATTCCCTGTGTGCAATATGACATTGATTTTTAAACCATTATGTGCAATAATAGCTTTATAAAAAATAATATTGGAAACAGAGCTTACCTTAATCCTTGTTAACTCTTCCCTGTAATCATGGAGAAAGAAGAATGTTAAATTAGGCAATGCATACACCACAATCCACATAGAGATTTAGCAAATATATTGACATCCAATTATCAAACAACTCCTCCTCCCTTGTACTTGGGGATCATCCCTTTCCATGGTCACAACACCAAGGCAGCAGATTATAAGACTAGTTCTGGCTAAATACTTTCCCCGAGAATGAAAGAAGGAACTGTGGGAATTTATGGTTTGCAGTTGAAGATAACATAATATTATAGTTGCTACTTTTAAAACTTGCAGTTTCTACTGCTTAGATAATGTTTACAACTAAAAAAGAAGTTGTTGCAGAAAAGGTGAAAACTGCACAGAAAAAATTAGATTGAAAAGTATATATCAAGGTAGTTACTTAACATAACATAACAATGAAGGTTTTGCCTTTAAAAAGTTGCAAGTTTCTGCTTTACATGTTACAAAAAAAAAACTGAGTTGGACAGAGAAATATAGCTTATATATCAAGTTAATCTTATTGTATTTTGGAAAGCAATAAAAATATGATGAGAAGAAAATCTTAGTCAGCAATAAATTGACAATCAATATCAAAAGGAAAAAGAACGATAGGTTTTTATTGAAAACTGTTCACTTACTTGCTGGCAGTATTTAAGAAATTCAGATATTCTTGGACAAGACAATTCTGTACAATGAAAAGATGATTGAATGAGTTGAAAATAAAATCAAACAAGAAAATGTTTACAAAACTATTCACAAAAATAAATCACTACCTTTACTCCAGAACTGCGGGTATGAAATTTCTCCCAAGGACTACTGTACTTGACAATCTCCAAAGTTCTCACATCAGTTTCAGTTTTTGGGGTTTTAGGTTCTATAATGTCACAACTATCAAGGTTTCCATGGGATACATCCGACTGCTTTGGCATCAGTACATGCAAAGGAGTTGAAGCCTCCAACAACCTTAAATTATTTGTTATTTCTCTAAGTCTTGCACTTAGTGGTGGTGATCCAACTTTGTCTATGCTCATGTCTTCATTTTTCTTCTCTATACCAACAGTACCTGCAAGGTTATAGCATATGTGAAAAAAATAAAACCCAATGAAAGTTTATATTAGATACAGTAACCAACTTGTGACACAACCTACCATCATCTGGAAAAGAAATTATTTCTTTGACATCACAAAGAACATCGGGAGTAACTTCTAAATCTGTTGCTTTATTTGGTGGAGAGGCATCCTGAGATGCAAAGATAATTCTTAGTACACAGATAACTCCAATTCAATAAAGTGCATCAGTAGCTGTGTAGCACCTTGCAGAAAATGATTGAACTAAATTATTACTGTACAACCAAATATTGCCTTACCTTCTCTATATTTTTATCGCAGATTGTTTCCTTGAAAGCACTTGGGATTTCCTGAATCTAATACATTAGTTAAGCCTGTGCATAGCCCTCAGAACAGCAAAAAATAGAAGGAACAGAGATGCATTCACAAAGTTTAAGAGCACATACATTTTCTGCTGATAATATCAAGGCTCCAGAACTATCTGAATCGGACTTATCTTGAGAAGTCTAGCAATACATAACAGTATAACACCTTAAGTTCAATGTGGCATAACTAAACAATGAATGATATCTTAACACATCTTTAATAAACCAATGCTTCAACTGATTAAGTCTTGTACCTTTTTATGGAAGGAAGATGTGATGGTTGAAGCATTTTTTGATCGAGGCTTAAACTTTGTAGCTGAGGTGACTTCATCCTATGAATCAATGACATGTTAAGGTATGAATCAATGACGCATTGAAGTGCTACATAGACAATTGCCAATTGATTTCAGCTAGACTAGAATAATTTCCATCATTTTATTGAACCAATAAATCCAACTGAAAAGTTAAAAGCAACATTTCAGAAGTAAGGGAGAAGACTTTGTGCAGCGAAGAAGTTTAAATTTCACACCCTAAAATTAGAGGTACAAACTACAAACCGGATGAGTTGAGAACTAAAGTAGTGGGCTTGTAGTAAACTATTCTTTTAAAATAGTTAATACAACCAATTATACAGGAATCAGAACCAAGATAAAACTATGTCTGGACAAAAACAATAGATGCATGGTTGGTTACCTGCTTAGAGATGACAGCTTTTCTCTCACTGAATAATTTCCTTCAATGAAAGCGCAAAAGCAATGTTTCAGTACACATCAGTCAATAAGCAATATATGCTAGTTATATGATATGCCATGTAGCAATACCTTCCTGTTAAATTGCTAGCAGAGTTGTTCTTTTTCCCAGACAACAGGGTACCCATTAGTTGTACTTGTTGATTAGTGTGCTTTTTACTTTTCATTGCAGAGCTTGTCAAAATCTGGCCAGTGCTTTGACAAGATCGTGAAGCCAAACTTGCTACATAAAGAGTATCTTGGCAAGGAATTGGATTCTATAACAAAAAAAACAGAAGGGTGAGAAAAGAAATCTTCCAAACCAACTTTTGGATCTACAGTTCTACACAAAATGTCAACCATGTAAAAATGAGAAGTCATTACCAAGCAGGTAAGCAACAAAACATGATTGGAGCCTCCAAGAGATTCCTGCAGCATCCGAGTGAGTTTGCCTTCTCGATAAGGCACACGCTTTTCATTTGTGTTCAGAGCATACACCACATTCATAATGGCATACAAAGATTTGTTTATTCTAGTACTTTCAGTAAGTGAAATTCCATGTTTACTACTTCTTCTGGAATCCTCATAGCCTGAGAGCACAAAAATACAAAGAAGATAACTAAAAAGCAATTATTGAGCATAGTGAATAGCTCTACAATTTTTGAAGGTTTAGGACTACCAGACCTGCCAAATCCACAAAGTTCATCACATTGGGACATTTACTACCCTGGATGTCATCGGCAGATGCTATACGTATCAGTAAACCTTTATGACTCCTTTTGGGCATTTGGAGTGGTGTCTTTTGTGCTGAATAGCATGGTGCGGTCCAACAAGCGCATAGATCATGAAAGTGTGAAATAGAATCCACAGTGGCCTGTGTACAAAAAAAGAAGAGTAATCTTAACCTTTTCAATGTGCAAATTGTCAATATTTTACAACCATAATTGGATTAGACTACTTTAACTTGCCTTAGACAATCCTTTGAGCTTTATTTTTCCTTGAGAATCTTCAAGAACTTGAACTTCAGGATGATTAGGATCCAAAAGATCATAGACATGATCCTGGAACACCTCATAAAAGGAAACGAAGACCACTACCGCTTTCTCTACATCCTTTGTTTGCGAAAGGATCTCAGCTATTGCCATTGCTGCCAAACCTTGTTTGTCCACAGAACCCTACAACACAAAGAAACAATATCCTCAGTTTCAAAGTAACAGAAAGTTATTAGAGAATCATGTTGGATAATTACACGGAAGACCGACCTGGATTGTGTGGGTTTTTCCACTGCCTCTTGCCCCATATGCAATAATGGATGCATTTCGACCACTTAGAACTTCTGATATCAGTGGTTTTACCTCTCTTGAGAATACTATACTATTATCATCGTCTTGTTCATAGCAATTATCTAATTCATATACATCTTTACGGCTGCAAAAAAAACGAACTAGAAAATCTCAGATTTTCCCCTCCCAAAAATAAAAGATATCCGCCTAGGCAATTAACTCAAAAAAATCAAGCTCAATTCAATGCCAAAAGAAACAAATCTATGCACAAAATACATTAACAAATAGGTATCTACAAAATTTACCAAGAAATCATAGAATCTCACATAATTAGAACTAAAACAAGACCTAATAGCTAACATATAGTCAAATCCATGGGCAAACATACTTTGGAAACATAAAATATACAAAAAAACATTGAAAATGAAACTTGAAACCATCTAAAATTAATGAGTCACCACAAACATTACCTACTCCCTTCATCTCCGAATGAGATTGTAACTTTTCCAGACGAATCAGAGCCGTTCTCTTGCGACCGGGAAACAGTGACCCACGGCTTCGAATCTCCGCCGGGAATTGCAGATTCCTGATCGGTAAATCCTCGAATTTTTCCAACAATTCGCACCTTACGTGAGATTCCTGGACCGGCGTTGAGTTTCAGGCGATTTGAATCGGGCGTCGACAAAGCCATGAGAAATTCTGCGTTTGAAAATTCACAATTTTGGATGAATTAAGAAGAAAGTGAATGAGTGATAGTAGTATTATTTTGTCTCAGAGAAATAGCCGTTAGGGTTTGATTTTCAAATTCTTCGTCTACCTTCGGGCGCTCTTTTACGCTCCTTTGCACGACACGCTACATGTAATGCTAATCTCATTTTATTTTATTTTTTTAGTTTAAAATTAGAAATAAAATGAGAAGTTTATAGCAGAAAAAAAAAATTAAATATAAGAAATTAGGATTTTTTTTAAAAAATAGACTAAAAGTTATTTAAAAAGAAACAAAGGCATTAATTTTTATTTATAATTTTAAAGTATTGTGACAAAATTTGTTCTACTTTGTACTAAATGTAGAATTGTAGGTTTAACCTAAGATATGATATAAAGATTAATAATTGAATATGTATTTAGGTTCAAAGAAAGTAGATTATGATGATCGTAATTAACCACTAATTGTTATAAATTTATTTATGTAGGTAAGAAAATAAGCAAATAACATTAAGTTAATGGGCAATAAAATAAAAGAGAGAATATTTTTATTCAGATATTTCTGATTGAATTGATAAGCAATCTGACTAAAGAAAAAGAGCATTTAGTTATTTATTTATGTTCAATTCAAGAGCTAATGAGTAGTAGTAATGAAAAGCTGATGAGGTGCAAGTAAGGTTAGTTATGAGTACTAGTCCTAAATAAAAAGAATTCCAGTAATATTTTGATCATTATTCACACGTTGCTTATGTTATTTACATAAATATTTATATGAATATATGATTGTTATAACGAATTTTAAATTTTTGGAGCTAGTTATTTTGTCATTCTTAATTATTGGATATCATATACTTAACTCCGAAGTGAAGCTATTTCAAATCGGTGCAATAAATTTATGTTAACCTCAAAGTGAGCTTCGAGTGGATTGACTATGCGCTTCTTTGACTCTTGGTCAAAGTTGCCTTAGTTAACATGAAACTTGCATTGTCACGTGTCATTCTCTAATTATTCACGTATTGAATTCATATTTAACCTATTCTCTTCACTTTTACATATTAATTTTTTTTATACATAGTCATTTCTAAAGGGTGAGAAGTACATAGCTTAATTCTCTCGTATACCTAACATAAGTAATCAAAATATAGAATAGAAGTTTGTTACATATTTAAAGAAATTAAATATACTCATTTTTGACGAACTTAGCGGACAAAATCGCTTAAAACTAATTTTAAGAGGTTTAAAGCCGTAAGCGTCCCCTGATTTGTCCACATTTTCTAGGACCGATCTGGTAGTAACTTTTTTTTTAATTTTTCTTTTACATTATTTAAAAATCAGTGTTTAACATGAAAAATTTAAATACGATTTGAAATTGTTTTTAAAATTTCAAAACACCCTAAATTTGTTTGTCCATGAGAATTTTTCATCTCTATTTTTTTCCCACTTTTTTCACTTTCACTATAATTATTTCTTTCTTCAACTTATACCCTAGATCTTTTAATATAAAAATAATTCTATTTAAATTATATTTCATGATTAAATCAGGTAAATAAGTCAAATTAAGTGATTTTGTTAGTTTTTAAAAATTAAGGAATATAAATTGTAATGAAAAAATGCATTCAAATTCTGAATATCTTTTATAAAAAAAATATAATTATACATAACTCATACTTTAAAATTTTTAAATAAATTTTTTATTTAATATCCCAAAGATCAGACATTATTTTGTCATATTTTTTTGGATAAATTTTAGGAATCACATAGTTTTAATATGAAATTACAATCTATTTCTCTTTAGTTTGTAATTACATTAATCTCTCAAAAAATAACACAAATCGGATACATAATATGTATCTCGGATACATTATAACATAAACCGGATACATAATATGTAGCTCGGATACATTAAAAACTAGCTCGAATACATTATAAAATAAAATCGGATACATAATATGTAGTTCGGATACATTAAATATTGGCTCAGATACATTAATATGTAGCTCGGATACATTAAAGAAATAAGGGATTTTAGAGGTTTTTAAAAATAGAAGGGGATATTGAAAATAAGGGAAATATAAGACATGTATTTCAGTAATTTTTCCTATTTTTTTCAGTTTTATATTGGGCTGGTTCGGGTTTGGAGCATATGTCAAAAAGTCCAGTCCAGCAAATTTCAGAGAAGAGTTCCTTCTCTGTGAATTTTTTTCCGTGAAAAATACAAAGGAGGAAGTGGAGCTGTAGAGAAAAAAATGGAGGGGAAAACGGAGAAGGAAAACAAGTTTGTGAGGAAGACGGCGTGTGATGTGGAGGCTCTGAAGAAGTGTTTGGAAGAAAATAAAGGCGACTATTTGAAATGTCAGTCTCATGTTGAAGCATTTAGGTCATCTTGCTCTATCAACAATTCTAATTCTTCTTCACCAAAGCTCAATTCCGGTGCGGATTCTGATCCTGTCATCACAAAATCCTGAAATTTTAATATTGTTAACTTTTTTGCGTTTCCTTCGAGTTATTGCTTTTTTACTTGCAATTAGGTTGTTTTTGTCGTAATCAATAACGATGCACTATTGGAGGTTATTATTTTTCATTGATAAAGTTTCGAACTTGAATGCTAAAAGGTTTGTTTTCTATGAAAATATTGAGCTTTTTTAATTGTGAAATGGGTTTGGTTTACTTTGAAAGAAGATTCTTTCAAGTCAAATTGCTGCTTTGATAATTGTTTGTAATTGTGCCCATGGATGGAGCTAACGTGAAAAAACCTGTTCTTGTAAACGTCAGTTTTTTTCCGTACAGATTTCTACTAGGGAAAAAGAGACTTTTTATGTGTATTATGGATGTTTGGACGAGTCTAGTTGTAATCCTTGACTTTGCCAACAATGTCGGAGCCAGGAATTCTCAAAAGAGGGTTGAAAAGAATGCAAACTTGCACAGTGGGTGAATGCATTGAGCCTTTTTGGTTGAAATTTATATATATGATGATAGGAGTATATAAAAAAGAATTTGTTTTTATCCTATTTGCTAAGTGTAGCTTGTAAAGAGGATCTATTAAACCCCCTTCAGTACACTTGGATACCTTTGTCTGCCAACAGAAATTGGTCTATGACTTGAACGATTTTATAAGGCTCTACCGCTTTAGTATGAGTTTCTTTCAAGAGTTACCTTTGGAAAGAAAACAAAACAAGATTTTCAGAGAGTTGATAAATATTGCTTTAGGGGTAAAATAACATTGTTGGTAGGTTCAGCAGAACCTTGTCAGTTGCTGATTAGTCATTAATGATTCATAAATATTAACTGATCTAGAAATTAGGGATCCTAGAGGAAACAGAAGTGGAGGGGTACAATTCATTTGTTTGCTCATTGATACTGTCAAGGACTAGGTGTTATATTACCATTCTGATATATTGGCTTATCCTAGCATCATTGTGTTCCCAATACCTGGATTCCAAGTTTATAAAGCTAAAATTATGGTGGTACTGTGAATGAAAAGCAAGTGTAAAGAATTGTACTGGAAAAGTTTGATGTTGAGGGGTGTGAGGTTTACAAAGTAACGCTTGCTCTATCCTCATCCACCATAGGTAATTCGATCATTATCTTTTGTATGCTCATATTTTATGTGAAGGGAACTTTCCCACAAGCTACTGCTTAGACTAGTGACTTAAAAATTGAACCACTTGTTAGTTATCTGATGTCTAGGTATCGACATAATATTACTTTAACAGATAGTGGTTTAGATGCATTGGTAATTTGCCAACTTGGGTGGGGAGTTCCTAATGACTGTCAGGCAACTTCAATTATTGCTGCAGGTTTAGTCTTTGATGGTTTTCAATTTTTGTTCCTTATAAATTATAGCCACTATCCTGTAATCACATGGACTTGGTGTGAGATGCATGCATCTTAGTTGGATTTATGGATATTTAATGGCTTATATTGGGGCAGCAAATGTTGCATACTTTTTAACTTTCAAGTTGGGACATTGCTGAGGACCTGAACAAATAATTTCCTCCGCAACACTTTAGGTGTTTAAATGGAAACGGTTCACTCAAATATGGTGTCAGATCATAGTAAGTCCTGAGCTCGAGTCTTACCACCACCCATTGACAAAATACTTCACATGGTTGGTCAAAAGAATTGGGACTTGAGAAGAGGGCATGTCGTTGACCTAAATATATAAATAAAGTTAGTAATTCCTCATCCAATGATATAATACAGTAACTGCCATGTATATACCAGATTGGAGAGTGTCCATAGCTGCAAGTGTTGCATGTCGCACACTTATTTTTTCTTTAACTGAAAATTCCATAATGCGTAGATCTGCTTGACAGTTGGATACTTATTGAAGTCCCATATCTGAATCACCACTTGTATCTATTAAATTTCTCACATACGAGTGCATAGGAAGTAGTGATATATGGATAAAAAAAGAGAGAAACATACTAAAGTATCACAAAGCCCCGATTGCTATTTCAGCTTAGTTAGTGCTCAAAGTTAATTTTTAGCTAGCTTTGTTATGTCCAGTACTTTTCTTGCTTTCTTCCTAAGCAGACTGCAATCAATCTTTCTGGACGTTCAGCTGCCAGGGTTTAGTGTTCTCTTTGATGTTCCATTTTTTCTGTATTTCATTTTGGATAGCCACCTATGTGTCATTAAAGCTATGATTTTGGAATGTTTGTGTATTTGACAAAAGTATGTATATTTGTATGTGAGTTTCTCAAAATGAGAGTGTAATTTACACTTAAATCTCACTTCACATTGCAACTGATTTCATTTTATCCCCTTATATCCAGACAAACTGATCATTTACTTGTTAAAAAGATACGCACACAGGAAGACAATAACATGAAATTGACAAGTGACCAAGCCTGTTTAAGAAAATGATCTTCATATATTAGAGTACTAGGTAAATTACTTTTACCTTCACTTTGCAGTTGTCGAGGACCTCAAGTAAGCAACTTGAACAAAGATTGGAGGACTGAAATCCGTGTCTTTTGCTGCTAGCAGTAATAAAACCAGAAAGAAGATTCAAGTATAAGTCACCGCATTGTTTGTAACATTCCTCAATTAAGGATATAGTTTTCTTATCTGTGCTATTTCTTCAGCTTTAATATCTTTTCAGATACTCTCCCAGAAATTTGTAGTTTGTGATAAGTAGCAAAGAAGAGAACTAATGAGGAAAACAAAATGTTGGTGGATGAGCAGTTGAAGATTATATTGGCCGCTTTTAGTTTGTACATGCAAGTATTTCCTGTCACAATATGAAGAACTGAGTAGTTTAAAGTTCCAGCGGCAAATTTAGTGACAAAAAAAGAAGTAATTGTGTTTGCCCTTTAAATGAGCTAGTTTTTAATTTTTACCCTTGAAATCGAACTTATGTCTATCGGGCATAGATTCTTTAAGGACGCAGGTAGAGGTGTGCAAAAATCGAAAAAAGAGTTATTGGTTTATTGGGTTAATTGTTATTTAATGGTTTTATAAAAAAAAATTATTGGGTTATTGGTTCGATATTGGTTTTTTAATATTGGGTTATTGGGTTAATTGATAATCCATTAAGAGTATAAGGAAACTTACACAATTAAAACTACTTAACTCTACTCTCTGCATTTATCCTTTAAGTTTTAGTGTTACTTAAGTGTTTAGGTTCTTAACGTCAAAACCTAAGGTTTGCAACGACGACGACGAGGGTTAGGCAACGGTTAGGGTTGTAAATTGTGAGTATTTGCTATACTTTTACTACACTAAGCAGAATTTTTGCACTCAATGAGTAATTTGATTTTTCTCTTTTTTATTTCGCGTCAAATTATTGGATAAGTCATATATTTGTTTTGAAAGCATTTTCTTATTGGTTAAAACCGAAAATCGAACCATTAAAAGACCAAAAACCGATAAATTGAAAACCAATAACAAATATCTTATTGGTTTGATTATCGGTTCAGCATATTTAAAAATCAATAAATCGAACCAATAATACTTAAAACCAACCGATACATACCCCTAGACGCAGGGCATAACTCGTGGAATATTATGATGCAAAAATATAACTTTATACGTTGCAAATAAATTCATTTAGTTTGAGAGGTAAAATTTAAAGACGACCAGGATAAAAGTGCAAATGACCCTCTTAAAAAGTGATTTTTGTTCTAGCCTATCTTCTTTCAATGATGATACAATTCCTTCATCGATGACAATATTATCACTTTTTAAGATTTTATCTTCTTTCGAAGATGATATATTCCTTCATCGAAGACAATATTTTCACGCGCTTGACTGAGGAGGAAAATAGGATTTCGTATGCAAATTTGAGACCTCAATCTTGAAGCTTTTGGTGTAACTTTCCGACTCTATTTGTATGTGGAATTTGTTGGTGATGGATCTAGTCCAATGGTCCCCCTCTTTTTCTTGTGACCTAAAATAGTTACTCCTTTTGTTTTATTTATATGATAGTGTTTATCTAGGCACAATGTAAGAAATGAAATGAAGATTTTTGGAGCTTATGGTTTAAAACAAGTTTTAGACATTTTTATGATTATAAATCATCTTATTAAGAGTAAAATGAAAATTCTAAAGTTAAATTATTTTTAAATATAAAAAGATATTACCCTTTTGGACCATCTAAAACAAAAGTATTGAACAACTGAGACATAGAGAATAGTGAGTAAATATTATTGTTTGCAACAAATTTTAAATACTTGGAAAATAAATCAATCATAAATAAAAATCTAAAGAAACATATTTTATTGATAAATAGTGTGGGCACAATTTTGTTCCTCCCTTGATTTTTCAGGTCGTTAGTAGCGTATTTCTCAAATTAGGATGATTTAAATTTGATCTCTTTATGAATATTTCATGAATTTGTGAAATATTCGAGATGTCAGGGAATATAATACCTTTTATATAAGGATGAACTAAGATTTAAGATTGAGCAGCCTCTAAGAATCCTAACTGGAATCTAATACACGAATCCCAACTAAAATTGAACACTTCTTGCAACTTGCAGAGTCCCACAATTTTTCAATGTCTACAATTATAAAGTCATTTAAAAGAACATTGTCAAGTGCCTCTGTTCCTTGAGAAGTTGCCATAAAAAAATGTTCTTAATTTTCTTCTAGAAGATACAGAAACTTCAATTTTAATCAAATGAACTCAAACGCAAGTAAATTGATCCTTGTGTAAGTTGTAACTTTTTGTGTAATACTGACCCCTTAGGTCAGACCACCGCCCAACCATCCCTAATACTTATGCCTAGTTAATACTAATATTTATCTTTCTTGATTAAAAAAATAAAGATTGATCCTTCAAAAAAATATATCCCTACTCACCATAGTCTATTATGTTTCACTTCTAATTGGTTTTTCCTTGCTTAGAATAAAGAGAAGAAATATAAAATATGTCATCAGGGGTCTATGGGAACAGAGAAAAAAAAATGGCTCAATGTCCTCGATTGCATATAAAATATGTGTTTTGCTTAATTGTCGTGTTTGCTCGACAGAGTCATGAATCACGAGTTAACCAAGTCAAACCTTGACATTGAAGAAAACCAAAAAAACACCTCACCAATTTTAATTCGATAAAAAATTATTTACACCCGATGTTTGATATCAAAATAAATGATTATGCAACATTGATCTTGCACATAATTTAGCTATAGTTAGGTGATATGTATTTTATTTTATTTTTAAAAAATAATTACGATGATTAATTGTTTAATTCGATGTAAACATTTTACTAACGTATTTTTCCGTTATAACAAGCACTCTTCCATCAAATGTGCTTGTTGCCTCCTAATGGCTTACAGTGTCTTAAATTCATCCTCCAATTTCATTGACCTTATTTTTTTTGAAAAAAATAAAGGAGTGCTGTGGGGGTTGGTGGGGTGAGGAGAGGTGGGGGTGGGGGGTTTAGAGTCGACAAACTCTAAACAGAAATTGTCAAACCTTAACAAATTGCAAAATGTCATAGTAATATACTTACTAGTAGCTTGCAAAATATTATTTTCAAGTACACGTTACATGCCTTATATTCTGCAATAATTATATATTCTCATTTCTCTGTAAGGATTACTTGTTTTCACATCTGTCTTTTCCACATCCCTAATGTAGCAATTGAGATTCTTCCTGTGTCATTTATGACGCGGACTTTTTTGATGTGAGGCATAAAGTATAATAATCTCACGTTTGGTTGGAGTTATTAGGTAGTTCTTGGATAATTTATCTCACCATTTTTGTCATAATGTCATTGGATACATGGTGGAATAACTTGTTCCCAACCAAACGAATTAAGAGACAAATTCATTGGATTTAGAGTCAGTGAGTTCAGAATGAATACAACCAAGCACGAATCGCCTAATAGTTTATACATAGTTAACTGAAGGGATACTCTTTCCAAGATATAGCTGCTCTTCTATATAAGTATACATAAACACAACAGAAAGAACTAAACAGAAGAAACTAACTTATCTCCTGAGCATGTCTGAGTCTCAGACTTCAGTAAAACTTCCCATTTTCGACATTTCGAGGCCATTGAGTTCATCAAATTCCCTCAAGTCCCTTTCTTTAGCTTGTAAAGAATGGGGCTTTTTTCACATCAGTAACCATGGAATTCCCAGAGACTTATGTAAACAACTCCATTTCCTTTCTAACCAAATTTTCGATCTCCCGTGTGATGTAAAGCTCAATGCTGGACCTTTATCAAATATAAGAACCTATACTCCTCACTTCATTGCTTCCCCTTTCTTTGAAAGCCTCAGGGTGTCTGGACCTGACTTCTTTGCTTCTGCACAAAGCACTTCCCAAGCCCTGATCAACCAGTCAATTCCAGAATTCAGGTAAAATCAAAAACCTTAAAACACTACATCCAACTCTCGCATGTATCTCGACTATTTATCTTTGTTATCTCCTAGAACAAGCACTAGGTATAGGTAACTCTGTCCATCAAAGCTTTGACAAATGATTTTTGTTTCTACTAGGATTTGAACCTTGGTTTTCACAAGCTTCATTGACTCCTAGACCACAACGTTGAATGCACTTAACACTACACTTTTTGTTTTTTGTTTTTATTATTGATGAAAGAAATACTCTGCTTTTCTTGCATACATCATAAACATTAGTTTAAGATTGCTTGACCACATGACTTAAGTCACTCTGGTAAGAATTCAGCATTTTTAATGTTTTTCTTTTGTCCTTTGTAGTCATGCAATGGAGGTATATGGGAGAAAAATGGTAGAAGTGTCCAAAAGCATTGTTGAGGTCATACTGATGAGCTTAGGTCCTGAATTTGAGCAAAAATTTGCATCGGAATTCAAGAACTGTCATGGTTATCTAAGAGTAAACAACTATACTCCACCTGAAAGCACGGAAAATGTACAAGAAAAAGTTGAAGGGCTAGGGATGCACACTGATATGAGCTGCATAACAATAGTATATCAAGATGAAGTTGGTGGACTTCAAGTGAGATCCAAAGAAGGCAAGTGGATGGATATTGATCCTTGCCAAGACACACTTGTTGTGAATATTGGAGATCTCTTGCAGGCTTGGAGTAATGGGAAATTGAGGTCATCTGAACACAGAGTTGTCCTGAAAGAGCCTGTGAGTCGATTTTCCATCGCGTTCTTTTGGTGCTTTGAAGATGAGAAACTGATTGTTGCACCACAAGAGATTGTAGGGAAGGGAAATTTGAAGGTCTATAAGCCTTTTGTTTGTGCTGATTATTTGAAGTTTAGAGAAAGCAATGAGAAAGGCAAGTTTGAGAAAGTTGGTTTCACTGTCAAACATTTTGCAGCTAAATAGTAGTCTTGGTTACTTGATTTGAAGCATTTTCTTTTGTATAAGAGGTTAAAAACAATTATACTATTTTGGTAATGGAAGTTGTTTGTTCTTCTCTTTCAAAGTCCTAGTTATGAATTCTATATACAGATACTTCTTTTCTTGAGTTTAAGTTCTATGTTACTAACCGTGTAAAGTTCTCTTCACCGTCTCCTTTTTTGTACCTGGATTTGTTGCACTTGAGCCGAGGGTCTTTAAGAAACAACCTCTCCACCTCCACAAGGTAGTTGTAAGGTCTGCGTACATTCTATCCTCCCCTGACCTCACTTGTGAGATTTCACTGGATATGTTATTGTTACTAAACGTGTAAAGTATTTTTATACCATCAGATCAAATTATCTGCAATAGCAAGCACAACATATTCTAACATAAAATAAGCAACTTGTTTAACATGTTGAGTTACACAGCTAGTTCAAATTATTTGGACAGTTGTTATATTATAACATAAATCCTTTCTTTTTCCCCAATTTGGCGGCACATGAGTTTGCTTCCACTTAGTTGGTGGCAACTCAGTTATGTTTGACCTTTTGCAGCTTCTAGAGGTCACCAGACACATTCTTGAATGAGGTTTAGTTATACAACGACATACCCAGTGAAATCACACAGGTGGAGTCTGGAGAAGGTAGAGCATATGCAGTACGCAAGTCAGATCAACTCTACCTCCCGGAGGTAGAGAGATTGGTTCCAAAAGAGCCTTGCATCGAATAACATATATCCAAAGCAGTTTGAGAAAGAAAATACAAAAGTAGAGAAGACATAGCAAGTGATAAAATAGGCCTTCTCAACCTAGCTGGAAATGAAGCATCTAAACCTGGAAGAAGAAAAAACTTAACCAGACCATCAAATGTTTGGGAATATAATTAGTCAACCAAGAGAATTTAGGCAAAATTCTCTTATTGGCAGACAGGGGACTTTGTTTGATCAGTTCATTGGCATCTGAGGGACTTGTTCTTAGAATAAAAGTAATGACACTGATTATTGCAGGGGAAAGGCCAAGTCTTCAGCAGCTAAGAGCCAACAGTCTATCTGTATGCTACACTTGCACAATATAGTTGGCAAAAGAAAAGAAAAAAAATAATTCCAGACTATATTAATCACGAGATTTTGTCTCAAACAATGCCAGTAAAGGTACATATAATCGTTATATAAAGAATCAACACGCATTACAGCTTTTCCTACATGTACCATAATAATCAGGAGAACCAACCATAAAAACAGAATTCCTTTCACACTCTCCAGTAGCAGCCCATCGAGTACAGTTCTCATCTTCATCAGTACAATAGGTATCACCATCTGATTGCAGTGGATCCTTTTGTACAGTTATACTTCTGAGATAAAAGAATTTGATGGCATACCACATTTCACCATCAATAACGGGGCATCTTGCATGGGAGCTACTCCTGTCAGGGGATGCATCGAGGTGGACATTGAAGAACACAATTGCATTTCCTTTAGTTGGTCTCAGGGAGTCGCTACTCTTCGTACAGTCGGACAATATCTTATTCTGCACCAGGAGTTCGAATAAATTAGAATAAAAGCACAAACAGCAAAGATGTCATTACAAAATTAAGTACAACAAATCACTCTATTTTACCTCTGACTCGGGGAAGAGGATCTGACCACCCTGTGTCATATTTGATAGATACAAAATGACAGTCGCCATTAATGGTTCGCTGGACTTGATTGTGGAGTTACTCTCAAAATAACCATAATTCCCCTTTAAACTCTCACGCCCAGAATGCAGAACATGCAACGGCTTGCTGTTTCCTGAAGGCAAGGATGATAGCGGTCAGTCATACAACACTGAAAAGGCAGACTCAAAACCTTCAGTTGGGAGGAGTACCTAGAAAGAATTAAATGAAACTTATATATCTCACAATGAAAACTACCTTTCGGCAGAAAGGTCCAAGCTGAGATCCTTTCTTCGATCCTTGAGGAAGTAGGATCCTAGAATTTTTTGATAAAGGTAACATTAGTAGGATCCTAGAATATAAAGAACAATACAAAGAAACATGTTATGAGTACTGAGTACAGTGTTTTATCAACATGAACTGCTTTCTCTGCCAGCAAATTCAGTGAGCATGGAGACCATTCTCATGGTAAGCAGAGTTTATAAAACCCTAATGCATAATTACTAATATCTGGAGTCCATTCTCATGGTAAGCAGAATTTATAGAACCCTAATGCATAACTAATATCTTCAATCTACAAGGCTAAACACTATCTACATAATACAAATGCTTGACTTTGTCAAAAAAAAAAAATACAAATGCTTGTCACATCTATGCTTTGAAGAAGCATTAGCTCATATAAAGAACCATGTAGATAACAAGAACTTACCTTTGCATCTAAGGGAATACCCATGGTTGGAAACTTCACTGCATCCACAGAAGCATTATCAATTGTGGAGCTATTTCTCGTTCCATGCACCTATAAAAATGCATTCATGCGAAGACACATTTAGAAACTTTCTAAAGAAAAAGTATAGCAGTACAAGTTGTGAGGCATTGATTTACCAAAGAGATTAAGTGATCAGTCTCTTCTGCTGAGAGAAAGTCTCTATACAAGAAAACCCTATTTCAAGAAAAAATGTTCATTATTCCTCCATAGTCCATACAGAGAATTATTCAAGTAATCTCATCAAGAAAACCAGGAAGCCAAACAAGCATGCCTTCAAAACACCAACATAACAGAGAAAACTTCTCCTCTTCCTTTTTTTGGATGAACTTACTTAAATGCAGAATTCTGCGTTTTTGAAAATCTCTTTACATGCTACAACATATTGAAGAAGTAACAAGGTTAATGAATGAATAGACTACCTGACCTTGGTCGCCTCGAGAGTTGAACGACGCGTGAGGGATCAAATCTATTAGAACGTACAGGATGGCCCGACTGTATAATGACATCCCCATTCACCTCCTCAGCCCTCAATTCTTTTCGGCCTCTGAAACAAATTGTTGTAATCATGTAAAGCACCATTTATTAAAATCACTCCAAAATTAATGGTTATCATTGCTCTTCTTACATTTAATAATTTGCAGCTTAGAACTAGTTGAGTAGTATATCTTCTACAGTACAGTCGAAAAATGTATATCTTGAAAACCACAAGCCAACAAGATAAATCAGGTTTTTTTCCAAACTCCCAATACTAAAAATCAACATTTTTGACACACTCATAGAAGCTGCCAACTTCTAAGCTCAAAAGACGGAAACTTTAAGGGGGGGAAAATAGAAAAAGGCACTCTATACTACTCTCCGTTTCAATTTCTTTGGCTTACTTTTCTTTTTTGTTCGTTTCAAAAAGGATGTTTTTTTTGGCAACTCTTTAAATTTAGCTTTCCACATGAACATGTTTCAGACCACAGAATTAAAGGGCATTTTAGTACATGTTTTCCAATCTTCCTTTGTTTGGTTGGTCAAGAGGTTTGGAAAACATTTTCGGAAAACGAGTTACTTAAAATGAGGAAAATGACTTCCCTAATAGAAGTAGGGAAAACAAGTGCCTAAGTGACATTTTCAAGTGTATTGTCTCCTCCCCAATCCCCACCCCTTGACCATCCCACCCCCTGCCACCTCCGAATCCCCACTCCCCATCCCATTCCCCCTCCATAATGTTTTACTAGATAACATATAAATGCTCTTAGGATAATATTTTCTTCTTACTTACCAAACACTAGAAAATAAGTGAGAAGACAGTTGATTTCAAGGAAAACATTTTCCTTCTTAGCAAACACACCCCTTTTACAAAATTCAAAACGTCTTTCTTTACTTTCTCAAAACCAAACAAACAAATTGAAGCGGAGATACTAGTTTCTGCAATGGCAAAATTCCCTATTTAATTAAGAAAAATCAACCTGGATTACATGAAGCTTTTTATGATTACCTCAATCGTACTGCTAATTAACCTTAACAACTATGAATACCCAAATAAAATCTACATCACATAATGAACTCAGATCAAGAGAGGTTTGAATCTAAAAATCATGAACAACGTAGCGATTACTATAGAGAATTAAGGAACCAATAACTGAAAGAGCAATAGAAATCAAAGATAATAAAATGCAGGGAAATTAGAGCAACTTTACTGACTTTTCAGCGAAAAGAAGCTCGGAACAGATCCCCAAAGCCACGAAGATGACAACCCAAAGAAAGTTCGCCATTGTTGTAACAGAGCGAAAGAGAAATTTTCTTTTTGGGGAAATGCAGAGTTTTACTGACACGGTTGTTCGAATTTCCAAAGGGATCTGTGAAGTTTCGACTCACTCCCTTGAGGACCACCATGGAACTTCATGGTACGTGGCACAATAACAGGCTGCCATCTGTTTTTTCTTTCATAATTTCTCTTCTGTTTTTCACTTAATTGATATGAGTTTATCAATTTATACCTTGGTAGAATATCAAAATCAATTTACTTCTATCTTTTTAAAAAATATTAATTCTCTAAATAAATTGAGGATATAATAAGTAAAAATATTGTGTTTTTTTATTTGTCAAAAAATGACAAGTAAAAAAAAAAAAAAAAAAAGTCAAAATTGGACAGGTAGAAAGAGACAAAGGGAGTATCTCACAACAATCACAAATATGTTACTCTGTCTATTCTTATTTATATGTCATCATTACTAAAAATATATAGTACTTAATAATTGTTATTTTACAAAATCAATACATAAATGACACTATTCTAACTATTTTTTTTTAATAAAAAATGAGTTATTAGCCTTAATCATAGTAATGGCTCTAAAATGGGTTGGTATTAATATTTTCTCCCTCTAAGAAAAGTGTTATACAAATTGCTTTTATAAGAAGTGTTGATTTTTTATTTTGCTTGATAAATTTTGTCCATATTTTTGCCCATGAGACACACATGTAAGACATCTCAAGACAGTGAATTTGCAAGTGTAAAATAGTGTAAATTATTGTCCGGTACAAGTTATTTTTTTAGAGCTCTTCAATTATGTTTTATCTCTAAGACGAAAATTATAGATTACTTCATATTAAAAAGAAATAGTGTAAATTATTGTCTAGGGCATAAGAAATAGTGGCACTCATCCTATGGTGCAAAGAAATATTTTCAGCAGTTAAATTAACACCTGATGCTCAACTATTTAGCAATTCTCCATGAAAAAAATCTTCACACATAATAATCTTACAGAAAAAAAGGACTAATAAATACATCCATTTTAGCATATGTTCTGAAAGTTCTATATTGATACAAGCCCTTACAGGCTGACACACCAAAAAAAAAAAAAAAAAAAACAGAAGAAAGAACCATAGTGTCAATCAAAATGAGATTAAAAGAATTATGGTTTAATCAAAGAATGATGAGTTTACAACATTGTGTATCACTGGGATCTTGATCTTTTTAATATCTTATGACCTGATTCATCCTTGTCATATAGACGCTCAATCAGTTCATCCCAGTTATCTTTGGTTTTGCTTCTACTTGACGACCCTGGGGATGAATCCCGGACTGATGTATCAGACTGTTCTTCGTCTAGTTCATCAAAAGTTCCGTAAAAAGAAGGTGGAAAAGCATGTGGAACAGCCAAGGTGACAGCTCTCTGTAGAGCAGCTTTATGCTCCTCGTTGTGCTCTCTAGTTAATGTCTGTTGTCGCTCCATCTTTTGCTTTGCTGGAATTTTCGTTACATGATCTCTCTCTTGCATCAACTGGATGCACAAAATAAATATGAATGTGAAGAACTGTTGAAACTGATTTAAGCTTGAACACCTACTGTGCGGTAACACAGATACAAACAAGAGCTCTTTTGTAGCACATAATAGAATAGAGTAGCAAATTCATTTTACAATTCAATTGAAATCACAAGATACTAGCTGTTCATTAAAAGTATATTCAAGTCAAATCACTCTCACATTTCAAGTCCTAACTATTAACATAAATGAATGCGACAATATTTGAGTAAGAGAAATGAATGATTACCAAAGCTTCCCATAGATATTTAAAGATCTTATAAATCTATTAATAAGCTATGCATCAATCCCAAGCAAGTCAAAGTTGGCTATATAAAATCCTCTTTATTATTTCCAAAGAGCTTATAAGTTGCTAAAATTCTTCAACACTTCTAGTCACAAGTACTACATATTACAAGAACGCATCAATCCACAGGCTAAAGGAACCAATAGACGCAACCACGGTTGCTGCTTTAAGTTTCACAACTTAGTGATGAAACAACTAATAAGGTGAAAGGCATGGACCACTTGTGCGGAGAAAAAAAGTTTACCCTATCTTTATCAAGACGCAAGAGAACTGCAACTTGTATTCAACCACCCTTAAGAGTGATGAACTAGTGCCAAGAAGGATTGCACTGATTAACTATCTTAACTGATGATGGAAGTAGATCACAAGTGCCCTACGAGGGTGGAGTGGGGACAATACCATTTGATAAGATAAGGTGGAGAGCACATGATGTGAATTCCAGAACATATTGGTGCTAGTTTGAGCTTTGAACCATCTCAATTCAAAGTTAGTGCAGCAGTTAAATTTCTGTTGTGTCTATTGCAGAATGCAGCAGGCATACGCAAAACCATGAATTTATGGAATATCTATTCCAGATAGCCTACAGCCAAGCTCGCACATCTTTAGAAGTAAAACTAAGGCTATGACCGTGTAAAGTACAAAGACAATTTGTTTGGAATTACAAGCCATCAGTTGTCAAAGAAGTGCAGACAACTTACTTCCAAAGCCCTTCGTGCTTCTCTCTCTATCCAGATAATTGCATGATCAGAAGTAGCATTACAAGAGAGAACTATGTGCTCAAATCTCCCATCCACTGGAACTGCAGTCTTCACAACAGGTGGAAATCGTCCACATCTGTTTTAATGGACAAACACGGAATTAAAGAAATCAGAGGTTGCAATCAAGTGCCTAATAGTAGCCCACAAAACACTGCAGTGTAAAATGGTTCATTATTGATTGTATTGTACTAGGCAAACCATTTTGGTGGTCTTTATGACAAACTTGATGGAATAGATGCTTTTACTCAAAACAGAAACATAATAGTATAGAACTAAAAAATACAATAAATGGTTCTGATCCCCGCGAAGACAAAAAACAAAAGGTGATTTCCATTTATTCTAGCCTTGGTGGGCAGATTACCTGGTACCTATGTTGGAAGAAATAGCAGGTACACTGTAGAATATTCAAGGTATGCAAGCTGGCCCAAACACCACACATAGAAAGGCTTATTCTTACACACCATCATAGAAATGTTATCCACATACATAGGCAGGCCATATTATATAAACAACTTAAGACAATTTAATGTAGCACATCCTATAAGTCTGAAAATACCTAAAAGGTTTCCTCTCAACAATGTGGTAGAGGCGACCTGGGGCGTAAAGCCTTCGTGGATCCTTGAGCATCTTCTCTTCTGAGATGCATGTATCTCTCATGCACCTTAGGCATAAGAGGCATGGTAAACTGCAAAAAATAAACAAGCAAATGAAAATAAATGAGGTTATTCATGAAGAGCAAACGTTAGAATGTAAAAAGGCATCTAAAATATTGGATCCTCCACTTAATGACTGCTATACTAAGGGAAGCTCGGTGCACTAATGTCCCGCTATGTGCAGGGTCCGGGGAAGGGGAGAACACACAAGGGTCTATTGTACGCAGTCTTACCCTGCATTTCTGCAAGAGGTTGTTTCCACTTTCCACAGCTTGTAGGTAATGACACTTTACAAAAACATGGTTCTGTTTCCTTAAATACTAAATTGGATTTTCACACAAACATAAAGTTTTACCAAGTTAACTGGGGTTTAAACACAGTGAAGGGGATATGAAAAAAGCCTGGAAGTAGAAACAAAAAGAGGACTCAAGTTTCCTAGTTGATGGGACACAACCCATCCAGTGCCTCTTAAGATAGTAACTAAATGAGGAATCAAAATTCTTATTCCAAATGAGGGATGGTGTTGTCAAAGGTACGATTAAGCCGTGAAGCAAGGAGGCAAAAACATGTTAAGCGCTTCGTGTCGCTTAGCGGGCGCTGCAGTGTCTTCACCAAGGCTCTAAGGCACAAATTTCCTTCACAATGAGCATAATCCTGAAGAGACGACGCCATATAATTGATATTTCTCTTTCTCGTAATCTTTTTTCAGTTTCTTTGACCATATATTTGTTATTCATGTTTGTAATAATAGTCTTGAACTACACATACAAATTTGTATTTTTTTCTCCATTTGTCTTTCTTCATTTAAGCCAACTTGCTTGCGCTTAAAGCCCAGTGGACCTAACAGTTTTTTTTGCGTTTTCTCCTTCAATAACACTGTGAGGTAATAGACTTTTGAAAGCAAGTACAATATCAAATTTAACTATGTTTTACCAGAATAGTGACTTGAATATATCTTCCAAGGGGGTTGCTGTCCGTGGCAAGAAATCATCCTAATAAAGAAAGAGAAGATGGAGTTAGATTGAAAAAGATTGCAGCGCGCACAATGGGAGAAAAACTTCTAAGGCAGACTAAAAGACCAGTAGACATTGATAATTGACTTCAAAATAGACATCGAAAGATAATGCAAACATTTGCAACCATTATATACAATAAATGAAGCTCCTTGATTCCTAGGTACAGATTCCAAAGCCTATAAATCGACCTCCCATTGTAAGAAAGACTGAGAGCACACAGGCAGAAGAAAGGACATGATCTGCTTATTTATGCAGAGTGGATGAGACTTGACAGTTAACTAAATTGACAAGGCCTTGAAACTACAAAATGTAGAAAGCTACATGCTTCCACACCAAGAGTATCCATCTAGAGAGATAAGACTTAAGAATGTTCAAAGTGATGTATGTAGAACTTGCCTGAAGCACAATGGAGTTGATGACATCTGCATATCTCACTGCCAGATTCAGTGACATACATCTAGCTGGTGCAATAGCAAAGCACCTGATTCTTTTCCTATCAATATTGCCCAGCTTGTCAAGATTTTGTGCTATCACCATTGTCAATAACGCTGCTACACCTGACCCAAGTGAATGTCCGGTAATTGTTAAGGTATAGTTTGGATATTTCTCCAGCAATTGCTTCATGATCTCACATTCGGCATTTAACACCAATCCAGCTGCTTTTAATAAGCCATTGTGAACATACCCACCATCAAATTTCCGTTTGCCCAGCTTATTGTCCAACAAGACTGCATAATCACTCTCCTTCGCCAAATTAAGACCTCTAATAGCAAGAACTATGTCAGCATGATCATGATCCAGATATAAGAGATATGGTGGTGCTCGACCACCGGTATCTGGATAGTTTTTCTTCACAATTAAACAATCTGGATTAACTCCATATCCTTCAGGTGGTTCCGACTGAGGTTGTCTAAGATCATCTTCATATACAGCCAATATGTATCGGCATAGCCTAGGGACAGGTTCAAATTCTTCAGCCGTGGCAACACTCCAATTTTCGCTGTCATGTCCTGCACTATGGAGGCACCGCTTCCATGCCCAGCGGGCACAAGCTACACAGTATACACATTCAAGGAGAGGGGGTAAACCACAGAGAACAGACATTATTGCCTATGGCCTAGTTGTTAGACTGTTGATTAAGAATGTCCTTGAGACTAACTAGCAGCATAGTCAAAGTCTGCAAGATTAACATAGCAGATAATAAGTTCAAAGATACCATAATATAAAAGCCCCAATGCCCACAACTTAAATTAGAAGTTCACAATCATTCAAACGAATATCAATGATCAGTCAATCAACTACGCCAAAATCTCAAACTAGTTGGGGTTGGCTATATGAATCTTCAACATCCACTCTGTTCCAATTGAGCTCATTTCAGATGTAAACTAGGATTTCCTTGAAACTAGAGAATCTCAACAATCTTACACTAAACTGAGAGTACAAGTCTCTAAACAGCCTGAAAAGACTTATTCCCCCAATGACATTCATATGAACAATCATTTAAATCCATGAATCTTGAAAAACTCATGCAAAGAGTGTCTAATTTTGAGCCAAAAACTAAATCTAAATAAGGAAGTTCTACAAGCATCAAGAAAGATCCTTTCTTCAAACATTTAAAATTTCCATTAATACCCAATAACACAAACTATGATTAGGGGAAAATAACAGTACAAAGACAACACCTTTAACTCTTCAACATTGAAAACATTACCTAAATTGGATCATTCACCTTAAGGCTACTGAACCTCAGAATTTGCATAAAACTTGAGACACCCAAGTAGCAGATTCAAGTGTTGATGAGAATTCTGAAGTCAATGCTGTGGATTCTCACTTCTTAGCAATAGCAATCACCCCACAACTGAGCCAGAAATTAAAATAATCAAATGAAATCAGGACACATGTGTACCAACTATTGCTGAGTTGTTGAAAGTCAACTTGGACTCGGCTAATATATTGAGTATTTAGAGGCCCATGATAAAATTTACTCCTTCACTGAACGGTGTTTTTGTTGTCTTTTTCTACCTCTGTTTCTCCATAAATCTCCAAGAGTGCAGTGGTTTAAGGGAAACTGACAAATCTCAAGAGAAAATTGGAAAAGGGTTGAAGGAACAAAATTTCAACCTGTTATACCTTTTATAGTAACCAAATCTATGGTGGAAAATTCACACTGAGAAGAGAAATTCTACACATTCAATTTCCAGAACAACCCATTCAATATGAGTACAGATTTTGTGATTGAAACAGAGAGAATATTGAAAACACCTTAGTTTCCGTAAATTATTAGTTTTATCTCTGAACAATTAATTTTCCGTAAATTATTAGTTTTATCTCTGAATAATTAATAGTCTTAAAAACACTTATTTACTTAATTAGCTAAATTTAAAAATACATTTAATCTTGCAATAAGAGTGAAATACATCATAAATTCTCGTCAAGTTTAGGGGTGAACACTTATTTACTTGATTAACTGAATTTAAAAATATCTCTTATCTTGCAACATCAATGAAATACACCCCTAAATTCTCGCCAAGTTTAGAAGTATTTTTAACACTTTTTTTTTCATTAAGAGTCAATGCTCCTACGAGAGTTTGAGACTACTTGTTATGTCATGTGACAGATCGGTGTATCTAAGTTTAGGTAGTCATGTAGATATGAGTGTTTTAAGACTATCAATAGTTCGGAATGAAACTAATAATTTACGCTAAATTTACAGATGTGTTCAATACTTCTTTCATTAAAAAATGACAGTGATTCGTATATTATTGACACACGGATGTAAAGGAAAAATTAATTTCACAAAGTGCTTAACTTATAAATTTAAATTGAAAAGAAAAAAGTAGATTTCTCCGACGATTATATTATTTTGATAAACATAATGTTTGAATAGATAATTGTGAAGTTTTATTGATAAATTTATATTAAATTTTAAATTCATGATATGTTAATCAAGTCAAATTATTTGTTAATATATTGAAGCTGAAATTATATAACTTAAATGAAGTTTGAATTACATTTGAATTAGTCTGTTTAATTGAAAAGTCGAGCTTAGCTCATGCTTTTCAAATCCAAAATGTTCTAAAGTTACTTGGAGACCAAACTCTCAAACCCCTAAGTCACACCTATATAAAGAAGTCTTCATAGACCAAAAATAGGGAGAAAATATATTTTAAAAAAAATTCTTAAGTGATGATCCGCAAGTGTTCCGCAAGTGAAGAATTCTTCGCCTCCAAATTGTAAGTCGCAAATTCTCATATCTTTGCGATTGTAATCAAAGTTTGACTCTTCGATATTACAATTCAAAAATGAACATACAAGAAAAATAAAATACAATATATAATTATTATAAAAAATATATGATAAAACGATAATCTAATTAGTAAAGAATAAGCAAAATCAACATAAAAGTAAAATAAATAATATATTTAAATTAACACCCCAACACAATATGGAATAACCATCCAAATAAGTTAGCATCAAACCAAAAACAAATAAATAAGAGTAGTATAGATCTATCAGTTCAAAATAAATAGGATAAAGTTTTGATTTACAGAGAAATAGGGATCACACAAATAATGTATCAAATCGAAGATGGGTTTGACCCTACCGATAATATTTATAAGATCCTTACCTACCCTCTAGAATATGCTGTTTTATAAGAAAAATTCTGAATTAATAATATTTTGAGCTATTATTAATAATAAAATTATTATATTGATGAGTAGGTATGTTCTAAACTAAGGTATGATTTCATTTTCCTTTGATGACAAAGACTGTTATAATAGCTTATTCTATTTGAAAGCCTTTTTTGTTTAAAACAACTTTTCATGCTCTTACTTTTGAGTCTATTAGCGGCAACAAAGGCTGCGGGAACGAGTGTTGTGATTTCCCCGACCGATACCACCATTCATTACTGTGAACCAGTCCCATTTCAGTATAGACATGTATTTCTTTAGAACATATTCATTCCAGAACATAAAATCAAATTGAGAATCAAAATCACGCTTGGAGTCTATCGTTAAAACGAACAACACACCAACTTGTGCTACTAAACTCATACCTGAAACCATAATTTGTGTCATTGAACCAATGTTTGGGGCATAACTTATGCTACTAAATTTATGCCTCACGAATTTTCTTCTGTCTTGCATTTTTTTTCCATTGTTAAAGGCATTTTGCACCCTTTTTTTGTTAATTGAATTAAAATGTTAAAAGATAAGAATTAAAGATCGACACACAAAAATTAAAGATTACATACACCAAAATAAAGGCTTTGTGCAAATGGCCCATGAGATTTTGGTGAGCATGGGCCTACAACCTATTGGGCTTTATTTTCAATTGCAACAATTGTGAGTAATAAAGGTCCAAGTCCAAACGGCCCAAACCCTAAGTCCTTGCGAAGCCTTTGAATTACTATATTACCCTCATAATCGTGGCCTTGGTATATAAAAAACCTAAAACCCTAGTTTCAGCTTATCACCCGCCTCAAGACTCTCAGCAGATCGAGCAAAAATCGAAGGTAAGCAGCTTTCACTCTTTCTTTGTGCTAAAAGCTTGATGTGATGTTGAAACCAGTAGAAGGGTTGAACAATCTGTTAATCATTTGCAAAAATATTTAAAATTGATTTTGTTTTTGCTGTATGATTGTTAAAGCAGGGGATGGCGCCGCCGAACACAGGATTAGCCGTGGGATTGAACAAAGGACACATTGTAACCAAGAAGGAGCTAGCTCCACGCCCTTCTGACAGAAAAGGGGTAATTTTTCATTCATTCTATAGATTGTTGATTACTGTACTCGATTTCGGCTTATAATGGTTTAGATTGAATATTTAAATTTAGGTTTATTTTATTTTAAATCACGAAAACTAACTCAGTGAGACTATCAGTATGAATTCTGCATTAGCCATTAAGTAATATGTGTAGCTTTTATTTTTGTTCGGAACATTGATTTTACGCCTATCTCGGATAATGGATACATATGATATATCAAAGTTTAGAGTTTGTGTATTCAATTTATTCTAGAAGAGTTAGAGATGTGTGGAGTGTAATGGAGCTCATTCTTCGTAACATTAACTGTTTAGTTTGTCATTTGATAGAGGATGGGCCTAAGTGTGTGTATGCTTTAAACATTAGTGTTGTAGGTTTGTGTGTAAATAGCATTTCTTGAATGGGGATGGGGAGAGTACAGTCTGATCAATAAAAATGCTCTTTTACTCAAATAGACCCAATACTCATTCTTTTTCTATTGGTATACAAATATTCCTCACCTGAGAGTAAAATGAGTTCTTAGTGTCTGATATTGATAAGTAAAAAGTCAAAACGACTACTGGCTTCTATGGCCTATTTTATGCTTTTTGTGTTAGGTTCCTGTACGCGTGGTATAGAACATTCTGTAACGGAGGTAGTACCTACTCCTGTCCTCATTGCATCGTCTTGATGCCAACAATATAACATCTTCATTCATAAAAAAAGGAAATTAACCAGTGTGTACAACAACATTGTGATTTGTGTAGGTAGGGTCTTTCTGTATTTCTTTTTCCTTTTTCGCTAGAAAATTCAGCATTACCTCTTTCAGTTTTGGATGTGCATGCCATGCTTTGCTTGCATGAATGTTTGTTAGTGACATTTTATTCAGTTGCCTAATTGCTATGTTAATTCAGAAAACAAGCAAAAGAATCCACTTCGTTAGGAACCTCATCAGAGAAGTTGCTGGATTTGCTCCATATGAGAAGAGGATTACTGAGCTTCTTAAAGTTGGCAAGGACAAGCGTGCATTGAAGGTGGCCAAGAGGAAGTTGGGTACCCACAAGAGGGCAAAGAAGAAGAGAGAGGAGATGTCTAGCGTTCTCCGTAAGATGAGGTGATGTCTTGTGATTATTTGTTTTCTTTAAGAGTGAAGTCAGATTATTATTTTCCTATCTCTGAAGAAGATTGTGCATTACCCTGACTAATATTTCTTTCTTCTTCTCCTTGTGTGCAGGGCCACTGGAGGTGGTGAAAAGAAGAAGTGAAGTCTTTATCCATATTTTGACAATTGAGGAACTGAGTTTATTAGTTATTATACATGATCTTTTTGAATTAGCTATAAAATTCTCTAGACTTGACACAATTATGGCTTTGAATTTTCATTAAGATTGTGACATTTTGCTCAACTTTCAAGTTCAAGTCTACACTCTAGTTATGTTCTGTATTTTATATTTTTGTTAAATTGTGTTACTCCTTGCTCTTTGTGGTGGCGGTGGCTTATACTTTGCTCACTTCCCTGTGAAGTTGACCTAGGTTTTCCCTATACTTGAGAACAATATGTTTATTCCCTTAAAACATACTCATACTTTCGTTTTTTCCTCCCTCCAAATTCAATGGCCTCAAACAAGTTCAAAGTACTGTCTTGAGTGAGTACCACACCAATCCTATAATTCTTTGGTTAATTTAAAACGTTGAAGTTTTTTTATTTTTATTGCTAACTAGTTTGAGTCAGATTTTTTGGCATTTTTTAAATGCAGCACTATACATCTACTAGTAATAATATTAGTATCGTTACAATACTTTCTAACCGTCTGAATTCATTCAAGTTAGTATTTGTGTTAAGAATAAAACTGTCAAAAAGTAAGCTCTTATAAAATTGGAGAAGATGAAGAATATATAAAATTCTTTTTATGTTGATGTAAATTCAAAGGATTTGACTTAGCAAGGACTATTTGTACTTTTTTTTCTCGAGATTTTGTATCCTTGCATCACTCTTGTATTTTAAAATTATTCATTGAAATCAAAATTTCGATAGAACGGTGATGAGGTAAACCCACATTTTATACCAGAAAATACTTATCCTTAATCATTGTAACCAAACGAGTGAAGGACCCCAGTGTTTACACCAATTCTCATATTACCTCTTTATTTACATAGACTGTTATCCCTTGCAAATTATTAGTTATTGCACATTCACACATGTACTCTATATTGATGAGTCACAGTGAGATGAATAGACGCAGCACCATCTTTTAAAATGAAAATTTGAAATCGTTAGCTTTTGTAATCAATCTCTCTTTTCTTTGTGTGTTGTCCAGAGGAGGAGGACTATCACGTCTTCTTTCATCATTCTTTTGTTAAGAGGACGCATACAGTACAATTCAGAAGTTCAGTACTAACATAAACATGTATGTAGTACAATTAAGAAGCTAAAACAATCAATGTGATGATGGAAGGTATAGATACCTCGCAGAGTTTCTTTTATTACTCTCTTCTGGTGGATGTCAATGTCCACCAGCTTATATGGGCCAAAATTGACTGCTCCAATCAGAGAATTTATTGACCAAAATGGCAAAAAAGGATACAAGAGTCTTTCATATAACACAATTTTCATGTCTTGAATTTCTGTGAGATTTTCTCAACTCCGCCCCTGCAATCATCGGCGAAGCGCTTAACACCATCCTTGAGAGCTGAACCAACTTCAGCTGAGCTTTGCTGCAATCCTTGTACTGAGTTGCCCATCTTCGACATGGCAGCATCCTTTAACTCCTCTGTTTGCTTGCCTGCCTTTAATGCCCACTCCTTAAGCATAGTGATCAGCAACATTATTTTTTCAATAATCATATGAATTGTCTCTCTTGATTTCCCTCTCACTGTATCAGCCATTTCCTTGAGCTTGTCCACTAATGTTTCAGCTCTATTAACAGTTGATTCAACAGACTCATTTCCAGCATTCTGCCATGTAACTCCAGCATTGGCTTCTTCTTGCAGGTCATTGTCAACTACCACTTTGATGCCTTGCTTCTGCCAACGGTCTCTAGCCTCTTCCAAAGCTTTTGCTTGCTCTCTAGCTTTCTTAGCCTCATCTTCCGCCCAAGTCCTAATTGCAATATTGAAATAAATATCAATCAACTGTAGATGCAAAGAACGAAGGGGGAAAGGGAAGAAATTATTGCAGCAAATAAAAGATGATATGCCAAAAGTTTCAACATGTAGTCCTACACAGATGGAAGTTCCTTAATACTTGTCATTTTGCAATTAGGAGGGATCTGCGTGACTGGAGCAACAGACCAACAGTTACAGTCAATATCAAAGATGCTAGAGTTACCTATGGTAAATATAGTGAAATATGGATGGTGGTAGTTTCACATAAAATCTATTCGTCAGAAAATGCAGCTTTATATGATACTAAATCAACCAGAAGTTCAGAAAAAAACCAGAATTACAAGGACAACAAAGGTGACAGCTTAAACACGGGATCAAGAGTTATTAGAATCCTCATACTCGGTTTAATTGGCAATGATGATTAGTGAGTTTGAACAAAATATCAGTGTAGGCAAGACAAGGAACACACTTCAAAATTATCGAAAGAAGAAAATGGGATAGATTTCATTAGCCCCTTCACAGAGACAAGGAATTACTTAAGCCAGAGTAGCACTAGTAACCAACTCTAATGATACATGATATTGTCACAGCTTCCTCAGAATACTCAAATATCAATATATTATTGAACTAATTTTCAGTCAGTGATAACAAACGACTATTGAACTGTGGGATTGTCACTAACTAGTAGGCAGGTTAAATCCTCCTTGGTGAGCCATTTGAATGTGGTGAATCAACACTGTAATTAAGATGAACTAGAAAAACATTTAAGATGATACATTTCTTACCTAGCCAAGGATAATGCTTTTCTCTCAACCTCCAGCTCATGCTGCAAACGTGCTATCTCTTGGGTTTCAAATTCTGCATCTTTCCTAAGCTTTTCAATCCTCTCTTTATCATAGGTGATCTCTAATTTGTCGCTCACAAGGGACTGTAATTGCTCCTCTACATCGCGTCTTAATCTGGAAAGAATTTCCATTTCTGAATCAACAACAGCACGTTCCTTCATTAATGCTAAATTCTCTTCCTCCCGCTGAGCTCTCAAACTCTCCAACTCTCTTCTTGCTTCCTCAGCCAACTTCTCCACTGCGTCAATCTTTTCCCTTTCCAATAAGAGTTCCTTCTCAAAACTTGCATTCACATCTTTCTCAACTTCAGCTAACAGAGCATTATGGGCTGAAACAGCTTTTTCAGCCATTGACTCAGCCTCAATGCGTGCAAGTTCCTCACCAACGATATCAGAAGCTTCACCGGTTGCTAGGGCAATAGCAGCTTGGGCTTTGGTGACAGGTTTATCTGGTTGGAAGAGTCTTGTGTACCCTGTATTGACAGGTTAGTCATAGCATAACTTACCCTTCCCCAGATCCCACCTCATAAGAAACAATTCATAGTACTCACCAAATGCAAGGGCCACTATTCCCTGTTCACCTGATGATAAGTCAGCTACCAGCGCAGGCCATGCATCTGGATGAATCTTGTCAACATCTATGAACCCAGAGACTCTCTGAACGGACTGTCAAGGAAAAGAGATTGTACCAAATTAGTGAATAGTCACTTACTATGTGTAATAAACAGAATAGAAACCACCCATTCTTCAATTTGTATGCAACCTTTTGGTCAACAATTGGTAGCTGTCTTTTCTCTATCGCCATCTTCCAGCTGACAAGATCTTGACGTGATAAAGGACTGCAATGCAGAACTTTAATGCATCAAGTAGGAAATGACTAGGAAAGTTAGTTGGCATCAGAATACATTAGCAATGCCATGAAGTTAATAGTAATAACATTGGGAGTGATATCGTTCTTTTATCGCTAGTACATCATGGGAACACTGATCAGCAACTTAAACGAATATAAGATCCAAGAAAAATATAAGAAACCATAACCC
Source organism: Solanum verrucosum (assembly GCF_900185275.1). Lineage (NCBI taxonomy): Eukaryota > Viridiplantae > Streptophyta > Magnoliopsida > Solanales > Solanaceae > Solanum > Solanum verrucosum. The sequence continues at coordinate 750,230 of NW_026020814.1, forward strand.
GTGCTAACATACAAAGTCGAAAGGAGATACATTTTTTAATTCATCAGGGAAAGGGAAGTAGTACATGAGATAGACAGAGAAATCTATCTGTGGAAATTCATAACACTCATCAGCTCAGTCTCCACCTGTAAATACTGTTGAATTATCGATTCTTGAGAGCGATCACCTAAAAGAAGTCCAACATTGCATTTGTGAGCAGTATTATACCTTTCAGGACAGAAGAAGACAGGACTTTGGTCATCATCCAAAGATGACTGCATGTCACGTCTTGAGAGTTTGCTGGAAAGTAACCCTGCTTCGGCTAAACCTAAAGAGGTTCACATTCAGAAGACTGTAGCCCCGATGTCAAGCAGAACTTAACAAAAAAAATTGATGATTCGAAGTTCTACCTTGTATAGACGGGAAGTCTGGATCCTCAGGAGTAATATCATCGAAGGCAAGATCAGTGACATTCTCAATATACATTGCAGGGTAGACCTTTGAGACAGTGGTTCTGTGGTAATCAAAAGCACCCTTACTTCCTCAATAGGTATGTCAGTTAACTTTTCAGTGTTTCAAATGTAAAACAAAAGACTACCAGTTATGTTGGGGAATATACGAGACAGGTATACCTTGATAGAGCACTACTAGCAGAGACCAACCAACGAGCATATTCACGCCGAGTGCAAAGATCTCCAGGTTGAACATCAGACTCAATAACCTACAACTTAAAGATTCAAAACCAGATGCAAAACACATATTGGAACAACTGTGAGTAACACAGGATTGAACACTTCTCCCCTTGACCTTGTGTACCACATATAGGTTTATTCAACTAAAGGAGGACTGACCAAATATTCTTACCAACACATGTCTGACTTTTCATCTTAAAAGATGTCAAGAGGAGGTACATGAATACTCTTTTCGGTGGCTGCAGGGCCAGGGAAGGTAGAAGTCAAATTCATAGCCTGCAACGTCACCTCTTTTTTGTTAACGATGGAGTTCAGGCCAACTTGGGCCAACTCGATTATTCTACCATGTACTTGGTACTTCCCACCAGCACAAGTTTTAGTAACTTTGCCTACCAAGACATAGCAGATGGGAATAAATCACCGTAGTTCTCTTTTTTTCCCAACAACAACATACCCAGTGTAATCTCACAAGTGGGTCAGGGGAGGGTAGCGTGTACTGCACCTTACCCCTACCTCCCGGGAAAAGAACTAAGGTGGTTTTTTCCCATGCCATATTATTGCAATCTAGCACTTGGAGATGCCTAGATATCCAACAAAGTTGCAAGGCACTAGCGTACTTGATCTAGTTTGCTACTTACGGTGCTTCTCAAATTACAGTTCTAATTACGAGCCCACACAATTGACCAGTCCTCTGATTATATAAGCATTGGTTTCTGCAGTCTCATTTAAGATATACCAGGCAGTCAACTTCAAGGCTTTAATCACAGGAGGGAGAAGCCCTCCTCAGACCTGATCTAAGAGAAAGATAAGACGGACTGTGGACAAAGACTAACATGATGGTAAAGATAGTTGACAGAAACAACAATAACCACCCTGTCGTCAAAAGGAAGAGACACTCTTCTGATGAACATTTATAATAGGAAATAACGCAAGAAGGATATTTCCTTATCAGTTTATTTTTTCTGGTTTTACATAATACTTTTGCTAACCTCTCTCATCAGTTCCTCTCAGAGAAACACTTACCATGAAGAAAGGGAAGAGCTTATATACCAGAGTTATCCAAGTGAAAAATATCAACACGAAGTAACTTGAGCAATACGATTGAACTCGATGAAGTAATTATCTAATACCTTCAAAGCTTGTAATGCTGAGAGCGCTTGACCTTGGACTTGATCAAACGAAGCAGGAACCAAAACCCTTCCTGGAGGTGCCTGCAGAGCTGGAGAAATAGTAGATGGAGCAGGAATACCAGCAGAAGTAAAGACATCACCAGGATCCGTTGAGTTAAAAGATGATCTGCTTGCATGCATATCCTTAAAATCGTTTCCAAGATGGTCATAAGCTGTTGTTGAAACCGAAGCTGTACCAGGCACTTCGTCTCTGTTTGACTTATGCACTTCAAAAGATGACTTATCTCCATCACTTGGAACCTCCAGCATTTCGGTCAGGTCAACATTGGTGGTGGAAAATGAGCTTTGAGTGTCTGCATACACTTCGCGTGTAATCATGGGTTCTAAAAGTGCTTCTGATTGCGGATTAACAGCAGTGTTGAGGTTAGAAGGCTCAATAGGAGGGGAGTCCAATGAAATTTCGGAGTGTCCTGGTCCTTCCAAACTAGATACTCCCACCTGGTCATCAATTTCATATGTTGAATTTGGACTTATAACTGATGCAGCAGCAACTTCGTCATCATTATAGTTCTTCTGTTCTGGTTCAGTTGTTGGTTCTGGTTTTCCAGCACCAAGACTATCTTCCTCACTTTCATAGCTTGACATGACAAAGGTTGCTTCAGGGGATTCAGATATGGCTTCACTAGCAACTACTGCATCATCACTAGCTTTCCTGTCATCCAAATCATTCTGAATATGGGTCTCGTGACTCTCATCAACGAAGACACCAACACTGGATGGATTGCCATCATCAGTATCCTCACTAATTCTACTTGCCTGGAACTCTTCACCGCTATTATCTTTGAATTCATTATCACCTAAAACATTCTCCTCTTGAACTGTGTCATTATGATTGTCAGAATCGATTGACATTTCTTCCTGTGTTGTTAAGGGCTCCATCTGCTGTTTAATTCCTGTGTACATGAACTTGCAAATTATGAATCTAACTAGCAAGAAGCTCTCAAAGGAAGATACCACTTCTGAACAGGATGTGCATTTTCTAAAGTCACGAGCAGTAAAATTATGCATCCAAACACACATTATAAATCATATACATATTATTCACTATTCAACATATTAGTTTACTCTATTGATTATTGGGCAATATCTCAAATATTAAGCTTCAGTGTAACCACTCTCCCCAAACATCACAGACTAATGATATCAATCTTTCAAAAGCAAAACGGGACTTGAAGGGGTCCATAATTGACAAGTCCCCAATACTTCGTGCAAGAAACCTCTTAATGCATACATGCCAAACTTAGGTCAACTCAAATTGTTCACATTGTCTACTTATCATACACATGATATTTTACAAATGTAATCAGGTTTTCCAGTCATCATTACTTGAAGAAACATTCCACCACTAACTTTTGACAGAAATCACTTGGTCGTCATAATTAGCAGAAAATACTGAACTCACTTGTTGAACTCCGTCTGCTTATTGACAATGCAGCAAAGGTAAGGCCAGACACAAGGATAATACCAGCTGCTCCTGCTCCCACCATCCCTGAAAATAAGCTACTTCAAAAGTGTTATCAGTCCGCAAAAGAACCAAAGACAGACCTGCTGTTTTAAAAAAATTACTATGCATTCTGCTGTCATTTGCACCTACTTCCCAATCTTCAATGCAGAGCCAGAAAATTAAACAGATTCCATTTGAAAAAATCACTATATGTCATGAACAATGCAGAATGCTTTCAGATATACGAGCTGTATCATATACAGATTTTCAATATCCATTTTGCAAATTTAAACCCCTTTTTTCCAATACTCAATATTTTATCTTAACAACAAATCAGATATTCCCCAAAACTATTTCTACATTTTCAACTGATACACACCATTACCAACTGACTAAGCCTCAATTCAAACTAAATAATATCGTCTATTATAACGCACTCACCAGCGATGGACTTCTTCCCCTGTGAGTCACTAGGTTTCTCAGCACCATCAGCTCCAGACCATCCAGAGAAGCCATCTGCTGAAGCAGTCGAATTTACACCTCCTGCACTTGTTTTTTCCACTCCACCATTTGACACACTATTCATAGTAATCGAAACCAAACGAACCCCACGATAATCCAGCTTGCCGACACGCATTCCTGCAAAAACTGCCGACGGCTTTTTGCTTCTGAATGCTAACCGAAGCTGAAAAGAGTTTGGACACCATGTTGTAGTCAAAGTACTCATTTTTTTTTTGAAATTTCAACAAAATCCCCCAATTGATAATTAGGGTTTATAATAGTAATGATTGAGGTTTATCAATAATGCTTCAAATGATTATCTTCCCTAATTTGCCTCTGCATATATGAAAAAACTGAATAAGATACAATTACAGAAATTGTGTTAAGAACTTTGGAAGTGAGAAAATTTAGGGTTTATGGAGAAAGAGAGTACTTTTCACCATCCCTTTGTTTTATCTTATCTTTATTATATACCAAAGTTTTTGTATTTTCTTTTTTTCCTATTCTTAGTGCTACAGCTATGTATAAAAGCTGCTAGCGGAGACTAACTGAATTACCAGTTACTGGTTATACGCTTTCATTTGTTGAAATACGAGGCGTAGCATTTCTGCAATCCTGAAAATATACTTTGTTCCGTATTTGTTGTCGAGATTATTAAAAATACTTTTAATGTCAATATTATTAAAACTGTTATTCTCAAAATACTTGTCAATTCACAAAATTTAAATAGAATTAATGATTTTTTTTTTTCATTTTGCCTTGTCAATGTATTAAAGATGTTATTCTCAAAATACTTGACAATGTATTAAAGGATATGTAAAAGAAAAACGTAACAACTAATATGGAACGAGAAAGTACTTGTCATTTCACAAAATCAAAATGAAATCAATTAAATTAGTGGATTGATAATTAATTAGATTTAAAGGAAGTTTCATGAGATAGAGTCTCAAGATAACAATTTTGATAAGTTTTTTTATTTTATTAGTAGAGCATATCAAGCAACTAAAAGAACGACAAAGAACCAAAATCAATGTGTATATAATTATAAAAAACAAAATTTCTTGAAATGGTGTGAGAGAGACATGACAACCATGCCAAAGGTAGGCAACAAAAAATATTATTTCCTTTGGAATGGAGTGATGCTAATTGATTTGGATCTATAGTATCTGAAAGACTTTTGAGTTATAATCATGTCATTTTTGCACCATCACGTCTCCTTTTTATATATTGTTACAAACAATCTAGACAGTACAAAAGAATTCTTAGCATGAAAGTCTATACAACTGAAACTCTATCTAAAATTAGTATTTTGATAATCCTTTGATTGTTAATCCAAATGGCTAAATCATTTATGCACTGGCCCATCTTACCTAATGTTTGGTTCAGCAAACGAATAGTTGGATCATAAGTGAAGTAGACATAATAATATAGTTGCATTAATTTTGTCAACATTCTTTAGATTTATTAAATAAAAAACCTGTTGCATGGGAATTGTTAAACCAAAACCTCTGTAGTATACTTGTTCCTAGACTCAAAAAATTAAAAGAAACGACAAAGTTTTCAACAAAACATTTCAACTAGAGATGCAAGTTTTTTATGGTAAAAATTTCTAAATTCAGCTCTGTTTTTCAATTCTAAAATACGCCCAGACTCCAGACTAGTGATTCTTTATTTGCAAAAGAGTAATTCTAAATTTTCGTTAACTTTCATTAGCGTAAATACAGCAGCCTACATTGCCTGCAGGAAATTCTAACAATTGTGACCTTTTCGAAACCAAAGAGACGATAAGTTACAAATAACTAGAAAAACAGCCACAGTCAAGACTCAAGAGCAACAAAAGAGGGACAAAAAGGAAAACTGCATTATGGTTACAAGTACAAAAAGCTACTCTCTTCTTCAGATTTAGAGGGAGTAAAAATGTGAATATAGGTACTCTCGAATTTTATAGTACTCCTCCGATAATGGACCTTCAAGCACAATCTGCTGAATAGCTGCACCTCCAACCTACAAGAAATTTTCAAACAGAAGTTTAGTATGTCAAGAAAAAGGCTTCATTTTGCTAGTAATATGAAGAACACTTGAGGTATTATCAAAAATGACAACCTTTTGACTAGCATCTCCGACTTTGCGAATGGTCACATACTCTCCGCAACGTAAAGCCCCACCACCAAATTCTACCTGAAAATGAAATTAGTTAGTCTTAACATTTTGCTAACCTAAAACCAAATCATGATTAGTAGTAGAAAATATAGCATAAAAGAAAAGAGAAGAAAAATGAAAAGACCTGAACGCCCTTGCTGGCAAGAAACTGCTTGAAATCAGACATTTTTAAATCTCCGACGAGAACTGTTTTATGGGGTGGAGCAGGTCCGGAAAGAGGAAGTAAAGAGAACATGTCGTTTTCTGTCTTCCCCACTTCAGCATCAACCCATGCTATTTCATAGTCTCCAAGCTACAATTGCAAATGTAAACACAATTAAGCGGGGACAAAAGGAAAACAGAGACACAATAATGATCAAGATTAGTCTTTGTACGCAGCTTCCTGATCAAATGGAGCATCAAGTCTTACACACCAAAGACTTTAGTACAAACACTTCAACTATCTATACCCATTTTAGTGTATGGAGTGTACAGAGCCCCAGCATTCGAGAACAAAAAGATAGCAACTGAACTGCAAGTGTCAAAACTTTTAAGAAAGAGTACCTTGATAAAAACTTCATCAATTCATTAATACAACACATGAAAGGTGATTGACACAAGTGTGCTTAGGTAACTTTTTGTTTTAATTGGATGTGCATAAATTACTAACTCCAGCTGCTTCTATAAATGCATCAAGATAGTTCTTAGTTCACGTAAAGTGGCAGAAATTTCGTAAAGGAATCATTTATTCACGTCGTAACCATAATATATCCAGCTTACCTTCTTAAAAAGCACTTGGCTCATTAACTTCTCAGAAAGTTGGACCTATCATGGAAGCAAACATAGACCAAGGATGTTATACTGGTAACTTTGTTTACAAAGGTATAAACCACAAAAGGCACATATAAAGAAAGTAGACTAACCTTATAAGCACACAAATCTGAAGTCACATCAATTATTTCTTCCAACTGGGGAGCATATACCTGCGGACAAACATGTTTCAGACAATGTTGCTTCAAATGTTCAGTGGCTTCAGCTGATCCATGCACCAATACCTATAAAACAGAATAGCTATTAAAACAAGTCAACTAGTTGAAATTGAAAGAACTAATTGTTTCACTGTTGAAGAAGAAAAGAAGGACATGGATAGACTAATTTATAGGAAAACAGGCAGAAAGTTCAGTTAATGAATATTATATAGGTGTCAAAAGCAGAAAGATATAAACATCAGTATCCAAAAATGACCATTTATCTGCTATTTAAACTGCTAATAAAAAAATACCAACTTCAATTAGGAAAATAGTGAACCAGGAGAAGTTGTAGTCAGCATGAACTAAGTGATCCTTGATATTAAAGGATACAAGTCATTACTCTATTGAGCATTGTGAACACTGAACAACATAGTAATCAGCTAATATTAGACCCTCTATCATTTTATTTTTTTTGATGACCGTGGTGCCCAGGACAGATTTCGCGCACCTCAACTAATTCCACGGGATACTTACCACCTCCCACCAACAACAAGTACCAGATAACTCTGTCCACCAAGGCAGGACAAATGGGAAGATTCAACTAATGTTTTTTGTCTTCGTTGAGTTTTGACCCTAAGACCTCAAGGTTCTCAACCACTTCATTGACCACTAGGCCACACCCTTGGCTGCACCCTCTATCATAATTCGATGCATCACTTTTTTTTCAAATGGAGGATGGAATGGATTCAATTAGCCCTCGCAGATGCTATTGCCATTGCGTCCACAACTGTAACTCTCATTTCCAGTAAGTTTCAGACTAAGGATAATCAGTCATCATTTCAGCTTTAAAAGTGAAAATTTAAAAAAAAACTAAAATCAGTCTTTGCAGGAAATTTAAGTCAATTATGCGAGACTATCAAAAACTTCGACTCAAATTGTTTGCAATACAACATTGGTGAAAAAGATATCCTTTGCTTCTTTAAGTAAAAAAGTAGCTACGAGTGGCACTGAGGTGAAAAAGATATCCTTTGCATCTACGATAATAGCTTGGTCAATAGCAATGAACACTTGATATATGTGAGCTATAGGTCTTCTTCTTTTTTGCTTTCCACTTCCCTCAGCAGATAGAGAACAAAGGCCAGCAAGGTCAGTTGACTCACCGGGAAAGGTTGGATAGAAATGCTTTTCTTTTTCCTCTAAAGGTGGCAAAGTGGGGGTTGGAGGAAACAAACATAATTTTCTTCTTAAGTAGTTTAATAATGTCCAAAAAACTCTCTGCCAATGTATGTTAGTGTTCCACAAGTCTTTTGGCTAAGAAATAAAAATTTAACTTATAAGGATGAAGCTATACCACAGAGAACTAGCTGTCCTCAACCTTATGGAAGTGTTAGATCAGAAGAATAGAGTCCCCAGTTTTACTAAAAACAAGGCATTCTCCGGTCCCACAGGTATAAAGATGCAATATCCTCTTATTTTTTAAGAAAAACCAATGAATCACCAAAATATTTCAGGAGGAAGATTGGCCATGGAAGATGATCCGGAAAATCAAAAGTTCCTTATAAAGTGAACTGTTTTACTTGGCTTCTGGTTAAGGAAGCAGTATTGACACATGAGAACTTGAATAAGAGAGACTTTCAACTATGCTCTACATTTTTCCTATCTAGGGAACAAGCTGAGACAATCAACCATCTGTTTTTACATTGTATGTGGACAGACCAGTTGTGGAAGATGTTCGTCTGTCTGATGAAGATTAGGTGGGTGAAGCCAGGGAACATAAAAGGAGTGTTAAGCTGCTGGAACAAGGATGTCAAGGCAGCAAAAAAAGAAGAGAGATGAAAGATTTTCCTTGCATGTATTTGGTGGACAGTACGGAAAGAAAGAAACAGTAGATGTTTTGAGGACAAGCAGAGCAACTTGCAGAAGTTTAAAATGAATTGCTTAGCTCTATTTTATTTTTGGTGAAAACAGAAACTATTAGATCAAACAGAAGATATCTGTGATGTTGTAGATTATTTATAGGAAAACAATAGATAGGTGTTCAAGTTGTAAGTTGTAGTAATACTTGTGAAAGGGGACTACATATTTTGATGTAGTATACCTGTGGATATATAGATTAATTGTTCACATTATCGAAAAAAGATCAGATCACTTTACTGGAAAATCTTTCTTCAGGTTAGAAGAAAGCCTATTATCCAACTATGCCAAAAATATATTCAGAGCATGCATGAGGAATATATTTTTTCCTTTGAATACTAGTTGATTAAGAAAAGCCTGAAAGCGTGTGAATATATGTCATAGATGCAAATTTATCAACTAAATATTTTTATTTTTTTTTATGACAAGGGAAACCCGCATATGTCATAGATGCAAGTTTATCAACTAATTTTTTATTCTTTTTATGACAAGGGAAACCCGCAGCCGCTACCCTTTGGATGCGTATAGGGTAAAACCCCCGCTCCTATGCAATAGCTCGCAAACCACATAGGAGAGGTAACCCGCACTAGGCAACCCAGAAGGCAAACCCCTTGCTTTCGCTGGCAAGGGGTTTCAAACTTGAGACCTCCAACATGGAAGGCCCAAGCCCAAACCACTGGGCCACCCCGAAGGGTTTATCAACTAAATATTAAATACCACAGAAAAATGAGAGCCATGTCATACAAGAGATGGAACTGTCAACACCTTGTAAAACACACAAGAACGATTGTGTTATTACTGATAATAGCTACTTATGAAAAGATGGTAAAAGTGCATGAAAGAAAACGTGATTCCCGTTTATATTAAGTCCACATATTTAGTAATATCAGTTAAGGAAAGAACTTCATACAAGCTTTAAGGGCGCAACATGAGCAAGAATTGATTTGATTGAACGACCATCAGAACGACCTTCGAAGTCCATGTATAACAAGGAACACTTGACTTGGACCTGTGAAAGGAAAAAAGGGAGCAAGGAAATTGAAAGGAAAACATATTATAAGGATGCTAATCAAAATATTCAGTAATTAACATATCATGAATGTTTGCTGATGAGCAAGTGCAATCAGAAAAAAATAAATATAAGAAGAACGAAAAGATAGCAGCACACCATCTGAATTGAAGCTATAGCATGGGTACTATAATCAATTTGATGTTGGTCTAATGCTGAGGGTAAACTTGACAAAAAAATCACGAACTGCTCCAATTCTTTTGAGATAGGTGGTGACTGGTAAGGCAGATTGTCTAAAAAGGACTTCTTTTTAAGGTTAATGAATAGTGGATGCAACTGTATCTTTGTGACACCACAAAGGATGGATCATCAAAACTAGGCTTCAGAATATCTGGAACACATGTCAATATCAAAGTGACATTTAACATTTCCACAACTGAAGCAACATTTTTAAGAGCCAATTTTGTAAGTAAAGAGTGAATTCAGATTCAGAGAGTTTGAAGATGCATCGATTGAAAGTCAAGATGACTTCCAGCTAGGACTAATCATATACCCCCTCCATCCAATTCCGTCCAAAAGAATGTGAGGGTTTGAAGTATGAGTGTCAATCTGTCTAAGCTACAGAGTGAATTAGGATATCGATTTCTCGAAGTCATTGAAATAAAATTATACCCAAATACTGTAAATCACAATTTTCATAATGAGAGAATTTTTAAAACAATTAAAAAATCTTAGTCAAAGAAAAAACCGTCTGATTCTCCAAACAGTGCTAAAGCCCAAAAATTTGGGACAGGGAGTAACTTAATGCTCAACAAGATATTCCAGAAATAACATAATCTTTTGCTTCTCATTTTGAAACCATCGCAGGCCTGAAGCAATTTCTGAAAAGCACAATAGCAGAGGATCAAGAGCATTAAACTTTGATAAGAAAATAACGGGCATATTCTAGCATGGCACAGAATTTGGTTGCCCTATTCTATTGTCATTTGTTCAATTTGAAGGGACTATTTAGTCCCTGCATTGCAACTTAGAATTCTACACTCAGATGGAAAGTGGTTTTGACTTTGATTAAGAAGAAAATTAAAAAAGCAAATAACAGGCCTGCTCTAGCATGATACCAAAATTAGATGAATCTATTCTAATGTCAGATGTTTATTTTGAAGAGACTTTAGTCACTGCATTGTAATTAAGATTCTACTCTCTGATACGTTAGAGCGGCTTTCAAGTAAGCCTTTAGCTAGAGTCTGATGAGGGTCAAAAATAAATCAAAAGGCAAACTGAAACTTACTGTTAACTCAGAAGATTCAACTTTAGAGGGTGTTGTATCAAGGATTAGGTTAGCTGATCCTTCATCAAGTTTTCCATTGAAATCTCCATCAACCTAGCAGAAGATTAGAAAGACATCAAAGTCAAGGAACTAACAAAATAATTCGCCATAAAACTTTATCTAGTTGGATGGAGGAAAAATGTAACAACTAGGTACTCACGATGTGGCAGAGATGAAAATTTACCAATCTAACAAGGAACATGTCCATGAATTCTTGAGGTGTCAGCCCATGCTAGTAAGTTTCAATTAACTTTTTTTTATAAAGTAATAAAATTTCGTGAACATTGGGGATAACAAATACCATTATATAAGGAGTATACCAAAAGGTAGAATACTTCACAAAAAAGATATGGCTTTCTATAAACAACATCCAATCTTCTATACCTATAGGTACCTCATGGGTGCACCAAAAGGAAATAAGGGATAAGAGGTTATTCCTCAAGTGCACAAAATTCTTCTCTATTACATCAAAAACTCTCCTATTTCTCTCTCCATAAAGTACACATAAGTGTTAGTGGAGCAACATCCCGCGCCATGCATCTTCTCCTCCCTCTTCTAACTTAAGGAAGAGACCTTCATTCTTCTTTACAAGACATAAAGCAATTACTTGTTTTTATGCTATTAGCTATTCTACTTATTCTTCTCCAAACAGGAAAAGCCGATTATAGATCTAGATCTTCCTAGTACTCTCTACTTGTCAACAACAACTACACCTCAGTCCCAAACAAGTTGAGCCGGCTGTGTGAACCCTCCTGACCATATTTCCCCATTTAAATTTATCTCAGGCCGACATTATACAAAATAAAAATAAAATGTACTAGAAGTTTTCTATATTTTCTATTGGCATAAAACCTCAAATAAGGCAAAGCTCCTATAAGGCATACGAACTAAAATAAATGTACTAACATGACTAAAATATATTCCCGACTTATTGATATGACAGATTTTCCTCTTCCATTGTGTCATTTCTTTTGCTAGTACTCTCCACTTATCACATGACATAAATGATACATGTGGAGATAGCCAGTGTTATGAATTAAATAGCAGGAAAAGTTTTAAATCCCGAAATGTGATACGGACATGGCTCCTTTTTTACCGTGGATGTCCAATATCCATCATATATAGTCTTGAAGATGTGTAAACTTTTAAAAGAGTTAGCTTTATAGAAACCGTTTGGTTGCGAAAGCAAAATCTTTTACATGTAAATTACTTTACTACAAGCTTCATTCCCAAGTAGCATAATGATTGACAGGCAAATCACTCTTTCTTCCCATAAGAAACTTCGGGGTGGTTGGTTCACATGCTATATGTGGGAATTGCAAGGGAGGGATCGTCTATGCAGTGAATAATAATGAAGAGATTGTTATGCGGTGATTAATAATGTAGGGATTGTTAAAATATGATTAATCATGTAAAGATTTTTAGACAAGGATCACTTACTTTAAGGGCATATTTGTCTTCAATATACTTTAATACCCGTAATACTAATACACGTATTCTATTCCATATTCTATCGCACATAAGATAATACATAGATTCATCAATAACTTAACATGACTATTATTTCAGACTGCCAACAAAACACTGCATAAAACTTGGCAAGAACTACTTTTTCTTGTACAGCCAACCGCGATGCATACATTATGCAAAGATTATATTATAAACCCTCTAACCAAATGACCCCTTATTGTCTATTTCAGACTGCAGGTTACTCTTGTTAACCTCAAATTCGATTTTAAGCCATATGGAAATAATAGTAGCACCCTTCATAAGCTATGACATAAATAAAAGTTCAGGAATGTGAGAAATTCTAGATCAGAAAGTAGTCAAACCACCACTAATATGTATCCCCTTTTTAAAAAATATTGGGCAGTCCACCACTAATATCTATCAGATACTCTGACGAAGTGCATGATTACATTTGAACAATCTTCAGCAAAATGACTAGTTAAATTATCTGCACTGAACAACCAAACATACAAAGGAATACTGAAACAAACAGATAACTATGTCACAGCTCAATTAGAGGCACATAAAACCAACTTTAACTCACATGCATTAATGACTGCTCCATGTTGTCATCTTTGACCACATAATCATCTGGATTGATGACTTCACCAAAGTCATCCCACTCAGAGGTGTTATCATAGAAAGGGAACATTGGGGCTACGCTAGACGATGTTGTTACAAATCCATCAATCAGCACATCCTTGAAAGCACCACTGTGCAGACCAGAAGCTGTAAATATGATAAGACCTCTGATTAGCTTAAACATCAACACGTTAAAAAAAGAAGTCTGTGAATGGATACTAAAGAGTCAATATGTTGCGTGCTTACTTGTTCATATTGTGGTAGCTCATAGCTGATTCTCTTTTCTTAGAAAGAAAGAATATATTTAGATTCTCTCTCCAATAAAAAGTTGTAGATAAGTGTGCCTGTTATTTTTTAGCGTGATTATTATAGACCATTATTCTGATTATTCCCACACCTTTCAAGTACTTCCTTATAAGCAGTACCATCAGAGAGGGACTATTTCATAAATCTCCCTTCAATATTTTTAATTTGTAGGTTTAACCGAACCCAACCAAAATCAATTCAGGTAAACCTTAACCAGCAATATGCTGCCAGATTCAAAAGTGATACACAACCAGCAGTAATCAGCTATAAATATTTTGTTTATCCACGTGAGCAGTGAGAGTCGAGGTTCAGAAGAGCATTTCAGATAGAGGATGTGGACGAATAGTGAAGTGGAAAAGGCTGGCGCTCCATAAAGTAGGAGAAAGGATCCCACAGAAGGAATTCAAAAGTGCACAGACAGACAGAGGAACTTAAGTCTAGGATACACAATTTGTAGAGAGAGGCATGAAAGGGAAGATAAGTGTGAAGGATATTTTCATTCACATATCAGCAAATTGTACTGTACCATTGGAGGAAGGATGTGTGACATTGGTGTCAACGGCCATGGGGTCATTTGTGACGACTTCCGCCCCAACAGACGCTTTTGATTCCTCCTCTTTAACAAGAGTAGCTTTGAGAGCTTCTTCCCTTTTTATCCTGTTCTGCTCCTCCTCATAAGCAGCCAACTCCTCACCAACCAAGGGAATTCTACGTGACATGGTAACTTTAACAGCTTTAGGAGGTGGATCTGACTGAAGGATACGTGCCAATGTGCCAAACTATATTCAAGTCAAAAGGAATCAGTAAAAACATAAGCATATAATTTCCAAACCAAGAAGTTTTGAATGAAGATAATTAAAATGTTTATCAGTAGTTTAGTACACATGGCTGTTTTCTTTATTTCATGCAAGTTGAACAAAAGCAAGGAAAGGTGTAACCAAATTTCCAACAATGAAATGAGTTGTCACTACAAAACAAATTATTAATATCTCAAACAGTGAAATCCACCTAAATTACACATAGGAAAATACATGCATCAACAAGTAATAAAGATATTTTAACAGACGAGTATCTTAAAACCTCAGAAGGGGTGAAAGCGACATGTCTTGCTCTAAATTAGAATAAAATAGTACTGGTTGCAATCCCAAATCTTGAAACAGGATTAATTAATCGGAATATAAGCACACCTGCCCTCTCTCAGTGAACATAACAAGATTCTTTGGATCAGCTGCCCATTCAACAAAGAGGTCATGCGAAAATCCAGCTTCTAAACTAGCCATGGAAGCCATAACAACCTACATATCATATACAGATAACTGAGAACACATAAAGATGACTCCTCATGTACTAAAGATGATTGAAGAGAACCTTCGGCCCAGGAGCTTCTTCAAGAGCACTCTTATTGATCACGAGCTTAATTTTCCTGCATATGTTGTAAACCCTCCATTAGACTTCTAATCAGTACTATTCTAAAAGAGCGAAATTCCAAATCAAAATATTGAAAGCCAAAATAGCCCTATAAAATTAAGTGACTATAATACCCTTCAATTGATAAATAAATTATCCTTCATAAACCAGTAGGTTAACAACATTCTCTTCTTTGCAGTAAAAAAAATTGGAGAATTTGAGGAGTTGCATTGAGTAATTCAGTATAGACTAAATACAATTGACTGATTTAATAATTTGAAGATGATTCCAAAAGAATTAAGAGTAGCAATAATGCTTTTATTTGTCTCAGGTGCAACAAAGGATGGAAGTAGCACAGACTTCTTTGATTGCATGGTCAATGCATATGCAACTGGTAAAAGAAAGTGTAGAAAGATTCATGATGAAAATAGTTCGAAGAAAGAACATGTCCGCTGGTACAAGACTAGAAAGACCAAGGTTTTGATGGAGATTTGGACTCCAAAAGGGATGTCAGAAGGTCATGGATCATTTGGGCACTGATAAGAAGGTGAATGTGTGGTTTCAAAAAAAATTGCCCAGGTAGTATGCAATTTGATGATGCAGTTGCATCTTCCTTTAGAATTCAAGGATACAGATGAACGAGCCTATCGAACAGATCCTTATTATCTTATCATTGTCTATTATGTACATTGTTTCTGTTTACAATATGCAAATACTTTCAACTCACGAATACATGTACTTTGACTAATTATATCTACCTATGAGCTGATTTTCCACTGATACTTATTTCTGCTGTTCAGAAAATAAAGTTGCCAAAGAACCTGTGCAGCCTTGTGATTTTAAAACTAAGTGCAGAAATGGAGTAACCACATGCTTGGCTGGAGAATCACAAGCAGCTGATGCAAATAACGTTGATAATTTTCTGTTGTGTAACAAATCTATTGGTACTTATTCACTTCTTTATAGTTTTTAATCCAACCTTGGCCCTTCTTCTGACTACACTGGTAATACTTGCCATTTACCACAAGGAATTGCTAACGCAACCTCCGGAATTTTGAAGCTGGATAACTTGTAATTGGATAGACAACTGACGGTAAACCCTAAGAATGATAGACAGCTGAAAGTAAACCCTATCCTTGGGGTTCAATAGCCTCAGAGAATCATCATTGAAGCAAGTCATTTCATTCACTAGAATCTCTGAGTTTGACAACATGTGAAGTATACTAGCCTTACCTTAAAAGAAAAGCATTATCGCGAGTGTGCTCAAATGATTTTGCAATTGAATCGCTCATCCACTCAAGGAAGCTCTTTACATAGTCAATAGTACTTGAGGATACATATGATAGAAAGTAGATGGGAGTGGACAACTGTTTTTGTGTCCAGTGCTGCAATTTCACCAAAACCAGAAATCAGAATAATTAGTTAATAAGTTGCAGACAGCAAGAGACTAAGAGATGAAATACTCTCATGTACGAACCTGTTCCAATGTCAGGATGAGCTCCAAAACTCGACCAGCAGTATCAACCGGTAGTAAAACATTTCCCCCAGCATTAACAGTTCTCTCTATGGCATCTGTGGGGAAAAGACAAACAGATTAGACAAGAACCAAGAACCTAAACAAAATTATGACCTGCAGCAACATAAAAGAAGATATAAGGATCTTTTTACTTTTCTTTTTTTGAGAAAGCTAAACTGGTATTATAAACAGAGAAGTACATCAATAGTGTACTCCTGTAGTAATTACATCAGAAGTATAGAGGGGCTGTCAAAAAAATCTAATCACCAATCTCCCCACAAAAACTATCTAGAAGTAGGGTGATGTCCCCCGGGTCCTTAGGTACAGTATGGATACACCAAAAGTAAAAGGTCACTAAACAGTTCATTTTAATGCTTTGGAAGGGGATGCTCTTGTTCTCAAAACATCTCTGATTTCTCTCCCTCCATATTGTCCACCAAATGCAATGCAGGCAGGGACAATCTTCCATCTCTCCTTGTGTCCTGACTAATTTCTATCTCTATTCCAACATGCTATAACTTCTGCAATATTCCTAGACATGGTCCACTAATACGCCTCCGGTTAATGAAACACTGGCATAGTTTCTCAATCACTTTACAATGCAAAAAAGGATGGTTTATTGTCTCAGTCTCAGATTCACAAAAACAACATCTGGAGCATAACTGTCCTCCCTTTTCATTAAGTTGTCCAGAGTCAAAAAAAACTTGTCTTGCAACAAGCCATGTGAAGCAAGCCACCTTATGTGGTATCTTTCCTTTCCAGATCATCTTCCATGCCACAATTCCTTGGTTTGAGTTGAGATGTCTAGTAACTTGTAGACTGATTTCACCTTTAACGTGTCATCTTTATCCAACTTCCATATCAATTTGTCTTCCTCACAGGTGAGGTTATTGGCTTGTTCCAAGGTGTTGCAGAATTGAGTCATTCTCTCCACTTCTCACTCATTGAGGAGCCTTTTGAAGGTCAAATTCCAGCCTTGTTCATTTATGACTTCTAGAATTGTAGCCATTTTCTGGCTTCCTGCTGACTAAGAATGTAAATGTCTGGGAACTGTTGTCTCAAAGGTGTTTGTTCCACCAATATATCATTCTAGAACAAGGTTTTTCTCCCATTTCCCACATTGATAACAGAATTACTCCACATTCTTGGCCACTTATTTCTAATAGTTCTCCATAGCCCCACACCATAAAGAATATTAACATCTTTAGTAGTCCATGGTCGTTCCCTTCCATATCTTGCAGCGATGATTTCCTTCCACAAGCCCTGATCATCTGTTGCTAGTCTCCATAGCCATTCTAACAGAAGGCTCTTATTGTGAGCTTTCAAATTCTTAATTCCAAACCTCCCTCTCTTTTGTTGGTTGTAACAGCATCCACTTGACCAAATGATATTTCTTTTCTCCTTCTTGATTACCTTGCCAGAGGAAATTTCTTTTGATAGCATCAAGCTTTTTAATGATCTTCCCCGGCATAGGAAAGAGGGGCATCTTATGGGTTGGCATGGCCTCAAGAACACTGTTGTTCAATGTGACTCTACCACCCAAGGATAAGTATTGACTTCTCCAATAAACCAACTTCTTCCCTTCCTAACCATTTCCCCATTTGTGTCGTCTTCCCCAAACCCCTTCATCATTTTCCCTAACCCTCTTCCCTTTATCCCCCCCCCCGGCTATTTTGTCTTCTTTCTTGCTGCAATCCCCTCCCCTTCTACATTTTTTGCTCCCTATCATTGCTGAAAATTATAGTTAAACCCTCTCCTTTTTTGTCCTTTTCCTCGATATGATTGAGATTTGTGAAGATGCAAAAACTCTGGGACATGAAGAGTTTGGGTATGTGTTGTTTGTGTGTTGTGGCAAGGATTTTTGAGGTGGTAGTCATGGTGGAGTATTCCTTTGCAAAGATGAAGAAGGGGTGTTGTGGTAGAGAAGGTGGTGCAATGGTAGTAGCTGATAAGGGCTTGGCACTATAGCCTGAAAATGGCATAGCAGCGGCAAAGGGTTGGCATGAATGACCTTGTTTTGGGCCTACGTATGGGATGGATCAATCATATTGCCAAGTTGACAACAAACCCACAAATTGGTGCGCCATGGTATGGCATGGGCGTTGGCAACACGAGCAATGACACGATAGCATGTGGCATGTGCCAAGGTCAAACCAAGTGTGGGAAAATCAAGGTGGACTGATACCAAAGGTTAAAGAAGACTAAGACAAGGCAACACAAGGTGAAAGCTAAGGAGTGGCACAAGGAAAACAAGAGTTGGCATGAAAAAAGTGAAATGCAGCCAAGACGTGTGGCAGCATGACAGTGGCAATAACAAATGAGCCAATAGTGGCCATTGTCGCGAGTGAGGCCTTAAGCTGCTCGGACTCCTCAAAAATGTCAACGGGTGCATGTCGGATTCGCCAAAAGTAGTGTATTTTTGGAGAATCTGACACGGGTGCGACATCAAAAGTGAAGAGTCCGCGCAACTAAGTGAGTGACAGTGACGCCAAAGTAGGCCTTGGGTGCGCGCAACTGGGCAACACACACATATGTGAACGGCTAGTGGGTTTCCTTTTTGTAACTCTTGTTTCCGGATTCCTTATTTCTTGCAGCTCCTTTGTAATTCCAAATGTTGTAAGTGAAAGGTTGGCATATGAGCTATAAATAGGCAACACTATTAATAGTTAGGTTCTTTTTTTGATGAAGTACTAATATTAGTTAAGTTCTTTAAAGACATTTAGTTACATAAACAAGATTTTGTCAAAGTTTCCCAGTTTTGGTGGCCCCTCGACCTACAACATAGGGTTGCGTCGGGTTATCCTCTTACATTTGATTTTGTTTTATCATACGGGTACTATTCCACGATATTCACGTCCTTTTTTGTTAGGAACGTTGCATCTTTTCATGATGCAGGTTTGAATTCTCAAAATGATGTGGTCATTCATTAGGTATACCTCTTTTATCTCCAACAACTATACTGGGCCCGCTATAGTCTAGCGGGTATTTTCGAGTTTAGTGTGTGTGTATTAAGTGCTCAAAGTCCTAGAAGCTCTGTGTACATTGTGGGTCATGCTTTTAAGATTATAGCCTTCCCATTGTAATGAGGAAGATATGTATAATGTCTTGAAATGACTTTTAGGCCAATGAACCAAATGTAATGATTAAATTTCCACTCAGATTTATTTATATCATTGAAGCAAGCATATTTGAGTCTAGGAGAGAAAGGATATGTTGGTTCACTCGATCACAAGTTTAAGGCATCGAATGTTGTGTCCCGCTGACAAGCAACCTCTTCTGCTAACTCTGTAATGATAGAGGTCATGTTGCTTATGTATGTCAGACACGGTCTCATAACCATATTCAAGCGCGTGATAATTATGTTGCACGCTTCCAGAATAAGTCAAGCTTTATGGGTCGTTGACAGTGGTGCAACCCACCATATTGCCTCAGACACACAGAGTCTAGACACTATGCAAGACTACCACAATTCGGAGGATATCGTCATGGGAAATGGCAATAACATTCCAATTTCTCATACTGGTAATGTGAAAACTAATGCATCAAATCACCAATTCCATCTCCACCGTATTGGCATATCATTTGCTCTCTCAAGTGGCAAAAGGTGGAGGATTTGTGGCTTAGGTTGCAGGTTTAAGCCCCACATCATGCATAGCAAAGCCTGGTATTTAAGTGGAGAAGGGTAGAGGGGCGGGCCCATTATCCACCGAGTTTAAAAGGTTGTGATTGGTCCAAAGGGCGGGTCACAGGCGGATTTCTCAGTTATAAAAAAAAACTAATCTGTGCCTCTAAGTTTTGTCAAGATAATAACACCTCTATGGAATGTTTTCCACATTTTTATCGTGTGAAGGATATTACTATAGGGGCGCTATTGGTTCGGGGATGGAGTAAAAATGAGTTGTATGAGTGGCCACCAGGCGATGTTGATGGTCCTCCCAAATGCAATGTCATTGTTTCATACCAGCTGTGGCATCAATGATTAGGACACCCTGATCGTTGTGTTCCAAATAAATTTCTACATGATTTTTCCGTTATAGTTTCTGATTTCAAAACTAGTACTGTCTGTAATTTGTATTATAAAGGAAAGAACATTGGGCCTAACTCAATCACAAAAGCTAGCTCCAAAGAGGAGGACTGTCCAAACAATATTAAGAGTTCAAGGATCCCATCCATCTCCAAGGTGGGATTTCATTCATCACTCCACCCCACACCCCTCTGCAAGCCCAGACACTATCCGGTACTAGAAGTGTGAACAATCTATCAACATTAGGAAACAAGAATTGGGATGGGTCCTGCTATGTTACCATGTTTAGTTTGTACTTATCCACTTCCTTATCTTTTTTTGAAACTATCCACTTCCTTATCTTTATGATTGTTTTCACGTAGGTTTCTCCATTAACTAGATTTTTTCTAATGCTATTATTTTTACTACACTGGCCATACAAAAGACTATATAATGATCAATAAAACTTAAGTTCATCTGCTACCATTATTTTTTACTCTTTAAAGGGAATATGATTTGACAATCTAAAAGTCCTCCAAATACACAGTTTAATAATTGTAAAACTTAAACAATGTGTTGTGTGTATTTGTCACTTTCCCTAACCCAATGAAGTCTATTCAAAGTTCTTCAAATTTAAAACTAATGATCTTTTTTCTTTTGAATGTGGATAGGGAAGAGCAAATGATAATCTGAAAGTCCTCTAAATAAGCAAGTTAATAATTGTAGAATTTATAAAATGTGTCATGTGTATTCTGTAATTCCCCTAAATCAATGAAGTCTGAAGGACAAGCAGTTCTGAGATAAAAAAAAAACGAAAATGAAAAGGAGCAATAATTACCCAGAAACTCTTGGTCCCTTTGGCGCCTAGGAGGTTGATTGTTTAAAGCATTAAAAGCATCTGTTATTAGAACAGCTGGACGGACAAAAGATTCTAAAACAGTTCCGTTCAAATGCCTGAAAGGAAAAAGTTAGAGATCATAATATTAGGATCACAGTAGAGTAGAATCATTTAACTGGATAACAAGACTGTTCTAGTTTTACCTTTCTTTACGGTGATTGAAGTCAACAGCGTATATGACATCCTCCCCATCTTTTGTTATCCTCCAGGTGGTACCTCCTAACAGATGACCAGCTACCAGTGGAGCAATCACGATTCCTTCTCCTTTTCCTATAATAAAACAGCAGTTCCATTTACTAATTAGGGGATGTTGTAACTACTTCAAAATGAGTTGGTGGTCAAGACTTGCAACCAAACAAACTATTAAGAAGCAGTTGAATTTTTACTCATCAATGTCATGGGTAACTTTACCTTCTTTTTTTTTTGAAATTGGTAACTTGGTAACTTTACCTTCTTGACAATATGAAGGATGATATTAGATTATACTTGATATAATAAACCACAATACGGACATGAGTTGAACTCGATAAAAGTGGCAACAAGAAAAGAGACCTACCAGACATGTAATGATTTTGAGAGTAGGTTAATCTGGTCACATTTTGGAATGCTGAATCAATGTCATCCAAGGTGAATAAATCAAACTCTGAAACTTGCTGCACAAGAGGAGAGTGTCAATGGACTTACTTCTACACGATCACACACTCAAAAGTAACAAACACAAATGATCTTGTCAGACACTGGACATTTAGTTTCTCAGCAGCCAAATATTGTTCTATAGGTCCTGGAATCCCAATAGAGGCGTGTTCTATTACTTCCACTCTCTTTTTTCCTTCAAAAATTCTGAACCCTGTTAGTATAAGTGAAAAGTTATATCAAATTAAGTGACACTCAAGTTAGTATATTTGTGACTGATAATGGTTAGTCACATTTACCAATCTTATTTCCAGAGTTCTTACTTCTCTAATTTGAAAGGGTTGGCTAGCATTAACGGACATGCTATACCAAGTAAATAGTATCTGAAGCAGTAATATGAATTCCTAGTTTACTATGCAAATAAGGAGAGTGAAAGTTAATTAATCCTTTTTGTCAATGAGTAGGGAAGGATTCATGATAAATTATCCCTATAACACATATTCCAAGTGTCAAACATTATTTTTTCTATAGCTTGACATAATTCATTGCAAAGCTAAACATTTATACACAACATCAATGTCAAGGACCGATGCTCAACATACAGGTGAAATGTTCGATTATATAGCATATAAGCTAAAACACCCCAGAATTTATAGACTAAGGAGTATCAACAGATAACAATTGCATTGAATAATTCATAGATAACGCCAGAGTAAAGCTTCACCTTCCGCGAGAGATACTGATCATACATAGTTAGTAACCCTAGCCTGTACACTGGTTCTGTAGCATAAATAGGAGCAGAAAGACCGAATTGTTTCATGGCATAGGGCAAGGCACCAAGATGAAATGTATCAGAGTGTGAAATCAATACAGCATCCACCGTTGAAGCCACCCTGAACATCAATGCAAGATATATTGTTTCAGCACAGGATAGTTTAAAGCAATCAATAGATGAAGAATCAATCCAATAACAAACTATCTGTTGTCAAATGAACAAGCTAGCAAACGATTTTACACTTGTTTGGCTCCGAGAAGTAGCAAAATTATATACATTGAAGTGAAACGAAATGAAATTGATACTGTGTTTGTTTGTGGAAGACCTGGAAAGGGGTTGAAGAAGAGAAGTATCAAAGTGGTCATTCCAACCACAATCGACGAGGAAATTGAAGCCATCGATGGAGACGAGGTAAGAGAGTGGGTTCTCATTAAATACTCCACACAGTGGCGTCACCTGAACCGACGTTCCCATGTCGCCGACGTCGCTCTCCGCTTCTCTTTGCTTAATCCCACAGTGAGTCGCCGGACTTGGTGAAGAGGGGGGATGTAGCAGGCAGGGGTTTTTGTTTTCTCTCCCTCCTTTTTTTGGTCTTTTACTGTAAGGTATAGGAGATTTGACAAATTATAATGAGGAAAAATCTCAAATGAGAAATAACATAATGATAGAGTAAAGGTTTAGAATTTTAGAAAATAATAAAGAAATTACAAAAATATATAATGTAGAAATTTATCTTCGGTCAGTTTGATTCAATATTTTGTAGACATGTTAAACCGTTATATAATTATTAAGATGTTGGCATATCAATTATTAATCATTATCAGTTTGGTTATCGGTTTAATTGTTAAAATTTAATATTAAAAACTCATAAAAAATCACTTAGAAACAAGGTAACAAACCAAATAAACCATGCACATGAACCTTCGGGGTGACCCAATGGTTTGGGATTGGGACTTCCATGTTGGAGCTCTCAAGTTCGAAACCCTTTGCCAGTGAAAGCAAGGGGTTTGCCTTCTGGATCGAGTTCGTCGCACCGGGCTTGTCTAGTGCGAGTTATCTCTCCTATGTGATTTGCGAGATAATGCATAAAAGCGGGGGTTTTACCCTATGCGCACCAAAGGATAGCGAATGCGGTTTCCCTAGTCATCAAAAAAAAAAAAACATGCACATGAGTTTGTCAGAATGCATCTTACTCAAAAGTAAACATTATCACATTCTAGAATAATCAAAAGTTTGAGACAACCTAAAATAAAAGTATTAAACTAAACTTCTAAGTTCTAAGTCAAGGACTTTATATACCAAATGGTATGAATATAATTATTTAATTTAATATTGGGTTATCGATTAACCTGTTAACAAAAAACTTCAAACCGTTAAGAACCGACAACTCAATAATAAAAAAAAATCAAAATTATTAAAAAAATTGCTAAACCAATAACCCATTACAAATAAATCAATATTTTTTTTCGGTTCGAATTAACGATTTTGAACGACCTTACTTTGAACTATTTGTTACTTCTTTGAAAAGTAGGGCTGGGCATTCGGTATTTCGGTTCGGTTTTATTTTTTTTTCCGGTTTTTTTGGTTTTCGATTCTTGTACAACGTGTACCGAACACCGAATCGAAATAATTCTGTTCAGTTTTTATTATTTCGGTTCGGTTTTTGTTATTTCAGTTC
Organism: Solanum verrucosum; assembly: GCF_900185275.1. Taxonomy (NCBI): domain Eukaryota; kingdom Viridiplantae; phylum Streptophyta; class Magnoliopsida; order Solanales; family Solanaceae; genus Solanum; species Solanum verrucosum. The sequence continues at coordinate 774,703 of NW_026020814.1, forward strand.
GGTTTTTGTTAATTCGGTTTTTCGTTATGGGCCTGCTTAGTGGGCTTTTTAAAATTTTTACTTTTTTTGTTTATTTTATTTATGTTTATTTATTTTTGCTTATTTTACTCTGTTTTTCAAATTATTGTATGATTCAAAATAATAAATTGTCGTTAACATTGAAATTTAGCCTTGTTATAACATTGAAATTTACCGGTCGTTGTTGTGCTACGGCTGCCTGCTGGTCAATTGGCAGCTGCTGGTCGCCAGAACGGTCAACGCTGCTATAGTATGTAGACGACTAGATGTGGGAAGTGGGAACGGTAATTTTTGCCTTTTGGGAAGTGGGTTTGTAAAGTTGAAAAGTTTGAAAAGACAAACTTTTGTTTTTAATTTTAAATTATAATATTTATTTTTAAATATTAATAACTAATATAATATTAATATATATTATAATTTAATATATTTCGATAAACCGAAATACCGAAAATCGAACCGAAATACCAAAAAATACAAAACCATATACCAAATACCGAACCGAAAACCGAAAACCGAAATACCGAAAACCGAATTACCAAGGTAATTCGGTTTTCGGTTTTTCGGTGTTTATGCCCACCCCTATTGAAAAGCACTTATTTGTTAATTATCGAAATGATAATATATGTAATATTATCCATATTTTATTTTATATTAAAAAAAAATCATGTATTTTAATGTGAGAATTATTTAATATTTAGTCACTTGGGGTGTGTTTGGTGCAAAAAAAATCAGTTTTGATTGTCTAGTTGGTTGAAATATTTTTCCAAGAACCTCAAGGAAAATAATTTTTCTAGAGGAAATACGAAAAACAAGTTTCATAATTAACATTCCAAAATTATTATCTCCTCCACAACCTTTTACCGCTCGTTGACTAGGTACCCATGCCACTCCGACACCCATCTCGCACCTCATCTCCAGCCGTATAACATTTTCCTAAATTACATATAACTAGTTTTGAAACAATAATTGCATGTTTGAATTGACTTAAAAATTGGTCAAATTTACTTTCAAGATATTTTTAACTTTTGAGAATGATAAAGTTAAAAATAACTCTAATAAATTTAAAATGACTTTGAAAAAGTTAAAAGCAGTACTCCCCTACTTTATTTTTTTACTTTAAAGTTACTAAAGTTTGACTTTTTAAAAAACTACTATTTTAAAGTTTAACCAAAGAGACTCTAATTCATTTATGAAATATCAATAAGTAAATTAAAAAATTCACTTATTTTTCAAGAAAATGATTAAGATGATAATGATATTCACAAGTCACCGAACATCTTTTCCTCACAAAATAGTTGCATTCAAAATTACATGTCTATGGGACTAATTGTTTGATTAATTCAACGAAATTTGTACGGAATTATTATATTTTATTTAGTTACTATTGGGAAACTAAGGTGGATGTTTATGCTGCCAAAAAGTTGCTCAAAAATATTACTTCAAAACATCCATTAAATATGTACGTTATGTATACCTTTGTGGCTCATAATTCACATGTATTATGTATATCTTAATTGCATACAACAATATGATTTTTCAACTATATTTTACTATTGCCATTGCATACCCTTCAGGGTTACAATCATATGCATACAACAATATTGACATGTAAAGGTCTTCTTTTTTATTGTAGAACTAAAATACTTAGTTACAGAACGTGGAAATCATGCATCTCCTTTTTATTTTTCCTTACTTTCTACCGAGTAGCTATGCACATGTCCGGTAAAAAAGACCGAACCACGAGCCACGAGTCTATTGTAAGACATTAACTGCATTTCTATACAAGGTTACTTCCACAGCTTGAATCAATAACCTCCTAGTCACCTGCATTTCTATACAAGGTTACTTCCGCAGCTTGAATCAATAACCTCCTAGTCACATGACAACAACTTCGCCGGTACCTGTTGAAATTCATATGAACCATACAGCAAGAGAAGAAAATGGTGGTCTATAGTTTCTACCTCTGCCTCCAAAATAGAATTACCAGTTTTCCCTAGAAATCACTGGGAAATGGGAGGAATAAAGACAATGCAACTCCAATAATAGAAATATTAGCGTTTGTAATTGCAACATAAGTCTGAGGCTCGTCGCTGTCTCAAGATTGACAACCTCGTAAATATACGTAAGACATAGGTCCAACAAAAATTGTAAATATCCAACAGATGGGGCTGAATTATACCAAGTAAATTTACAGGTTTGGATGTGCCCTCCCTAGATGTAGCTTTATGGGAAGAACGCAAGAGCTCAGACGTCAGTAAAACGAGTTTTCTCATTTATGTTTGACGGTGATCCTTCCCACAGCTCCGCTAGCTCCTTTCTCATCCATGAAATGACAATTATCGGCCCCAAAGTTGATGGTACCTATTTTAGCCAATATATGAAGTAAATGAGCTTAAGACCAAATTGGATCATGCTTGTTATGGAAGCTGAACTTCTTAAACCAGCATAAGAGGATAATCTCAAGAAATTTTATTTTTTTAACGAGATAATCTCAAGAAGTTTTTACAAAAGACAGTAGTAAACTACTAAAAATTTGTTACAAGTTCTAGTCACATTTAGTTATTTTTTCATTTCTGGAGTTTTAGAGTAAAAATTAGTCACCGACTAGTAAAATTAATATGTGAACAATGAACTGAGTTTACAAACATTTTAAAAATAGGGTGTGAATTGATGTAAGAAATTCACAACAGATTAATCTGTTCATGCAAGCATGAAATATCACTCAAGTCTTAGAGTGGCTCATGCACATCCTGAATAACTAACACTCCCTGGGGACTGGACAATAAACACCAACCCAGTATCTCTTTAAGATATCATATGTGCAATGTAAACTCTTCCTTTAGAAGGCACTAGATCAAGTATTGGGTAGCATGTAAGAGTCTCACATTCACACTGGTTGGACACCACCTCGATGCTTTTGAATTTGATAAGGAAAAAGAAAACAAATTTGCAGAGATATAAACCATTGATCTAAATGCACATTTAGGTAGACCTCCATAGGCACCATCTTAAGAACTTACTAGCATGCAATGTTTAAACCCAAGCTAAGCAATTTAACATTAGCAGTTAAAAATCAAAGTGAGAATACACATCACTTAACCACAGTTAACTGATAATTATAAATGTGTGTCTTAAAGACACTGTCTAGCATTTATTAGTTTAGGGTAAACACCGGGTGCGGGTAAGCTTCTACCCATATATACAACACTATGAGATTGAAGATTAAAAAGACGATAAGAAAAGCCTCTAAAATTATACAGAGGGAAGTTGTCACTTAAACACCTATACAATGTGTAGAAAAGTATACAGACTTGGATAAAAACAAAACATAATAGAAACCTAGGAATCAAGGATCCATGTAAGAGATGGTCCTAATTTGTTAGTATAAGGTTTGGTTGTTACATCTACCTTAAGTCATGTGTTAGTGGTCTTTTTAGTTTGATTAGAGATTTGTAGGATTGTGTCCCCCTTTCTTCTTAGTGGTGGATCGATTACATCGATCTTGTGTAGTTGACTTGGTAGTATAGGACATGTTGGAAGATTTAATTATTTTGAATATGGTAAACTTCAACATCATTTTGGGTATGAATTGGTTTTTTTCGTATTATGTAGTTCTAAACAATTGTTTTAGTTTTTAAATTTGTTTTGTATTCATAAATGTTCTTGTACTGGTGTCACCAAGTCTTGAGGTAGTTTTGACTTTGACTTATTTATTCCACTTTTATAAGAGTTAATTGTTTATTTTATATAAATTTTGCATTAGTTAAATTGTTAATTAGTTAATAAAGAAATAGGGTTCGCCTATGCACCGAGATATTGGCCCATGACCATGCTTACTTCATATTCAAGAGCAAGCATCCTGGCTAACTTGGCTACGTTTATGCACTTACAACACTCGACAATGATTACGTGATTAACCAAGTCTGTACTGCGCCTTCCCTCCCTGAGCCATCGCTTAATGTCAATTTTTCCCCTTCCTTGAAAGGGTAAGACACATGTACTTGGTTTGCTCTATTTCTTTATCTTCCCATGAATCGTATGTTTGTAACAATAGGGACTGAATTTGTCTCCATCGTTGTTATGTAAGAGGAAAAGAGCGAAAAGTTTACTTTTAGGTAGTGGCCTAAGCTCTAAGAAGTGAACATCATGCTACTCAGACTAAATGCTTAACACATGCAAGTCGAACCTTGGTTTTTGGAGTTCGAAAGAGAAGGGGAAGAAGCGGGGTAAAGGAATTAGTCAATGCCGTAATATGTTCTCCACCACCACCACAACCACCGACTCCTCCAACCGTAGGACGTTTTCTTCTCTGCCCTCTCCTCTCCAAAGGCCAAGGGAGACACTGCATCCATTTCCTTCGATAGCCCTTTTGGTTTCCCAAGGATAGCGGTAGCTGGGATAGTGGATGCCCTCATGTCCCAATGGGATTTTTGGATCGTGACAACACTGAGTTTTGGAGAATATCCAGTTTTAGAGAAACCTACTATGTCTTTGAAAAAAATCATTTTGTATCTGAACGACATGATCAAATTTGAGTCGAACAGATATCAAGGATTCATATAACCAACCCAAACTAGTTAGATAAGTTAAAGCATGTATACCTTGATCTAATGGATACCAAATGACCAACACATCTTTACCATGAATTTGAAGGACGGATATGTCACTATGTGTAGACATACCGACGGTTTTGACCGATGAAGAATGTCTTTTAAAAAAAGTAAGCAAAAATAAAGTGTTGCCTTACACCTAATTTTATAAATAAAAAGAAGTAATCACACAATTAAGAGTAAACCTAATCATAACCAAATACTTCAACTATTGTTTCCGGGAGTCAAAAATCAGTGGAGATATAAGCGGGATTGTAAAAGATTTGTGGGCAAATAGGAAGGTGAAATATGCACAACTAGAGGCACGGGGGACAAGAGGTGGTATCATTATCAAGTGGGATAGTAGTATCTAGGAGGGGGAAGTATGTGAAGTAGGGGCTTACAACATCACTTGTAAGTTCACAGGGAAAGCACAAGATTTGGGATGGCATTTTTCAGGTGTCTATGCCCCAAATAGTAGAGAAGAAAGAGAAGAAGTATGGGGAGAGCTGGGGCAGTGAAGGGTCTATTTAATGGACCTTGGGTGGTGGCTGGGGACTTTAATGTAGTGAGATTCCCTTCTGTGAAGAAAAACTGCAACATATTCAACAAGGAGATGGAAGAATTTTCTGAATTTATAAAGGACATGGAACTGCAAGACTTACCTCTTGTAGGTGGCAGATTCACATGGAGGAAAGGAGATGGATATGATATTGCAGCAAGATTAGATAGATTCCTGATATCTGAGGAATGGGAAGTAGCTCTTAGAAAGATCAAACAATCAATCTTACCTAGAGTAACTTCCGACCATAATCCATTGTTGTTGGAATGTGGTAATTGGGAGAGATCAACCTCTAATTTTAAGTTTGAGAATTGGTGGCTGCAAACTAAAGACTTTAAAGAAAGAGTTAAAGAATGGTGAAACTCTGCAATTTATGTGGGAAAACCAGATTATATTTTAGCTTGCAAGCTAAAGTTACTGAAAGTCAAGTTGAAAGAATGGAGTAAAACAGTACATGGCAACCTAGGTATACAAAAACAGAGCATCCTTAACCAGCTGGCTGAACTGGACCAGATACAAGATCAGAGAATCCTATCAGATGATGAGTCCTATTTAAGAGCAGTATTGACAGTGGAGTTTGAAGAAAATGCCAAGAGAGAGGAAGTGGCTTGGAGGCAAAGATCTAGGGCACTGTGGCGCAAAGAAGGGGACATGAATACAAAGTTCTTCCATAGAACTGCTAATTGTCACACGAGGTATAACAACATTGATAAACTGATCATAAATGGGTCCAGTGTGACTGAACCAGCTGAGATCAGAGATGAAGTTACTTCATTCTACCAAAAACTTTACAATGAGACAGAATTCTGGAGACCTCAGTTCAACCCTAGAGGTCAAGCCAGGATAGATGAAGAAGATAATGCAGCTCTGCAAGCCCAATTTGAAGAGCAGGAGATTAAAAACTGTGTGTTCTCATGTGCAGGGGATAAGGCACCAGGCCCTGATGGTTTCACAATGGCCTTTTTCAAACAGTGCTGGGAAGAGATAAAACAGGAAGTGGTAGCTGCCATCCAGAACTTTCATGACCAGGGCTACTTTGAAAAAAGTTTCAATGCCACTTTCATAGCCCTGATCCCCAAGAAGTTTGGAGCATCTGAATTGAAAGATTTCAAGCCAATTAGCTTGATTGGGAGTATCTACAAAATCATATCAAAGATTTTAACAGAGAGACTCAAGAAAGTTATGTCAAAACTAGTGGATGAACAACAAATGACATTCATAAAGGGCAGGCAAATTATGGATGCAATACTGGTGGCTAACGAATGTGTGGACATGAGATACAGATCCAAAGCTCCAGGAATTCTATGCAAGCTAGACATAGAAAAAGCTTATGATCATTTGAATTGGGAACATATGTGGAGAACATTAAAGAGGAAGGGGTTTGGCAACACATGGATAAAATCAGTGTTATCAAAGGCGCGCTTAAGCCCTGAAGCGAGGCTCAAAACGTGTTGAGCGCTTCGCCTCGCTTTATGTGCGCTTCAGTGTCATCATCAAGGTTCTAAGGCGAACGTTTCCTTGCCAATGAACCTCGTATGAAAAAAGTGACACTAAATAATTGATATTTCACTTTATTATAATTATTTTTCAATTTCTTGGTCATATATTAGTCATTCATGTTCATAATTATTAGTCTTGGACTAAACATATATATTTGTATTCTTTTCTCCCTTTGCGCCTTTTTTCATTAAAGCCCACGCTTTATTTGCGCTTTGCGCTTAAAATCCTCACGAACCTTAGAACTTTTTTGCGCTTTTCGCCTTTGATAACACTGGATAAAATGGATGAGGTTCTGCATAACTACAGTAAAGTTTTCAGTTTTGATAAATGGCTCGCCAACTAGCTTCTTTTCCTCTGAGAGAGGGTTGAGACAAGGAGACCCCCTGTCTCCTTTTCTCTTCATTTTGGCCATGGAAGGTTTAAGTGACATGCTAAAGAGTGCTCAGGTGAATAACAGAATCAGGGGCTTCACTGTGAATGAAGGAAACTCTCTGGGAGTGTCTATTTCCCATTTACAATATGCTGATGACACCTTGGTATTTTGTGAAGCAGAGAAGGAACAACTAAAACACCTAAGGGTTATCATCATCCTATTTGAAGCAGTTTCTGGACTTCATATAAATTGGGAAAAGAGTTTTATCTATCCTGTGAATGAAGTTCCAGAAATCAGTACTTTGGCAAACATTTTAGGTGGTAAGATAGGAGAGCTTCCCACCACCTATCTTGGAATGCCATTGGGAGCTAAGAGTAAGTCCGTGAACATATGGAACTTTGTGGTGGAAAGGTGTGAAAAAAAGCTAGTTAACTGGAGAAGTCAATATTTATCTTTGGGTGGCAGAGTCACACTGATCAATAGTGTTCTTGATGCCATGCCAATTTACATGATGTCCCTTTTCCCCATTCATGGAAAGATCATCAAAAAGTTGGATGCTATCAGGAGAAACTTTCTTTGGCAAGGTAATGGTGAAGGGGAGAAGAAACACCATTTGGTTAAGTGGGAGGTTGTCATAACATCCAAAAAAGAGGGAGGTTTAGGAATTAAGAATCTGAAAGCACAAAACAAGAGCCTTCTGTTAAAATGGCTATGGAGCCTGGCAGCAGATAAGCAGGGCCTATGGAAGAAAATCATCATTGCAAGATATGGTAGGGAAGGACCATGGACTACTCAGGCAGTTAAAACTCCTTATGAAAGGGGACTATGGAGGACTATCAGAAATCAGTGGCCAAAAATGTGGGGCAATTCTATGATCAAAGTGGGTAATAGCAGAAAGACCATGTTCTGGAATGATATATGGGTGGGGCAAACACCTCTGAGGCAACAGTTTCCAGACATTTACAATCTCAATCAACAGAAGATAGCTACTATCTCAGAGGTCAAAAATGCACAAGGTTGGAATCTGTCCTTCAGAAGACTCCTCAATGACTGGGAAGTGGAAAGAATCAGTTCTACAGTACCTTAGAACAAGCTAAGAGTCTCAATTTTGAGGAAGACAAACTGTTATGGAGTTTGGACAAAGATGGCAAGTTCAGGGTGAAAGCAGCCTACAAGATGCTGAATATCTCAACAGAAACCAAGGAATGGTGGCCATGGAAGATGATCTAGAAAGGGAAGATACCTCATAATGTGGCCTGTTTCACTTGGCTAGTTGCAAGTCAAGCAGTTCTGACCCAGGACAACCTTATGAAATGGGGTAGGCAGTTATGCTCCAGAATAGAGACAGTAAATCATCTTTTTCAGCATTGTAAAGTGACTGGAAAATTATGGCAATGGTTCATTAATCTGAGGGGTATTAGATGGGCCATGCCAAGGCATACTTCAGAAGTACTAGCATGCTGGAATAGAGATGGAAATCAGTCAGAACACAAGGAGAGATGGAAAATTGTCCCTGCTTGCATCTGGTGGACAATCTGGAAGGAGAGAAACCAGAGATGTTTTGAGAACAGGAGCATTCCCTTCCAAAGTATAAAGATGAATTGTTTAGCAACATTTTACTTTTGGTGTATCCATTCTATACCGAAGGATATAGGGGAAATTACCCTATTTTTAGACAGTTTATAAGGGATATAGGAGATAGATTTTGTTTTGGGTTGTCCTTTCATACTTTTGATGTAACTATGTAGGAGCACGCTATTGGTGTACTCCTTTTGTTTATAATACCAGTTAATTTTCTCAAAAAAAAGACTTCAAACTTACCTAAAAGTCACGAAGGTCTTAGCGTCAGGAAATGACAACTTGCATTACAAAGGACTATGTGTCTAAAGACCTAGGAACTTGACCAAAAGTATTATAGGAAACTACCAACAATATAAGAAGGTGAAGCATTTAAAGAGTATAAAAAAAAATAACTAAAAGGCCACGAAAACATTTGGTAAAACCTAAGGTTAAGGCTTAGTCAAGTTGTACCATTAGAGACCCAAGAATGAGAGAGGGAAATATATCTACTAGCAGAGAGAGAAGAGAGTTGAACAATTGAACCGAGTATATTAAACACGATGTCTAACAAGGTGTAGCGGGAGATGGTAAGATCAAAGGACTTGAATGTGCTACTCAATAAATCATTCATCACAAGTAAGAGAATAGTTTTATAAATCTTAATGTATCAGTGGTAGATGGAAACCTCACATAACATAGTTAGGTTTGACAGAGTAAAAGATGTTATTAGAATATGAGAATAAGAAACCTATGGTCCATGATATCCCTATTGAGATATGGAAGTAATTGGAAAAGTAGGAGGAATATGACTAACAAACTATTCGAAGTTATGTAAGTAGTGAAAAGATGTCAAATAAGTAGACAAAGAATACCTTATAAAGTTCTAACATATATAAACAAAGAAACTAATTGAAAGTTGTGCAGAACTCTATGAACTTAAGGTTTCGTTTGGAAGGATGAATTAGAAAAAATAATGCATGCATTAGCTTTGTATACTATTAATATTTTGTTTGGCATACTTTTTCAATCTATGTATAACTAATGCACGCTCTATTTGGTATTATGTTATGAATAACTAATACATGAAAAATCATAATATTAGCAATGCAAGAGATTTTAATGCATGCATTAGCATAGTTAAAGACACAATTGTTTCTCAAAACTTTTTCCTACATCATATCCACTGTATTTGTGGTGTAAACAATTATTTTATTTTAGAAATTATACAATGCATGCTATTTTTAATACATCAAAAACCAAACATTGCATAAGAATTAATCATACCATAACTAATACCAACATTACTAATACACCGTATTCAACATTATTCTTATATACCCTACCAAACAACCCCTTGAACATATGAATCGTAAGATTGAAACATTGGAAAAGATTGAAAGTCTAAAGTTAGGTATATTACTTTGCAATAGAGAAGCAACTTGATTTTATGCCAAGTATATCAACACAACAACTATATTTTTGCTAGGAAGATATATGAAAGTTGACCGGAAAAGAAATAAGAATCTCCACATCATTTATTGACCAAGCGATAACATATGATAAAGACTATTAAACAGTGTTGTAAAAAGTTCTATAGCTAGTGCACAGGCAAAACAGAATTCTATTATATATAAATCCATAAAGGAACACGTGTGAAAGAGCAATCACATATGTGGGAATAATGCCCTAAATATAAAAGTATTTCCACTAAACGTGGGTTTATACCAGAGACCTGCCTTGAGCTGATACGCATTTACTCCTGTACAAATGAACCAACCAACAATATAAAGAATGATGTTCCATGATGTACACTATTTGCTGGTGATATTGAGTCAAACGATGAAACTATCAAGGGAGTTAACTAAATGGTGGAAATATAGAGAGACACTCAAGAGACCAAGGACTTTAGGATAGGTAGTAGTGCAACAAATATATGCACTACAAGACTTGGCTCTAATGAGGAGAATGAAAATTGCTAGAATAGAATAGGAAAACACAATCCTACACAAACTAGGAATAGTTTATAGTCTCTTATTTGGTAAGGAATTGTATTATATAGTGTCTATAAATAGGGTTCTCTATGTAATTATTACAACAACAATTCAATAATATTCTTTTCCTATATTTCTCACATGGTATCAGAGCAATTGTGAGAGAAAAACAATCGCACAGTTTTTTTTTTTCCGGTATCCTAGTGGCTGTCCAGGTATTTAATATTTTCCGTCACTGTTTTTCAAAAAAAACTAACATCACCACTAGCTGAGGAACTTCCCGGCGAGCAAACCCCAATCATCCCCGCTGGAAACCAGTGCTACACGCGCCGTCACGCGCCGCCGGAAGAATTTCTCCGGCGAGTTGACAGATCCACGCGCCGGCGCGTGAGACCTGTTCCGGCCAATTTTTCGACCAATTTTTTTTTTCATTGCGGTCGCCTCTCCATTCCGAGGCAGACTGTATATTTATTTTCTTATTCCGACCAGTTTCGGGCAGTCAGACCTAATTTCCGGCGACTGCACCCTTTTTTTTCCAGATTCTGACCAGGACCAGCCTTATTTTTTATTTTTATTTTTTTTCCTCTCTCTAAATTCATAATATGTCTTTAGGGATTGATATTTTTGGCTCCAAGAATATAGGTAGTTCAAGTGCTATGATCACTTCAGAACCATTAATGGGAAGCTCAAACTATTTAGCCTGGGCTTCCTCGGTTGAGTTATGGTGCAAGGGGCAAGGCGTTCATGATCACTTAACCAACAATACTTGTGTGGTAGATGAAAAGGCAAAGGCTAGTGAGACAGATAATAACGTCAAAGCACAATGGGAGAAGGTTGATGCTCAATTATGTAGTCTCCTATGGCGATCTATCGATTCCAAGTTGATGCCCTTGTTTCGCTCATCCCAAACATGTTATTCAGTTTGGGAAAAGGCTCGTGCTTTATATACTAATGATATATCTCGATTCTATGATGTGATATCTAGAATGACTAGCTTAAAGAAACAAGAATCCGATATGTCTACTTACTTGGGTCAGGTACAATCAGTCATGGAGGAATTTGACACGTTGATGCCAATCACTAAAAATGTGGACAAACAACAAGAACACAGACAGACGTTGTTTCTAGTTCTTACACTTGCTGGACTCTCTACTGACCATGATTCAGTGCGTGATCAGATTTTAGCTAGTCCTACAATTCCTACAGTTGATGAATTATTCTCTCGTCTACTTCGTATTGCTGCGCCTCCTAGCCACAAAGTAGTTTCATCACCGACCTTTGATTCCTCTGCTCTCGCATCTCAAACTATAGAAAAACGAGTATATCAATCTATGGAGAATCGACGAGGAGGAGGTCGTCTTGGAAAACCTCGATCCAAGTGTAGTTATTGTCATAAGTCTGGACACACTCGTGACATATGTCATAATTTGCATGGTCCACCACCCAGTTATGATCCTGCTACTCTAAAGGAATATAATGAGTTCCTTCGTAATCGTGCAAGTAAGCATACATCTTCACAAGAAGCATTTGTTGCTCCGCCTGATCGACCATCCCATAATGCTCATATTGCTCAATCAGAATATGATGAGTTCCTTCAATATCGAGGAAGTAAGCAAATGTCTCCACAAGTAGCTTCGGTTGTTCAACATGATGTTGCGGGTAATTCTTTTGCGTGTGTTTCACAGTCTAATACTCATGGATCATGGGTCATGGACTCGGGCGCTTCTGATCATGTTTCTGGTAACAAATCACTTCTGTCAGATATTGTTTATTCACAATCTCTTCCTGCTATTACTTTGGCCAATGGGATACAAACAAAACCAAAAGGGGTTGGAAAAGCCACACCCTTATCTTCTGTCACTCTAGACTCTGTTCTTTATGTCCCTGGTTCCCCTTTTAATCTAGCATCTGTTAGTCGTTTGACACGTGCCCTACATTGTGGCATAACCTTTTTTGGTGATTTTTTTCTCATGCAGGACCGCAGTACGGGACAGACGATTGGCACAGGACATGAATCACAAGGCCTTTACTATCTTACCTCTTCAAATTCCTTCACAGCATGCTCTGTTACAGATCCTCCGGACCTCATTCACAAACGTTTGGGACATCCGAGTCTATCTAAACTGCAACAGATGGTGCCTAGTTTATCTAGTTTGTCCAAATTAGATTGTGAGTCGTGTCAACTTGGGAAACACACTCGTGCCACATTTTCACGTGGTACTGAGGGTCGTTCAGAGTCTAATTTTTTCATTAGTTCATTCTGATGTTTGGGGTCCTAGTAGAGTTAGTTCCACCTTAGGATTTCGTTATTTTGTTAGTTTCATTGATGATTATTCGAGATGTACTTGGGTTTTCTTAATGAAAGATCGTTCTGAGTTATTTTCTATATTCAAAAGTTTCTTTGCTGAAATAAAAAATCAATTTGGTGTTTCTATTCGTACTTTTCGTAGTGATAATGCCTTAGAATATTTATCATCCCAGTTTCAGGAGTTTATGTCTCACCAAGGAATTATTCACCAAACATCTTGTCCATACACTCCTCAACAAAATGGTGTAGCGGAAAGAAAGAATAGGCATCTCATTGAGACTGCTCGCACTCTCCTCATTGAATCCCATGTTCCGTTGCGTTTTTGGGGTGATGCAGTCCTTTCATCTTGCTATTTAATTAATAGAATGCCCTCATCTTCTATTTCGAATCAGGTTCCACATTCCATACTTTATCCACAGTCACATCTTTATTCTATCCCTCCTCGTGTATTTGGGAGCACATGCTTTGTTCATAACTTAGCCCCAAGAAAAGATAAATTAGCCCCTCGTGCTCTTAAATGTGTCTTTCTTGGTTACTCTCGAGTTCAAAAAGGGTATCGTTGCTATTCACATGATCTCCGCCGATATTTTATGTCTGCCGATGTAACATTCTTTGAATCTCAACCTTACTACACATCTTCTGATCATCTTGATATCTCTGAGGTCTTACCCATACCTCAGGTCTTACCTGTACCGACTTTTGAGGGACCTACGGTATCTTCTCTATCTCCAGTTATAGTGCCACCACTCCTAACTTATCATCGACGTCCTCGTCCAGCAATAGTCTCAAATGATTCATGTCATGCGCCGGACCCTGCTCCTACTGTGGCCTTGCCCCCTGCTAGCCAATCGATTGCACTTCAAAAAGGTATACGATCTACTCGAAATACTAATCCCCATTATACTTTCTTGAGTTATCATCGTTTATCTTCACCCCATTATGCCTTTGTATCATCTTTGTCCTCTATTTCCATCCCTAAGACTACAGGAGAAGCACTTTCTCATTCTGGATGGAGGCAGGCTATGATTGATGAGATGTCTGCTTTACATTCGAGTGGTACTTGGGAGCTTGTTTCCCTTCCTACAGGTAAGTCTACTGTTGGTTGTCGTTGGGTTTATGCGGTCAAAATTGGTCCAGATGGTCAAGTCGATCGGCTTAAGGCTCGCCTTGTTGCTAAAGGGTATACTCAGATATTTGGGCTAGATTATAGTGACACTTTCGCTCCTGTGGCCAAAATAGCATCAGTCCGTCTTTTTCTATCTATGGCGGCCGTTCGTCATTGGCCTCTTCATCAGTTGGACATTAAGAATGCTTTTCTGCATGGTGATCTTGAGGAAGAAGTCTATATGGAGCAACCACCTGGTTTTGTTGCTCAGGGGGAGTCTAGAAGCCTTGTATGTCGATTGCGTCGGTCACTATATGGTCTAAAACAGTCTCCTCGAGCTTGGTTTGGAAAGTTCAGCACAGTAATTCAAAAGTTTGGCATGACTCGTAGTGGCGCTGATCACTCTGTGTTTTATCGGCATTCAACACCAAATCTGTGTATTTATTTGGTTGTTTACGTTGATGATATCGTTATCACCGGCAATGATCAAGTTGGTATCGCTAATTTGAAGCAGTATCTCTTTCAGCATTTCCAAACTAAAGACCTTGGCAGATTGAAGTATTTTCTTGGTATTGAGGTTGCTCAGTCTAGATCAGGTATTGTTATTTCTCAACGCAAGTATGCTTTAGACATTCTTGAGGAGACAGGAATGATGGGATGTAAACCCATTGACACTCCTATGGATCCGAATGTTAAACTCCTTCCAGGACAGGGGGAGCAACTCAGTAATCCTGAAAGGTATAGACGGTTGGTTGGAAAGTTGAATTACCTCACTGTGACTAGACCGGACATCTCTTTTCCTGTGAGTGTTGTAAGTCAGTTTATGACTTCTCCTTGTGATAGTCATTGGGATGCAGTTGTTCGTATTCTGCGATATATAAAGTCAGCTCCTGGTAAAGGACTACTCTTCGAGGATCAAGGCCATGAGCATATCACCGGATATACAGACGCTGATTGGGCAGGATCACCCTTTGATAGACGTTCTACATCCGGATATTGTGTCTTAGTTGGAGGTAATTTGGTGTCATGGAAGAGTAAGAAACAAAGTGTGGTTGCTCGATCCAGTGCAGAAGCAGAATATCGAGCAATGGATGTAGCAACTTGTGAGCTAGTTTGGATCAAACAGTTGCTTGGAGAACTGAAGTTTGGAGAAACCGGTCATATGGAACTTGTGTGTGATAATCAAGCGGCCCTTCATATCGCATCAAATCCAGTGTTTCATGAGAGGACTAAGCACATTGAGATTGATTGTCACTTTGTAAGAGAAAAGATACTCTCAGGAGATATTGTTACCAAATTTGTGAAGTCAAATGATCAACTTGCAGATATCTTCACCAAGTCTCTTACCGGTCCTCGTATTAATTACATTTGTAACAAGCTAGGTACATATAATTTGTATGCACCAGCTTGAGGGGGAGTGTTAGAATAGAATAGGAAAACACAATCCTACACAAACTAGGAATAGTTTATAGTCTCCTATTTGGTAAGGAATTGTATTATATAGTGTCTATAAATAGGGTTCTCTATGTAATTATTACAACAACAATTCAATAATATTCTTTTCCTATATTTCTCACAAAAATGATATGAGATCAGTGGAACTGCAGTGCCTAAAAGTTGATGATAACTATGATATCTAAGCTCAGACTTTTACGAGAATGGCATGACAATGAAGATGCAATACATAGAATTAAAATATGATGATTTAAATGGAAGACTGTTATGAAAGTGTTATGCAGTAGAAAGATACCTTTTTTTTGAAACTGTAGAAAGATACCTTACAAAGAGAAAGGCAAATTGTACATATTAGTTATGAGACTAGAATGACTTATGGGAGTGAATTGTGAATGTTGAGGCTCATCATTTACCCACGATATGAATGTCATAGAAATGTGGATGCCAAACTAGATGTTCTGGCATATAGTTAGACAATATTAGAAATGGCCACATCCGACAAAGGGTGAAGGTAGCACATGTATAGGATAAAATAAGAGAAAGGCTTGCATTATCAACAAAAAGAAGAAGAAAAAGGCCTTGAGATAATTTGGTATGTCCCACCTCCCGATGAACCCTCAGTAGATGCGACGATATGATGACTAAAGTGATTAAAAGAAAGGGATGGGTAGACCTAAACAGATGGAGAGAATTTTTCTTGATATACCTATACTATCCCGGAATCAATGCGGACATAGCTAAGAACCCAAAGGGTAGCGGCTGCGGGTTTCCCTTGTCATCAAAAAAAAAAAAATCAATGCAGACATAGCTAAGAACATAATAAGATGGAAGAAAAGGTCCCATCTAGGTGATACCAACTAGTTTGGATAAGCCTTTGTTATTGCTTATACTCATATCGGCTTGGCAAGCGACGGGTCACGAGAGTCTTCTTATTATGATCAGATACATGTAGGGTCGTTTACAACAAGTATGAAACTAAGAAAATCTCTAGTTTTTAAAATAATTACTTCATATCACGAAATGGTGTGCCTTTATTTCTCAGTCCAACACTAACACACCCGTAGGGACCATGGTTTTGTGTACTTAGCAGGCACTTCAAAACCCACAAATAAAGAAGACTTGCAGCAGTAATTGGGAAGGGGTGTTGAGCTTCATGCAAAAATAACATACCAAGTATAGAAGTGCTGGTTGTGGCGAGTGAGTCAAAATACCAGCTGCTAAGGCAGTAACCAGTCCAAGGGAATATCCTGCTAGCGCATACCATATGTAAAACCCCTTTGGGGATGATATCTCCTCCTTTGGAGGCGGTATATCCATGATGTTTTCAGAGTCCTTGCTCTTTCTATGGTCAAAACAGAGAACCAATGCTAAAAGCATCGAAGGAATAGCCTGAAAACACATAAAACAAATGAAAGCTTAGTCCACGTCAAACTATTTAGCGGATTTATGGAAGTATCGCATCGTGAAGGACTAATCACAAACAAGAGAATCTGTGGAGATCTTTACTGTATTCACTTAACACTCAATAAATGGAAATACATATCAGGATTCATGTGTATATGCATTATGCGGTTAGCCATAGATACTTAACATTGAATATTAGAGACTTATCTTTGGAACAATTGCCGACAGAATCGCACAAAATTTCAAAAATTGGGAAAAAGAAAAGTTTTTTAGGGTTTTTCCATGTTAAGCATGGCTCACTTTTTGCTCACCGTCAGTATAAAGTGTCTTTGCACAAACACAATTATTACCAGATAAACCTGCAATATGTGTTTGGTGGTGAAGGTTCCATGGAAAAAGTAGGATTAGGGAGAAAATTTTGTATTGATCTTATCCTAAGTTATATGACAGAATTTTCACTTGGGGGTGATAATAACTATATAACTTTCACAATTTAAAAATTAATTACTTACTCAGATTTAAAACTTCCATATGACATACTCGTTACTAGATCAAATTTACAAACTTCTACCTTCATACTTTTCATTACTAGAAAATGTAACATATAAGCCTAATTAATCGATCAAACTATGTCAACATTAAATGTATATCATAGACCATAGGAAAAAGTGAGTATTTTCTTTTTTGATACATTCTTTCTTCTGTATCCTTTCGGACCCTTCCGGGAACATGTGAAATAACATATATCGCATTTGCATATATTACCTAATCAAACAATGCATTTGCATAAATAAAACAGCAAAAACTGTCTTGAGGTCTTTTATTGATCCAACCCAAAATAATAAACAGAAAAGCAAAAGAAATAGGGAAGAGTACAGAAATTCATTTACTAATTAATAATAACCAAGAAAACAAGAAAAGATAGAGACTATGAGGAAGAAGGTAAATATAGCCAACAACACTAAGAAATGGGTCCAAATTTGCCACCTCAAAGCTGTGATGAAAGCCCTACCAGAAACACAGATCATCAATCATGATCTCTTGTTTACGCCCAAAAGATCCACTTAACTAACAGAAAAATATATGAAATTCCCAGTGCCTACGCAGCTACCAATCATATGCATCCCACTTCCTTGATAAGCCTTTGGGTAAGCACAATATCCCATAGCTTACCCTAACATGAAAAAGGTCCATCTGTTCATCATACAAGCCTACACATCTAGAATTTCTGTAACTGAAATGCATGGTTTGACTACTCACAATTGTCTTCTCTTCCCTTCTACTTTAATACTACATTCTTGAGAGAGTGAAAAAGAGCTATTACTGTCAGAATATGAAACCTAGTGCCTATATATGGTTCAATTACACACAACTGCTGATATCCTTTAACATAGATTTTACAGGAATTCCAAACATCATTATTTATTTATTTTTATGACAAGGGAAACCCGCAGCCGCTACCCTTTGGGTGCGCACAGGGTAAAAACCCCGCTCCTATGCAGTAGCTCGCAAACCACACAGGAGAGGTAACATGCACTAGGCAAGCGCGGTGCTAACAAAAAGAGTATAAAAGGAGACATTCGTAGACCATTTTACTTATTTCACAAATAGGAAAATGTATTTACCATGTCACCAAGACCCAGCATCATGAAATCAACAGCAGCATATCCAGGCACTACACCACCCAGTAAATTTCTGGGGAACACAATCTTGACAGGCAACTCGAGTTTTTTGGTTATCAACTGCAATCCAGGAAGGCTCAATCTATTCGCCACTATGTGTACAGGATTGGATGATTGCTGGGTTGCTACAGACACCATGACATTTGCGCCAAAGAATCTCTCGGAATAGAAAACCCAGAATATATCATATACAAACAAGCAGCCAAGGAGCATTGCACAAACCTTAATGTTAGGAAGGCGAACATGGCTCACAAAAGCAATACAAAGAGAGATGCCCAGCAAATTATTCAGTATCCAATGCCCAGAGACAAGCCATGCTATAACCGTGCCAATGCATAGCAACGTCAAAAGGCCTTGGATCCTAGTAAATGGCTTCGAACAACATCGAGATACAAAAGGGTCAGCTAAGCCAAACCGGGACTTGATTTGGGCAATATAAGGGAATAGGCAAAAGTAAAGAGATGATGCTGAGGCAACTGCAGTAAACACAGTGAGGATCTGTGAGACAGAAGAGAACAAATAGAACATCATAAGCAAGCTGCAAGAGCTCACTACCGGGATCATAAGAGCCTGAGACCTGTCTAAGGTAATTGATGCTTCAGACCAATCACGATTTCTCTCCATTTCTTTGCCATAGTTTAAAGCCCGGAACGCAGATGCAAATGACACAGCTATGGCAGTCAGAATAAGAGCGATGGGTGCTGGTTCAAGCAAATACACTAACTTCCATAAAGACTCCATTCTTAACAAAGTTGTACACTTTTCCTAGTGCTGCCTATAAACACTTCCTTTCAGAAGTATAATAAGGTTAAAAATCAAACACCGCTTCTTATTTCATAAACTCCCAGATTTTGCTTTTCGAAAGATGCTTAAGGTCTCCAAACACCTCGTTCACCTACTGTTTTCTCTACTTCTTTTCCTTCCACTATATAGAAGTTGCTCCTTTACCTTGACCAATCGTCACTGCAATTCAAATAAACCTGAAAGGACAAAGAACTAAACTGTTGAATTTTTTTTGGTAGTAATAATTCACACATACTCTTTACCTTGATCAATCAACAACAACAACATACCCAGCGACCAGCGTAATCCCACAAAGTGGAGTCTGGGGAGGGTAGAGTTTACACAAACCTTACCCCTTCCTCAAAGGTTGAGAGGCTTGAGAAAAAAAAAGCAACTGAAGTACAAGAAACAGCATCTAATTTACATTGATCAATCGTCCTTCAATTTTTATTTTTATTTTATGAAAATGCTTATTCATGTAGCTTCATCAACAAGATGAAATTAACTTTATCTAATAACAAGCAATCGGTACCGACAACTCCACGTTCCATTACATCGACAAAGCCGTATTCTACCCAATCAACTAAAGGCGAAGAACACTCAACAACAAACGATCTCGATGATGATGATAACGAAAATGAATGAATTATATCACACGAAAATATGCAAATTGGGGGTTTTTTAACAGTGAATTTACGAGATCTTTCTAATGTTGGACTTACTTGATGAACTTGCCGGAACTCGTCTTTGTCCCACGCCTCGACGATTGTTTATCGAACGTTTCAACAGAGAAGAGAAGACAACTGTGATCTCTGGAGATTCAGTGTATCAGTGGGAGTTGCTATAGAATGAAAGGGAATATCGCCCCCATTTTGTTTTTGTGTTGGTAACAAATTACGTAAGTATTAAGGAGCGTTTGGGAATTGGGAATGAATTTTTTTTGCTTGAGGTCAATTTTGAAAAGAACTTTTTCCTATAAAATTTTCAAAAAAGTTTTTTGTTTAAGAATTTAAAAAAATAATAACGATAACAATATTTTCACGTTAAAACACTCATAAAAAATATAAAAATAATTTTAATTATTTTCATAGCTAAACATAATTCTAGTTTTCAGGTATTATTTTTTTTACTTTAAAAATGAAATTATTTTTCCTATTTTTCAATGAAACATAGTTAAAAGGCCAACTAAATTTAATGTTTTTGTCTCATATTAATTTTAAGATGGATTATTAAAAGGTAGAAATTTAAAATGAAATTATTTTAAGGGTGAAATTTTTTAAAATTGAATTTGAATAATAACAACAATAGAACAAGATCTTTCACTAAGAAAAAATAAAATACATGAAAAACTTTAGAAAAAAAAATCAATATATATACACACATTATTATTTGTTTTTTCTATTTTTTAATGCATGCAAAACACATATTAGCTATTAAAACTTTAATCATTGTTAACATGTGATCAATCATATATGAAAGCAATTGAAAGGATGTTAAGTGAATTTGATACACTTGTTATTATATTGACAAGTTGATTATGGAAGTTTGTTCGAGACATAGAAATTTATGTTTCAAATTTAAATTTAGTTGGAGTAGATTTGAGTTCTAAAATTTTAAAAATAAAATTATTTTTGCCATTAACTTGGAAATTCACATAGCTGAAATTATATCAATCAATTTTTACATTTAGTTCAAGAATTCTGTCATATAAAGTCACTTAAGTGCATATTTGAAAAATAAAAATAGTGTTAAATAGATTTGTTAGATTTATAGTGTTTTACGATAAATTGGATTGTATTTTGTTCTTCATGATATGTGAAATTTATATTTCAAATTAGAGTTTATTTAGAGGATATTTGAGTGCTCAATCATTTGTCGAATTGTTGAGATTCAAAATATAAATTATTATTTTTTGTCTAGACACATATAACTGAAGTTTCGTTTTATATGTATTCTAATCAAGTATGAATAAAATACAATCACACATGAAAAAATATTCAGACACAGATGACAAGAAATTTAATCAATTTTCACATGTATCTTCATAAAAATGGTCAATACATTTGTAAATCATACTAAATATCTTACGAAAACTAATGAGACTTCATCAAAATAGTTGGTTGTTAAGTAGTTAAGAGGTGGTTAGGATGATTAAGGGTAGTATAGTCTTTTCTCTTAAAGTTGTTATAACTAATCCTTTCAATAGTTAGTTACATAAACAACTATAAATACATGTTCATGTAATTGTACAAGTTAGCCTTTTGAGCTCATAAATGGATTTCTTCTTTCTTCTCTTCTAGCAGTTTCTAGTAGCTTCTGTAAATCGTGTCTACGTTCATGGTATCAGAGCTATACACAGTGACGAGCTGTGATAGGCGTTTAGGTTGAAGAATCAGAGAGTTGCTTTGTCGATTCACAGATTCGAATCAGAGAATTGCTTTATCAATTCACAGATTTATCAGATTCTCGGTTGATCTGCAGATTGGAGTTCAAGTCTGTTATTAACTGAGTTTGATTCTTATTCCGCAACAATTTTTTGATTACTATGTCTCCAGATCGAGTAGCTGAAGAACTAAATCAAGGTATTAACAATGGAAAAATTGTTGGTTCTGGTTCCTTCGTTTTGCCCTCTAATACAGTCTCATCATCTCAAGGTATTGATTACAATCATCCTCTGTTTCTTAGTCCTACTGATGTGAGTGGTGTTAGCCTTATCTCTTTTCAATTACTTGGCATTGAGAATTATACATTGTGGAATCGATCTATTACACTAGCTCTATTGGGAAGAAATAAAATAGGATTGGTGGATGGATCCTGTAGAAAGGAAGTTTATGGTGAAGAACTGTGGGGGCAATGGGAGAGGGTAAATGCAATTGTGTTATCTTGGTTAATGAACTCAGTCTCTAAGAGTCTTCTTAGTGGTGTTGCTTTTGCTTCGAGTGCTTTGCAAGTCTGGAATGACTTGAAAGAGAGATTTGATAGAGTAGATGGCTCTAGAACCTATAGTCTTCACAAAGACATTGTAACAATACAACAAGGCACTAATTCAATTTCTGAGTATTATACAAGACTTAAAACCTTGTGGGATGAGTCTGAACTTTTAGTGCCTGCACCTTGTTGCAACTATGATAAATCGAAAGGATTTGTGGCTCACATGAATAGGCAGAAGTTGTATCAGTTTTTGATGGGGTTACATGAGTCCTTTCAACAAGCCAGAAGTCAGATTCTGATGCTAAATCCTCTACCTACTATTAATCATGCTTATGCTATGATAGTAGGAGATGAAAGCCAAAAAGCAGTGATGTCTCACAGCAATAGCATGGGAATGAACACAGTTAGTGCTGACTCTGTGGCTATGTATTCTAAATCTGCATCCACCTCAGGTGTAAATCAGAGATTCAAAAGGAACTCAGTCTTGATTTGTGACTTTTGTAAGTGTAAAGGTCATAGCAAGGAGTATTGCTACAAGATAGTAGGGTATCCACCTGACTTCAAGTCAAAAAGGAAGCCACAAGGAAATGCATCAGATGGTACTCCTGATCAGGTTCACTTCTCCTATGGTATGAATACAAATGTGCAGGTACCAGGATGGGGAAGAAAAACTGATAGCTCTCAGAGTGATCATGGTGTACCAGGTCCTTCCAATTCTTCTAAGTTGCTGAGTCAAGCTGAACAGGATGTGAAGCAGTTGTTGAAGGGTCGCACTTTCACAAAGGATCAATATGATCACATTCTCAAAGGTTTTCAGCACAAGACAGACATTGCTTCATTGGATTGTAATGCTACACCTGCTGCTGCTCATACTGCAGGTAAATCATTACATGTTCCTGATATTAACAGAGTGTGGATTGTAGATACTGGTGCTACTAACCATATGGTATCTGATTTAGATATGTTTATCAAAGGCACTGTTTCGAAGTTAGAAGTTCCTAAGGTTGTGTACTTACCTAATGGAGATAGTACTCATGTGACACATGTAGGCTCATGTGCATTAAGAGATAATGGTATTATTTCCAATGTGTTGTATCTACCTGACTTCCAATACAATTTGTTGTCTGTCAGCAAATTAACAAAGGAGCTAGACTGCTCAGTTACTTTCTTCCCTAACTGCTGTGTTTTCCAGGAGCTTTACAGTGGAAAGGTGAAGCAAATTGGTGAAGAAACAGGTTGTCTGTATACTCAGAAGCATGTCAGTAATCAAAGAGATATAGCTTTAAGTGTGTCTCAAGTTTCTACAGATATGGAGTTGTGGTATCAACGGCTAGGACATGTCTCCTCTGGTGTTCTTGCTAGAATGTTTTCTATGAATAAAGAAAGCCAGTGTAAGGTGTCTAAGTGTTTAGTTTGTCCTTATGCTAAGCAAACTAGACTTAGTTTTCCTACTAGCAGTATCAAAAGTTGTGACTGTTTTGAGTTGATTCATGTAGACCTTTGGGGTCCATATAACACAACTACTTTTGATGGAAACAAGTATTTTCTTACTATAGTGGATGACTTCTCAAGAATGACTTGGTTGTTTCTTCTTAAACATAAATATGATGTTTGTGCTTCCTTACAATTGTTTGTACAATATGTTCATAATCAATTTGCCAAGACTGTTAAGACAATAAGGTCTGATAATGGCACTGAGTTTGTCAACTCTACTTGTGCAAGCATGTTTCAAAGGTTAGGTATTATACATCAGAGATCTTGTCCATATACACCCCAGCAGAATGGGGTGGCTGAAAGAAAACACAGGCATCTTCTTGAAGTTACAAGAGCAATCAGATTTCAAGCAAAGATTCCTATCAAGTACTGGGGGCATTGTGTATTAGCAGCAGCCTACATTATCAATAGACTTCCTAGCAGTGTACTTGATTTTCAAACTCCCTATGAGAGATTATATGGTAGCAAACCATTACTGTCTCATTTTAAGACTATTGGTTGTTTATGCTTTGCCAAAAGTCTTACTGAACATGATAAACTAATGCCTAGAGCCAGGTCTGCTATTCATATGGGATATTCAGCAACACAAAAAGGGTACATTCTTCTGGATCTTACCACCAAAGTTTTTTTTGTAAGCAGAGATGTTATATTTAGAGAGGACATGTTTCCCTTTGCATCTGATAAGCATCCTGGCAGATACCAGCTATTCACAGATATATTCCAAGACAGTTCAGCTGTCAATTTTCAAGAGTTGTCTGAGCCAGCTTATGTATCTTATAATCCTGAGCATGAAGGTCCTGAACCTGACCTTGCAAATCAGGAGTTTGAACAATTTGGAGATTCAGAACCTATCCAGCATATGCCTGAGAATTCAGCTGATAACTTGACTGCAGTTTGTGATCCTTTAGCAGAACCAAGATCAGGTAGTTCTTCTTCTGGTAATGACACCCTTATGAATTCTAGTCAAGAGGGTCAGCTGGTTGTTGTATCACCTGAGATCAGAAGGTCCACTAGAGCTAAGCAGTCTCCTGCTTGGCTGACTGATTTTGTTACACAAAAGGCAGTGAAGTATCCTCTGGGAAATTATGTGAGCTATAACCATCTCTCCTTCTCTTATCAGTGTTATATTGCTGCTTCTTCCTCACTGAAGGAACCTAGTACATATTCTGAAGCTGTGACAGATCAAATGTGGATAGATGCTATGCAGTTGGAAATTCAGGCATTAGAAAGCAACAATACATGGGTGGTTACTGATCTTCCCCAAGGAAAGAAACCTATAGGTTGCAGATGGGTGATAAGATTAAGTATAAAGATACTGGTGAAATTGAGAGGTTCAAGGCAAGGCTGGTGGCTAAAGCCTACAGTCAACAAGAAGGAATAGATTACAAGGAGACTTTCTCCCCTGTGGTTAAGATGGTCACAGTGAGATCTATAGTCTCTCTTGCAGCATCTCGAAAATGGCATGTTCATCAGATGGATGTCTTTAATGCTTTTCTTCATGGTGATTTAGAGGATGAAATTTATATGCAGCTCCCTCAAGGTTTTGTCAGTCAAGGGGAGAAGGTTTGTAGACTGACTAAGTCCTTATATGGTCTCAAACAAGCACCAAGACAATGGAATCACAAGCTGACTGAAGCTCTTCTTTCTCTCAAATTCAGACAGAGTCAGTATGACTATTCTTTGTTCATTCGAGATTCAGAGGCTGGTATGGTCATTGTACTTGTGTATGTAGATGATATGTTGATTACTGGAAGCAGTCTGAAATTGATTGAAGAGACAAAGCAAGCCTTACAGAAGTGTTTCAAAATGAAGGACCTAGGTGAACTAAAGTATTTTCTGGGTATTGAGTTCGCTAGGACAGAACAAGGCATACTTATGCATCAAAGAAAGTATATCTTGGAGCTTATAGCTGAAGTAGGAATGTCAGCAGCAAAGCCTGCAGCAACTCCTATTGATGTTAATATCAAGTTAACATCAAAACAGTATGATGAGCAAATAAGGGACAAGAAGAATTCTGAAGATCAGCTGGTGGATCCAACATCATATCAAAAGCTAATTGGGAAATTGTTGTATCTTAATATGACAAGACCAGATATATCGTTTAGCACTCAGACTCTAACTCAGTTCCTACAGCAGCCAAAGAAGTCACATATGAATGCAGCTTTAAGGGTGGTGAGATATCTCAAGAAACAGCCTGGACAGGGTCTGTTATTAACTAGTTCTTCAAATGAATTGGTTACTGCATGTTGTGATGCAGACTGGGCTTCTTGTCCACTTACCAGGAGGTCTGTTACAGGCTACATGATCAAGATAGGCAACTCTTTAGTGTCATGGAAAGTAAAGAAGCAAACCACAGTCTCCAAAAGTTCAGCTGAAGCTGAGTACAGAAGTCTTGCATCAACTGTATCAGAATTAGTATGGTTACTTGGGATGTTAAAGGAAGTAGGAATTGAAGTGCAGTTGCCAATACAAGTATACAGTGACAGTAAAGCAGCAATACAAATAGCTGCAAATCCAGCCTATCATGAGAGGACAAAACATATAGAGATTGACTGTCACTTCATAAGGGAAAGGATACAACAAGGTTCAATCAAAGTGAATTATATCCCAACAAAAGAACAACCAGCAGATATTTTGACAAAGGGGCTGTCCAGAAGTCAACATGAGTATTTGTTATCCAAGCTAGGAGTGTTAAACATTTTTGCTCCTCCTAGCTTGAAGGGGAGTAATGAGACTTCATCAAAATAGTTGGTTGTTAAGTAGTTAAGAGGTGGTTAGGATGATTAAGGGTAGTATAGTCTTTTCTCTTAAAGTTGTTATAACTAATCCTTTCAATAGTTAGTTACATAAACAACTATAAATACATGTTCATGTAATTGTACAAGTTAGCCTTTTGAGCTCATAAATGGATTTCTTCTTTCTTCTCTTCTAGCAGTTTCTAGTAGCTTCTGTAAATCGTGTCTACGTTCAAAAACTTTTGATGTTTGACTTTTACAATGCAACATTTTTATGTCATCATACGCGAATGTCTGAAGTCATTGAATTTAAACCTATTATTTAACTTCTTTTTTCAAAACTAATCAAATTAATTTAAAAAATACAGAGCAATTATTAGTTAAGCAGCAACCCCCTTCCAAAAAAAATGAACTTCTCCTACCATATTGATAAAAAAAATAATTATGACCTTCCAATTTTGGATTAAATATCTGAAGGGTCGTTAGATGTGATAGATAAAAACAAATAATTTTGAAATAAATTTTTAGTACCTTTTAATTTTTTGTTTAGTTATAAAGTCAATGATAATTTATTCTAAGATTAATAATTAGTACTGGGATACGTTATTTTTATTTGTGGGTGAAATAGCAATACTAAAATGACTTATCATGAGATAACATATACTCCCTCCATTTACTTTTACTTGTCACTTGTTCCTAAAATAGATTTTCATTTTTACTTGTCACTTTTTGACGTATCAAGAAAAAACAATTATTTTTTTCTATTCTACCCCTATCATTCAATATTACTCTCCATATAATTTTTCAAATTCAATACTAAACATTAATTAGTAGAGGTAGTATGATAAAATACTTATATCAATATTTTTTTTTAATGGGTGTGTCAAGTCAAACAGTGACAAGTAAAAATGAAGGGAGGGAGTATAAAATAACAAAAACACTCCTTCCTATCTCCTATAAGTCTTGGCAATGGGTCCGGAACCTACCGGAATCGAATCGGAAAGCGGCGTTGTCCCCAAGGAAACCAGCCGGAACCAGTATCGATACATCCGGTATTCTTGGTCCTTACAATCCCGGACCGGTACATATCGGGACTGGATCGGTATCCGGATTTCAACATCTATTTTTTTAAAAAGAAAAACTAATTAATTATTAATTAAAGTCTAACTTAAAATTAAAAAAATTGAAATATTTCTTTTTAAAACTCTAACTTAAAATTGAAATATTTCAAAATATATAACTTAAAGACTTAAGTTTTTTTTAAAAATAAGATTTAAACTCTTACATTTTTTGACTCGTGAAAAGAGAAAAGACAGAAGCGTCGGCTAGTTAGTCACGGACTACTTGACTTCCTTATGATGATTCAATGTTAATGACCTCATTCAATCTTTTTTTTTAGCCTTAAAATTTAAATTTCAAACTTTAAAAGTTCAAATTTCAAACTTTAAAAGTTTAAAAAATTAAATTTTACATCAAACTTTCAATTTTCAAATTTTTAAAATTTCAAATTATAACTTAAGTTTGAACTTTGAAACATTTGAAAATTGAAATATAATAAAAAGACTTGTATTAAATTGAAGACAATAATTAAAAAAAATTAAGACAAATAGCCTATAATTTTATTAATAAAAATTAAATAGTACAATTTGTGTTACAAATATTAGTATAGGACCTAATCTACACAACCGCCTTCTAGGAAAAGTTTTGTTTGAATTAGACCTCGAATTATCATACTAATATTTGAAGCTCTTATAAAAGTCTTGTCTTAAATCATTTAACATTTCTATAGTAACATGATCTGGAATTTGTTGATCGACTAGTTCCTCCAATGCATCAATGTTGTCGTCAGTACAATCCTACAACATTTCATCTACGTCACTTTCAAATTGAGTAGGTAAAGCTGGATGCCCATTATTCCTTCTCTCGACATTAATTCAATCTCTAAATAATATCGATATCTCCAATCTGTCTGATGCTAATGAATGCATATGCTCTCCAATTTGAAATCTTATTGCATTAAATGCACCCTCCGAAGCTACTAAAGATGCTTGAATAGCTAGCACATATCGAGCCATTGATTGAAGTTTTGAAAATTCCTTGTCGCGATTCTTCCACCAATCTAAAAGGTCATGTATACCTTGTGCATCCTTAATAGTTTTCGTTCCCTGATTAAGATATTCATCAAAATCATTATTTTCATTAGTAGTAGGACCAAAATAACTTTCTAGCATATCATCAATGTTATCTTCATCATATCTACACTTAGAAGTTTCAAGTTCTTCACTACGTACTACATCATTTATTCTACGAGAATTATACAAGTCATACAATTTTCTTGCTTCAATTTTTATACTATATTTAACTGTTGTCAAACTAGGTGTTTCAAAATCTTGAATATATAAATTCAGATATATTTTTCAACCATTCGTGATGCACCTAATTCTATGTAAGTTGAATTTAATAAACAAGCGGTTAAATAAATTTGAGGAATAGAAAAAAAATATTTTTGAAAATTTTCAATTATGGAATTAACAGAAACTTCAAACCTTAAATTATTTTTGAATTTATAAAATTTACTAGAAATAAAATATTTGATAAAACTGAGCAAATAGTTGGATATTAAAGTCCAGAAATTTATTTTGTAGCTAAATAAAAAATGTTTAAAAAGTATATGAGTTCTTTTACGTCATTTCAATCATTATCAGCAAGTCTATAGTCCATATTTGAATTAGGGACAAGGGTCTGAAAAATACCTCAACTTTGGTTGGATTTGTTGTTGCAATACTAAACTTTCACGAAGACTTATTACCTCCCTAGGCTATTTAATACCGTGGTTTTTACCCCTGAACTATTTAATAGTGTATTTTAAAGGTACATATGTGCCCACGTGTGACATTACTATTTATAATTTTGCATTATTTTTTATGTCCATGTGGGCAAATATATATGTTTAAAATACGGTATTAAATAGTCGAGGGAGGTAATAGGTCTTCATGAAAGTTTAGTATCGCAACAACAAATTCGACCAAAGTTGGATATTTTTCAAACCCTTATCCCTTTGAATTATGAGCATTCCAAATCCTTTGTAGAGGTTTTCAATATTCATAAGCGACTTGAAACATTTCAAATAAAGAATTTCATCTAGTAGACACTGATTTTGGAATTTTTCTTGGGGGAAGATTAAATTCATGATAACGTTTTTCATGCCTGACATTTAAAAATAAAATGACAAACAGTTTCACATTTTATGCAACCATTATTATAGATTTTTATATAATCTCTAACAATTAAATTATTTATGTGTACAACACACCTAATATGAAAACTATCAATGTAAACAGGGCAAAGTGTCGATTTTAGTGTTTCAACAACATATGTATTATTAGAAGCATTATCTAGGGCGACACTAATTACTTTATTATAAATTCCATAATTTTCTAAGACATCTATAATAGTTTGAGTTATGTAACTATTGGTTTTACACATTTCACAACATTTGTAACCTAATTTTTATTTTTTGCATAATTCTGTTTTCATCGATCCAATGACCAGTAATAGTGAAATAATCATTATCATTAACACTACGACCCATATTATAAGTAATAGTCAATTTACAAGTATTATGATAAAATAAAGGGATAAGGGTATGAAAAATATCTCAACTTTGGTCGGATTTGTTGTTGCGATACTAAACTTTCATAAGGACCTATTACCTCCCTAGACTATTTAATACCGTATTTTTTACCCCCTGAACTATTTAATAGTGTATTTTAAAGGTATATATGTGTCCACGTGGACACATTACTATTTATAATTTTGTATTATTTTTTATGTCCACGTGGGCAAATATATATGTTTAAAATACGGTATTAAACAGTCTAGGGAGACAATAGGTCCTCATGAAAGTTTAGTATCGCAACAGCAAATCCGACCAAAGTTGGGGTATTTTTCATACCCTTATCCCTAAAATAAACAACGAAGATATTGAAAATATTGACCTTGATGA
The DNA here is from genome assembly GCF_900185275.1 of Solanum verrucosum. Lineage (NCBI taxonomy): Eukaryota > Viridiplantae > Streptophyta > Magnoliopsida > Solanales > Solanaceae > Solanum > Solanum verrucosum. The sequence goes on from NW_026020814.1 coordinate 805,199, forward strand.
TAAAAATAGCCCTTTTAATTGTATTTCTTGAAAAACATCTAAAAGTTGAATTATACACAATTCGAATATAATGAATAAAATCAAGATTTTCAGCAAAATTAAAAGGCAAGCCAATAACAACAATTATTTTAGCTAATTCTTTAAGATCTCTTTCTCTACTATATGTGCGATGTGTACTAGGACCACAAACAATAAAAGAGTTTAAATATGATTGGACCATATTAAAACCCTCTACTCCAATAGATACATTAGGAAGGGGAGTACCACTCTTTATAGCTTTGAGCATTAATTAATTAGTCTTTTGGTCACTTAAAAACTTGTATTTTATGTATCAATTAACTTTAATATTTTACAATACAGGAGTGTTGTGTGCTTAGTAACATAAATAATAGATAATTTTTTTATTTTAATAACCTTAAAATGAAAAGTTTTTTTTTAAGCTAAATAAGATGAAAATTTTATTTTTAAAAACATATGACACAATATGAAAATGCTCACATAAAAATATTCAAGCTAAATAAGATGAAAATTTTATTTTTAATAATGAATAATTAAAACTTGGAAAGAATATATATATATATATATATATATATATATATATATATAAAAAGATATTTTTATAACCAAATAACGTATTCTTAAAAATAGTGCAATGTATATTATTTTGAATATAATAAAACAATAATCAATTAAAAAATAATTCCAACATAACCAATTCAAAATAACTTATTCCGTCGTCATTATCAAATGATACTATTGATATTTTATTTTACTAAACAATAAATAAACAAGAGTGATTGTTTTTCTATGATATCAATTGTTTCTTCATAAATTGGTTCACTAATAAGCTCATACTTTGACTTTGATAGTTATAAATTAGTATTAAGACTTTAAAAATAACTTTAAAATACATTTTAATTATTTTAAAAAATGTTTAGATCTTTTTAGTTGCATGCTTCAAATTATTACATTTGTTGCTAATAACTATAAGTTATACGTTCAAAAATATCAAAAGATTGTCTCTAAAAGATAAAGCAACAGAATTTTAAATAAAATCATATAAATGGACATAATCACACACAATATTTTATTTTATTTTTGTATATACAATTACGTACATATATACTTTATTATTAAGAAAATCTTAATAACTCAAATACTCATGATTAATCCCGCACCTCACCCCTTAAACCCTACCCCTTTTTTTCTTTATTATTATTAACTTAATAAGCTAATCAATGAAGTAAAGCAATAAATAGAAATCATTATTTTTTAATGAAAAAGCATAATTTAAACCCTTAATTTTGTTCTGTTTGCATTGTGGTCAAAGGAGAGATCTATCTCTAAACTACCTGTGTTAGAGGAGAGACGGGAAGGGTCTGCCGCCGACCTCTCTTTGATTCCTCAAACATCATCGGCCGCACTATTTTCTGATCACTATTCAAAGGTGCACTGCTCATTACTTTAATGTTATTCTGTCACAAATATTTGTGTAAATTAGTTGCTATTATTGGTTGGTCTCCATAGTTTTGGGTTTACATTTGGCTTCTCTCTTAAAGATCTGAGTTTATGTTCTCAAAATGTATAGCAGTATTTCATGTTAATTTTCCTTCCTTTTTTGTTGACATGTTACTTGTATATTGTACTGAATCTAGTTATTGCATTTGATGTGTGTATGTCATAAAAAGAAACTGGTTCTTAGTCAAGAGTAGTTTTAATAAATTCCACGGTATACCTGTCACCTCTCACCAACAACAAACAATCACCTCTCACCAACAACAAACAAACATGTACCAGGTAGTAACTCTGTATGTGAGAAGAAAATCACCTAGAGTTTTTGTCTTTATTGGAATTTGAACTTGATTCTCAACCCACTTCATTGGCCGCTAGGCCGTTCATTGCAGGTGATATTATAGTTAGTAATTTCTTCTCTCAATTTTTCTTTTAAGTAATAGAAATAGTGAAGAACTCTACTATTAGTTCTTGAAAAAATTGACAAAAGTTTTATGAGCACAACCAATTTAAGCAAATGCTCACTGACTCTCAGGAAAATTGAAACTCCAAGCAGCAAGAATATGTTGTAAAGAGATTCTGAATGAATTACAAGATAGTTCCTTTTTCTATTGTTAAAAGGTAGTTTTTTTTTTTTTTTTTCCGATGAAAGATAGTTGTTTTTTTGGGCAACTAACAGTAAGTTCCAAACCCATTTCTAGAAATAGGAGGAAATTAAGAAATTCCGATGAATTTTATTAAGACATGAACAATGCAATAGACCTTCTGAAACACAGTAATCCTATTATATAACTCAAGAAACTTCCTGGTGTCATTATTCAAAATTTAAGAGTCTAGTGTATGACTAGAAGTAGTTCGTTGTGCTAATTTTATTTAGTATCTATTGTGATGTCAACTTACTTTGTGATGTTTTCTCTTGTTCTGCATTGTTTTTTTAATGGCAGAAAAAAGTTGATTTTATTCGGTTATTTGAGACTAAATTCTGTAATGTTTGATTAGGTTGATCTTGGTGCATGATCAAGCTTTAGTTTGAGGGTTGATATGGAAGGTGTAAACGGAAAAAAAGTGGGGCATCTATTTGAAAATATTAGCAGCTTTGTTCGCCAATGTATATTTTCTGTACTTAGTGTGGGTCCTGTTCCTAGTCACATTGCTTTCATTATGGACGGAAATCGTAGATATTCTAAGAAACAGAACTTGATTGATGGGAATGGACACAGAGCTGGATTTTCAGCTCTTATCAATATGCTGAAATATTGTTACGAGCTTGGTGTAAAATACATAACAGTTTATGCCTTCAGCATTGATAACTTCAAGCGAAGGCCTGAAGAAGTTGTATCGCTAATGAAACTAATGCAGGAAAAGATTGATGAATTAACAAAAGAGGAGAGCATTGTAAACCGCCTTGGGATTAGGATTTACTTTCAAGGAAACCTTAAACTTCTGAGTGACCACGTCAGGTCAGCAGCTGAGAGGGCTATGGTAAAGACATCAGGTAATTCAAAAGCTGTATTGTCTATTTGTGTTGCCTACACATCAACAGATGAGATTGTGCATGCTGTTCAAGAATCTTGTGAAGAAAAATGGGATGAGATTAGAAAACTAGATGCAAATAATGATGGAGGCAATTTAATTAGACTCGAAGAAAATGTGAAGGACAAGGATGAGCACCAGATTGGTGTAACAAATGTTGACAGACATATGTACATGTCAGTTTGTCCTGATCCAGACATTATTATACGGACTTCTGGAGCAGCTCGGTTAAGCAATTTTCTTTTGTGGCAAAGTGCACATTGTCTTCTTTATTCTCCCGCTGCACTATGGCCTGAGATTGGTTTAAGACATTTGATTTGGGTAATTTTAGACTTTCAGAGAAACCACTTGTATTTGAAGGAAAAAAAGAAGCAGTCATGAAGTAATCAACTTTAATCCTGCTGTGATTTTGTCTTGCTGCTCCATTTGTTCAATGCAGTTCTCGTCTACTGAATATGTAAGCATGAATTAGGACTGTTTTTAGTGTTCTTCTTCTGTAGATATAGTCAATTAATGGTCAATTGGTGGTAGCAAAATCAAACAAGTAGTGGAAGTCTGATTGAGCTATGTTGGATGCGCCTTGATAGCAAGCAGTGAGTGAATGTATTGTACACTAAGATCTGGCCTTGGAAATTGTTGTATCAGTGAGATGTTAATTATCATGAATCAATTGTTTTACCCTCTTGTAGTTTTGGATTCTTATGAACCATTTACTTGTGATTTTGAAACAACCTTATAACCATTTCCAAAATTTGTAGTCTTAACAAATCCTATTGAGTTCCTAAGCCACTCTTGGTTGAAGCTGATTCAACTTCACCAAACAGCCTTTTTACTACTTCTATCTCTCAATGAAGAGAATTTTACCGTTCCCAACTCAAACCAATTAAAGCCTCATCCAAATTACTTTTTTTTGGCTTCCTCAGTATATGCAGCTTCCTAGTTTACCTTATAGCAGAAGAGAACAGTGGTTAGGCCTTCAGCATTGTATCATTTAGCAAAGCATTGAACATCAGCTGAGATGAACTTTTGAAGCCATATGTAGATTTCATCTCCTCCAACTACTTTGATGCTCTGTTTTGTAAGTCTCATTCTATCAACTTTATACATAACTCATTACCCTACGCACTTGTGAGTCAGCCCTTATCAACTTCTCCCCAGACTTTGACATCCTCTGGAAGTGTTTCTAAATGGCATTGTGAATTTGTGATCCTCTAGGTAGTACCACTGAGAATGATTGAAGGCAAATGGGACATATTGTGATTCTTCTGTCAATCTGAAGCAAGTTGTTCAGATTACACTAAGAGGTTTTTGTTCAGTTCATCACTATTTTTTAACTAATTGACAGGATACCTTGGTTATCAATGTTTTGTCAGTGGAATTGTTTTCTTTCATTTGTCATATTAAATAGGCTTAAGTCTGTTGGTTACTAATTGTTGGTGAATTCTACAAAGTACAAAGATGTTCACTGATTCCATTTACAGATAGTGTCTTGCCTCAGATGGTTGTCAAGTTGGTCTCTTAGTTAGCAAGTATGAGAAAAGATTGTATATTTTGATCATGCCATTTTCAGTGTCAACAATCATTTGGCTTCAAAGCAGAAGGGCAACAAGATAGCTTGCTCGGTCGTTTGTATGTTACATTTTCATGGACATATCTGTGTGTTTTTCTAACTCCCTACAGTTTTGAGACAACATTTTTGCATTCTGTCTACTGTCTAGTTGATGTGTAATTGCCAGCTTTGCTTTTTTGTAAGAGATCACTTTTACATAATGTGGTATATCTGCTTCTGGATTGCTATTTTGCATGGTCTGTGTTACTCATGAGAGGTGTAGAGCCTTGTTTCTGTACCAATTTCTTATTGTGAAAAAAACTAGAGTTAAGTAATAGACCTTTTTCATGTTTTCTCATTGATGCTTGAAACAAGCCTATTTGGATTGACTTTTGGCTTTTAGCTTATAGCTTATAGGCCAGCCATAAGTTAGAAATCCTACCTTAGGGTTTTTGACTTATTTTTAATATTTTGGCTATAAATCAAGTGCTTAAAAATATTTTTTTGTTTCTCAAATAAAAGTACTTAAAAGTTATTGCTTAAAAACACTTAAATAAGTCAATTTAAATAGAGTTCAATGGCCTATGCGCCTCTAAGTAAATGTCGATAAACGCTTTGCCAATGTCATGCAAGAGAGATTTTAACACTTGAATGTTATAGTTCAGGGGTAACGAAAATAAGACAGTTTAAACATGAAATTTGCAAAAATGTGATAATTTTAAGGGTCTTTTAACCATCAATTTTTTTTAAAAAAATATCTAAAACAGTCATTATTAAGTTATTTTAATGTTTGGCAGCCTACAAGCATAGTTATATGGACTTTGCCAATGTGTTGAAAAGTGTAGAATAGCACAGGTTGTGGCTCACTAATTAATAAAATGGAAGAAAATTATGAAGCAGTAAAGTCAGAATTTTCGGTAAGAAAATTCAAAATATAAAGTAAGAAACACACCAAGAAGTTAAGAGGATTCAACATATACTTTTATATACATTAAAAAAAATATTGATCTTATATATACAATGTAATTTTTGACAAAAGAGGTTCGAATGAACCCCTCAGCTCCGTCCATTGCGTAAACATTTGATAAGTATACTCTCCTGCTTGGCTCTTTCCAAATCATACATAATTCTATCTAATGTACTTATAATAAGTTTAAACCTCGACTTTCCATATGTTAGCAATATAACATAATAAATCCCTTTAGTAAGAACTTGACTACCTGTTTGAGGCATATTGGGTTTATGTTAGAATGGATCCTCTTTATATATATACTAGTAAAATTACCCGTGCTTCGCGCGGGAATTCAATATCATGGAATTTATAAAATAATACTTAAAATTGATCGGTCATTAAAATTAAAACACTATATTATCTTACATACAAGATTACGTAGTAACAAACGTTAATAATGTAAAGGAAAAAATGAAAATTATTACATCTTAAGTATCATTTATCCTTAATAACATAAGCATAAATTAATGACTGTAAAAAATACATACCAGGATCTGTAACATAAGTAATGGTGTCAGTGAGCCTCAACAGGAGCAAAGTACGCAAATATTTAATTAATTGTGAAGAAGAAGAAGAGGTTCAGAATTTTCGTTGTTTTAAAATGAGAGGAAATCCCTCTATTTATAGACAACAAAGGGTAGTGTGAAAAAATATTTATTGTGCCTTATCGGAAAGGTTACAACTTACAACTATTTGGAAAAGTTGCAACCCTTCGAAAATGTTACAATCTTTCATAAAAGTCACTACTTTTCATGAAAGTCACAACTCTTCATTAAAGTCGCAACTTTTCGTAAAAGTCACAACTTTTCATAAAATTCGCAACTTTTCATAAAAGTCGCAACTCGTCATTAAAGTCACAACTTTTCATAAATTTCACAACTTATCATGAAAGGTGAAGGCTAATTTTGTAAATAAATAAATTAAAAGGGAATTCCAGTTTGTTGTGGCGCCACATAGGCTGGCTTAAGGTTCTCTTTTATATATATATATATATATATATTACAAGTTTACAGTCAAAATTTATATAAGGCATATAATGGGGACCTAACCACAAATAAAAAATTGTTGAGTACTAACTAAATAGATTTTGCAATATACTTCTTTTAGTTATCTAATTTATCGTCGTCCACAACAAAGTTAAACGATGGAATCCATAGTAGACGATGAACAAGAAATCTCAATTAAATATAAATGGTGATTAACTATCACATTAGCTTGTATATTATATCCACTAACAACTACACTACTTGTCTCTTCTATCCACTGTTTACCTTTCAACCGGTGAAAACATCAAAAACTAGTTCAGACCACATATCGGTAAGTAACATAACGCCCTGCAGTCTCACTTGGTCTAATAATTTTCACGACTTGGCCACGTTTTAGCCCGTAATATCTAGCAATTGGGTCGGTGATCTGAATCCGAGGAAGCTGTTTTAGCAAAGAAAATATTACGTATTCAATCAGGTAAGTATAGTAATCAATCTTGCCTATCTAAATAGCATAAATCAAAACAATGGCAATGGAACCAAGTTGATAGGTAGAAACAAAAAAAATCAGCCAAAAGGAAGAAGCAGAGATAACAAGGCCATGACTGTGATGATCAACAATGCATGCAGGTAGTTTTTCCATCAAAGCTATTAACATTAGGTTTATCAAAGCCCCCTTCAACTGATCCAATTCATTGGAGACTGAATAGTTCCGTCGATATATCTGTGCAAGCCTCTCAACTGGACACTAGTTCCTTATAAAATTCCCCTCAGACAAACCCCAATTCATACTAGAAGCCCAGCTGTGGAGATGTATTTACATAGACAAATAGCTATTTGATACAAGGTTTCGATTATCTTTCACATAAAATAAGACAACGCAAAGAAAAAAATGCTTAAATTTTTCTATACTACTAAGGGAACAAGACAGTTTCAACTTTAACACTATCATGAAGAATGATGTTCTATCTCCAATTATATCCCTTCCAACAAACTCATTCCCAATGGGTTGAAAGGGAATACAAAGCCATTGAATTGATTATTAAATTGGTTATTTCTCGTTTATTCCATTCTTTCACTCTTGACCACCACTAGCTCTACAAAAATGGCTTCACCATTATGCACGCAACACGTGTCTCCTGGTTTTTAGTGTATTATATGAGGTGAAAAATTTAGCAAGTGAAGTAATATTACAAAGACGAACCTGAGTTTCTTTCACAGTATATCTTTCCAACAAGGTCTTCTTTTCTTCAGGAGTAAGTGTTTGGTGCTCAGGAATTAGAACATGGTTTTTTATGTTTACCAACATCTCTGCCTCCTGAAACATGAATCATTTATCTTGATGATTAAGAAGATTACGCATTCTAAGACAAAATATAACTATCAATCACTTAAAGCAACTAAACGTCTAATGTGCATATTAGAAGCCAAGCGAGCTCACAGATTTTCCAAATCAAACAAATAACAAACGTGTCACCCCTAGAAGAGTGTACCAAATAACCCTTAATATGAGTGAAAATTCTAGCAGAATCATTCTATATCAAAATCCATACCAGCTTCGAATAACATAAAATTGCAGAATCATTCACAACAGATAACTTTTTCAAACAAGTAAAGACACTATGAATGGAACGTTGATTTGTCCGTATGATGTACAATAGTCTTAAGCCATTCTCTTGTGGATTATGAAGTCAAGTACATGTTATCTAGGCTGGTTTAATTCATAATGACATATAAGCTAGTTTATTAACTCATATACTTGAAAAGGGGATTTGGATTCTATTATCATAGTAGCTTTGAGTTAGAATGCACTAAATAAGGCACTCTCATCCCTGAACTACCTCTCTCCTTTTCACTGCTTTCTGGCCGTGGCGCGGACTTGGCAACCCCATATGGCTGCTAGGCATTTTGGATATGCCTGCACATAGTAGGAAGTAGATTCTTACACTTGACAATTGTCTTTGCACTTTATTCTAATTCTAGAAAAATTTGAACATCTATCCTTGTGAAGCTTGAAAATGTCATCAATGGAAAGGACCTGTAAACTTATCTTTTTAAAAAATATCCAAGAATCCCCTGCTTTCAGCTTTGAAGCTCAGTGGTATAGACACCAATATCCCCCTCCACACTTTTGAAAATTACACTTATTTGATCCATTGTTCCTAAGCAATATCTCACAAGTGATGCGACAAATTCTATTAGGAACTAGTCACAAAAGACTCTTGTTTAGCATAGATCTTGATACATTGAAACTCTGGATATCAATGTTTGGAAAAAGTGTATCTTAGATATAAACTTTTCCAAGTTAGGACACACATTGAAGACTTCCTTTTGAGAGTGCATCAACAATACGCAATTCAGAACTATATAACGTTATCTGATTCCTACATTTTAATCATATTAACCATTCACAGTCTCAACTCTCAATGATATCTTTTTTAATAACAAGCTGCCACCACTAGCATACCACACCACAGATTTCTATCCAATAGCATTAGCCATGCAACACAACAGCAAATTGGAAGTACAATGAATTTCAACACTTTTCCAATGAAACAAATAACTTTAAGTGCCTCCACCCAAAGAATAAGAATGACACTAATTATGAGAAATCCCAGAGGACATGCTTCCGCTCCAAACACATATCTAGGGTAACGTGAAGTGGCATCATCATTATGCCATTTTGATACAAATATGGTCCACTTATCAAAATACAAATGGCATTGTAACAACATATTGTCTCTCTGATTTTGGTGGTCCTACTTAAGTAGTATCAGGTGCTCAAATGAATGGTAGTCAGACCAAAATCAAAGAACCCAAATAACAAAGATACCAAAAAATAAAATGATCACAAAACTAGGAGTAAACTAAGCTCCTCAGCTATTTCATAACAATTTCAATCCTTCGTTCAAGTAGTAAGAACAAACTAAATAGAAGAAATAGTACAGTAGTCACCTGGAAAACCTCCAAGTGGAACTTTGTAGATATTTCACTTATGCAGGTACGAGCGAAGGGAGTCAAATTTTGTTGTACAATCAGGATTGCTTGGAAGACATCTTCTTTTTTCATGCGCTCTGTATAAGTTTTCACGGTCTTAACACCAACCTTTGGCTCCTCCGGAAAGAACACATATATCTGGAATCAAACGGAAATGGCTGAGACATGGGTAGCAAATAATTATGAAATCCTTAGGTATACAATGAAGAGACATATTGTATTAACATACTAGTAGACAGGGAGTAACTTAAGCCACAAAACCTGAAAAAATCAAATTTGTTGCTGGAGAACTAAAACAAACACCAAATATTTCATCAATTGAAGGAAGAAACTTTTTTACCGATCATCAATTTTTGGAAACATTAAAATACTTAGACAAGAAAGCGGTGCACTTAAACTGACAGTAACCATAATTACAATTATGCAAGAAAAGGAAACTGAAAGAGCATACTTGATCAGAACTGTTGTTACGTTTGGCTTTCTGAAGTACAAGGTCTTCTCTCTTCATGTTCTCACCATACTTCTGAAGGAACTCATATTTTGACATATTTATCTCAAAATCTCCAACAAGGTAGCCCCTATCAGACAACATTTCCATCAGTGTCTTACGAACTCTGAAAAGTCTTGAGAGCTCCTCCTCTGATAAAGTCATCTTTGTGCTACTAAATTCAAAACAAACAAATTATTATGGTAAAGAATTTGGTAGAAGTCCTAGTTGCAGCTAATACTCTGACCAGTGAACACTGAATGCATCAGACAAGGATTGCAGTATGTCACCTTTGTAACGACAAACTTTGCCCAACTTCCTTATCTAAAAGTCAGACTCCTCCAGCATGGTGGTTAACATTTTTTATAAATCTCAGTACATCATGCATGGACAAGACAGACAGAAAAACTATATTGAAGACACAAAAAACTTCTCTAATGAAAACTGTTTTATTTTTAATAGATTCTGTTGCAAATAAAATCACCAATGCAAAAAAGACAAGTTCAACAGCAATGGTGTATAAGTTGTTCAATTATATAGCATATGTGATACCCACAAATTTCCTTCTTGAAACTCTCAATTTAAACCCAATATTGAGAGAGGCTGATTTTTCATCATAGAAAATTGAAGACAATGTTCATTTTGTGGTCACTAGATCAAATCATAAAAAAGTAAAATCCCACAGGAAAGGGATACAAATTTCTTACAATCCCATAGGAAAGGGATGTAAGTTTCCTATCTTTTATTTTCTGATCAGTAACGATCGATCATTCTATCAATTCGCACATGAATAACAGCTAAAGATCAGTTAGAATATGTTCTAATATGGAAATGTAGGTCCAAACGTGAGGATGTGAAACTAGCACTTGAAGGAATCATGAGCGAGGGGAAGGTCCAATAGATTGCATCTCAACTTCAATCAATATACTAATTTCGGATGCATAGTACACAATATTGGGGGGGTGGGGAGGCTGTAGTCAGCGATTACTTAATGCATAATCTGAGTATGAGTTCATGATAAAGTACAAAGAAGCACACAAAATATGAGAAGCAATGACCAACTGAAATAATCCAGACAATTTCACATTTTTCATCTCCATAGTTGTTGTCCTCCTAATAATCCGTCATTATCTTCTCCATCATAATAAACCTTGCCATAGTTTTCATTACCAATTGAATCACATCAATGTATTTAGTTGCAAGACACAGCAGGGAATACAAGTCTAACAATAATGAAGATGTACTACAACCGCATACACATACCCTCACGACAGTGTAAGAAAGAAAACAGTCCTTGCCCATATCCTTTTTTGAAGAGGAACATGACCATACCCTTTTCTGTTTCCTATTCTAATTTCACCTTCTAGATATTGAGAACCTTACAAGTCTTGTTTTAAGATAAAAGAGGATTTTATACAGTAAATTAAGCATCGTTTTGAATCTTTTCCAACTTCAACAGGTACTTGAGTATAAATTCTTTATGGGCTAGCTTGAACACACCTCAACTAATTCACCGGGTACCTGTTACCTTCCACCAACGCAGATCCACCCAGGCTTAGACAAGAAAATAAATAATCAAAGTTTTTTTTAGTTTTTTTTCTACTCGGCTAGAATTTGACTTGTATTTTCGAACATCATCAACCATTCTTTTGATCACTAAAAATCAAACAATATTTAAGCCTAAGGGGTCGTTTGGTTTGAAAATGAGTTATGATGGGATAAGTTATGTTGGGATAAGTTATGTTGGGATTAGTTATGATGGGATAAGTTGTGTTGGGATTATTTTTTATTGAGTGTTTGGTTTGTTGTATTCAAAATAATAAATTTTAAGAACAATTTATTTGTTTACAAAAATGCCCTTCATTAATGTAAAAAGTGATATAACAAAAGGGTTGAAAGAGACATTTTTGTCATTTACCTATTTTATCCCGGGATAAGTTATCCCGGGATTACTATACCACCCAAGGAGAGGGATAACTTATCCCGGTACTAATTATTAATCCCGGGATAAGTTATCCCGAACTTGCCAACCAAACAACAAAATAAGCGGTACTATAATTTAATCCCGGGACTATTTGTTACTATACCTCACACCAAACGAGCCCTAACTCTCCACTATGAGAAGACATATTTTCTGCACCTCACAAGACAATTCTATGAAATTCCTCAAATTTAAAACCTCTAATTCCACAAACTCAACAGATCGATCTAACATCTAAACACTGATTTATAGTTGTTATGAAATTAGGCCAATTCGTGTAAGCATTGGAAATCTTGGCTATATTGTGTAACGTAATTGTATGGGTTGCACTTTGAGATAATTTTCACTTTGATTTATTTGTCTTGCTTTCATTTTTAGTATATTTTAAAAGATACTGTTTTTTTTTTTTTTTTTAACTCTTTTATTTCAACTTTTCATATATTTTGATACATTCAACATGCTTTTAATTTAAGACCACAAATATCATACCCACTTGGCCATAAACATTGCAATCACCTTTTGAGAACTTTTTTGGTCATAAAATTATCTAATTTTTACGGCCAACAAATAATTGTTGAGTTCATTAAAAATTAGGGGAAAATGTTTGAAATATATCCGAATTTTGACCAAAATTGTTGTAATAATACCGAACTTTAGAAATGACATTTTACCTCCCTTCACTATTTAATAGTGTATTTTAAAGGTATATATATATATATTAAATAGTGCAGGGGGTAAAAGGTCCTCCATAAAGTTTGGTATCATAACAATAATTTTGGTCAAAATTCGGATATATTTCAAACATTTTCCCTAAAAATTACTTCAAACTTTTATATTTTATAAACAAAATCGTGTTATTTATGACTCCAACTAATTATATCTACTCTTTCCCCTCATTGTATACACTCTTAATCTAAAAGTGTATGCTCATCGTGAAGAAATGTTTATAAAATGTGAGAAGGTTATTAAAGAATACTTAAGTTATTACGCTGTTATTTTTTATTTTTTTGCACCAATGAATTTTCATAACTAATTGTAATTTGACAAATTGCATTAGTTGGTAATTGTGTTATTAGTAGTTTTTATTAAATTATTGTGCTATAGATTTTGGATAGTGTATTATTAAGATCACTACAATTTAAATCGCCTAAAACAGTCATCAGGCCATAATTTTTTCCAAAATAATGGGCCGATGCGTTGTCTTCTTCGTCCTTCTCCTTCTTTACTATTGTTGCTGCTTCGTCCTCCTCCCTCTTCTTCTTTAAAATTCGATGTTTCGCAAAATACTAATCATTTTGAGCAAATTATATATTAGAAGACTCAAAATATCAAGACTATTTCATATCTAAAATCTGAGATTGTATAAAGGAGATTTTGAGTTGATCGGAAATGAATAGTCAATGTATACTTCATGTATTGTCCGTGTATACTTTATATATAGTTAAATTATATTTAGTTTTCTCAGTGTATTATAATGTATAGTCAGTATATAATTAATGTATAAGTAAATTATATTCGACTTTTTGAGTGTGTTTGAATATATAGTTTTTATATATATTTTATGACTTTTGGTATTTTTTATGTAATAAGACATGATTATATTTATTGTAAACTAATTACTTTATTTTATATATTTAAAACTAGCCCTATTTTAAATTATTAACTTATTGTGACTTGTGATATCTTTTAGGTAGTTTTTAAATTTGTTAATTATATTTCTAAATATTTGAAATTGTATTTTAAAATTCACATCAAAATTTGATAATTTTAAATTCATATATTAATAGATTTATCAAAAAATAGATAGTGGTGGAAATTACGGTGCAATAGGATATTTGATTAGTTTCCCCTTTAATTTAAGTAATAAATAACGAAGATATATTTGATCCTAACTATTAACAGAAAATAAATTTGTTTCATTTCCTATAGCTCAGAGCAAATTTGACACTTTAATCATTGTGGCTTTCAATTTTTAAAGAAAAAAAAAGTTGCAGTTACATTTGAATACGCAATTAAATTGAATTTAATTCATAAATGATATGACTAAATATGTGGACTATGATGTTGAAATTGAACAAATCATTTCAATCCTATATCTGATTAGCTAATACAGTAAAAGGATTTTGGCGTTGTCTATTTTATGACAATTCTTAATTATAGTAACGGATAATAATGAAATTACAAAGAATAACGAGTTGTTACAACTTGTATAATAGTAATACCTAACAACTAATAATGTCAACAATTTTTTCTTAGGAGCATTAATTTCTGTAGATGAATTATAAGCAACTTATATATTTTTTACTTTTGGTCATTTTGGGTGTACTTTTTTTCTCCTTACTTTAGTGTAGTTATAGATATGCCAATTTAAGTTCAAACAATTTAGAATTATTTTTCTTTCTTTCCATTAGACTGACATTTTTGCAACTAACTATAGATTATAGGTGTCAATATAATTGCCTAATTTGGTACCCTTCGGATGGCCCAGTGGTTTGGGCTTAAGACTTCCATGTTAGAGGTCTCAAGTTCGAAATTACTTCCTCTCTGGGTCGAGCTCGTCGCACCGGGCTTACCTAGTGCGGGTTACCTCTCCTATGTGGTTTGCGAGCTATTGCATAGGAGCGAGAGTTTTACCCTGTGCGCACCAAAAGGATAGTGACTGTGGATTTCCTTGTCATAAAAAAAATAAATATAATTACCTAATTCATTTAAGTTTAGATGGATTATTGATCCATCCACTTATTAATTTAATCTATTTCAATTTTTTAAAATTGTTTTGATATGCAGTTTAAATTTATTTAAGAAAAATCTTGTCAAAATATTTTCAATTTTTTTCCTTTCTTATTTGATATGTTGTATTTAAGATCATTTGCACATTTTGCACATATTTTGTGTTGATGTTTATTTTTTGCCCTCAAGATGAGATATACATTTATGTTTTTGCATCATAATATTTCGTAAGTTATGTCCCCCAAAGAGCTTATACTCGGTCGGCATAAGTTTGCTTGCTAGGGATAAAAATTAAAAATAAACTCATTTGAAAGTAAAAAATTAAAGACCAACTTATTTAAATGGCAAATCATATTCGTCTTATATATAACTGAAAGGAAGCAATAAATAGTTTATAATGTACTATATATATTTTTTTATATAAAATAACAAATAAAAGAATTAAAATTTAGTAAGAATTAAGCGGATTGTGTTATGAGTTATGATCCACATTTTAGACCAAGTAGCGTTAGAATGATTTGTTATCTCTTGTTTTCATATTAGCAAGCCAAATAATAAAAGATAAAAAAGAAAAAGAAAAGAACTATCCTAGTCCACATAACCTAATGTGTGACCTTAAGACCTTCAAGTACTCAAGGTTGTAGATTAGTTTCCCCCAAGATAAAACATATTAACCATTAAAAAAGTAGCGGTACCTCAAACTTTGATAATTTCAACGAACTCAAGAAGATAGCAACGAGATCACACACAGACACGATCGATTGATTTTGTTTATAAGAAATGTATGCAGAAGAAGGTGAGAATTTGATATAGAAAAATGAGAACAAATCTCAATAGCCAACAAATGGTAGTATGAAAATGTGTTAATTGTGCCTTATCGAAAATATCACAACTCCTTAGAAAAGAGACAACCTTTCAGAAAGGTCACAACCCTTTGCAAAAGATACAACTTTCGAATGGTCACAATCCTTCATAAAAGTCGCAATCCTTCACGAAAGTCACAGCTCTTCACTTACTATTCACACCTTTAAAACCCATCAATATTATTAACTCAACCTATTTTAATCCGTTTAAATTCGATGAAAACAAATTTCACAAATGACGTTACACATTAATTGTGTCTTACCTACGCAACAACACGTACACTTCATCTTTGGTCTTCACACATACCCACCATAGCCTTTGCTACCACCATCACACAACCCCACCACGCACCCCACCCCTACCTCTCATAATATTCTTTAGACTACTAATACATGTGTTTAGAATAATATTTTTTGCTTATGTATTACACACATAATATTTTTTTTTCTAAAGAATATTTTCCTCCGCTGAATACACCTTAATTCAATGAGTGTATATCACTTTTTATTAGATGTCACTTTAAAAGGTAGAAGTGATCGCTAAAATCACTAAATTGAACAAATGGACAAAATTAGTAAATGTGCTCTCTTTGTTATTTTTACTTTTTGCTATTTGATCAACTCGCTCAATTACTTATTCAACCAACTCGATTATTCTGGGCTCCTTGCAATGATTTAACTTCATTATTAAGCATGGACTAGGAAAAAAAAGTTAGAAAAGAGAGTAAATTTAGCTCCAAAAAGAACTCAATGATAAGATATAGCTTGTTCCTTACTTAACAATAACCAAAAGTTAGTCCTGCCCACACTTATAATCTCATTATCACCTGTCAATTGCAATTGAAGCCAACCCCACTACCTCAAGCTGTTTTTTTTCTATCTAGTGTTCGGAGTTTATATTAGAGCTCTGACTAAATTTGAATCGCACACTACAAGGCTCATTCGGGGGTGGCACTCCAAATAAGATTTTTTTCATGCCAGGGCTCGAATTCAAAATTTCTGGTTAAAAATAAAACAGTTCCCCATTGCGCCACAATCCAGTTGGTTACCTCAAGCTGTTAATTCACTATTTCCTCATTGGCTGATTGGCGATGGGCTGTTATCATCTTCTAAATGTCACTTCTTTATGATTAATTTCGTGATTTGATAACATATTTTATCTTTAATATTTAGTGTTTTGAGATAAATACAAATTTAGTCAAATAAAGGCATCAAACATTAATAATGATTTAATGAAATGTTTGATTGCCTTTCTGATATTTTTTGCTCAAACTGTAGCACTAATAAATGTAATATTTGATTGTGATTTGCATAAAATATATTTTATATAAATTATGTAGAAATTAATATAATAATCTAATATGAACTATAAAGTAGAATAAAACACACGCTATTAGTCTCTTAATTTGTCATCATATTATATTCAAACACTCGAATCAATATTTATTTGAATTGAGCATATGAATATATGACAGAACAATATTTTTATTAATCACTTTCAGCTCAAATTTTGAAAAAATTATAGTTGTGTTCTCAAGTGTTCATTTGGTGAGTAAGTTAACAATTTAAAATATTTTATTTTCTTTAATCACACACACTGACCTTAATAAATCATTAACTCTTAAATCTAAATAAATAGTGTCTAAAAGAAACACTTTATCACATGTTTAATTGAAGCATATTGTAGTTCGAATATCTAAATAAAAATATTGACAACTTTAAAGGGTTAACGATATGTTCTACCCTTAAAAATAACTAAAGTATTACTCTCTTTGTCTCATATTAGTTGATCACTTTCTTTTTACATGCATATTAAAAAATCATAAATAAGAAAATAATTTTACTAACTCACCCCTTAAAAAACTTCTTGAAAATTTTACAAACAAATGTGAGCACCTTAAAAAAAAATTCATTACAAGGGTGATATAGGAAAAATTTAATTAATGCTTTCTTGATTTTGTAGGTAATTAACTAACATTAGACAACTCTTTTTCGTAAGATGATAAACTAATATGAGACGGAGAGTATATATTACTATCCTCGTTCATTTTTATTTGTCCACTTTAAACTTTGCACCTCTATTAAAAAATAATGATTAATATGAGTATTTTATCATAATGTCCATATTAATTTATTATAAATGATTTGAGGATTTAATAATTAATGTTGATGATGAAATAGGAAAAAATATTTGTATATGCTAAAAAATAATAAATAAAAATAAAAATCTATTACTACTAAAATAGTGGTCAAAGTAAAATTAAATGAAGTAAACAATTACGTAGTTTTTTTTTTTCTTTTCATAAAAGTAATCAAACAAATTATCTTAATTTCTTTTGTAACTTTGTGTATTCTATTCCACACCAAATGACCCTTGAAACCATGAATAAGACATTCCCATTTTCGTTCCCTCCCTCGGGAATCCCCCTTCATAAATCACACATTTTGTACTTGTTGAACCTTCAAATCCTCACTGCTCTCCCTAATTTGTTGCTATTTTTCTCGTTTTCACTTGTTTACTCGCTATTTCATTCTTCACTCCAACAGCGAGAATCCAATTCCTCCATTCATCTTAAACAGACAATTTTCAGATTGAATACCCAAAAATAGTTTCTCCGTGAATTACTTTCACATTTCCGTCTCAGAGAAGAGTAAAAATGAATGTGAATTCAATTGTTGTGTTGAAATTGGTTCTGTTTATTTACTGGCCATGGCTGGTTAACTCGGAAGGAGAACAGAATCACCTACTGGTCAACATGACTCTGGTTCAAAACGCTTCTGCTTTAGGAGCATGTATGTAAACGCTTCTGATTTAAATAATTTCTCTACCAAAAGCAAATTGAAGCAGTTAATGGGATGGTTAAATATTGGCTTATTGATTTTGCAGATTGCTTGGATGGAAGTTTGCCGGCGTATCACCTGCACCGTGGATTTGGAGCTGGAGCAGACAACTGGCTTTTGCAATTTGAGGCAAGTAATTCCTTCTGGTGTTTTTTGTTGGGGAAGGGAAAGGACACAGTTGGTAAATGAGTAGTTACACACTTCTTTGCTTTGCTTGCTTTTCTCAGTACTTGTCTGTCAATCAACGTGCTTGCAGCCTTTCGTTACACTGATAAAATTACTTCTCTCTCACCCCCCAAATATTGCTAATAATTTCACTGTTAAAAGGTTATGTTGCAGTGATAATGTTTTTTTTTTTAATTAGATGTCTCAATTTGAATCATATGAAACAATCTTTGATAGGAACTCAAATGGGCTCTAATCAACACAATTTTAAATTAGTCAGTTTCAATACAGATATACCAAACACCGTATGAATGTGAGTTATAAATTCATTACTAATATGTGATGTCACAGTCCTAATATTTGGAAATCATAAAGTAAAATTCAACAAATACTCAACTTATCGGTGAGAAATAAAAAGTACAGGGTCTCTCTAGTCTCTACTTTATTTCTTGTTGACAAAAAACAGATCATGGGTGTTTCGGTTTAAACACGTTTTGACGCTAGTTTTTCTTGGAAGTTAGAAAACGACCTTAATACTGGTTTTAACTATGCTTTCTGTTTTCTTGGGAAACTGAAGTCCATCTTATTTTATTTTCATTCTGCTGATCTCACTTCACGTTTCTAAATCTTCTTTTTTAATTTGTTTCCCTTTTTAACAATTTTAAATTTGAACTTTCCAAATAAAATATTTAAAATTACATTACTAAAAAACGTACATTTATGATGTACTAATGTAACATGTTATTCTGCCTCTTTTTTTTCCTCCTTTGTTTTCACATGCATAAATTAATTTACTATGTAATAAAATAAAATTGGCAGAGGGTACAAAGTTTGCAATCAACCTTCACTTATAATATAAAAATTCAGATAGTCAACCAACTGAATTACTAAAATTTTTTACAGGTGGTATCCACTATTTCTTCTTTTAAAGATTTGCATTTTTTTTTGGTCCAGTTCAAAATATGGAAAAAATGTAGGAGAGGGAGGATTCTACAACTCTTATGAATCATCAAACCTGAAAAGAACAAAAGGATATGGTGTGCCCAAAAGTAAACATATTTGTCCATTTATCAAAAAAGGGACCCTATTATCTCTTTCAATTTTTCCAATTTCACTTTCTCATAATTGTTATGAGTAGTGACATGGATTAGAATAGCAAATAGCAATGCTAAGCTTATCCTGTCAATTAGTTTACGAAAGGGCGGCTTAAATACACTTTACTCCAATCCAGTTGGGCTTTTATGATGCCCATTCTTTCACTGTACATGACAACTTGAGTATGGACCACAAAAGAAAGTCAATTTTGTAATATTACCTAGTACTCCCTCCGATTTCAAATGGTTGCCGGTTTAATTTGACACAAAGTTTCTAAGATTAAAAAGTATTTTTAAATTTATGATCTCAAATTAAAAATATGTAAAATGTATCAAAATAATATTTAATTTTATATTTAAATTTGACAATTGAAAATTTAAAATAAAAGAATTATAAAAAAAGTCATTCTTTATGAATATATATTAGAAAAGGAAGTACAAACAAATTGAAACTTAGAAGTATTGTTTTTTTTTTTTTTTATTCTTTTATTATTGTAGTGTTATATAACTTATAAGTAGTAGACTAGGCCTTTTACTAGGACCACGACCTTTCCCATGGACTGTGTTGAAATAGACACGTCTATCACCGTTGCCAGTATCCCACTCTCCTCCTTCCTAACTTTTTTATTTTTTAGAAACAAATTTCTAGCTATTATTTTACCGCTCAAACTCTCAGAATAGACAACAATAGTATTCCCTCGTTTTAATTCTTTTTTCTTGATTTGATTTGATACAAAATTTAAGAAAGTAATTTTTATTTGAATTAAAACAAGAAAGTTGATATAGGCTGGTTTTAAAGTCTCATGCAAATTTAGGAAGTATCGAATTTAGAACTTATTATGATACTATAATTGGTATTTGTTTTGAGGCAAATTCAAAGTTGCATTATCTTGCGCTAATTTAGTCCAACAAGTATAGTGGGCGGACAAAGTTTTAATTAATTTCTTATTGAATTCATTAACAGGGTGGTGGGTGGTGCAATGATATCAAATCATGCTTGGATAGATCCAAATCAAATCATGGATCAACTCGTTATATGAACAAATGGGAAGTATTCTCCGGCATTCTCAGCAACAATGCCTCTTTTAATCCTGGTAATTCACTAACCTATTATTAACTCGATACCCACAAAAAAATTAATCAGTTAATATCTCATATGGTCACTATAATCATAAAGAATCAAACACGAAAAGCGTTTATATTTCATATCTTTAGCTTTATATAAAAGTAAAAAAAAGAAAAGGAAAGAGAACAAAATTTACCAGAAGCATGTGAAATGGCAATGTGGTAAGTAAAGGAGTACATGTACAATGCTGTCAATGTAGTATGCTTGTGTGACAAAGTCCATGTTCCCTCACGTTTGATGTTGTCTCTTTCCACGTGATCAATATTTTGAAGTTTAAAGTTATGGACTGTAATTACCCTATACTCCATTTGAATTTGATTACTGAAGAGTACTCATCTTTTTTATAGAAAAAATGGCGGGGAACAGATGTCAATTATGTATATGCTAAAACATGAAAAAGTGTAGGCTAGTGGATGCACCGACAGCCAGTTGGAATTTTGAGGATAGTAACAACTAACAACAAAGCCTATGGGCTAGTTTTTCTAATTAATAATACTATGATTTATGAATTTTTTAATATTAATATTGATGTTCAGATGAACTTGGTCATATTTGATATTTATGTATTTATATCGGTGAGGTTGAATCTAATTTTTTTATTATATTTGAGATTCAAACAAAATTATCTTCGATCATATTTTTTTCATATATCTTTTAAATATTTTAAATTCTCAACATTTTTTACATTTTATTTCAAAAAGTTTGAATGATATGTCAAATATGTTTGGACAATATATTTTCCAAAAATAAATCTGAGTGGAAATTGTGATTTCTGATGCAACATGATTTGTACAGTTTTGGGCCTTTACCGTGCATTTCCATCGAAAGCCTAGTGAAAATGGTCCTCCATTGGCCATTTGAGAGTCCCGTACTATTTTTTCGGCTTTTCTTCTTCGGTGCTATGACCGAGTTTGAGCTAACTAGACTGTTTCCGACCTTGAACGATGGAAATTGAGTATGGAACCTCTCAATCTACACTTGTACCTATACTACTTCGTTACAAAAATTATTAATACAGAAGAAGAATGATAAAGAATAGTACTAGAGACAAACCCGTAATTGAAAAGAAGTTACATGCAGTTTCATTTTGTACTCAGTGTGCTTGAATGAATTTGATGGAACTATTTTGTTTTACGGTTATAATCCTTTTTGAATCTCGAGGATGATATTTTTAAATTTTCCCTTTCCCTTGCAATGAAGATCAAGAGTAACAAGGATTTTAAAAAATCTTCAATTTTTTAAGTCATGTGAAGAACTTTGAGATTGGAATCTGCAAATGACTAATGGAGAAATCCAATCCGACAATAAATGCAGATTTCTACAACTGGAATCGGGTGAAGATCAGATATTGTGATGGAGCCTCATTTTCTGGTGATGCCAAGTTCTATAATGGGGTAAAGTAAAACTCTCTACAACTTGCACGCACATCAGTTTCTTGCACTATTTTTTTTCTTTAAACATTGTGATTTTTTTTGCTTTTGAGTGCTATATTCGTGTCCACTAGACCCTGTTAGCAAATTTAGTTTTTCCAATCATCATCAATGTTTGGTTATTTAACAACAAAGTACTAGTGTAATCCTACAAGTAGGATTTGGGGAGTGCAGAACGGGCAATTCTCACTCCACCTTTGTGGGGTAGATAAGTTGTTTCCGATAGACAAAATCATTGTTTGGTTATTATGTGAAAAATATCAATTTCATGTTCTAGTAGCTTGCCATTATTTCCACGATTAATCTATTAGTATTTGAGAGTTACCTATCCAAAGTTTAATCAGTAACAGTTCAACTTAATCAAGTGCTTTCTTTTTCCTCTTGCCAAATGAGCAAACTTTTATGCTTTACTTCTGTTTTATTCTTGTTTTTGTCAGCCAAACTATGGGTATATATAAACCTCTTTTAGTGCTGAGACTTCGTTTGTAATTACTTGAGCTAGGTATGGTTTGGTTCTATGAGCTTTTTAACTTTTTTAATTTTTTTTGTATCTTTAAGAAAGGATAGACACGGAATTGAGGTAATGAGATATTGTTTTAAATGAATATCAGTGGCAAACTATTCACGTGTTTCAGCAAATGAACTGCAAGCCTAGGATTCACTTCAGTTAGTGATGCAAAGAGGGCATTGTTTACAAGTTCCCACGTATCTCTCTGGACTCATACTTCAAAACATTTTTGTGGAACGTTATGGAAAGTCAACAGATAAAAATAGAAAAGATTCATAATTTGCAGAGTGACATTCATTTGCTTTAGAATGTAATTGACATTACTTCGGAACTTTAGAGCTCGAAAAGCATGATCTGACTTGGATCAAGGCTGATGCGAAATATACTTCTCTTTTTGTTTGTTATCTTAAAGCGTTTTCTTCCTACCAATTATTATGACCTTACGTACCTTGGATTCTATCATATGATTGCCATTTGCGTTACTCTGAATTTTCTTCATTTTTCTTGCTTCAAGTTAAATATAATTATGAAATTTCTGATATATTTTCTCAAGCCAATTTCTTTGCCTTTGGACTAGTTAAAAGAATCACGGGCTTGATAAAGGTGTATTCTATCTGAATTGTACCCTGTTCTTACTTTTAAACTGAGTCTTTTTCTTGCTTAAAATGAAACAGACATCAATGCTTTATTTCAGAGGGCAAAGAATTTGGCAAGCTATTATTCTTGATCTTCTCCCAAAAGGTCTGGGGCACGCAAAGAAGGTAATGCCATTTGACATACTCTTTTTCTACTTTAACAACATCTGATGATAACCGTCAAGGCTTAGGACTACTTGTGGTAGCAAAGCAATGAGATAAAACAGCAATTGCTTCCATCACCACACATCCCCACTCCCCGTCCCACCCAACACACAAATATTAGTCTCCTGTGAGGACATAGAGAGGGTAATTAAGTGATCTTGCCTTTCTGGATTGAATTGTCATTTTTTTTGTAAAAGTAAACAAATAGCCAACTGTGCATTGTTGTACACATCTGTTTGGGACCTTTCAGTATGTTTATATTCATAATCTGTATTGTTGATTACGTCAATTTTTTCCTTGAAAAAGATAAATGTAATACAAACATTTAACTTCATTGTCTTACTCCCTTGCTACAAAGATATTTTGTGCTTCAAACTATACTTAATGGTCTTAGAGCATTTCTTCTAGGCTATGCTTTCTGGCTGCTCTGCTGGTGGTCTGGCAACCTTTTTACACTGTGACAACTTCACCAGTTATCTACCAAAGAATGCTAGTGTGAAGTGCTTGAGTGATGCTGGGTTTTTTTTAGACGAGTATGTTTCTGCCAATTGAATAGTCAAATGTGATTTCCTCTCTGCATTAAACTTAATGACATGTTTGCATTTGTTTTCTCAGGAGAGATATAGCTCTGAATCACACAATGAGATCTTTCTATGAAGATCTTATTACCCTACAGGTATGATTTCATCATGGCTATCAGGAATGTCTATATTGAGCTATCTTATTTTGACAAACGTGGTTTTCTGAAGGGGGTAGAACCAAATCTCAATCAAAATTGCACTTCTACTCTCTACTACCCACACCTGGTACAATCTGGGCCACTCTACTCTTGTTTAATTCATAATCTAGTGATGAAACTAAGCTCTTCTCTAAGAATTCTTGAGATGTTCTTGCAGTGCTTCTTCCCACAGTACGCATTACCATACATCGAAACGCCATTCTTCATCTTAAATTCAGCATATGACGTGTACCAAGTATGTTCATTATGTAATTTGATATAAATTAGGCATTTTTTAGAATAATGTTTGTTATGCACGGTCCCAATAATGTGACCTTATGCTTCTGCAGTTCCATCACATATTGGTGCCGCCTTCTTCCGATCCTCGACGGCATTGGGATCATTGCAAGTTGAATGTTACTGCATGCGATGCAAGTCAACTAAATATATTGCAAGGTTAACAATGCTTATTATATTACTCTTTGAAACATTTACATAGGTCCTTAGGCAGACAGATTTAAGGCTTGGGGAAAACTTGCAAGGGTCTGATAGAAAGAAATGTCAATTGAACTCATGAAGTATTCAAATATTCAGTAACTAGATTATAGTAATCTTAAATAACATTCTATGTTATGCTACTCTTATCATGGTACATTTGCTAGTTTATCTTTATATTTACTGTTCTATAGAGTTTGTAATTTCTATTAATATTGATGGCACTAACTAGGGTTACCTGACTTATTTCAGGGTTCAGGAATGATATGCTTGCAACGTTGAGAGATTTCTATCAAAATTCAACAAGAGATGGGATGTACATAAACTCTTGCTTCACTCATTGTCAGAGTGAGATACAAGAAACTTGGTTTGCAGTTGGCTCTCCTCGAATACACAACAAGGTTGGTGAAATACATTTTTCTGATCTTCTGCTGCGACATATTATTCACTGTAAATGCAAACTTAACGCTGGAATGACAAACATGAACATCTTAATAGTGTGTGAAGTGATCTCGTCCCTTTTAGTTTCTTTAGCAATGTTATGTGTTCATTACTATGCAAGAGTTCATCAAATCATATTGTTTCTCAGAATATTGTAATCTAAATGTAAGTAGTAAATGATTCCCTGCATTAAGAACTTTTGTTGTTTTGCTTGAAGTTTACAAGTTATGTACAAGTCATTATGCAATCTGATGCAACTAACAGATCTATCAAGTACAAAGGAGATTTCTTTTTGATTTGTGGCTACTGATTCTGAAACTTCTTGTCCCCAGACAATTGCAGAAACAGTCGGCGATTGGTACTTCAGTAGAAACATCAGCAAGGAGATTGATTGTGCATATCCCTGTGATACTACTTGCCACCACATGATCTGACGCAGAGATCCAATGTTGTTAGTCATACATGCTGATTTTCAAAGGGTAATTGGAACCCAGAAACTCAGCTATACAAAGCCATAGACAACATTGGTTACATAGTGCAAATTGATTCATTTAGAAGGGGGTGCAGGGAAGGAATAGGTGTTCTTATAAGATCTTATATAAATATATATTGCAGAGTAAGAAACAACATTCTTTTATTTAGAGAGGTTCACAGAGAGCAAATGTATACATCGTCGTCTAGAATAGTATATGGTATAGATCCATGAGTCCTTCAACTTTCAATTTCATATGATGTGCAGAATGTCGTACCGCTAAATCTGAAAATTTCATGTTCAAATATCATGCCAGGAAAATATAGTCATCATTGTTCTGTTATTCCCCGAGTTAATATCTTAAAAGGTCACTGAAATATGAGAAATTATCTAGCAAAGTTATTAAACTTTATTTTGTATCAATAAAATCACCTAACTTAAAGTTTCTATTTTCAAAAATCACTCAACTATTTTATTATTAAAATAAATTTAAATGACAAAATAAAATATTTTTCATGCCATGTAATCGTGAATCCCACAAATAAATAAAACTTATAGAATTTATTTATTACTAGATTTACCGCACGTGCGTTGCACGTGGCTGCCTAGTCTCGTGATGCCTACAATTGTGAATGAGTAAATCATGAAATCTCCATTTGTTCAATATATGTAATATGTCACTTAAGGGATTTGTTGGTTTGGATGTTTCTCAGTTACTAAATATTAGTTTATGTCTACAATTGTGAAGCAGTAAAGCATGCACAGTCTATGTGTTAAATATATGGCCTATGTCTTAAGGGATTTGTTTGTATAGATGTTTCTTAGTTATTAAATATTTGTTTATAAATAATACTCCATTAAGTCCGGCTAATTGGCTTGTATTAGATGCACTTAATGGTGCCAAAGCTCTATCTATAAGCAGATATGTAATATTGCACAATGCCACATTTGGTTCATGTTATGACATTGTTCCAAAATATAGGATACCTTCTAGGAGTATGAAGTCATTTGTATCCTAATTAACAATATAAAAGTTTTCACAATAGTTGCATCTCCTTCATAAGTTGCATTTCGATGGTTAGCTCGTCTCTTTAACAATTGAACCTATAAATATAAGCCAAGACATTTTGATTAGCTTCATGTCATGTGTTAGTTTTGTTGCAAATTCATTACGGTAAAAAAGATTGAGAACTTGTCTAACCTAATACTTCCTTGTATACAATATTTCTTGTATATGTCCCTGTCCTAATATCTGGTTGTTCAGTCATAACCAATACCTTCGTTGTTGCCATTGAGATTCCTCTTGATAATGCTACATATAGTTGCCCATGCGAGAAAACATGTTGTGGAATATACAATCCAACATTAGGAATTGTTTGACCTTGAGCCTTATTTATCGTCATTGCAAAACATAGACGTATTGAAAATTGCTTCTGAATAAACTTAAAAGGATATCTTTCATTCTCAGGTGGCGATAATTGGATTCTTGGTATGAACACCTGTTTTGTTGTGTCGTTATTTCGGCATGTATGACATTGTTGTCAAAATCTCTACAAATCAAAAATGTCCCATTGCATAAACCATTTGATGGGTCTAAATTCCTCAACATCATGATAGGCGCATTCTCTTTCAAAACTAATATAATATGTTGAATTCAAAGATACATAATATGTTATGTATTTTACCAAATATGTGTTGTTGAGATGGTACACAGATTGAAACTAATATAATATTATAAATGTTAACGATTGATTGAGTATAGTGATGTACCTATGTGGCGGTAGACCATTCGGAGTTAATGTATTCAGGTATTCTTCTTGATAATAATAGTTAGTATCGTCTTTTGTCGAGTCAAAGTTGATATATGTTCTGGTTTCTCCCGGGAATTGAGTGATCATCATTTCATTTATATTATCTACAAATTCATTTCGGCTTGCTAAGATTGCCCTTTCAGTAATAAACTTTGCCGATCTGTAATTTTGTTGTAGCCCTTTAAAAATTTCCCTTACGAAGCATTCTTCTGGCTTTCCCTGACCACTTAGGTGGACCACCATTTGTTGTGGTAGTAGTATTAAATTATCCCGTATTGTGGTTTCCTCTCCGTTTCCAACTCGTAGCAAGAAGGCACTAAAATTTGGATCAAAGGCCACAAATATGACCTCACCAAACTTATATTCACTGTCTCTGCTCGCGTTGATTTAAGAACCACCGGTAGCACTTGTCGAAAGTCACCTCCAAAGACCATTACTTTTCTACCAGAAGGTACATTCTTGTCTATTATATCACGAAAGCTTCTGTCGACAGTTTCAATTGTGTGTCTCTTAGCCATTGGCGCTTCGTCCCATATTATTAGTTTGGCTTGTCTAATAAGTTTAGCCCCGCCACTTTGTTTTGACATATTTGTCATTGTTGATTCATTAGCTTGTAGAGGTATTTCAAATCACGAGTGAGCTGTACGGCCTCCCGGTAAGATTGCTGCTGGCGGATGCCAATGCTATCATACCTCTTGATCTAATATGTACCAGCAATACGCGATATAGATATGTTTTCCAGTTCCACCTGGTCCGTCTACAAAGAATAATCCTGGTGTTCTAGAGTCGGCCCTTTCCAAGATAGTCTTGAAAGCTTGTGTTTGTTATTTATTCAAGTTTGATTGTGCCTCTATATCTTCAATTGGCACCTTCACAGACATTTCTTCGATTATTTCTCGGCATTCATATGTGTCACACTTATTTAGTTCTTGTTGGATTTGTGGCATATCAAATTTTGCAACACTCTGACCCATACTCTCCAAGTATGAATTTACACTTTGCAATGTACTCTGGAGTTTTGCCTCTGGTGATTTGTCATGGGTCCTTTGAATGTCTTCTGACATATCGTTATAATATGTTTCCCATAGTAGTCTCACATCTGTTGGGTTGCAATGAACTAAGATTGTCGCAAACAAACTTCGAAGAGCTATAGGCATCTTGAAGATTACCGCCTCGCGTAAACATTCTAAAATGCTATCATTTGATTCTAATAAGCCTCTTTCTTTGGCAGCTTCTTTGAAAGTATGACAATGTAACCCATTAACAGTGAGTAAGTCTTCAAACGATGTCGGACCTCGAACATGATTCAATAATAATCTCTCGTAATACCTTTCACCTTCTCTAGGATTAGTTGTGATATCGGGCAGCCTAGTTATGTTACCACAAGTCATAAATAACACATAATGAATACTTACCAATATTTATTCTGCCGATCACAGAGCGTGATTTTCTTTTAGTCCATATTTTAGATTGGGAATTCCAAACATAATGCTTGGGGAATTCTCTATATAGATAATTGCGAGCCTCAGTGTCATTCAAGCACATCCTGAAATACTCAGTAAGCATAGTTTGTTGAACAAACTGGGAGCCTGCAATATTTTGAAGATTTTACTTCTTCCAGTAGTAGACTACATTTTAAAACATAAGTTTCTTATTAATAATAATGGCCTTGGTTGGAGAAGTGTGACTCTTGTTTATACTATGTGAGAATATGTTTAAGAGTACCTACTTGTTTGTCGGGTAGATGTAGTTGTAGGTTTATAACAGCCGGTTGCATTTCGCTTAGAGTAAACTCGTAAATCCTCCACATCGCTTCTGGTGGTGACACCAAATGTGCATCTTGAAAGCTGCAAATTTCATCTATGACCTTTTCACCATCGTCTGACTCTATGTAAATTGCACATTTATCATATCCTTTATATATATACTTGTATAGGTACTTTATTGCTTTAACACCTGAGCAAACCTCTACATTAATGTGACAATTATATCTCTTCAATAAATATGGGTTATAAGGGACAACCCACTGATTATTCATCTTCATACCTCGGACCTCACTTATCCTCCCATCATTTCTTCTTCGGTAAATTGGATATCCCTCCCTCCCTTGTATTGTTTTGTTGTTGAATGCTCGGGGGTAGTGAAACTTACATTGTCCGTCCTTCATACGTGGACTTGATTGTCGTTTTATACCACAAGGCCCGTGAATCATATGTCTGATAACTAATTCATGTAATTCTGGCTGCTTATCTTTTGCAGGCATCTCTGCTGAAATATATCGATTATACTGATTTGTTGATCTTATTTTATGACATTCTTTTAATATTAGTAGTAGGTGTATATGTGGTAGTCCTCTCTTCTGGAATTCAACCACAAAAACATGTGATGCCGTAGGGCCAAAAATCTCCTTTTAAAATATTTGGCCTTTTAGGTCCTGTAATTTTGCTCTAAACACTCTGGTCATCAAATCTTGCCGATCTTGAGCGACTTGCCCCACACATAGTTGTTCTTGAATCTCTGTCCATTCAGGGTTACACGTCATAGTGATAAATAGATCTGGTATTCCAAACTCTTGAACCAGAGCCATAGCATCCATATAGCGTCGTCGCATATCCCTAGGGCCTCCGATGAATGATCCTGGCAGTAAGACCCTCTAACCAACCTTCTCTCCTCTACATTCTCCTGACGTAACACTATCAACGATACCTTGTAATATCTCTCTTCTGTAATTTGATTGTTCGAATCTGTAATATTCAAGTCGTGTGGTTTTCAATTTGATGTACATGTCCACTACAAATTTTTGTAACAATCTACCACGTAGTAACTAAATTGTTTTCTCATTTGTTCGTACTTGAAGTTTATAGCAATAGTACTCTCTGCAGGAAACACAACCTTTTTTTTCGCGGCGTACACCTACAAATAATTTAAATAAGTTTAGTTTGGAGTTCAGTTTATCAGAAAGTGTGTGGCCTTCTATGAATGTTATATTATTACAATATCACGTTCACAAACATATTGTAATAGAATGTTTTTTTTACACGTATGTGTGAAAAATTTCCACCTTCATTGGATTTAGTCACAGACCTGCTAGAATATGATATTTCAAGCCATTACATATCTTGATGTTGTTTCATATTTGTTGCCATATATTTCCTTTCCATATGAAGTTGTTAGTTGCAATATTAATTGAGTTTGTTATTATACTATGTGTGGTGTGTGAATTATTTGAATGAATGCAGAATGTAAATGTGCTAACCTTGTTTTTCATTGTTCAAAACCTCTGTTGCACTGGCATATGATCGAGGGCATATATTGGCACTTATTGTTGCATCTGTAGTAATGCCGATATTTGGATTGCATGATTTCACTATTTCTTGATGGCAACCTCCTTCACCATTGGGTAGAATCAATGGATATTGTAGATGATCATAACAACCATAATAATGTTTTACTCGATGTTTGTTTTCGGAATGTTCGTGTACTACAATATCTCTTTCAAACGGGATATTTGGATTGTTTCCATCAACCCAAATTGCTGCAACTTGATCCACCGAAGGTTTGTTATACACCCGTTGATCTAAAGAAGCATTTGCAGCTATGCATATTTCTATGATCTGAAAACTTGAATGGTGTTTGAGTTGTGTAAAAAATTCAGCATACGAATTTTGCTCTATTATTTTCCTGATTTTTTCCATGACTTCCTCTGATAAATTTGCATCTTGTAGTATTGACATTCTGTTGGCCACTTCATGATATGTATCGAGAAGTACAGCGGGAAGTAACGTGGCCTGTCATCCTTTGGGATTAATGAGGGTAGATCGTGATAGATTTGTCCTTGTGCCTTAAAGCTGTAAATGCCTTTCCTTGAAGACGCCAGTTCTTTGCTGAGTTGTACTTCAAATGATGTAAAAGCAAAGATGTTATTATAGGCTCGAATGTGTTTCCGAAATAACTTGGCCTTTTTGGACTCATCTGTAAATAATTTGTATTAGTCCTCTCTAACTTCGTTGGGTGCCAACTTAATATATCCACTTGCATAACAAAATGTTGGAGGCTCATATTCAAACTTTCTGGCATGACAGTAGATGCAATCCAATTATTTTTGCAGCTTACGAGTAGATGTTGTTGATAAGTTCACATTTGTTTCCCCTACATTCACAATTTGAAATCAACCTTTTTAGCATAGAATATTTCTTTGTTGACTCCACTCAAAGGTCTGTAAGTCTTAGGCTACTATATTTTAGTCAATTTGCCTTCATTATAGTTCTCCTCTGATAAAGCTTCAAGTAGCCAACTTTTTTTCTGCTTCTTCAACTTTGATTCAATATATCCAACTTCTGATGGATTTGTTGAGGCATTATATTTTTGCACCCTGCGCAATGCCCTTTCTACATTTGTCAGTATTTTTCACTTGTGTCCTATTAAATTTGTGATGTAAGCATGTTAGTATTTTTCTCATTCGAAACGATCTTGCTTTCTAAATTAACAGTTAAATTTATGGCATGTATATTTGACCTGTTATTTTCATCCTCTGATTAGATTGGCATTCCATGTTTGATTATCCTCCATATTGTGACTATGTAAATGCATCCGTTGTGTGTATTCTTTTCTTAAATAGTCAATCAAGTATAAAATAATGAAAGTAATACATTCAATGTAAACATTGTACCACGTATTGAAGTTATTATACACCGTACAAAACAATTTAAAGGACATCTTCATCATGATCTGTCATCACAAGGTCTTTACTAAATATTGATTTACGTATGTGTGCAACTGGTACGGGGTAATTTTATTGTGTAGGAATATAGATGTACATATTTAGTTAAGGACAAGTCCATACATACGTCATCATTTATGTTTTTATTTTTTTATTCAACTTAGCCCTAATCAACCGACAATCATAGCATTGTTGATTTAGTTAGTCGAACACTGCAACTGACGTTTTCTTTGTAGCATTTACTTATTGTATTTTCAACTTCTTCTTATTTTTTGTGTGTGCATCCCTTAAGTGTGTGTGTGCAGGTACCTTTGTATCCCTTGTCTTAGGTTACCAGGGTGAAGCAAGTAGTAGCCCACAGGTTAGCCGAGCAAATCTCGGCATGAGTGTTTGTTTTCTATCCATGGTGCACACCAATATTTTGTTTATGTTATTTTAGTCTCCCAACACGCGCATACCAATTTAGAGATTATTGAGAGAAGTTCACTAAGGTGGAGTAGTAAGAAGATTCAACAATAGTAGAAAAGAATGATTTGTTACTTACAATTTGCAGTTTGAATTGCCAATTTTCCCTAACAATTCAGAAAATCATGCAGATGTCCCAGTTCAGTGAAGTTGTACAAATAGTTGTGCAATGTATAACGACAATAGTCTTTTATGAAATGAATGGTGTGATACTCACAGTCTATAGTGGCTAAAACTATGAATGTGTGTAGTCGATAGTATTGTAATGGTGCGGCAATATCTTACAAATTATTCGAAGTTTTTTGTGTTTTTTTAGTTTGATGTGCATTCGCATTTGTTTTAAGGATATCCTTGGCGAACTAGTGGCATTTCTTGAACTGGCCTCTTTTGGGTTTGATTGTAACTTTTCAGGAGGGCTTAACTTTTTTAGGGGGTTGTAACTTCTCTGGAGAGGTGTGATGCTCTAGAGGTGCCATTCATGTCGGCGTCAAATATCTTTCAAGTGTACCGTCGTATTAGTGGAATACATTTAAATTCTTATTTTATAGGGTACTTTGTATATACCGTATATTTTTTTTTGAAGTGTAGTGATTTTGTTTTGTGTTTTTACGATGTTACTTGTTGTTTTTGAATGTGAATGTGTAGTGAGGATGTTACTATTTTAAATATTCTTTCAGTGATGGGTGTTCCCAGGGTTCGTGTCTTTTCGTATTTTCTTTTTTAAATTGTTAATTTGTAGTTTCTTAGTATTTTGCTTGTTGAGTTTGTCCGTAAAGTCGTAAGACCAAACATTACGCATGTAAGAGTTAACCGAGTTTGTATAAATATTTCTCTGTATAAGACAGTGTCTTTACTTTAACGGGTTAGTAGTTCAATGGTAGATGTTTTAGTTTTAGTGAATATTTTGGCTGTATAAGTTAATGTAGTGAAGTAATACACGTTGGTTTATTGAGGTTTTTTTTTTGGTTATTTGGGTGTGCTGGAACTGTACAATGTCGTTCTATAAGTGTGTAATTACGTTAATCATGTTATTGAGGGAAAACATGTATTTTCAAGTTAAATCACTATATCACTTTATATTTGTAGTGATTTGGTACAAAAGATTGTTGGACTCTCGATGATGAAATATGTGATTTAGTAATTGCTTATTTGGTGTGTACATGATAGCGAATTTTGAGAAGCATCCTCCCAAAATGCCTTTTGCCTATTAATTTAGTTGATGTATGTACAATGTTATACCATTTAACACAACTATAAGAACTATTTATAATGTGATAATTTCTTAATTTAGTCAATCGTATAATTCTTTCAATATCGAGGAACATACGTTATTATATTGGAGGGGGAGATAGGGCAATATAAAAAGCAACCCAAGCGATTGAGATATTAATTATTAAGGTGCTATTATTTCCATAATTCACATTTAATTAGGTAAGAATAAACATACATACATTAGCTAAGCAGCCGATGAAACCAATAAAATACAGACATTACTAACATACAAACATTATGTTGTAGACGTTTCATTATTTGGAGACGGTACGCAATGCTCGGTAACACTATCAAGGAACTCATCCATTATGACTCAACTTCTGTGACCTGATCTTAGTTTTAATTTGGAGATGTTCATCGTTGATTTTCTTGTTCCGATTTGTTGGTGGCATAACGGATTGTACTTCTTCCACTATGTTTGTTGCTTCTTCTCCAACATCATGTATTTCTAGCACATTGGATTTATTTCCCCTCTTCCTTCGCAACCTCATGGATTGTACCTTTGACACTATGTGTGGTGCTTCATCTTCAAGGAAATGTAGCACATTTGATTTGTTACACCTCTTCCTTTGCGGCCTCACAAATTGGGCTTCTTCCACTATGTCTGGTGCTCATTCTCCAACATCATGTAATTCTAGCTCATTGGTTTTTTGCCCCTCTTCGTTTGCAGTCTCACAGATTGTACTTCCGCCACTATATGTGGTGCTTCATCTTCAAGGACATGTATCACATTGGATTTTTTACACCTTTTCCTTCGCGGCCTCACAGGTTGTGCTTCTTCCACTATGATTGGTGCTTCATCCTCAAGAACATGTCTTTCTAGTGCATTAGATTTGTTGGCCCTGTTTGTGGGTGGTGTCTGTGATTTTGATTCATCTACCATTAAAATTACTGCTTCATCTTCAACGGGATGTATTTCCTGAGCAATTAGACTCCTGCGCGGGTTCAAATTATTCATATCGATGCGGACAAGGAACTTGAATTCCTTGTCTTTACTGAACACCAATCTGCGGTAGTACATACTTTCTTCCTTCTATAAGAAACATCAACAATAGGATATATTAGGTTTAAAATAATTCTGAAAGTTAGTCATACACTTTTTTTTGTTGGGATTAAAGTAGGTTTAACTATAGTATAAGATGGTATAAGTACAGGGCGAACCTTTTCCGAGGTTGTTTTGATGTAGTCTTCGACATTGCAACCTACTAACATTTGTGCCGCGTCAAATAGTGTCACTCGGGCACGTTGTTCTTCATCACAAACTTCAAGTTGTAAGGAGTATCTTTAAAATAGGGTGAATAAGTTAGTGTTCATAGCTAAACTGGGTGTATATTATCAAAAAATGTTGATTGTTCATTTCAAGCAAGTCTAACCTCATTTCATACTCCCCATTTTGGATGTTGCAACTGGGACACGTCACTGTATCTTGTTTAACTTGCACTTTCTTGTGGCACTTTTTGCAGGACGAGTACCATGGCTCTTCTGTATTGAGTATGTCTACAATTTTGGCTTTGAACTTGTATAAAGCTTCCTGGACATTGTTAATAACCAATATTCAACATTATTTTTTGTAAGCAATGGTCCTATTTGGATAGGGAAAGGGTCTATTTGTAGGTACCTGTGTATCAGCAAGTGTGCCATCCATAATATTGGGTAACGTCACTCTGTGGCTTTTCTCATTACCTTACTTGGTGTGGTTGTGATAGCTTTATTTTCGGCCTTTATGACTTCACGCCTATATATAGAAATATGTGAGTTAACTGTTGCACATATTTGAGGAAAAGTCAGTGCGTTTAAAATTTGTTAGATTAAATGAAAGCTTGATAGGACTGGTTATATATAGTTCTCCATAAAAAACAAATTGTGGCTCTGTTGTTATATTCTTCATTGAACAGAAGTTATGGCAGTAAGGTTAGATTAATTTTGCCGAGCAATTTAGTTAATGAGGTTTTGTACTAGGCTCGAAGATCTAGTGCTTTTTGAAATATTGGATATATCAACACACTGCTCACGGGTATAGTTGATATCCCAAAAGTCCCTACATTGGAAACAACATATTTAATCAAGGAATAAACAAATATACTTGAAATTTGTACAATCAGAAAAGAGGAGAGGTTGTCTATACCTTTATAGATTGAGACTCGCACATCGCATAAGCCTAGAATAGATTGGTCGTCTATCAGCTTTTCAAGAAAGGCGTTATCGTTTTCTGCAAAATCTCCCCATAGAGTAACAATTGTACACTCCATGTTGGATTATGAAATAGACAAGTATTATGAATGCACTGGCAGATTATTATGGACGGTGGGCGAAGAACAAAGAGTGGCAACTTACAGTTCATTTGTAACAACAATTTCGCGTCTTTTGCTATCACCTTTTACAATGATGGGATTCACCGTAACTAACACACAAATCAAGTCTGAATAGTGGACATGTAAATTAGTGATATGTATGATGTACTTGACGGAAATTACTAATAAGTCGTGTGAAAAGTTACCAAATATGGCACCATTAGGCAATTTCTCTGTATGTTCCAAAGATACGAAACCATTAGAGAAGTTGTGTGTTGAAACAACATGGTCACTCTCCTTTATAATTGTATAGTCTGTAATGGTCAATTCAATCTCTTTGTGCACAGAAGTGTAGTTGGGGTTGACCCGATCCAACAACCCTTTAGCAATGTAGTATGTCTTATTTGTCTTCAAGAAGTCTTTCCATGTATCGATATACTTGTTAAATAGTGTCGCTTGCAACTTTGTCCCCTATTATCGATGTAAGCAACATGTGATGTCATTAGAGAAGTAAAAGGGAATAAACATGAATGATAACATGTAAGCTTAGCAAAAGTGTTACCTCGTCGTCCACTAATATTACAGTTTGGAAAGTTCCTTCATGGCGTGAATTGTTGTACGAAATTACAGAACCCTTGCGAATAACCAATACTCTCATCACCCAATCAATAGATTGCTTTGGTATCTTGTTAATGGGGACACTCTGCTTTGATAGTTCAATTTCAGTCGCCATTTGTGATGAATCTGGATGGTTAGAGGTGCATAGCGGAAAGTGAATATCAATGTTAATTCTGGGCAGAAGTGTGTAGTAGTTAAAGGAAAGGAATTACTAAGTCAATTGTAACATTGTTAGGTGCTGCAAGTAGTCCAATAAAAACCATAAATCAAAACCTAAAGAGAGTGAAAACTTACAACCTTTGATGTGGAGTGAAATATTTCAAGCACAAGTCCAATATTGTAATGTGGTTGCAGATGGATGATCAATATTTACCTAATTTAATTATAAATTGCACATGTAAGAGTTGAGTTTGCTAAAAAGTAGATGGTACCAAGAGGAGGAAACATGGCAGACCTTTGCGCCTATAGCAGAAGTTGAATTAACAATGGGAACCGATGTTGTGGGTGTGGTTGATATAAATAGGGCAATCTCCAGAGGTTGTGTTGTTTGGTTATTTATTGAATGTTGGGCAGTTGCAGGGGAATTTGGCGGCTTTCCAGTGAAAGCGATGATTATTCGCAGCAAAGGTGTTTGTTGTGTGAAGTTAGGGGTTCTTTTAGGTGAGGGGTATTTGTGTAATCTTTTTCAGTTTTAAGTGAGGGGTATTTGTGTAATCTTTTTAAATTTTAAGTGAGGGGTTTTTCCGTAATTTAACATTGATCTTTTGGAGTTCATGCTTTTAATGTAGTATAGATTATACCAACCCACCCTAAACCCATATACCCGTTTCATGCTCTAATTTTCATTATGTCCTCTAGCAAATTGTATAGCTGGAAAATTGAAGTTGTTAGCAAGTTACAATTGTTAGTTCTGATTAGAGAAATTATATCATCACATAAAAAAAAGAAAAGAGAATCAACTTCTTTATCTTTTTATGGTCAAATTACTCCCTTCATTATAGAAATTAACTTCTTAAAAAATGTTCTCTAACTTCATTAAAGTCATGTCCAATCTTTTACGTATCAATAATATGAAAAATTAATATTATTACAATTGAAGATACTTATCTGTGTAATTTTGCAACAAGTAATTCTATAGTAGCAAATAAAAATGTAAAATTAATCAACTTCTTAATATTAAACAGTGCCCCTTGATGAAGAAATTACTCTTAGTGCCCGTTTTGATTGACTTAAAAAAAAATAGTTTTTAAGTCAGAAATAAAAAGTCAAACTGAAATGACTTTTAAGTCAAAAAATAAAATGTAGGGGAGACCTACTCTTGATTTCTGACTTATTTTAAGTCATTTTTTATTTATTTTAAGTCATTTTTTTACCTTGTCAAACATTTTGTAACTTATTTTAAAGTCATTTGACTATTTGTCAAACACTTTCAGAAATAAAAAACTGACTTAAAAGTAGATTTGACCAACTTTTAAGCCAATTCAAACGGGCTCTTGAAGTTACTCCTACTCTCCTAGTACTCCCTCCATTTCAGCAAATCAAAAATAAATTTTAAAAAAATACTATGTGCCATTATCATTAAATAATTACATAAATTATTAGTCGTCAAATTAAAATTTCCATACATAATTCGTAAAATAAATTTGTGTCGAGGAGGTTGAAATCTGTTAAGGCATCAACATCCAAGAATTCAAAAATGTCGCTGATAAGATCAAACAGGTAAGAAAAAAAATTTGAAGCCAATTTATGGGTGGTCTAGTATAATAATAAATAGATTCTATAATGTTATTTATTTTTGGGGTTTATTATTACATGACATAAAAAATAATATATTTTGTCATGTCAAATCTATTTTAATGATAAATGTAGTTGAGTGATTTTTGAAGATAAAAACTTTAAGTTGAGTGATTTTATTGATACAAACTAAAGTTCAATGACTTTACTAGATAATTTCCTATAATTCAATGATCTTTTAAAATATTAACTCATTATTCCCCTTAATAGTTTTCTGTTCTCTCTTTTGGTATTGATGCGGTTGTCGTCAAATCATAAATTAAAACTTCAATATTGTTCCAAGTGAAATAATTACCCTGGGGTGTTGAAGATATTAGTTGTAGACATGTTTGGATATTTCATCGACCTATAATAAAAATGAAGAAATAGTTCACAAACCACATATGAAGCAAGCTCCTTTGAGATTCTAATTCTTTTAAGTTACTAGACCAAAACTATTGGGTTAATTGGCTCCGACCCTATTTAAACACTATCCATGCAACAAAAATATTTGATATTGGAAATGAATTTTCTCACGATATTGCTAGAATCCTATTTTTTTTTGTTTAAAACGTGTCTAGCTTAATATGAATTATAAAACATGATCTTATGGGAAAAAGAAAAGTATCTTTGCTTCACGTTTTATTCAACATGGACGTAACAATTATTTCGCCAGGAATCTTTTTCTATTTATAGAATAAATTCATATTTTAATTTAGTTTGATTATTTTCCAAATGAGATATTTTATAGCTACTTCATGGAGCAGCAAATTCCCAAATGGGCAATTTTCATGTAAGGATGGATAAGGTAATTTAACATGGAGGGAAACAAACCCATCTAAAACCCAGCAGCACAAGTCCCCAAATTTCCGGCAGGTGGCAATCTCTCCTTCCACCGCCACTGCCGGAATCCGCCATTTTACTAAAACACCCTTAGACAAACTTACGAAAACACCCCTGCGATGCAAAATCCAATATTTAAATCACTTCCACAACTCTCAACGCCTCAATCAGTTTCGCACTCATTGTTTTCTCCATCTCTTACCATTATTGTGCCCAAAAAGAGAATAGCTAGGGCAATGCCTTGTACTTCGCTAGTTGAATCCAGCGACGGCAACGGAGCTGTGCGTAGTTTCAAACTGAAAGAGTCAACTTTCCTTGCTGCTCAAATGCCGAAGAAAGAGATTGCCGCTGATCGATTCATCGAAGCTCATCCTGAATACGACGGTCGCGGTGTTATCATTGCTATTTTCGGTAATTTTCTCTATTTCAATTCGTTTTCACTTGTCGATGAATATTAGTAGAAGATGAATCAACAATTGTTTTGTGAGTTCATATTTGTGTGTATACTGTTGTTGCTTATGAGATCAAGTGTCTCAGATTCTGGAGTTGATCCCGCTGCGGCTGGATTACGAGTTACTTCTGATGGAAAGCCGAAGGTCATTGATGTTATAGATTGGTGAGGCTTGAGAATCTGAAGTTTACTTTTATTTTCAGTGGATATGATATTAATAAAATACATTTTGCATGCACTGGTAATGATTATCTTATTTGCAGTACTGGGAGCGGAGATGTTGATACTTCTACAGTGGTAAAGGCTGATGACAATTGTTGTATAACTGGAGCTTCTGGTATGTCTTTGAATTTAGGAATCATTCTGCAATTTTACCCTATTTTAGAATCTTTGACTTGTCTCCTTAAGATATAGTTCCATCACGTTGAAACAGTTTGTTTAATTATAAAATTTATATTTATTATAGACCAATTCAATCTTAAATCAGCTGATAACTAATGGAACGATTGAAACTTCTCCTGTCAGTCAAAATCTTTCTATGGCCACATAACTAGGATTTAGGTTCTAATTCCTCTGATGATTGGACCATAGATCCCAAAATGACACGTTTTCAATACGGAGATACTGAATAATGACGGTGCAGTATTGCTAATCTTCAATAATTATAAGAAGTGTTTCCAGAATGAGTTGTATCCTCCGTTGCTGTTTACGATGATGATAATGCTGTAGACCTTTGTCATTTCTGAACTTTTAAAAGGAAAGAAAGACCTATATCATTTCTGAACTTTTAAAAGGAAAGAAAGACCTATATCATTTCTGATTATGTCAAGATTTAGTCAGATTCAGGAATGCCTTCAACTTTTTTGATTAGTAATGTGATCTCAGGACATCTGAGTGTATGCAGTTGAAAGGGAAATAAACTACTCTCGTGCATCCTTCTATAAACCGCTTTTTTTAATTGCATTGCTTTGACATTTTCAGAAAATCTATCACAAGGGACCATAACATTTACATTTCTCCTGCAATCTTGCTTGCTTAGTTTGAAGTATCAAAAGGTACTATGAGTCCACATACTCTTGATTCATTTGTATATGATAAGCCACGTATCTTCCATACTTACTCAAGGAGGAAGAAACAAAGAAAGATAGGTGAAGATAATGATCTACATCTTCTCAAATTTGTGGAGGTTTCACACATAGAGGATTGGTCAGTTTCTTACGTTATTAGCAGTTATTTGGCAATTCCTTATGGTTATTGTCAAGAGGATTGCACAGAAGGATAAACCAATATCACAGCCTCAATCCCTGAGAATGAAAGTGAAGAAGGAAGGAATTTGGGGAAAAACAAGCAATCGATTCCATTACAAGTGTGTGTATATTTATATAAGGAGGAAACAAAAATATCTGACTAGTAACTACCTTACAGCTGGCAATGAGCTGGATACTGCAGCTGCCACTAACTAATAGACTAACTAACTGAATGATAACTAACTAATGATAATAATTAACTAATCTAATCTTAATAGTTACTAGAAGTTATGTCTCTTTATCCTAAATGGTTATGAAATAGTTATAGTTAGCTATTATATAAATAATAGATCCAGTAATGTGTAGATATGTTGTAATATCTTTTATATGCAGAAAAATTATTTTGGAGATACGAGATACTTGTGTCTCTCTTTGTATTTTCTCTCTCTTTTATCCAATATAAAACCTATGTTTCTATCAGTATGCAACATAATTGCTTCATATATTAATTATTTTGTAGGGGCTTCTCTTGCCATAAATTCTTCATGGAAGAATCCATCTGGCGAGTGGCGTGTTGGCTGCAAATTGGTGTATGAGCTCTTTACTGATACGCTGACCTCTCGAGTAAAGGTGATTCTGGTTGCCATTCTCTTTATATTCTGGTTCTTTGCTTTAAACAAGTATTTATAATTTTTTTTTTTAAAGTTCAAACCCCAATTTGTTTGTGACTGAGGGGTAGTAGTTGTTGATTTCGTTCTTGAGGGATTTTAAAGTATTCTCTTTCTATAAACTCTTCTTATTTGCAGAAAGAACGAAAGAGAAGGTGGGATGAGAAAAATCAAGAAGCAATAGCAGAGGCTGTAAAGCAGCTTGATCAATTTGATAAGGTTCTCCATCATCTCTGTGATTATTTCCTTCAATAACCTCATATTTTGATAAATTGCAAATGTAGAGGTCATTAACTTATTTGCAGTGAGCATCTTCAAATGTATGATAATGAAGAAACTTGTAAATTCTTTAAAGAGCCGTAGCATTAAACAACTCTATAAAGTAAGAGAAGGTCATATGAAAAGAAACCTTTAAAACTTGCTTCCGAGTATGTCAAATTAGGTAGTCCTATTATATATAAGGGGTCGTTTGGTAGAGTGTATTAGCAAAAATAATGCACGCATTAGCTTTGTGTGTTAGTAGTACCTTGTTTGGTGCACTTTTCATGCCATGTATAACTAATGCAAGCATTAGTTATACACTCTATTGTGTATTGAGGAGTGTATAGCTAATAAATGAAAATCCATGGTATTAGTAATACAAGGGATTTGATAAATGCATCAGCGTGGTCAAAGACCCAATTTCCCCTCAAAACTTGTTTTACATCTTTTCTACCATATTTGTGGAGGGTATCTTTGTAAATAAATATTTTTTTAAAAAATATGCAATGCATGCTATTTTTAATACACCAAACCAAACAATGCATAAGAAATAATCTATGCATGATTAATGCAAGTGTTACTATCCACTCTATTTTAACATTATTCTTATAAACCCTACCAAACGACTCCTAAAAGGTCAAACTCTTACCATGCTAGAGAGAAAGGACGGCTTTACTTATCTTAAGTACATTTTAGGTAGCTTGTAACCACCACATGTCTTGGTTGGATCCTTTTTCTATGATCAAAGCATGTGGAATGTTAACCAATTAATGCTAGAGATGAGATGGTGAGTCTCAAGACACAAAATTCTTGCCATGTCTGCATGTCAACTCACAATACTGAAAAGAAAGAGAGAAAAGTTAGCCACTTATCTATTGTAACTTATGAAGGTAAATTCTCAAAGAACCCTTGAGAAAGAAAATAAACCATGCGACTTAGGTGCACATGCCAGAGATCAGATATTTGGGCACCAAGTTTTTCAAAGATCTACTAAGACAATT
The DNA here is from genome assembly GCF_900185275.1 of Solanum verrucosum. NCBI lineage: Eukaryota > Viridiplantae > Streptophyta > Magnoliopsida > Solanales > Solanaceae > Solanum > Solanum verrucosum. The sequence goes on from NW_026020814.1 coordinate 848,360, forward strand.
GACATGAATTTTGTAAATGTTCAAAATGAAACCAAGTTCACCAAATCTCAAAAGGTACAGCTATGGTTTTGAACCTTAATTTGCACACAGAGGCGAACCCAAGATTTGAAGATAGGGGGGCACCACTAAGAGTGACTCAAGGGTAAGGTTAGGGGTGGGCCAGATGAGGTGGCAAAAACGAGTAGTTAATAAAAACAGTTTTAAAAAGGTTAATTGTTCAGAAAAAAACTGATTTTAAAGGCAAAAAAGGGTACCTATCACGGGATTCGAACCCATATTGTTGCGATTCAAAGCAGAAACTTTGACCAGTGCACCTAGAAGGCTTTTTATAATAAGGCTGGACCATTAAATATACTATCATTTTATAGACTATCTATACATATATATACGAAAAAAATTTAAAAGTTGCCGGGTGCACGTGCACCCCACCGAACAAGGTGGGTCCGCCTCTGTTTGCACAGATTCCAGATTCAGCCATGGTGACAGTTGACTGCCTAGCCTAATATTTTTTTGATTCTGCCTAGTCGAGGTCTAATGTGAAGTTGGTTATGCCTTTCCATCTTAACATAAAGCTTAACAGGTGAAACAGGAGCATTTTGACTAATATGAGAACTGATTAGATTGCTCAGTGAAACTGATCAGATGAGGCTGTGTTATGCAGTTGGATTACTTTGATAGAATATTTGAAGTATAATATGACAAATGTCAAGAAAAGGGTTTTGATCTAAATATATCATACTAGAAAAAGAATCAAGGATCTTTATTGCTTTAAAATATCGCATGACATTCTAATTAGCTGTTTATTATGAGTACTTACTCATTGTGTTTCATTTTGTTAAAGGTAAATGTGGTGCTATTAATTATATCTAATTAGAGTTTTCGTGAAAGCAATTTATCATTAATTCCTTGGCTCATACGTCCGTAAGCACTCAATTGCATAAGTTAATAAACATAGGTTTAAAGTCCACAGGTTTATCTAAAATGTTCCAACTCATTAGCCATTGCTTTATATATGCAGGGACATGCTCTAGTTTTTTCAAGTTTGTTGTTCTAGTTATCTAGTTTTACTTTGATGTAACTTCGCTGAACATAATATTACCAATTCTGCAGAAGCACACAAAAGTAGAAGGTGTGCACTTGAAAATGGTCCGTGAAGACCTCCAGAATAGAGTTGATCTTCTGCGCAAGCAAGCTGATGTCGGTACCATTTTGTACTGATTCATTTCCAAGTCCTTTACCAAAAGGTTGTATTTTCGGTTTCCATTGCTAAATCTGATATCTGTCATAGAGCTACGATGACAAGGGACCAGTTATTGATGCTGTTGTATGGCATGATGGGGAGCTTTGGAGAGCTGCTTTGGACACACAGAGTCTTGAGGATGAATCCGGATGTGGAAAGCTTGCAGATTTTGTTCCTTTAACTAATTACAGGTATGACATGGCTGCTAGAAACAGTAGTAATCAATGTCTACTGCTTTTACTGTTTGGAGTTTCATTGTTTGAGCTACTAACTTTGTAGGCTTGAACAAAAGCATGGAGTTTTTAGTAAATTGGATGCCTGTACATGTGTACTAAATGTCTACAATGGTGGGAATATTTTAAGTATCGTAACTGATAGTTCTCCACACGCCACACATGTTGCTGGTATTGCCGCCGCCTTCCACCCGGAGGTAGAATAATATTTCTGTTGGCAACATTTCCATTACACTGGTGCTTGTCTGGCACTAGATTTAACTAACCTGATGCTATATTAAGATGTGTTTATGTTATGCATGCTCTTTGTGAAGGAACCTTTACTAAATGGAGTTGCACCTGGAGCACAAATTGTGTCTTGTAAAATTGGGGATTCACGGTTGGGTTCTATGGAAACAGGAACTGGTTTGACTAGGGCCTTGATTGCGGCTGTAGAGGTAGGGCCTATTCAGCATTATATCATTTTTACTCTTAGGTCATCATCTCTCCCATGCAAAATGTTCTTTTTTCTTGCTTCTCTTCTTCCTGCAATGGTAGTTCTTAAATTTCCGGTGATCCCTGCTTTAAATTCTCCGTGTGGGCGTTATCTTTTAATTGTAGAAACTTAGAAACTTGATCATTACCTTCTTCACCATTTTTCAAACAAATCCAATATTTGTTTTGGTAATTAAATTTTTCCTACTTTTTCATCTATGCAATCTCTCCAGTCTCCACGACTCTTTCATGCTTCTCTTTTTCTGGGTTTTGGCATGCAGGTATTGATACATTAGGTGTGTTTCTATGCATAATTAGATTAAGGACCTGTTTGACCATAAAAAGTAGAAGTATTTTTTGGGAAGAAACTTGGCAAAATGTGTTTGGCCATACAAATTGTCATTTTTTGGCAAATATTTTTTGTAAAAAACCCAAATTCCCTAAAACTAGAAAAAACTAGTTTTGGGTCAAATTCTTTTTTTTGGGAAGTTTTATAAAAACACACCATCATTTATTAATCCCAACTTGACAAGCTTGAGAAAAGCACCATGAAGGCACTCACTCAACTTATGTACTGTATTTCTCATTATGATTTGTTTGTTGTAAATATAAATATAAAAATTGTATGCTCCTTCGTGATTTGAGAAAACAGCAGTAGCTCCTACACTGATCTGTGAAATTGTTTATAAGCAGGTTGGAACTTATAATCTATGAGTTCAATTTTTATCACGGAACATGTTCATTATAAAATGATAGTTTTTAGAACTTATGAGTATAAATCATATTTCTTTAAAATATCAAGCATCCCCCCCAAAAACTATGATCAAACACATGGTGAAACTTCACCCAAAAATGACTTGCCAAATATATTTGAGAATCTATGGCCAAACACTAGCTAAGTATTTGGGTCTTACTTTTGGGGGGTCGTTGAAAGTACCTAAACTAAAGGAATCACCACATAAGTAATGAGGAGTTGACTATTGCTATCTACTTCACTTGGCTGTTACTGTGCTCTAGTTTTATATCTTTGTGGTGTTTCTCCACACGTTTCATAATAAAAACTGTTTAGCTATGAATAAACATGCACTTTGGGTGCAGAAACTTGTATAAAAAGATGTGCTGACTGTATTTAATATTGTATTGCTGCAAATTTAGGTTAGGTGGAAATTGAGGATCATATACCAGTAATATAGTTCTGTTGTGTGTATCTGACAGATTAATTGTCTTTGTCACACAATACTTATATTTATTCTTCTATGTCTTGGATGGACGGTGTAATTCTCTGAACTTCCATACTCACTTTAAAGGATTAATAGGTGAATAATCTTCTTAAAGGAGGTCTTGCATGCACAGTACCTTTTACAATCATAAGGACCTGGTTAGCCATATTGTTAGATTAGCGTGTCAACTCCAGGAAGCAAAGTAAATCCCATTCCTTACCCTTTTGTTCTCTAATCTCTTAGTATATAGATGCGGGGTAGGTGGTTAATATTACCCAACAGTGGTTGTCTTCCTACAATAGAGTTACTTTTTTGTTCAGATTTCTGAGGTTTTGTATATCAGTTATGAGGATAAGGCTCTTTTGAAAGGGCATCAGATGAGCAATTGCATGATGCATACCTATATGCAAAAGAATGGGGCGTCTATTTAGTTCAGGGGAGTTGGTATCATGTAATTCTCACGAGATGCCTCCTTGAAATGCTACTTTTTTTTTTTCAAAGTTGAATTGTTGTCAGGCAGCCTGAGTTGGGCTCCTCTTAATTACTCAGGGAGCTAACAAGATCAATCCATGTTCCAATTGTCATCAAATGGAAAAAAATCTGCAGTAAACTTTCAGGTTTTATCTTCTGAGTTCTGGATAGAGTTTGCTGTGTTTAAATGAAACTAGTTGCCTGAAAATCTTTTGGCTGATTTATAGATTTGGCCACTATGTTTATTTAAATGAACATATTTTATTGCCAAATGATGATTAGCATATAAGACTTGTCAAAAAATAAAATTGCCTAGTATTTAAGAGGCATATGAAAGAGTTTCTTTCACCAAACTTCAACCAATCATCTAAACAAGTAGGGAGACGTGCCTACTCTACCCAAGAATAAAAGGAAAATACTATAGTTCTACGCAATTGTCTAATTGATTTTCTCTTTGCCTTTAGATTCAGAGTTTCTTTCCTCCCTAGTGTCCACATACATCTTGTGGAGTGGAATATCATGCTATGTTTCCTTTGGCTCTTTTGCCTCTTATTCTCCAGCACCATAGGAAGTCTTTCATTGGTACTCGGCGTGGTATAACTTATAGGAGCAGTTTTGGCATCAGCTGCCACAATCTAGAGGTTACTTTACAAATTGGTCAAGAGGTGATTTACATCCTTCTTGTTTCTTTGCAAGCAACAAACACAAAAATTGACAAGTACATGGGCTTGAAGCAAAGAACATAAAGTGAAGTGAAGCGCACAATTAAAGAAAATTAAAAAATTCCAAACATATATGAATTTGGTGCTATAATAGTCAAATTGCAATTTAATTTTTTTAAACATCCAATATACAATACTGTTGATATTAATTCAACCGCTCAACTTTGAGATTCAAAAGAATGTTTTGATCTCCCGGAGCTTACTTGAAATCATCGATTGATAGCCTTATAAATTGAAATTGAAAGAGAGAAGCTTAGTATGTAAGAGAGTTAAGATATAATAGATGGTTGAATTTGGAAGTTATTTGTGAGAAGAAGTGAATTGAGATTGTGAGTTTATATAGTTCTTAGGTGATAGGAGCATATCATGAATAAACTTAGAACCCGTTTGACCCTAAAAATTATTCATTTTTTTTTTCTTTTTTCACTTTATTGTGAATACTGGTTTGGCTGCAAAAATTTCAAAATCCAACTTGAAGTTGTATTTCAAATTTGGGGAACAACTTGTAACCTTGTCCAACTTACTTTTCACTTTTGAAGTTGTATTTAAGTACATTCAAGCATGAACAATATTTCAAATATCCTTTGCAAAAAGTACAACCAAACACAATTCCATCTGATTAAATTCCAACAAAAGTGACAAATATTTGGAATCTATGGCCAAATGCCTACTTATATTTTTAAGGAAAGGGAAGGGTGAGTGATAGAAGTGGTCAAATTCACTGTTCATGAAGGATATAATTTTTCTAAATGGTCAAATAACCATTTGTGGGCAGACTGGTACAGCTGTTCAAGTTTCAAAACTGGTTTTCAGCTGGAATAACTTTTGGCTTGGAATAACCAACCCTTAGTTGCGCGGACTCTTCACTTTTGAAGCCGCACCTGTGTCGGATTCTCCAAAAATACACTACTTTTGGCGAATCTGACATGCACCCATTGACATTTTGGAAGAGTCCGAGCAACATAGCCAACCCAAATTTGCTACAGTGGTTGAGCTAGTCCCTGGTTTTAAACTGTGGGCCGGGTTTGTGGGTTAAATAAGTCAGATTTTATCAGAAATATTTTTACAGTGGACTATTCTTATTGACTAAGATGCGAATTGTGAAGTCTTGCTGTAAAGGCTAGTACTTTGGGCTAAAATGCCTGTGCTTGGCATACACATGCAAGTTGATGTCAATCTTATAATATCTGACTCTCTGACATCTAACAACCTCGGTGAGTGTCATGTAACCCCTACATTACCTCCGCGGTTCTCATTCTTGGCAAGTGACAACTTAACATGCTCTGACTAGATGTGTATTGACAATAAAAAACTGTGGTTTTGTGGGTAGTTTCTACGTTGATTTTTAATCATTGTTGAGATGTGCATACTTCTATTTTGTGGACAGCATAAATGTGATCTCATCAATATGAGTTACGGAGAACCTACACTGCTGCCAGACTATGGTCGCTTTGTTGACCTTGTCAATGAGGTAATGTTCGTTGCCTTTGTATGTTCACTTTGTGGTAGTTCAGTGCATGAGAAATCTGTTAATCGGTTGACCATCTGGTGAAATATTTCAGGTGGTCAACAAACACCGCCTAATATTTGTCAGTAGTGCTGGCAATAATGGGCCAGCTTTGACTACTGTGGGTGCACCTGGTGGCACCAGTTCAAGCATAATTGGAGTGGGTGCATATGTTTCTCCAGCTATGGCTGCTGGTGCTCACTTATTAGTTGAGCCACCTACTGAAGGCCTTGAATACACCTGGTATGTACCTTATTTAATGGTTTCTCCCTTTTCCGATTCGAGATTTAGGAACTTTTGGGATACTTTGTGCCTCTTTCCTAGTTAGAGTTTGGAGTACAAAATTAGCTCCAAGAGTTTGCAGGTCTAGTCGGGGACCCACTGTGGATGGTGATCTTGGTGTCTCCATAAGTGCCCCTGGTGGTGCTGTGGCCCCTGTGCCCACATGGACCCTTCAAAGACGCATGTTAATGAACGGAACATCAATGTCATCTCCATCTGCTTGTGGAGGTGTGGCTTTAATCGTCAGTGCTATGAAGGTAATTCAAATGTTTTGGACCTTTAATACAGTTTCTCTTGTTTTCTTTTTGACTGAAGTCTGTGACCTGCAGGCGGAAGGTATTCCTGTTAGTCCATACACTGTACGGAAGGCTCTTGAAAATACATCTATACCCGTAGGTGCTTTACCAGAAGAAAAATTAACCGCTGGACAGGGACTCATGCAAGTTGACAAGTTAGGTTTACTGCTTCCTTATGACTTTTGATCTTTAGCATGACCATTGATTCGTTTATGATTAATATCTTGAATATCGTTGCAGGGCTTATGAGTACATGCAAAAGGTGCAAAATCTTCCCTGTGTGTGGTATCAAGTAAAAATTAAGCAGGCTGGCATCACAAGCAAACCAACTTCGTGTATGTATGTGTGTGTGCTCATATCTGTGTTTCGTGCATGTGTGTATTTCTTTGTAACCCTTCATGATGCCGCAAACCATTTTCCCTAAGCTTTTACAAATGGTGAATTCCGGAACAAAAAGGAGGTTTATCAAAGATGAATAACTGTTATCTTTTTGGTTCTTAGGGGTAATGTAGCAGTTGCTTTAACTTAAAAAGTGTGTGTATCATTATCACCACTATTTCTGGTCTGATCAAAGGATGTGTTCATTCTGATCAGAAATGCTATTTTTGCAGCTGCTACGTCTCGAGGCATCTACCTTAGGGAGCCTTTATATTGTCACCAATCTACCGAGGTGAGATTAATCCTCTAACTTCTGTTTGTCAAGCATGCCAAAGATTCATATAGCTGACCCCAACTTGTTTGGAGTCGAGGTGTAGTTGTGTTGTATGCAGGCTGAATAATTTTCGGTGTGACAATGATCTGTTATGAAGGTTCAACAGTATTTATTTGGTATCTTTGGAGTCTCTGAGTACCCTGGGGCCTGGGGCAAGTTAGTTTAGATTAGATTTAATGTCTTATTAGTAAGGCTTCCTCTAATACCCTTTGGGATATTCCTTTTTTAATAATGTATAGTAGTTCCAAATATTAGAGAACTTATATATATATATATATATATAGAAAGAACTTATTTTTCACTTTTATTTTATGTAGTATGATGATAATTTGAAATGAGCTTAAATGAAGAAGTTGGGATTCATATAGCCTCAAGCCCTCAATCCAGCTTGCTTGGGTCTGAGCCCAAGTTGTTGTTGTATAGTAGTTGAAGTTAACCCAATAAATTAGATACAAGACCACACCATTTAGAGTTTTTTCTTTAAATTTATTCCAATGGTGTCTGGGTCAGTCAGTTCGTGCACCTCGTCAAATTCATGAGGTAACCTGTCCAGTTCACAAGCAAGTTGCCAAATGCAGCCCATTGAGCTCATACCAAATGTTGTCGCTGGGAGTCTAACCTGGGATATCTAAGATGTTAACCTCATGCTTCAATCCCCTTGGGTGGACTGAGTTACCCCCAACTGACTCTCGTCCTTCTTTCTATTGGAACCTTAAACGATGGCATTCACTTGTAAGTGAGATCCAAAATTAGAGAAATCACAATTAGAACTCTGTAGATGTGATTGTGACAGTTGGTTGTCAAAATTCTTTTCCTTCTCATTCATTTTTTTTTTTTTGATTTCCTTCTCATTCATGTGCCTAAGCTTTACACTTTTGACACACGCTTCACAAATGCCTCGGGTCACTGTCTCTTTGTTTGCCGTGATCCTAGAAATACCTGGAGCCTACAACTTTTCTCACAGAAACAGCAGCCTATTGCTATCATAGCCCCTTGCCATTGCCATAAATACAAGTTGATACAATTCTACACAGATTATCCACTTCAGCATCACTTCACTGATAAAACAGACTGTGATCCTTTCTTCTTTTTGTCGCGACTCTCGCAGTTCTTCCACACCCAGACTAGAATTCTTATTTTTAAGTTGCCATTTTAATACTCTACTGCGGTCAAAGAAAAGAACAGAAGTAGAGTAGAGTTGCCACAGTGGAAAGTGGAAACCTCTGCACCTTTCTGGAGGCATCTATGTATGCCTTAAGCTTTAAAAGACCAACAGACTGGATGAAAGGTTTGCAAATCGATTTAGTGGATACCTGGGCTTTGAATGGAGTTAGGTTTTCGATGTTTCAGGTAGAGTGAGGCAAAAGCCGAATAGTAGAATCTTTTTTGAGCTATTCTTTTTAGTGTCAAGGCAGTCAACTTTGATGCGTTTATATGGTTCCTTATTACTATGTAACTAGTCATCTTGCTGTGAGTCTCTACCTCCTTTTTAATGTATGTTTTCAGAATAAAACCATATTGTGTGTGATGGAGAAATGTAGAATCCGATGGGGATAGTGAATCTGTTGATTTCAGGGGAACACATGAAATTCTTGAAAATGGTTTGAGCTACTTCTCTGTATGATGTTAAGTAAATTGATGCAGAAAAGAAGCTGCTCATATCTGTTTTAAATGCAAAGCCAGCTGAAAGGACATTTGGTGTAAATGTCATTTAGTCGGTTATGATTTTTTTAATTATATTGCTACCCCTCGAAGGCTGATAACATTCTTTCCTCAGTGGACAGTGGAAATAGCACCGAAGTTCCATGAAGATGCAAATAACTTAGACCAATTGGTTCCTTTTGAAGAGTGCATTGAGTTGCATTCTACAGGAGAGGCAGTGGTGAGAGCTCCTGACTACCTCCTTCTCACCCATAATGGGCGCAGCTTCAGGTTACTCAGCTATCCTAACTATTCTGATTAGATGATTAAATATAAATCATTTATTTTCTTATTTTTCCAGTTCCTCTGTCCATTTTGAGCTCTCTGAATGTGTGATCTTTCATAACTTCTTTTGAATTGCCAAATGCACTAATTTGGGTATTAACTGGCTATCAACAAGATTTGTGGCTCTACCTCAATGATGGGTTGGTTTTTTCCAGTTTGCTTGTCTGCTGATTATTCTGAGGGAAGTGCTGGAAACATCTTTATACTTTAAGCAATGTGCTACTACTTTAGTTGCAGCAGGTCATACTTATGGCCTTTCAACACTGAAAAGATAGTGCACAAATGATTAAATAGATTGCTCTGCAGGACCTTAACTATTGTATCCTAATCAGCCATCCTCAAAACCAGTTGATGTCATATAACCACGGGGACTCCTTAAGAGCTAGCTGGTAACATCATTTCGTTAGTTTTCCACACAATGGTGTCAATTGTGAATGCTGTGGGATTATACTGGGTATGTTGTTGTTGTTCTTAGATGTCAATTTTGAGTGTGTAATAGAAAATCCAACCTTAAGTCCACTTCTTATGCTCTCTCCTGCATGTGTTACTGAAGAAGTTGAGAGACTTCAAAGGAATTTCTTGTCAGCTCAAAGGATGAGGCAAAAAGGTCTCACGTTGATAAGTTGAAGGTAATCACATCCCCAATATCATATGGAAAGCACGGGCAGAAATCTAGGGGTCCTCGAGAAGGCCCTCTATGGAACTAATGAGGTAGACTCTTTGATGAACAATGATAGCCAGACCATTTTTGGCATCAAAGAAGGGAGTGGAGGGAAGAATTAATCACATCTTCTTACGGACATTGTTTATGGAAGAGCATAATGATGGAAGTAGTTCAGCAGAGCAGGAAACAGGGAAAATATTAGTTTTTGGCAGAATATGTGGTGTTGGGATGAAATCCTCCTCGATGTCATCCTAAATATTTTCAATATCTTGAGAGCGAATTTGTTTTTAGTATCTCTTGCTAAAAGGTGAAACTAAAACTGCTTAAGTATACAAGACACAAACAAGAGTCCATTTGGAAATAATTTACAGCACGAAGAGCAGAAAGAGCTACTTACAAGCAGAAGATCAGATCACTGTGACAAATCAAGGGAGGCTTGGAAGCAGGATGCTTCGAAGATGGAGTGAGAACGTGAACAAAATAATTCTGGATGAAATCCTTTTACCATAGCCAAGTATGACGTGAAGACACAATGTTCTCTTATTTGTTAGTATGGATTTCGAGAGCTGGTGTGCTTTTTTGCTTGGTTCAAGAGGGTCTCACTGTTGAAATCTTGAGAAAAAGAAACCTTACGTTAGTTGATGTTGCATATGCACATGGAAGTGCCAAGGAGAACATGTGGACCACTTGTTTTATGTTTTATATTTATGCCGTTCCTGTTTTCACCTATGTAGTTTGGATATTCAAACTGGGTTTATGCCATAGCCAATTTTTCTTTGGGCTTGTATAGATGATCAATTTTGAGGCAACAACAAAAGCTTCTTTGGTTGGTTGTAGGTCAGTGCCAAGGCAGTCATTAAATGACTGGCTTGACTAGACATCAATTTGTTTCCCTACTTTGAAAGTGAAATCCATTTTCATGTGATAATTTCAGTTAAGATGTTGTGGTTCCTGATCAGTTCTCACATTTTCTGGTATCTGTCAATATTTGTTGATGAAAGTCCTGTGATGATAATTTATACGCCTCAAATCAGATTTGAATTTTGAGCCTAACCAAAGTTTTTGGTGACCAGTTTCACTAGTAGGCATACTTTGTGAAGGGCTAGCTTGGTATCTTATTCTCCTCCATATATTTGTAGAGCTTATTCTGGCACAAACATCTTTTTTTTGCCAATTAATATGAGATGAAGTCTAAATATGCCACTGGAACCAGTCATGTTGGTGTCTTATTTGGATGGTAGATATAGTGATAGTTTATTCTATTACTTTAGGAAGTGAGTATTACGTGTTCAGGAATTCTCCTATTAAGTCATGGCTATTGCCATTTACCACAGCTCCAATTTCTCTTTACATAGAATATATATGATTAGTGTCGATTTAACAAATCACAGCTCCAATTTCTCTTTACATAGAATATATATGATTAGTGTCGATTTAACAAATCATTAATATTTGTACGGTCTATGTACACTCTACCCTCCCCAAACCCACTTTGGGGGATTTTACTGGGTATGCTGTTGTTGTTGTTGATTTTTATTTGAACTCATGATATGATTCTGGGTATAGACAGAACAAGAAAAGAGATTAGATGATTATATTGGTGTACATTATGGGAAAAAACTTACATATTTTTCTCTTCATTCTTCCAGCATTGTTGTGGACCCCACCAATTTAAGTGATGGCTTGCATTATTATGAAGTATATGGCGTAGACAGCAAAGCACCATGGCGAGGACCACTTTTCAGAATTCCAGTGACTATAACAAAGCCCTCTATTGTAACGAGTAGACCCCCTTTAATTTCCTTCCAAGGAATTTCATTTGTACCAGGTGATTATCATATTGCTAATTTTTTCGTGCAATTTGCTCACTGTATCTCTTCCATGTCTCTTCAGTGGTACCTGTGTCAGGATTACAGTAGGGTGATGTCTGCTTGGTCTTATGGATCGTTTGCTTCGTTGCATCCTGTTTTAAGTACCAATCCATTTTTATTCCTTTATAATTGAAAACATCATGTCTTTAAGAGAACAGCAAACACGGAGAGAAGAGCATATTTTGTTCTATTAGTTGACTAGTTTTATTTTCACTTGGTTTCCTATTGAACTATATGGCACCCCAACTCGTTTGTTACCATCCTCCACTTAGGTTTGTATTTTAAAGAAGTTCGTCATGAAGCTCCTGTGCCAATGAGTTTATATGACTCCTAGGGGCATGTCCACTTTGCGCATGTATTTTGGTCAACAGGTTCCATCCCTTCTCTCTCCCCCACTTTCTTGGTAAATGAAAATTCCTGAATGCCAGTGACACGTGGTTCAAAAGTCTGTGGATAATGAGCCCCGCCCTATATCCTTCTCTACTTAAATGCCAAGCTTTTGTTTGTTGCAGGTTTGAACCTGTAATGTGTGCCTAACTAACATACCACACCCTGCACTCTTACCACTAAACCAAAGCACTGGGAGCCAACAGGTTGCATGCCCTCCTATAATTGTGTTTACCAAAACGAAGTACCAGTCCGCTTTTATCTCTTTCTAATTGGAAATGTCGTGTCTTTAAGATTTGGATTATCTTTTTTTTTTTGAGAAGGTAACATTTTTTGTATAACTATTTGCTGCATAAAAACTACAGCTGTCCATACTTACAAGGAAATATAGGAAGATGTACTAAGCTATAACCTACTTACAGAGATACTAGAACATCAATAGAAGATTCTATGTCTTCCATATATTCATGTTTACACCAAAAATAGGAAAGGGCTAGGCACTTCATCAGTTCATCTTCAGTTTCTGGATAGAGCTATGATTGTCTTCAAAACACCTTTGATTTCTCTCTTTCCAAACTGTCCACCAAATGCAAGCAGGGATAATCTTCCATCTTTCTTTCTGTTCTGACTGAGTGCTATATTTGTTCCAGCACTCCAACACTTCAAGTGTATCTCTTGGCATCACCCACATGATCCCTTTTAAATTAAGGAAAATCCTCCAAAGTTGTCCAGTTAACTTGCAGTGTAAAAAAAAATGGTTGATTGTCTCTGATTCTTCTCCGCACATTTAACATTTAGAACATAAGTGGAAGCCCCTTTTCTTGAGTCCTTCATGAGATAGGACCGCTTTCCTGGCCACGAGCCAAATGAAACAAGCCACTTTGTGAGGAATTTTGACTTTCCAAGTTAGTTTCCCTGGCCAACAATTAATCTGGTTGTTAGAATGGTTGAATTCTTTGTAAGCTGACTTGAATGAACATCTCCCTTGTTTATCCACTTGCCATGTAAGATTGTCTTCCTGAGAGGAGGGGCCTTTGAATAGATTGAGAGTGTTGTAGAATTCTGCCAAGTTATCTATCTCCCAATCATTAAGGTGTCTTCAGAAGCTTAGATTCCAACCATGAGCATCCCAGACTTCTCCTACCGTGGCATCTTCTTGTTGATTCAGGCTTGCCAGAAAGATGTTTTCAAACCATTACCCACTTGATGACTACACTTACTCATGAATTTCCCCCCCAAATTTCTGATAGACAGACTCCATAAGGTGTAGTGACTAACTTGGTTGTCCGTTCCCCATCCATTTCATACTTTTGACTAATTACTTTTTCCAGAGAGATTGTTCATTTGAGGCGAACCTCCATAACCATTTCATCAAAAGACTATGGTTCTGAGTTATCAGGTTCTTGATTCCCATACCACCATACTTTTTGCTGGTGATCACTGTCTTCCATTTGACCAAATGTATCTTCCTGGTATAACAGTTGCCTTGCCAAAGGAAGTTTCTTCTAAGAGCATCTATTCTATCCACCACGTTTGTTGGAACACGAAAAATTGACATCATATAAGTTTTAATGCATCCAACACACTGTTAATCACGATTAATCTATTACCCAAGGATAAGTAGTGACGCTTCCAATTAATCAACTTTTTCTTGGACTTCTCTATGACTCCATTCCAGATATCTTTGGAATTGCTTTTGGCACCAAGGGGCATTCCAAGGTAAATGGTTGGCAGAACACCAGTTCTTCCTCCCAGAATGTTAGCCAAGTTGTGAATGTCAGGGACCTCATCAACGGGATATAGGAAACTCTTGTTCCAGTTATGTGGAGCCTAGATATAGCCACAAAAAGAATGAAAATCACCCTTAAAATCTTATTTGTCCTCTGTCAGCTCCACAGAACTAAAGTATCATCGGTGTAGCGTAAATGAGTGATTTCAAGGTTATTGACGGCCCTTGAATCTACTCTAAAACCTGTTATCCAGCTATTTGACTGGGCAGTTTTCATCATGTCAATTAAACTCTCCATGGCAATGATGAACAAAAAGGGGACAATGGGTCCCCTTGCCTTAGTCCTCTCTGAGAAGAGAAGAATCCAGCGGGTGAGCCATTGATTAGGATTGAGAACTTGATGGTGCTGATGCAATAGCGGATCCAGTTGACCCATTTTTCTCCAAAATCCATTTTCATCATATAGTCCTAAGTAGGAAATTCCAGTTCAAGTGATCAAAAGCCTTTTGTATATCTAGTTTGCAAAGGATACCAGGTTCTTTGTTTCTGATTCTTGAGTCAACACATTCGTTGGCTATAAGAATGGCATCCATGATCTGTCTCCCTTTTATAAAGGCCATTTGTAGATCATCCACCAGCTTGTGCATCACTTTTTTGAGTCTCTCCGTCAACAACTTTGAGATAATCTTGTAGATGCTGCCTATAAGACTAATATGCCTGAAATCTTTCAATTCTTTAGCTCTCACCTTCTTGGGAATCAACGCAACATATGTAGCATTGAAACTTCTTTCAAATATGTCTCTTTCATGGAAGTTTTGAATAGTAGCAATGACCTCAGTGTTCGCTACTTCCCAACAATGTTTAAAAAAGGCCATTGTGAAACCATCTGGGCCAGGTGCTTTATCCCCAGCACACTCTTGGACACTGAACCATATCTCTTGCTCTTCAAATGGACTTTGTAGCATCAGATTTTCTTCTGTGGAATATTTGGATCACCTTTACTGAATTCGAACTAGTTTAGAAGCTTGGATTTTAACTTTGTACAGCTGAAATTTGGAGAAACAACTACTGGGGCAGTGTTTTAAGTGGTGGGTGTGGACTATATTACACTTATATATTTTGGTGTGAGTGCATGAGAGAGAGAGGGAGGATCAGTTGTGGAGGGATGGGGGAAGAGAGAAGAACTCTATTTCTAGTGTTGCTAATAATATTAAAACTGTTCTTGATTATATTTCTTGAAAGTGTTGGTTTTGCAAGTACCATCTCTTCTGTTGAAGGTTTGGTGCTGATAGAAGATTGCCTTGTCGGCAAAGTCACATGAAGCAATAGTCCTGCCAGTTCTGTAGAGTTTCTTGTCCGAAGAAAATGTGCATCCTTCTTTCAATAGTTCGTACTTAATTTACTCAAATTGCATGGTCTACAGTAGACTGAAAAATGACAATTGAATTAATAATGTTTAGACAAATTGAGCTGTTCATAAAAACTATCTATGCTGCTGATAGCTTTAGCTGCAAACCATGGAAAATCAGGTAATCTGTAATTTCCATGATGCACTTTGTTACAGATAATATAAAAATCTGATGATATAGTGTTAGTATTATCTGGACCAGATTTTCGGTGAGAATCTATTTCTTCATATTGACTGCAACAATGTGTTGTAAACAGGTATGCATTTTGGGGGTAAGAACCCAAAGGAAAAAGTTGGAAAAAAATGTGGCAGAAATTTTAGCAGGGTATAGATTCCCCACGTGAATGAGTTAGGGTTTAAGCCAAAAAATCAAATGACACAAACAAAACCTTCATTTTGTTTGCTTAAAATCATTTCAAGGTAGATGTTGCATGTTCTTCCTTTGACTGCTTTGTTATTGTCAATTTTTTTGCATGTACACTTGTGTTCAGGCCAAATTGAAAGGAGATTTATTGAGGTACCATTTGGTGCTACCTGGGTGGAGGCCACCATGAGGACATATGGGTTTGATACGGCTAGAAGATTCTTCATAGATACTGTTCAGGTAAAATATCTCGTGATTTGGTTGTTCTGATGTGAAAAAAACCTCAATCACGTGCTCGTAATCTACAGCTCTCCCCATTGCAAAGGCCCATTAAGTGGGAAAGCGTGGCCACATTTTCATCACCTTCATCCAAAAACTTTGCGTTTCGAGTGGAGGGTGGTCAGACAATGGAACTAGCAATAGCCCAATTTTGGTCCAGCGGCATAGGCAGTCATGAAACCACTATTGTTGATTTTGAGGTAGTTATTTTCGAGTACGACATAACTGAAATTGGTTCTTAAATTTATATTTCTGTTCTGAATTATTAAATTTCGATGACCAAAGGATCTTAGTAGGAGGCATGCTGTTGTTCTTTTCTTCTTTTTGCCCTATCCGTTTTTATTCTTTTTTTTCTTGGACCGAACATTTCCAATCTTAAGAAGAGAGGGATTTTGAACAATTAAAGTTGTTCACACCCTCCTTTTGGTTCTGGAGAGACTTTCTTAATGTGGAGTCCTGCCATTTGAATTGTGTAAGGTCAGGTTGCTGACTTGTCAAGAGGATTGAGTTCTGCTAATGAAGAAAACAGTTAAAAAATTGAAGTACCATAAATTCTTTTTATCTTAATTTAAGTAAAGAGTTTCAGATAATTGCACAGAATAATTGTTCATTGAATTGTGTTCCCTAGTCATGCATCTTATATGTAGCAAAATGGAAGACAGAGTAGTTAGTATAGCAATTTAAAATTTCTTGTATTATCCAGAAGGCTGAATTCTTACTTGTTGCCTTCTCCATTAAGAAGGATAGCATAGATGCACTGCAAACTAAGCACTTTCTTCTTAAAATGGTATTTATGTTTCAAACCCGGCCATCCTCTCCTGAACAACATGGTAATTATGTTTTTACGATTAAAATTTCCATCCCCCTCCTGGACAATCCAATCATCTGGAGTTTCTGGAGAACAGGTGCTTGGAAGAATTTTATGCTTTGCTGCTTAAATATATTGGGAGACAAATAAGACAGTGATGATGCCTTTGCTTGGGTCTTTGGTTGAAATTCTCAGATCGCATTCCGTGGTATAAACATCAGCAAAGAGGAAGTAGTTCTTGATGGAAGCGAAGCACCTGTGAGGATTGATGCTGAAGCTCTTCTGTCAACTGAAAAACTTGTCCCTTCTGCTGTGCTCAACAAGGTCAAATTTTTTCTTTTAACTTTTGGATGTTAGCCACTTTGATTGACTTCCTCAGGTGGGTGAAATACTTACATGGTCTCTTTTTCCTGTTGTAATATGATTTCAGATAAGAGTTCCGTATCGTCCAATTGATTGCAAACTGCATGCGCTTTCAGCAGATCGGGACAAATTACCCTCAGGAAAACAGATTCTGGCTCTTACATTAACGTGGGTTTGATCTCTTGAAACTAGTTATATAATGCTTGATTACATTTTGAATAATAATCACTTCCTGCTCTTCTGTTTACAGTTACAAATTCAAACTGGAGGATGATGCTGAATTGAAGCCTCAGATTCCCTTACTTAACAATCGAATCTATGATAACAAATTTGAGTCTCAGTTTTATATGATATCAGATGTGAATAAGGTATAGAGTAAATATTCTTTGATATGGAAGCATTCTGTAGATTAGGCTTGAAGTATGCTCCTCCCCCCACTACCCTCCCTTTCCCTCCCCCCCCAAAAAAATAAAATAAAATAAAATAAATACACACACACAAGAGTATCTCAAGAAAGACTACCTTTTGAGAAATATGTGGGTTGTAGCAGGATTAACGATCTGTTAATTTTTTTGTGAGTGGAGTATATCAGGAGACCTTATGTGCTTGAATGTGTGGAAGAAATAGTACCTGAAATATTTTTGAAGGAATTCATCAATAATGGAAGGAGAATTCTTTCCAATGTTTAAATGTAGCTACATAATGCGACAGAGCTTCTGTGAAGTGAAAACTGGAAATATCTGAACCAATTGGTCCAGAGCCTACAAAAGCTAAAAACATCATTGGTGAAGGATGACAAGAAAACTTGGTATAAAATTGAGCTACTTTTAGAAAGAAATGGAGTACTTCATTCAAAGCACCTAGTTCACAGCCTTAATACTCTTCATAAAGCGGATTCTTTGAAAAGCATAATCGTCTATATTTGCGTAATAGTTGATGCATTTTTTTTGGTAAGTATGCATGATTTGAATATATTTAAACCACAAATGTAACACATTGTGCATTTTGTTTAACTCAACAAGTGGATGCAAATTGTGTGAGCTTATCAATGCTAGATTATTTCACTTGTTTCATAGTAATCATGAAGCTGAGCATTTTTCTTATTAAAAACAGTTGAGTTTTGTGATCATCATATACATGTAATCTAACAATTTTTGCTTGTTATCCTCTCCTTTCATTCTGTAGCGTGTGCATGCTAAGGGTGATGTTTATCCAGATTCTTCCAAACTTCCGAAGGGTGAATATACTGTACAGCTATATCTGAGGTATGTGAGTGCGCCAACATTATTTATTTGATGTGCTGCAAGATTGTGCAGATTATTTTCCTCATGCATCTCTTTGACTTATATATAACTCATTGCTGAAGGTTCTTTCCTCATTTTGACCCTGGGACATGAGGTTATCTGTGCTTGAGTTTTAGACCATAAAAGTTGCATCTCTATGCTAATAAGTAAAACATAAGGTATTAAGTGAGGTGGCTTGGATGTGGTGTCCACCTAGGTTTTTTTTTAATACCCTTGGATATGTTAGAAAGTTAAGCATTAGTGTTAGAATATTAGAATTAGTGTGTTAGAAGAGGTGAGCTGTTTTGCCACACATGGACATATATTATGTGTATTGCGTCTCACACCTGTAAATAACTGTTACTTGTCTTGGTGATATCATAGCATCATTATATTTCACTTCTTATTTTCTAGTATGGTGGCCATCAAGCGGTAGGCAAAAGTTACTTGAGTCTGAACCAAGGACTGAGAGAAAGGAAAGAAGAGAATGGAATCTCCTGATAATCTGATGATAAAATTTAAAGGACAAATACATAGATGACCCTTAAACTAGGGGCCAGTTTTGACACCTCAACTAAGGGTTGTAATCCAAGCAAACTGATTTACCAAGGAAATTATCTATGGTGTTTCTTTAATGGGATCGTTCTAGCCTCAGCACACCTTTTTTCTTGTGACTCTTCTAACACCCAATTATTACATTGTAATGTGAAACCAATCCATGCTTTGTTTCTTTTTCGCTGTCTTATGAGATTCACACACATTGATCGTGCCGAATTGGCTAGCTTGAATGTAAGTCTTCACCAGCTCGTAATATCTGTGGTTCAGGCATGACAATGTACAGTACCTAGAGAAGATGAAGCAACTGGTGTTATTCATCGAAAGAAAATTGGAGGAAAAGGTACACTGCTATCACTGCTATACTCTTTACAGATCAAAATTTGTTCAGTCTGAACTAATCAATAGTTGAGAAGCAGGCAGACATCTCCTTTTATTTGATGCATTGGTCCTTTCAGTTGTGTAGTTGCTATCCTTCTTTGCATGTTCAAGATTACATGTTTAAAGTCATGAGGTTTGACTTGCTTTTGAAAGTTCTGGTATTTGCCCGCAGCAGTCAAGTAAGAAGACCAGCCAAAGTACATCTTGACTTTCTAATACTCTCTCAACACTCACCTTAACTTGGCCAAATGATGGTTATTGAAAAGAAGTTTGGAATGGATTGAGGGTTCAAGTGCTGATTCCAACTAGTTTGGGATTAAGGCTTGGTGATGGCTATTTATTTCCTTCATTTTCCAACAATAGGAAATTGATGATCTCCTTGTTAAAGTATGAACTAATCTATACCTTCTTTTCTTTTTTGTAATGATTGAGAAATCCGTCTGGGGTCAAATCTTAGGACCAACCACAACCTGTGAAACTTGAGACAATGAGCACACCCCTCTACCCTTCTCTACTTAAATACCAGACTTAGTTTAAACGATGCAACAACCTATGACCTAAGTCACGAGTACCTCAACCTTTGCACTTGAACTAAGCCCAAGGGGCAAGCAACTTAATTAGTTCCATACTGCTTGACAGTTGACACTCTTCAAAGTTTTTGTTTGTTGATGCATAAGTTTTTTGTATAGGACATTGTTCGGTTGAACTTCTATTCTCAACCTGATGGCCCACTAACGGGTGATGGTTCCTTCAACTCTTCAGATCTAGTTCCAGGGTAAGTTTAGTCCAATTTATGACGGTTATCTTTTTCTTGCTGTTGTATCACCACGTGTATTGTTTTACATCTTGATATTTGTAGAGTGAAAGAAGCATTCTATGTGGGTCCTCCAGCGAAGGACAAGCTCCCAAAGGTTTGTCCTACCAAAATTCTCTTCTATCGCTTAACTCAGAACTTGTCATCCTGTCATCCCATTTCTGTGAGCTGTCCTCTATGTGTCCTGGTCATTGTATGATTTATATAATCTACTTGCAGAATTCCCGTGAAGGATCTGTATTGTTTGGCCCAATCTCATACGAAGGGGGAAAAAGTCTTCAGAAGAATCCTGCTTCTTATCAAATATCTTATATTGTGCCACCAATTAAGGTTTTCCCTTGTATCCTTCTGTCTAGATTTATCTTCTGCAATGCACAGATTATCTCTTTCATTTCAGAGTGTGTGCTTGGGTCTTTCTGGATTCAATGAACGATATTTTCTTTTCAGCTTGATGAGGACAAAGGAAAAAGTTCGAGTGACGCCAAGTCTGTCTCAGAAAGACTAGAAGAAGAGGTATTCATATTTATTTATCAAATCCTAATGTCGGCAAGTAATTTCGTTAAGTGTGTTCATACAGGAGGTCACTTTGCTTAACACTTTTCATTGAGTGAAGTCATTTCTATTTGTGCTATTCTGGTTCTTGTTTCATCTATTGCTTTTCTTTTTTTTTCCTGGAGTTGGAGAAATATCTTCATGCATGCAATATCTGGTTAGATGTTGTATCAATTAGAGTTGTTATATAACCTTTTATTGTCCTTCCTAACAAGATAAATAGTACACCACCATACTGAAGGGGAAAACATAGATTATTTTGGTATTAACTTATGGAATTACCGAGTATAAGCTGCTTCTGCTTTTCAACTGTTTGTATACTGGGTAGTTTTCTTAAAAAAGTATCTTTCTGCTATCAATCATTTACGTTCTCTAGTATTTGACATGCCTAATGTAGCTTTCCTTTTGTCAATCAGGTCCGTGATGCTAAAATAAAGATTCTTGCTAGCTTGAATCAAGGCACAGATGAGGAACGTGCTGAATGGAAAAAGTTATCTCAGTCACTAAAGGTAGTTGTTAAATTGTTTCAAGGAGGTGACAATAACTGCTTTGAAGGCCTAACTTGTGAGCTAATAAACTTGATGTGGGGTATCAATTGACACTGGAAGGTACTAACTCAGAATAGATTAAGCAAAGCCCATTTCTACCTGCTGAAAACTTGCAACTTCTACATAATGTTCTGAAGTTTGCAAAACTAAAAACTCTGCGTTATTTCAATTTGGAGTAAAAACGTCTCGGGGCCCTACTCTACTGGTGTAAGGGAAGAGTGTGCAGAAAGGGTTGATGAGGTTCTGTGCAGATCTCTGTCAGCTTCATGTTGTTTTTGGCCTTTACCTCTTGTGTCAGACGTCTAATTTTGGTTACTTGTTTTGTTTTGTGTGCCAACTTTGTGCTGCCTTTTCTTTTAACGGGAATCTCTTAATTTTATTTCTCTAGTTATAGAAAGAGTATTTGCCGTTAAAATGTGTGACTGTTTGATCTTTTTCATGTTCTTTCCAGACTTCTGTGGAATTTCCCTTTTATCATTCCTTTTGCAATGATGATTCTTGCTCTATCTATTTATATGCTCACCATGTATGACAATGTTGTTTTGCTTTTTTATTTTTTCAATTTACTTTGCAGTCAGAGTACCCTAAATACACTCCTTTGCTTGCTAAAATACTGGAAGGTGTGCTTTCTCGGAGCAATATTGAGGATAAATTCCATCATTTCACAGAGGTAAAATAGTTTTGAAGTATATACCTCAATTTGCTCTTTCTGGGATCATGCGACTTGTTAACCAGTGTAAATCTGTTTAGTATATTAATGGTTGTAATTGAACTTTTGAGAGCGTAGCTTTGCTTTTTTATTTCCATGTATGTTATGTGTTCCAGAAAATATTTACATTAGGGTAGTGTTGGAAATCGATACCTAGATTTTTAGGAAGAAATTCCACCTTTTGATTCCCCAAATTGCAAGCCAACATCGCCTCAAAACCCCCAAAATCAGACTTGAACTGATTCGAGAATTTGAAAATCTGCAAATTATAGCTACAGGGCCTCTTCACGATCACATGACCCTGCCAGCTTACCTTTCGTGATTGTGGTCACTCTCCTCACAGTCACATACCCTTCCTTGTGATCGCAATGTTTTACCCGCCTGAGCTTTGCAATTGCATCTTGTGTCTTGCAGTCACTTAGGAGGCACCGATCACCAGCAAAAGTCTGCCAATTCCAAATGCCCACTAAGGTTCTGAAACACCCCCGAGCTCCTCGGGTCCAAACTCGAGAATGACAACAAGTCCCAAAACATGTTATAAACTTGTACAAAGTCTCGAATCGCTCAATGGCATCTAAAGTTCAAAAAGAGGGGTCGGGTTTGCAAAGTTGGATTTTAAGCTTTCTAAATCTCAACCGTGTTTAAGAACCTTCCCGAGTCCTTTGGGTTCTGAACTGAGCTATCCCACTAAGTCCAAAATACAATACGGAGCTAACCAAAGCAACACAACACAAAAGAGTACATATTCTCGAAACTTGGGTTCTGGTTGTTACATTGTCATATTTAAAGCCACAAGTTCTAGAGTTACTTTTGGTGTGTGCCGAAGGTCTTATTTTCCTTCACCTAGTTAAACACCACCATATATTAAATAGAACATAGGTAGTAAATGTTTTATTAAAATATTATCTGATTTGCAGATATTCTTATCATTCTTCAATAAATTACTTTCCCAGAAATTATTTTTCAGTAACCTAAACAGCCTCTCTATCTTCACAAAGTAGGGGTAAGACTGCATACACACCATCCTCCCCAAACCACAAGTATTACACTGGGTATGTTATTGTTGTTACTCCGTCCATTTCAATTCGGTCGTCATATTTTGACTTGGCACGAAGTTTAAAAAAACTAAAGAAGACTTTTGAATCTTGTGGTATTAAATTGAAGATATGAAAAACAATTTCAAAAATATAATAATAAAAGATATGTCAAATGCATCAAAATGCCCTGTAATCTTGTGGTCTTAAAACATGCCATGTGTAAAGTTGGAATTAGAGAGTTGAAACGGTCTAAAAAGGAAAGTAGGGCAAATAAATTGAATCACAAGGAGTATTTTTTAGTTTACCAGCCAAACACCAAGAAACATATTCCAGAAAGTATTTATCTGAAAAATGAACTCTTTTCCATGACACTTGTTAGGAAACATGGTCTTAAATTTACCTTTTGCAATTGGATCTCAGTTGTTGTCAACAATGATGGCCATCATTTAAGTCTTCAGGTAGCACCATTAGATCTTCAATCAGGTGAAAATTCTCGTATTCTATATGAACATGTTCCTGCGGCTTGGATGAGTATTCTTGTACACACTTTTTTGTTCCTATTAGCAAAGCATCCCCTTTTTCTTCGCTTTTCCGGAACCGGTACAGAAATAGGTGCTTTATCTCTGTTGTTTATCTTAGTTACTGGTTTTTTTTGGGGAAAACCTATGTGGTGTGGGATGCTCGTTTAACCTCTGTATTCATTTTGTTCCTTATTTACTTGTGTGCACTGCGTGTTCAAAAGCTTTATGTCGAACTGGCTCCTATTTTAGATCCATTCAACGAATTGAACCACAAAATCGAATTAACCTATATATCAGTAAAGTGTGTCATCAAACTTCCATTGAAGCGGAGCAAATGGAAGTCTTTCATAAATATTCTCGTAGAATCATCAATCTCTTACAAACGACTTGTAACATTGAAGAATTCTATTGAGATACTAAAAGTTTCAAAGCAAGGAAGAACAATTTAACTTGGAACTACGTTAGGAAAATAACTTGTTAGCTATTATTATATGGCTAAAAGGTCCTTGTAACCTCCCCCTTCCCCCCCCAAAAAAAAGAAAAAAAGAAGTGATAGAGCTTAGTCTGAAGATGCTTTCTGTTTGACAATTTAACTGTGAACGGCTGTTCTGATCTGGCTATACAGTTGCCCTATCACTAGAGTTGGGAACAGATAGAGTAACTGCTGATACTTGCACAAGGTGTTAAAATCTGTGCTTCCACTTAGGTTGTATGTGATTCCATAATTCCATCTTCTCCTTCTATCAAAGCAAGTAGGAATGGGTAAGTACCAAGTAGAAAAGAAACTTTGAGCGTCCACTAATTTGTTCGCAGGATGCAAGTGATATGATTGGAGAAGGTGCTAGAAATCTTAAAAAGAGTACTAAGAAAGAAAGTGTTTTATTTAGAATTTCTTTGTGAGGATGTGCTTCATTTGGAGAGGAGAGTGGTCAATTTCTTTTGGAAGACACAGATTAAGTAGGTCAAACAAATTGGTGGCAAATCTATTTTCTCAGATGGGCGACAAATACTTGAATTGATTTTCAGTCTTTCCATATAATCTAAGTGTTCATGGATTTCATGATTCCAAGGTATGTGCTTTCTCCAGATAATCAGTGCATCAGACGAGGTTGTTGCTAGCATCGATAGAGATGAATTGGCAAGATATTGTGCCCTCAGAAGTGATCCAGAAGATGAGGCTACAGAAGTGAGTGTTCATCTTTTGGTATTCTTACCTCTGTTACAATTTCAATTGAAGAAAAGTAGTTATCGTAGCAGTTAACTTTGTCGTGTCGATACTTTCTATCCTTTTCACCTTCTGCTAACTGTAAAAACCTGGACTGCTGGATTTGTCCTTACATCTCAGCAGAACAGCTTTTTCTGCCAAGAAACTAGTCATAACAACAGTCTACTTCATTTGACAGAAACTGAAGAAGAAGATGGAGACGACCCGTGACCAGTTAACTGAAGCACTCTACCAGAAGGGATTGGCTTTGGCTGAGCTTGAAGCATTGAAGGTAATGACTCTTTAATGGAGCGATGGACCTTCTATCCTTGCTCTTGAACTGACCTAAGCTACGTGGGCTCTTCACTTTCGATGCTGCACCCGTGTCAAATTCGCCAAAAATACACTATTTTTGGAGAATCCGACACGCATCTGTTGACATTTTTCAAGAGTCCGAGCAACATAGATGCTTACTGCTGAGATGATTGCCAATGAAAATAGGAATAAAGATTGGCCTTTGAATGAAAAGTGCTTTGCTTAAAAAGCTTAATCTTTGTGAGTTCTGGAACTTAAAAGCAATAATATAGGCCATTAGATACTTGTCCAACAAAAGAAGAATAAGCTGGACGGAGGCGGTTTGTTCATTTTGTGTAGCTCCTGAGACTTCATTCAGGCATTTCACTTCTAGCATGTCTGCTAGAATGGATTACCGTGGATCTGTTTGATTTTAAACATCAGTTTGTCTTTGTGCAAGGTGCATTACACATTCTGCATTCAGTTATAATTGATTATGCACAAAAACTGTTGCATGAAGTGCCCAGGGATTCTTCTTTATTTTATTTATTCTTTTTTTTTTTGAGTGCCTAATGAGGTGATTATGGTTTTGTGGTAGGGTGAAAGCACTGCAGATAAGGTAGATATGTTTGAAGAGAACTTCAAAGAGCTAAAGAAATGGGTGGATCTGAAGTCCTCTAAATATGGCATACTTTCGGTTTTCCGTGAGAGGCATCATGGAAGACTTGGAACCGCACTTAAGGTACAACTACTTTTGAGCATTTTGTAAATGTTGCAAATTTTAATTAGTGCATCAGTACGCTATGTATTCATTATTTTCTCGGTTAGATGATTGAACTCTCTCATTCTTGCTCGCTATAACAGTCGTTCATATCTTGAACTTGGAGTGCATGCATTTTTATAACACTGGTTAGCTCATGTAATTACAGGATCTTATTTATTTAAAAAAATGATTAATTGCTGACTTGTTACATCAGGTTCTAAATGACATGATACAAGATGATGGTAGCCCACCCAAGAAGAAGTTTTATGAACTAAAGCTCTCTTTGCTCGATCAGATAGGATGGAGCCACTTGGTGGTATATGAGAAACAGTGGATGCAAGTACGATTTCCATCGTCACTACCTCTTTTTTAGTTTTTGTTCAGTGAGCGCACAAAATTTAGTAGAATACGAGAGAAAGAGAGGATGTGAACGGAGTTCTGCATAAAAAAAACATGATCACTTATGGCACAGTGCAATGTTGAATAAAATTCTCTCTTTCCAATATTCATCTAGTTTGTTTTCTTCAGTCCTACTTAGAAGCAGGATTGCATGTCTAAACTATGTAATTTAAACTTTGTATAGAGGTGATCTCGCACCGCCTTAGCTCCGTGTGAACTTTTGTTGTGTATCTGGGTATTTATGGTTTCCATGGACATTCAACCACAACATTCAGAATACGGTTATATAAGTGGATTTCTGGTGTGAGATTACACTTGTCATTCATGTTGCAAAGCTTGGCTGTGTTCATTCATTTTTTTGGACTCATATCACTACTTATCTTACTCTGTATTTAGAACACAAGTCATGTAGAAGTTTGGGTGTGGAAACCATAGGGCTTTCGGATAATTTCTTTCAAAAAAGCTGTACAAATGGAATCACGTTATATTCACAAGGTTACTCCTTGAGAAGTTTGTTATATTTCTTTTGAGTGTGTATTTCTCTTCTGCCCAAATAGACCCTTTATCCTTATTTTCCTTCCATAGTGTTCAGTATGAGCTTAACTGACCGAATTTAGTAGTAAAACGGTAGTAAAAGAAAGGAAAACGTCCGACCTATAGAGTCCATAGTTAATTGGTTGCAGTTAGATTGGGTGTGTTTGACCTGCTTCATTTCTTCTCATGTTCATTTGTAATATTCTTTTTTTGTTTGTTTGTTTGGTGATGACGATGGTGTCTGGATTGCTTTTGCGCACTTTGATTACAATACAACTATCATTAGTTCTGGCTACTAAGGTTTATACGAAGTTATCTAGTATCTTTTGTTTTGTTGGAACTTGAAATCTTATGGTTCTCTCAGTTTGTTGATCACTTGGTTGTGTTCGTTTATGATTCAATATCTCTAATGAAAATCATTTTACTGCAACTTAATATTCATTTGTTATGCTCACTCTCTCAGTATCTCTTG
Source organism: Solanum verrucosum (assembly GCF_900185275.1). Classification (NCBI taxonomy): domain Eukaryota; kingdom Viridiplantae; phylum Streptophyta; class Magnoliopsida; order Solanales; family Solanaceae; genus Solanum; species Solanum verrucosum. The sequence continues at coordinate 875,442 of NW_026020814.1, forward strand.
TCATGAGTAGGTATTCAACTGTTATGTATTTTCACTTTGATGATATAATCAGTACATGAACTCGACTCCTGGAAAATGAGGTATACTTCCATTGCTCCTCATTCTCCCGTGTGAAGTTTAAAGAAAAACAAAGTATAGTAAGAGTACAAAAAACAAAATTCAGAAAGATTTGGCTGCCTCTCAGAGCTTAACCAGGTACGAGTTTGTTGATTATTCTAATATGCTAAATTAAAGTGGTTGGAGTATAAGAGGTAATCCCAATGTGGGTCTAAGAGAAAGCATGATAGAGGGACAGTGTTTATAGTTAGGTGAAATAGAAAAGGAGAACCTTGTCAAGATTAATGACAAAACAATCTTGTACTCCATCATAGTCAAATTCCTACCAATGCACATCCTTCCTCCAAAACCAAAAGGCATAAATCCCATCTTATGTTTACATCCACCATGGATGTCATCCTTAAACCTGTCTGGTTTGAACTCATTCACATCTTCACCCCAAAGTGTCTTGTCATGATGCATGGATACCACATCAATCCACATATTTGTTCCATTAGGAATGACCAAGTCATCCACTTGAATGTCTTCTCTAGCTTGCCTTTGTACATTTGGTGCTGGTGAGTATAGTCTTAGTACTTCATTCATCACCCATCCCATCTGCATTAAATATACGTTTCGAAAAAGTCAACACCATATCTCCAAACAAATAAATCTTGAATATTTGATTTTTTTTTCCTTTCGTGTTAAAAGGAAACAATTTATATAGTAATATTTTAAAAAAATTAAAGTTACAAAAATGTGTCACAATTAGCTTTAGAGTTGAGGTATGGCCGGTGAGTGATGAATTGTAAACCAGCTGGAAGCCACATATAGGTGCATATAGGGGGTTGACACATGTAAAACAAATAAGACCAAGTCTCATATAGTTTAGATTCCACCACGTATGTATTGTCCCAATCCCAAATCCTTGGATATTCTTCTGTCTGTGTCATCAATTGTTGTTTTCACTGTTATATGTGATTTTGATTTTTGAATTGAACCTTAAACATGCATGTTGACCCCCGACCAAATATTTTTTGGGACTCCTAAGCCGTCCCATAAAAAATTGGTATTCCCTCTTCGACCTTTCCTTTTTATACACCTTTTAAAGAATTATAAATAAATAAAAAGGCTAATTTTACTAATTTATCTTTTAAAGAAACATTTTTGGACCTTACTCACTTGTTTGTTCATTCAAAAAAGAATTATTTATAAGGATAAAATAGAAAAGATAATTAAATTAACAAATAATTTAGGACAATTATTCTTAGTAAGGTGGATAACTAATAATTTATGCGAGATACCTTTTGTATCACAAAAATGATTAGCTTACCTTCCTAAGACCAGCAAGCTTAGTGACATCTATTTCACCATCACCCATCACTTGTTTGATTTCCTCTCTGAGCTGAGTTTGCCAGTCTGGATGCTGTGCCAGCAACAACAAAGTCCATGCGAGTGCTAGCGCGGTGGTCTCATGTCCTCCGAAGAAAAATGTTTTACATTCATCCACCATTTCCCTCGTACTCAACATCCTTCCATTCCCCGATAGTAAAAGACTCAGAAGATCGTGCTCTGTACGATCAACACTTGTCTTTTTTCGCTTCTCAATAATTGAAATGAGGAGCGAATCGATCTCCTTGCCTAGATTATTGGCTTTTAAGGTCTCTTTTAGACACATTATTTGGTTTCCGTACGGTACCCCTACATAACGCGTAGACTTGAAGAGTGTGACTTGCATGTTTCTTAATTTTTTGAATACTTTTTCACCTTCTTCGCAGCTAATGCCCAAGCTTGTCTTTGCGATGATTTCTCCTGCTGTATTTATGATTTCGGACTCTACATCGATTTCCGCGTTCCCGGAATCGATGAGTGTAGCCCAACGGTCTAGCATGTGTGTGGCGGAATCCGCCATTAAGCTTGCCATGCCCTAAAAACCAAATTAAAATTAATACAATTTCATGGAAATAGGATATTAAGTGTAAAAATTGGATATTATGTTGCCCCTATAACTTGCTAGCTAATACGTTAATTGTATATAATGTTAGTATAGTGTATTTTAAAAAAATAAATATTATCCGGTCATCTAAAAGATAACATAAAGCAGATTAAAGCAAAAATTACTTACACTATTAGCATGATAATATTGTAGGTAAGTTAAATCCCTATCTTATGATGTATGATGGACATAACATTTGCCAATTTGAGTTTTAAGGTCATGTTACTTTTTGTGGAGCCAGATATGAAAACTGATTTATGTCTCCCATCATGTGGAGTTTCCTAATTAATATATACTACAAAAATGTGCTTCAATGAGAAAATAAATAAGTGCAAACATAGTAATTAAGAATTATACCTTCACGTTGGCTGTGGTAAAAGCAGGAGTAATAATATGCCTATGTCTAACCCATTCATCTCCTTCTACCATAACAAGTCCTTTCCCAAACATGGCTTTTCTATCCCTTTTAAACACTGTTGGTTTTCCCCAAGTTTTACCCATAACTCCAGCAGACATCTTCTTGATAAATTCTGGGTCAGCAATGTAGACAAATGGTTCTGTTCCTAGCCAGTATGTAAATACTTTTCCTGCAAAAATTAATAAAATTATAAACACTTTCATTTACACTGCATGTAAGAATGTAGCTATATAAAATTTCATCTCAAAGAATCAATTACGGATGGATGTATAGTATAATAAGCTACGTGTTCAACTGAACTCAGTAGCTTTAGCTCAGACATTATATACGTGTCATATTAGATATCCGAACTCAATAGCTCTAGAAAAGATATTGTATATGATAAAGGTTAATCTGGTACACTAAACTTCTGCTATGCTTGGGGTCCGAGAAAGAGCTGGACCAAAAAAGGTCTATTGTACACAACCTTACTCTGTATTTATGCAAGAGGTTGTTTTCACAGCTCGAACAATGACCTCTTGGTCATATGACAACAATTTTACCAGTTACGTCAAATATATATGTTGTTGAAGAATAAAACATGCATTATAGTATATATTATACTCCATGTCAAGAAGCTAAAAAGTGTACGTACCATGCAATTTCTGCCATGTAGCAAAGTAAGGAAATGCCAATGAATGAATATCATGGCTAATATCATTAACAGAAGAAGGTGAAGAAATTTTCTTCATCATTAGCTCTTTCTTCATGTCGTTAATATTCCCAAGTGGAAAATTAGGTGTTGGTCCCTCAAAACCATTTGCCTTAAGTTTCCTATACATGAGTTTAGGCATAATCCACCAAGAATATAAAACTTTACATAACACAAACAAAATTGTGACCATGCCTAACATACCTGCAAATTGGATAAATTCCATGTTTTTTTTTTCTCTCTCAATATAAAATAATAACTATCTAGATGAATAATGAAATTTCAAATTTGATTAGTAAATGGAAAAACAAAACGATTGATGAGTGATGAGAGAACGTTGCATGTATGGGTATTTATAGAAGGACAAGTTTGGCGAGCCCTCAAGGAATTAAAGTCAAAAGTTGACAATTGACCAATATATATGATAAAAATACCAATAAATCAAATAACAACTTTTCACGTTTTTTTTTTCTTTTTTCTTTTTACCCTCCCCACCCCTTTTGCTCCCTTGGTGACTCGAACTCGCAACCTTTGGGTTGGAAGTGAGGGGTGCTTACCATCTCTCGTCACAACTACGTTCATTTTATATTACACTCTTTATTTTTTATTCTGTCCCAAAATAAATGTTTTCGTACTATAATTAGAAACAATTTAATTTTAAAATTCTTCTTTTACCCTTGATAAAATGAATTTCATACACACAAATATCTAAGAATTATTATTTTAAACTATAAGATTCAAAATTTATTTATTTTTCTTATAGCACACCATACCAAATGAAAGGGGGCCACAGAGGGAGTACTTAATTTGAACATGCACTTTCTTTCTGGTTTTACGTACGTATGTATTTTATATAAATATAAATATTTGTTAGTATTTAACAGGGAGTATTAATTAATTTATTTATTTATTGCATGCATGTTTGTATATGTTCCATGTTAGTCTCTACTGAATATAATTATTTGATTTGTCAAAGTAGAAGTTGGTCGTCAGATAAATTCAATATTGCGGCTGTACACATACCCTTATGGTGCGCACAATTGCCGGCCAAGATTTAATTCCACAACCCTTTCTTTATGCTTCACCTACAAATTGCAATTTTTATATTATAAAATTTTAATTATTGTCTCAATTATTATTTTTACCATCGATTACTTAATTTGTGCCATGGTATAATCTTTTTTGTTTTTAATTCTATTAGTCCTTCCATCTCAATTATTTTGACATAATTAAATTTTTGAGATTTATTGTCATGATTACATTGGTTTACTTGTAGTTTAACGTACGGTTGACCCCGAGATCGGTTAGGCCGTAGAAATTTTAAGTTTTTAAAAATAAAATTTGTATATTTAAAAATAATGTAAAAAGTATTATGTATCATTATATAATTAACAACTTAAAATATTTAAAAGACATAAAAAAATTCCAATTAAATAAAAAAAAAAGCTTGATTAACTCTCAAAATTTTAATTGTGTCACATAAATTGAGATGTACTTAGAAGATCTCTTAACTTTTGTATAATGAGATGTACTTAGAAGATCTCTTAACTTTTGTATAATGAATTAATATTTTCAAATCAAGGATGTTCTATGCAATAATATGTAACTCGATATTTTAAAAAATCACAATTTGATCTATTGAATATTGTATAATCATGATGTTCAGATCAATTTAACTTATCTCAATTAATTTCATGAAATATATGTTATCTCTTACTAACAATAATAGGTACCAGATAAATTCACCACAAAAATTAGGACGGAGAAAAAAACCCACCTACTAAATAGTACTTATTTTATGCAGTAACATATATTTACTATTACTATTACTATTACTATTACTATTACTATTACTATTATTATTATTATATATATTTTTTTAATTATTATTATTATTATTATTATTATTATTATTATTATTATTATTATTACTATTACTATTACTATTATTATTATTATTATTCATAATATTATTATTATTATAATAATAATAATAATTATTATTATTACTATTACTATTATTACTATTACTATTACTATTACTATTATTTATATTATTATTATTATTATTATTATTATTATTATTATTATTATTACTATTACTATTACTATTATTATTATTATTATTCATAATATTATTATTATTATAATAATAATAATAATTATTATTATTACTATTACTATTATTACTATTACTATTACTATTACTATTATTTATATTATTATTATTATTATTATTATTATTATTATTATTATTATTATTATTATTACTATAATTATATTATTATTATTATTATTATTATTATTATAATAATAATTATTATTATTAATAATAATATTATTATTATTATATTAAAATGCACTGTGTAAAATTATTTACACATATATCAAGTATTTTTAATGGCTAGCATCATGAAAACAACTACTACACAAGGTCCTCACAAAAATGCAAAAACCCAAAATGTAATATAACCTGAATTTTTAGTATGATTATTTTTTATTTAGATTTTACACTCTTACCAAATATTCCACTACAAAGTAATAAATTTAACTAAAAATTATAGTAATTGTATATGTTTATGGAAAAGTTAATTATAAAATAACTTTTCTGGTTGATTAAATTACTATTGCTAGTCGTCTAACTATTTCTCTTACTCGTAGAGTCGTAGTTCGCTCATAGTCCAAATTTCAACCATCGACTAGAGTAAAATAGAAAATTCAATTTCAACAAAATAATACTCCCTCCGTCTCAATTTATGTGACACATTTTGGATTTCAACATTCAAATAAGTCTATCTTAATTGACCGTAAATTTTTCATATATCTTTTAAATATTTTGTATTGTCAATTATTGTGACTTATAGTACTTTTTACAAAGTTTACATCTATATAGATTTCATCTCAAAAAAATTGAAGATTTCATGCGCAAATTTCTGATCAAGCTTAAACTGTTTGACTCTCAAAAACAAAATGTGTCACATAAATTGAGACATTGAGTATATAGGATTTTTTTTTATATATATTTTTGTTGGTAGAATTATATAATATCCTTGCCAATTACAGCTAGAAAAAAGTCGGTAAGATATCTAAACATTTTAGTTGTCAACTTAACACAAAAAATAAAAGAGAGCTGTGATTAGTTTAATATTTTTTTAAGAAAAGATATAAACTTTTTCATGTACTGTAGCGATGGATTTGTTTGACTGATTATAATTCTTGTATTGTAAGCTTTTTCTGTTTTCATTTCAAAATATTCTTTTCCACATTTTAGGTCCACGACATATATACACCTTAATCCGTGTTTCTAAGCATTTTTTGGTCATATATAATATATTCCTTTAATTAATTTCTTGGTCAAGATTTAAGAATCATATAATATAATATGATATATTACTTTAATTAATTTCTTGGTCAAGATTTAAGAATCACGTACAACACAAACACGTACAAGAATAGAATTTTCTCAAAGACCAAAGGGAACACACATTTTAACTCGTCGCGCGACTAAAAATAATTACATTCGATAGTTAAACATATATGAAAATATATATTATTTTGTATTATAAAGACATTGTTTGCAAACATATAGAAAAAGTATTAAAACATCACAAAATCACAAAAAAAATATGAAAGAAACATAATTTTATCGATAATATTATGGGTACAAATTATTTTATCCCTTGATTCCCTCTCTCAATTTTCTCTATGATTCGAGGGTCGTTAGTGACGTATTTCTCGAACTAGGATGATTTGGATTTCTCCATGATTCGAGAGCCGTTAGTGGCATATTTCTCGAACTTGAATGATTTAGATTTCTCCGTAATTGGAGGGTCGTATGGAGTATTTCTCAAACTAGGATGATTTGAACTTCTCCATGATTCGATGGCCGTTAGTGGTGTATTTCTCAAACTATGATGAATTGTACTTGATCTCCATAATTGGATTTATGGGTCTTCCTGAAATATTTAATTATCAAAAAGAGTCCGACATATTTTGATGTCTACTAGCATATTTTATGTATGTCATATATTATTATATAAAAAATATATATTTCTCGGCTATTATTTTGATGGACGACTATTTATTTTATCGTTGATTAATTAATTAAATTCTGCACAATTTCATTCCAATCATGGGTGGTTCTTCTTCTTTCAATTGCCGTTCCTCACTATGTATATTTCTAAGAAAATGTTGCACGTGATCCCATGTCATGAAAACAAAACTTTTCATGATTATTTTCTAATTAGAGAAGGTGCATTATTTGTTTGATCTATAATTTCATCATGTAATGTACTTTTTGGTGAAGGAGGTTTTATATAACAATAATCATTCACCACTTGTTATTATTTACGATGATTTTTACCATGTGATAGGTCAACGAAGCCTAAGCGAGCTCAGAGAAGGAAAGGCCAAACACTTTAGCCTAACGGGAATGAGCAACGACAAAATAAGAGGTCAAAATTTTGGTTGTTTCTGATGATGAAACGAGTGTTTTTTCTTATGTGAAATTTATGAAAAATCAAAATGTCAATAATGTTAGAAGATGACCTACGACATCTAGTGGTTAGATGTCATAGGCCAGTATATCTTTAAAAGCTCAGACGGAAAGAAAGAAACGGACTCCTCAAGGGCTATAGTCACTTTAGTATCAGTACCTATAATCATATCATACATAACAATTATTGCGAGAAAAAAAAAAGCAATCTTCGGCTATATTTCAATACACTTTTTCTATTCATGATCACCGCTAGTCGTTATTTATGATTATTAGTATACCTATTATTATAATCATATCAATTATTTAGGGGAGAAAAGGCAATTAATTTGCTATTTTAACACACTACTTTTATTTACCGCTAGCCGTCATTTACGATTATTAGTATACTTAACCATTATCATAACGATTATTGAGGGGGGGGGGGGGGGGAGAGGCGATCTTGTGCTATATTTTAGCGTACTTTTTCAATGTAGCTAAATATAGTCAGTCTACTCCATGCATGTACGAAGTGTCTTTTTTTCTTTGTAATATGTGTGTGTTTTACGACCTTATTATCATTTACGATGATTATAATCAGTATACCCATAATCATTATCATAACAATTATGGAGGGAAAAAAAGCAATCTTGTGCTATATTTCAATACATTTTTCTATTCATGATTACTACTAGCCGTCATTTACGATTATCAGTATACCTATGACCATTATCATAACAATTATTGAGGAGAGAAAAGGTGATTTCATGGCTTATTTTTCAACGCACTTTTTCTATTTACCACTAGCCAGCATTTACGATTATCAATATATATAGTTAACCATTGTCATAACCATTATTTGGAGGGGGGGGGGGGATCTTGTGCTATATTTTAGCGCACTTTTTCAATGTAGCTAAATATAGTCAGTCCACTCCATGTTCTTTTTTTCTTTGTAATATGTGTGTGTTTTACGACCTTCTTATCATTTACGATGATTATAAACAGTATACCCATAACCATTATCATAACAATTATGGAGGAGGAAAAAGAAAGCAATCTTGTGCTATATTTCAATACATTTTTCTAAACATGATTATTGCTAGCCGTCATTTACGATTATCAGTATACCTATGATCATTATCATTACAATTATTGAGGAGAGAAAAGGTGATTTCGTGGCTTATTTTTCAATGCACTTTTTCTATTTATCACTAACTGTCATTTACGATTATCAATATATATATAGTTAACCATTGTCATAACCATTGTTTGGAGGGGGAGGGGGGGGGGATCTTTTGCTATATTTTAGCGCACTTTTTCAATGTATCTAAATATAGTCAGTCCACTGCATGTTCGAAGTGTTCTTTTTTTCTTTGTAATATGTGTGTGTTTTATGACCTTGTTATAATTAGTATACCCATAACCATTATCATAACAATTATGGAGGGAAAAAAAGCAATCTTGCGCTATATTTCAATACACTTTTCTATTCGTGATTACTATTAGCTGTCATTTACGATTATTAGTATACCTATGACCATTATCATAACAATTATTGAGGAGAGAAAAGGTGATTTCGTGGCTTATTTTTCAACGCACTTTTTCTATTTACCACTAGCCGCCGTTAACCATTGTCATAACCATTGTTTGGAGGGGGAGGGGGGGGGGATCTTTTGCTATATTTTAGCGCACTTTTTCAATGTAGCTAAATATAGTCTGTCCACTGCATGTTCGAAGTGTTCTTTTTTTCTTTGTAATATGTGTGTGTTTTATGACCTTGTTATAATTAGTATACCCATAACCATTATCATAACAATTATGGAGGGAAAAAAAGCAATCTTGCGCTATATTTCAATACACTTTTCTATTAGCTGTCATTAACGATTATTAGTATACCTATGACCATTATCATAACAATTATTGAGGGGAGAAAAGGTGATTTCGTGGCTTATTTTTCAACGCACTTTTTCTATTTACCACTAGCCGCCGTTAACCATTGTCATAACCATTATTTGGAGGGGGGGGGGGGGGGGGTGATCTTGTGCTATATTTCAGCACACTTTTTCTATGTAGCTAAATATAGTCAGTCCACTCGTGTACGAAGTGTTTTTTTTCAGTATGTGTGTGTTTCACAAGTAATACAGGTAGCATTCTTTAAAAGTGATTATATTAATTAGCAACATTATTATTATTATTAATACACGTTGGATTTTCAGACATTATTCCTCAAGAGACCGCAGAATATAATGCGGATTAATTAGTTATTAAGTACATTTTTAAAAAATGATTTCTTCAGTAATGTATTTCTTTTTATTATTGATTTTGATCGATATGCTTTACTTAAGTCAAGGATCTATCGAATACAAAATTTCTATCTTCACAAGATAATGTTGCGTATACACCAGTACTTTCCTTAAACCTCGCTTGTGGACATGTTATTATTATTGGATTGGAGAGTCGTATAGGGGGGTGTATTTAATTTTGGATTCTGTTATTCATTTTTCGATTTTGAGATATAATCCAAATCAAATGCATAAAAAAAAAATACCCAACATACTAATTTGGTTTAAATATTTTCATGTTAGTAATTTCATTTTCTTAGATTAGTAACTTTTTTTTTGTTTTGTTTTAATTGCTATTATCACCAAAAGGAATAAATCAAAGTCAGTAAGTTGAGATTTGTCAATTCGAATGACGTTTATTGGAATTTTTATATACTGTTTCAAAGAGTAAATAGGTTGTTAAAGAATTTTCAACTAAACAAGAGAGGAATTTCTAATAGCACAACCTAATAAGTGAAGAAGAAAAAAAAAAGTTATTTATACTTAAAAAAAATATTTCCAAATGTTTTCCTTATTTATTTTTTCTAGTCAAAATGTCAAATTAAGAGAAAGAATCACGCATACAAATCAATTAAAGCGTATATATACTCTCCGCGTGCATGTCGTCATTATAAAAATTACTCCATGTATCTAGTGTTATTCATGGCTATAGTTAAAAAATTAAATTAAATTGTAATTCGAATCAAATCAATTTAAAAAATTGATATTTGGTTTGTTTTTGCTTTATTAGATTTTAAATTTTGGAAATCGATACTATCTAGTTTAGTTTTGATTTTGGTTTTACTAAAAAATATCACAAAAATAACCAAATCGAATCGAGAAATTATATATAAATTTTTTATAACTATTTATATATTATTTATAAATAAATTATAAATATTTTATTAAATTTTAATTAACTTAAGTTTTAAATTTTTCTATTTTCTCAAGCTCAACACTTAAATTTTAGCTCAACTATTAAAACCCTAAGTCCAAGTCCATCAAAATTCATTACTTTAGTCTTTACCTACCCAACCTTACATCAGATAACCACACTTTCTCTTAATTGAATTTTTTTATTCGTGTAATAATAACTCTAGTATTGCTTAATTGAATTCACAATACTAGGTGTTTGTGTCTATCGAAATACGTATGTCCTCAACAAACTTATTACTTTTAAATAAAAAACAAAAAAAATGAATCAAACCGACAATAACCAAACTGACGGTTATTTTTTTCGTTTGATTTGATTTGATTTTAGAAATTCAATAACTGACTAAATTGATTTTGATTTTAACTAATAATTGATCCAAATCAAATCAAAGTAATTAAGAATGAAATATATATGTGTGTGTGTTGTCGAAGTTTCAAACTTCCAGCCAAATATCTTTGGTTGGACTATAACTATATAATTACAAGTCAAGTTGAATACAAAAAGAAAAAAGAAAAAAAAAAGAGAGAGTTTAAATAAATAAATAAATAAATAAATAAGAAAATCAAAGCAATTGCATGCATTCCCTCTAAGCTCCGACCTTATACTATAGTTGGACGATTAAAATGAAAAAAACATGGGGACTAAGGTATTTTAAAAAGGTAAAATGTAGACTTACCATTTCAAGTTATATTCCTGTTTCTGCACGACTCTCTTCATCTGTTATTGTTGAAATAATTCTTCGAAAAAATTATTATTAGAAATAAAGATTTTTTTTTATCATGAGTTATTTTTAATTCATTCAATTGAATCAACTTATTGGAAAAGAAAAAATGTATGGTAAACAACATATTCACTACAATAGTGAGAAACTTTTAATTTTTTCGTATGAAAATATTACTCCATTTAATCGAAATATTTGTGGGACTAGTCTTTAAACATTTTTCACTAAAAAGAATTACTAATATTTCAGTAGTGAATTATCTCGGATAATCAGAGTTTTTTAACAATAATTATTAATATTTTAGTCATTCTTTTAAATATAATTGATAACTAATCATTAATTTTTTAGACAAAAATACCACAAGTTATAACACGAAAAAACTTCAACACTCAATACTAATCTTTGAAATTTCATAAACGATTTCTAAAGTTTAAATCTACATAATCTAAGTGGAACAATGTTGGAGTTTCAAATTCCTCATGAACAACTCGTGGACATGGAGGCCAAATATTTATGCTCAAACTCCAAAAACAACACTAATAAAGTTCAAACGTTTACATTTTAAGTGTGAATATTTATTGAAGTGTTAAATTTTATAAATGATTGATGAAGTTCGAACCTTTTATCAATCGGGTAATGCTAAACGGTCAGAAAATTTGGCCAGAATTTTAATTAGCACGCAGTTTGGCACCGTAACCCGGCTTCCAGTTCATCCCGCATCGCCAGTTCTGCTTACCAAAAATGGCCCACTTGGAGCTCTTGATTCCGTAGCGTGGCTCAACAAAGCAGCCGCACCGTCCTACCTATTTAAAGTTTGAGAATAGGTCGAGGGCGTTGCGCTCCCGAGGCCTCTAATCATTGGCTCTACCTGAAAGCCTATAATATCCTTTTCATTTTAAAATAAACTGATTTTTTTTCTATTTTTTAATTAAAAGATATTAAAGTTAAAAGGGTAAAAATATTCAAAAAGGTAAAATAAAATAATGTGAAATATGCTATTTACCATTCTGGCTAAATTTTCTGGCCAAAAAGATTTTTCCTTATCAATTTATTATATTCTAGGAATAACATATGGAGTTTAAATTGATTCATGTTCAAATTTCAATAAAAACTTCCTTGAAGCTTTTCATGTTTAATTGACTAGGGATATTTTTATTACAAATTTATTTTCGAATTAAGAAGTAGTTTTACAGTAAATAATTTTAAAATACCCAACTAAATGTTAATCAACGATGGTCTAAAAAAATCAATAATAATATAATATTCAGTGAAATTTTACGAGTAGGGCCAGGGTAAGGTAGAATGTACACAGATTTTACCACTATTTTGTAGAGGTAAAGAGAATATTTTCGAAAAACACTCGACTCAAGTGCAACAAATCCAACAAAGAAGAAAGAGACGATAAAGAAAATATAACAAATAACAAGAAAATAATATAAAGTTTACCAGAAGGAAGACAAAAACAACAACTAAATAAAGATGATCGAAGCACAATAAACAATATAATAAAATAGATTATTAAAAACAATAATAAATATATAGAAAAAAGACTAATTTGTCATGCTTATTGTGTAGCCTACATTTTACCCTTTGATGGTCGGGTTTTCACTTAATTTATTGACAAAATTTAATAATTTTAATTTATAGTTATGTTAATTATTTTATTTATATTAATTATAGGAAAAAGACTCCTCAACTTTGTTATTTAGAATTGACGTACCTTTTATTATAAAAATGGATCACATATATCTTTATCATTACAAAAGTGGCTCATATATACACTTTAATCTAAAGGAAGTTAAAAATAATAATATATTTTTTAATTTTTAATTTTAAAAAGTTCAGGTAGGGACATATATGATCCTTTTCACACATCATTTATATTTTTGACTTTTTTATGTTATCATTATTTGAATTTTTTGTTATTATTTTATTTATTTATTTCATTCTTTAGTGTAAAAATATGAGGAAAAAAGTGTGAATGAAAAAAAGAAAAAAAAGTAAGAATTTTTTTTTTATATTAATTATTTTACGGATATATTGTAATTTATTTTTTCAATCCGTAAAAATGAATTCTGGCATATATAATAAATTTTACAAAAAGAGTTAGTGAAAAACTTGGCTAATAATTAAGGACCATCAATATAATAAATTCAAATTAGTCGTTGAATCAAATATCTAAAAAAAATAGGTGTGAGGAGCATCAAATGTACATAAATATTTTTTTAATTTTATTTTTTTCACTTCCATTAGAGTTAAAAAATATATGTGATCATTTGTATAACCGTGGGAGTATATATGAACCATTTTTATAACAAAAAATCTATTAACTCTAAATAGAAAAATTAAGATATATATATATATAGTGCCGATCGGTAAGAATGAAAAAAATAGACACGGGAGGATAATTTAGATTAACAAAATTACAAAAATATTGTGCCGGAACTAGAGTGTATTTAGTATATGGTTTCAGTTGAATTCAATAATTTTTATTTAAATTTTATATTTATTACATCAAATATGTATAGATTATTAATTTTAAATATGATAACTTAAAATTTTAAAATCTTCAATTTATAAACTTTAAATCTTAAGTTCACGTCTAAAAAAAAAAAATTCTAATGTACCTCCTTTTCAGGTAGATCATGGCATTTTGTCCTCGCAAAAGTGTGCCTAATCGCAAACTCTCCTAACTAGTGCATCAATGATGAAATTATACAAAATAGTATTATTTCTCCTGTTTTAATTTATTAATTTATGTGATAATTTTTTTAATCAATTTTAAAAAGTGATATTTCTATATTTATTAATATTTAACTTTAAATTTTTTATTTTTACTGCCACAAAAAAATCTATAATTTATTTTAGCCAGAAATTTCAAAAATATTACTTTTATTCTTTAAAGTATAGTGTCGATGATCAAATATCTTCATATAAATTGAAACAAAAAAGTAGTATATCGTATAAATTCAATACAATAAATAGCTTACTTCCTCTGTCTCAATTTATATGACACTTTTCGTTTTTTGAGAGTCAAACAATTTAAGTTTGACCAAAAATTTGCGCGTGAAATCTTCAATTTTTTTTGAAATGAAATTTATATATTTGTAAACTATGCAAAAAGTACTATAAGTCATAATAATTGACAATTCAAAATAATTAAAAGATATATGAAAAATTTACAATCAAAGATAAATTTGTTTGAATCTCAAAATCCAAAAAGTGTCATATAAAAATTGAGACGAAGAAGTAATAATTTCAATAAAGTGTGCACTTTCAAATAACACAAGATCACAAATGCAAGCTAGTGGAAATCCACTCTCACCATTAAGCCAATTTTTTTGTATATGAAAAAGTAACTACTCTATATTTACCTATATGGTCTAATAATGACCAGTACTCTCCGGCCTATCATGCCGCAATATTTTGATTGGACTATGTCAACTATTTTCAAAATTTTAAGTGTTGAAAAATATTGAATGAAGGGGGATTAATTTGAATATTGTTCTGTCACGTCAAGATATACGATGCACTTTTTGTCTCCCATTCCAATCAATTTAGATATTTAGGATTTTTTTATTTTTTTATTGTAGGTACTTTATTGGTGAAAACTAGAGGTATTAAATGAATGAGGTGAATTTAATTTGAGAGGTATCTTTGATTGAGTTAAGAACTCAGCGAGTTATATATTAATTTGTTTAAAAGCTATTTTAGGATGAAATTAATGGATTAAAATGCGGGCATAACTCAATTCCTACAATTCTTACTAAGTTTTTATTGTTCTTTTATTAATTTTTAGTACCTAATGATTTTTTTTTTGAATTTTATTATGACTATATACAATATATTAAATGAAAAGAATAATCTTTTAATAAGTTGCGTTAATAAATGAACTGTTCAATAACCCATTAAATTTGAATGAATTGAATTAGATTGTGTCATCTATAGCGAAAACAGAACAAATGGTATTATTGTTAAAACCAATAGGTCTACTGAGAAGGAGTGTAATGAAATCGATATAGGATTAATTCTTTAATTTTTAATCATAATTTTTGAGCCCGTTAGAAAAGGGAATTTTTTTTGGAAAAATTACGCAGTTAAGCAAACTTATACTATTTAATTAGTTATCATAGCTACAGTTTGTTATAATTACCACTCGTGACTAACATTAACCATTAATTACGTAGACTGACTTCGACTTTGTATAATTAGTCACGTTTGTATAATTCGTCACATTTGTATAATTCGCAACTAATAATTCTTCGTTTGATTTGTATTTGTATACGATGATTTGTATTTGTATATGACGATGATTTCCTTTCGTTTTTCAGTTTTATCACCATATATATTCAATCTTTTTTGTATAAAACTTGTTAAAGTTTCTATAAATGTGTAGTTTTTGGATTTTGTATGATATAATTTATATAATGTAATTTGTATAATATAATTTGTATAATTGTTTAAAGTTCATATGTTTATGTTTGTATCAATTCGTTATTTTGAGTTTTATCATATTTGTATAATTCCAGACTTTATATTACTCAATTATACAAACGTACCAGCGAATTATACAAATTATTGGCCTCCCTCGCTCATCTCTCTCCTCCCTCTCCCAGTCTCGCGCCTCTCTCCTCCCTCTCCCAATCTCGCTCGCCAGATATACACATACATATGTATATCCGTTACATATATACAATTATCTAACCGATATACATACACAATTCATCTCTCTGCCCTCTCTCGCTCGTCTCTCTCCTCCCTCTCCCAATCTCGCTCACCACTCTCCTCCCTATAACATGTAGCTACAATTGTAATTAGCAAATCATAACTATGGAGTGTAATTAAGCTATATTGAGTGACTATATGCAAAAATTTCCCTATTATTTTTATAAAGAGTGTTTTCGTTTAATGATCCTTACTTAGCCCAAATTCAAATTAATCAAGTTTAAAGTAAGTATCGAACATCGAGTAAAAGAAAAAAAAAGCCTATTATAAGTAAAAGATAAAATAAGCTAGATATGTGATTCATAAACCCTTGCATGTCTAAATCATAATTTTGTTGAATAATTAGAACTAATTTAACGTTATTATTATTAGATTGATGGACTTTTGTTCTTCCCTTTTCTTGATTGGACTTTATAGATCTCACAGTTTCTCAATTATTATTAAGGAAAATTGTATATAATAACAAACTATTAATTCAAATTGAGTGCTATAAATATAGTTTGATTTAATTGTACCTCATAGCAAACTGTTGCTATTTCACCTCTCTCCTGGTGAATCTCGCTTGCCACTCTCGTTCTCTCCCTCGCATCTCTCGTTTTTTATACAAACGCAAGTGTATAAAGTACGTTTGTGTTTGTATAAAGCGAGAGAAAATTGTATATATATATAGATTTTCGTTTTCCTCTCTCCCCTCTCCCAGATCTCGCTCGCCACTCTCCCAGATCTCGCTCTCTTACTCGCCTCTCTCACTTTATACAAAACGCAAATGTATAAAATGCGTGAAAATTGTATATATACATATATTATCGTTCCCCTCTCTCCCCTCTCCCAGATCTCGCTCGCTCACTCGCCTCTCTCACTTTATACAATTGATCTTTTTGTATATGTATACCAAAGCAGATTATACAATTACTTTCTTTTGTATATGTATAGCGAAATATACATATTTATGTTTGCTATGAAGCGCAATTATGCAAACTTTGCTATATCATACAAATATGAATTTTGTGTTTGCTATATGTGAAAATTGCTCTTATTATTATTGGGTCGAATTCTGTCCCCATTAGATAGCAAAGCCCAAAATAGCAACTTATTGAACTTAATAAGAGATTCTATTACTCCCCTGTCCTTAATTACTTGTCTATTTTTTTTTTATAGTTATTCTTAATTATTTGTCCATTTTGACAAATCAAGAAAAAATATTTTTTTTTACCTATTATATCCTCAATTAAATGATTAATTACTTTGAAAAATGTAGAACTTTTCATCCACTTCATAATTAATAGGGGTAAAATGATAAATTCACTATGCCATTAATTATTTTCTTAATAGGTGTGCCGATTCAAAAGTGGACAAGTAATTAGGGATAGATGTAACTTTTTAAAAGTCAATGCTGGAGATATAATGACTATGATCGCAAATACCACTTCACCTAACTGCAATGTTATATAGGGACTCTAAAGTCTAATCCTACAATTTTTTTGCTTACTAGTGATAATATTGTAGTAATATATTATTAGATATAGTCAAACATTTATAGTCTCCTATAAAAGCATAAAATGCAATAAAGTAATATGAAAAAGTTCACGTCTAATATCATTATTTAAGCAAAGTATACGTATTTTCAGTTTTAATATATTTTTTTCGTCAGTTTAAAAAAACTCAATACTACTTTTTATTTTTATTTTTATAGAAGGTGATAAGGTTCAATTTATCAACAAGGGTCAATAGATCTAAAAACAAAATTAATGTATTTTTAAGAACTCAGAAAGGGATGGCGGGGCGGGGCGGGACGGATTGAGCTTAACCCATAAAATTTTTAATCCACTCCACTCCGTCTCGCATAATAACTTTTTTCATTTTCAACCCACCCCACTCCACATAGACCCACCCCGCATGTACCCGCTCTGCATAATTTTTTTAATATTTTCTTTTTCTAGTTAAGTTTGATACTAAAAATAAAATTCATAAAAATAAATTTATTTTTTCATTAAGTTGTATTAGTTTAATAGGATAGTAACTTAAGAAGTTATTTTTTAGAGGTCAATTTCTTATTGAATCATTTTCATACTATCTTGAATATTTTAGTAGCTTTTAAGAAATTATCTTATAATGTTCTATCACTCTTATAACATATGAAAAGTTAAAATTAAGTTTGAACCCATACAAAATCACATATACCCACAACTCGCCCCGCCCCACATTAACTTTTTTTTAAAATCCACTTCATCCCGCATCCCTTCCGGCCCACCCCACACAGTCTTAAATCCACCCGCCCCACAGGAACAAGTCAGAGTAAGGAGACAAGGAAAATAACCAAATTGATACAAAAACTACATATTTTAGGCTTTAGCATAAACACAAAGAAGAAGAGGCTTCCCTCTACTTCTTTTCTTGTTTTATTTAAATTTTTATATTAGTAGTATATTAATTTGTACATCATCATAAAGTATATTATAAACATTGTGATAATCATATAGAGTATGCTTTGATTCTTTCAAGTTCTTATTTCTTACATGTTTACTAGAAGTAATAGAAGTGTAAGTTACGTTAAACCATATAAGTCACTCTTATTTGTGATTATTCTCTTTTGAGGTTCTTTTATTATCAATAAAAAGGTCAATCCAAATAAATATCTGAATAGTTTAATGTTCACTTAAAAATACATTCAAATGCAATTTAATATTTTAGATAGATATTTCTTTTAACTTTAATTTCATATATATATATATATATATTTTAAATCTCAATTAACTCATGCTCAAATACCTACTAAATAATCTAATGTGAATAGAGGTAGGACAAATTAGAGAGATAGAGAGTAGGTGCTGTTCCAAAAAATGGAGAGAACACAAAATGGATATCCCATTTCTAGAAGCCAATCAATTGGGCTAAAGTGATAAATTATTGGAACAAAAATATAAATGCATGCATGTTTATGTATTGAGGTACCTAAATTAAGTTATTATTTGATAGTTGATTAGAATTACGTAGCCATTGATAATATAATTATTAGTTATGCAGGTATATAATTTATGGTTTTTTGTAAGGGTGTCCATAAATTGTACTAAAAGTAACAAAAGATTTTTTAAAAAAATGAAAAAAAGTTGTTCCTAGTGAGATACAAACATATGAGCACAAACTCATCCAATGCGCCTTGGGCCCCTAGGCTACAATAGTTTGTTGTATCAAGGATGTCCAGAATATGTGATTTAATCACTTCGTGTACCATTATACCTATATATACGATATATTTTTTCCGATGAAGGGTGTCCAATTGAACAACCTCACTACCATGTAGCTATGCCTATGATTTTTTGCCCTGCATAAGATAAATAAAAATTTCCTCACTAACTTATACATGTATTAATTATGCGAATTTTTGAATTACAAATCAAATATTATATTGATTGATACATGTTTAACTTTACTTTCTAACTAGCTACCAAATGTTGTATAACTTATCCAAAATTTAATTCATAAAAAAGTTGTCTTTCTACGAGTTGCCAAACAACTCCTAAGTGACCTATGTGCATATATCAGCATATACCATCCAAAAAATGTGGGTCAGACACAAATAATTATGATATGAGAGATCGTATATCATAGATAGGAACTTGTCGAAGCCTATAATATAGTGAGTTCGACATGTGTTTTTGACCATACGAGTTATCCATCGGTGCGGACTTCACTAATTTGATTACTTTAAATAACGTTACGTATGATTGCAAAACATTTTTTATTAAGAGTCTTTTTACTGCTCAAGATCATCGAATCTAATACTTTTAATGAAGAATAGATGAATTCATACACAATCCTTAATGAGTCACTTCACAAGATTTTTTATTTTTTTATGTGCGTGTGCAAATAATATTTACTTAATATAATATATAGGAGGATAGATACTATACGAAAATAATAGAATAAACATTTCACAATAAGGAGCAAAGCACTAAAATACATCATGGAAACTATCAACTAATACCCAAAGGCGAAGTTAAAGTGTTGAGTTGACTATAGACTCGATCAAACTCAATACTTTGATTCAAAACTTACATTAATCGTAAAATAATTATAATTCAAAATTCATAAAGTTTCCGTCCATGGTTCTTAACTAACTTCATAAGCCAATAAAGAGCACTAGATACATGAACCCTGTGGACGTGGATTTGGTCTTAGCCAGTTTTGCTCATCAATTGCAGTCCACAAAGTTGTATATACGCACGTTCTAATGGCTAATATTATGCATATGGACTCTTATTGCAACAGTCCACATCATGTCCCAACTTATCATATTGTTTAATTTCTCTCTTTTATGGATGTGTTTGAACAGATCTTTTTTACGCAAAGTAACAAAAATAATTTTTAGCAGCAATAAATATATATTAATAAAAAAAATATTAAAGTTTTTAACGACATTAATTAATTACCATTGGATCCATTGTTGCAATAGGCTTTATGAACATTTATAAATAATGCTAAATTGCTGCTATAAATACATGTTGACAGTAATTGAACTATTACCGTTAATTAATTGTCGTCGAACATCATTTCTCGGGTAGTGACTTGCTAATCCAATTTCGTCAAATTTTTTGGTGAAAGTTAGATCTCATTACCCCTTCATTCAGTCCTAATCATATTGATTTCGTGTGATACATGTTTGTTTGTGTATGATAGTTAGGTTGACCAATTTTAAGAGTTAAATCGAATTAAATTAATTTATTTAAAATTAAAATCTGGATAGTTACTCAATTGGTTGAAGCTACAAAACAAAATAACAAAGTATACATATCAAATGTTGTCAAATTAAAATTTATTTGATTTTTTATTTTGACTTTGGAGAACTGAAAATAGATAAACATTACTTTCTGATAGTGATTTCTTTTTTTGTTTCCTTGTGAAACTTTTTCAATTAATTAAGGATAGTCATCTTTCCTCCATTAAAAATTTAATTTTGTCTTCATTAACACCGTCATTCTGGCATGCAGCTGTGTCTATGCGTTTGACATATATATGTTTTATAGGAAGGAAAATATTATTTTTTAGAGAATGTTTTTCAATTTTCTCATGTTTGATTGTCTTAAATACTTTGAAAAATGTTTTTCAAATTACTTATTTTCCTCAAGTTTAAGGAAAATGACTTATCTCTAAAAAGTGATGATAATATTTTCTAAAACTCTTTTTCAACCTTACACCTCAACTTTTCATCCCAACTCGAGTCTTGGATACCGATTCCCAATACAAATCCTAAATTTGACTTTTGATTCTCAATTCAGGACCTAACTTTCGACCTTAATTCGAGACCCAATTCTCAGATCAGATCGAAGTTAGATCCTAATTTGGATGTCGGGTTCCATGTCAAAATTTAAGGGTGGATCCTGAGTCGGTTGTCGGGTCCCGAGTTAGGTGTCAGAATGAAATTCTGTGTCGAGTGTCCGAGTCAGATTTTAAGTTGAAAGTTGAAATCGAATCCCAAATCAAGTGTTGGCTTCAAATTTCAAGTCGGGGTCGGGTGTAGAAGTAGGGTGTTAGGGTTGGATACTCATTCGGATGTTGAATCTCGAATCAAGTGTTAGGATCAGATTATGGTTCGATAGTCGGATCGCAGATCAGGTCTTAGAGTCTGGTGTCAGATGTCAGGGTCAGATCTCGATTCAGGTATAGAGGTCGACTGTCGGGTGCCAGAGTCAAATTCCGATTCAGAAGTCAGGTGTCGGGATCAAGTCCAAGTTTGGAAGTCGGGTCTCATGGTCTCCTCCAGTTTGGAAGTAGTTCTTAGGTCTGAGTTGGGTGTTAGGGTCGGGTCCTGGCTCGAAACAATTGAGTCCCGATTTGGAGGGTTGGGGTCGATCGGGTCCAGAGTTGGGTGTTGGGATTGGGTTCTGGATTAGTCACGGGGTCCCCTATTGTTATCGGGGTCAAATTCGAGTCTAATTCAAATATTTGGTCTCAGATCGGGAGTTGTAGTCAAATCTTGGGTTGGCTGTCGCGATTGGATTCCAAATCAATTATTGTAGTTGTGTCCAAATTCGGTGTTGGGATTGGAGTTTGGTCCAGTTTAATGTCAGATTCCACTCATCAACCAAACATGAAAAAGTAAGTTAAAAATCAACTTATTTTCAAGAATATATTTTTCATGAAAATAATTCCCTTCATACTAAACACATTAGCCTAGAAAAGGACTTTACTTGATGAGACTTATACAAAGTTAATTGCTCTGTTTCTGTCACGACCCCAAGTGTACCCCTAGAAGTAACAAGGCGTACTAGACCCTGAGAGGCCTCATACAAGCAACTTACCCTTCATAATATAAGATAATAGAAATTACGAGATTTTTAAAACATTTCAACACAATCAAAGTCATTATAAAGCGAAGCGGAAGTCTAATACACTTTCTCTCAGACCATCTAAAACAATAGAATCTTTCCTCCATTAAAAATTTCATTTTGTATTCATTAACACCGTCATTCTGGCAGCTGTGTCTATGCGTTTGACATATATGTTTTATAGGAAGGAAAATATTATTTTTTAGAGAATGTTTTTCAATTCTCTCATGTTTGATTGACTTAAATACTTTAGAAAATGTTTTGCAAATTACTTATTTTCCTCAAATTTAAAGAAAATGACATATCTCTAAAAAGTGATGATAATATTTTCTAAAATTCTTTTTCAACCTTACACCTCAACTTTTCATCCTAACTCAAGTCTTGGATACCGCTTTCCAATACTAATCCTAAATTTGACTTTTGATTCTCAATTCAGGACCAAACTTTCGTCCTCAATTCGAGACCCATTTCTTAGATCAGATCAGAGTTTGATCCCGATTTGGAAGTCGGGTTCCATGTCTAAATTCGAGGTTGGATCCCGAGTCGGTTGTCGGGTCCCGAGTTAGGTGTCAGAATGGAATTCTGTGTCGAGTGTCAGAGTCAGATTTTGAGTTTAAAGTTGAAATCTGATCCCAAATCAAGTGTCGGGTTCAAATTTCAAGTCGAGGTTGGGTGTAGAAGTAGGGTGTTGGGGTTGGATACTCATTCGGATGTCGAATCTCGAATCAAGTGTTAGGATCAAATTCTAGTTCGAAAGTCAGATCCTAGATTAGGTCTTAGAGTCTGGTGTCAGATGTCAGGGTCAGATCTCGATTCAGGTATAGAGGTTGACTGTCGGGTGCCAGAGTCAAATTTCGATTCAGAAGTCAGGTGTCGGGATCAAATCTAAGTTCGGAAGTCGGGTCTCATAGTCGCCTCCAGTTTGGAAGTTAGGTTTAAGGTCTAAGTCGGGTGTTGGGGTCAGGTCCTGGCTCGAAACAATTGAGTCTTGATTTGGAGGGTTGGGGTCAGCAGAGTCGGGTGTTGGGATTGACATTTGGATTAGTCACGTGGTCGGATGTTGATATCGGGGTCAAATTTGAGTCTATTTCAAATATTTGGTCTCAGGTCGGGAGTCGTACTTGGGTTGGTTGTCGCGATTGGATTCCAGGTCAATTATTGTAGTTGTGTCCAAGTTCGGTGTTGGGATTAGAGTTGGGTCCAGTTTAATGTCAGATTCCACTCATCAACCAAACATGAAAAAGTAAGTTAAAAACTAACTTATTTTTCATGAAAAAAATTTCCTTCATACTAAACATACTAGCCTAGAAAAGTACTTTACTTAATGAGACTTATACAAAGTTAATTGCTCCATTTCAATTTAAGTGATGATATTTAATTGGGCACAATTTTTTTTTTTAAAAAAATTGATCAAACAATATTGGCTATAAATATTTATTCGAATACATATAATCTTATCAAGGATAAAATTTTAAAAAACCAATTATTATAAATTGAAAAATGTAACATATTCTTTTTCCTTTTTCACTAATTGAGAAGAGAATCCTAACCTATATCTTATTGGGAGTCTAATATTTTGTTCATAACTTTTGCATCAAATATTTGAAAAAGTAGCTGCAATTTATTTCAAATAAGTGATTTTTTTATAATGTAGTCAATTATTTCAACTTCAAACTAGAAATATAAATTTTGAAGTTCAAAAAATAGGTTTGAGATAAAAATAAAATTAAAAAAAATTTACTCTCAAAAGTTTAATTTTGTTTTATGTCCAAATTAACACACAATCTTAACTTCTAAATACCTTTGTTTTACTCAATATCAAATTTTATTATTTTTTTTGTTCAAATAATTAATTCGTGTAGAAACGACTACCTAAAGATTGTAAAGCAAGTTTGAGGAGTTTATTTCAAGTTTGCACTTACAAAATTCGAAACTTTTTTTTCTAAGTGAAGTTCATATCAAAACACACAACTAGTCTTCCGAGTACTTTTTTCTTTTAAAACTCCAACTTGGAG
This sequence comes from Solanum verrucosum, assembly GCF_900185275.1. Lineage (NCBI taxonomy): Eukaryota > Viridiplantae > Streptophyta > Magnoliopsida > Solanales > Solanaceae > Solanum > Solanum verrucosum. The sequence continues at coordinate 900,099 of NW_026020814.1, forward strand.
TATCAAAATACACAATTATTAAAAGAACTTTTTGAATGCTAGGGATATGCCTAATAATAATATCTACTTTATGGGTAGATTATCCTTAAGGACGTACAATATTCTTGACAAGCTTTAACCTAAATTCTATTATTCATAAGAAAAAAGGGAAAAATGACAAATATACTCTCGAACTATCATAAATGGTATGATACATGAGTCATAATCTTATCCACTGATCCGACATTTATTAAATATCGGATCAACGGATAAGATTGCGCCACGTGTCCCTATTTAGTCTTCCGTTAAAGTGAAGGGCATATATGCTCTAGTTTTTAGACGGCAGGGGCACCAATGTCCTAAAAGTATGACGGAGGGTATCTACATACCATCTACAATAGTTCGGGGGTATATTTGTCCCTTTTCCGTATGAAAAAATATTTTTTCTAACAAGAAGCAAGTGCTTGTAAGTTCTAGGTTGATAATTACTCTTAAGTCGGTATAATTTAATTTGCTAATGTGGTTCAAATATACGCAGTTTGAGATGACCTACTAATTCATAAGATTGCTTATTAAACATGATTAACGATAATGATAGGAAACAAATAACAATGAAACAATTGACGATATGAAAGCAATTAAATAGATTAGGCTTGTTCTCAGGTATGGTTATCCAACAACGTTATCAGAAAAGCAAGAACCAATAATCAGAGGCGAAGCCAAGATTAAGAGTTTGGGAGTTCTATAAATTTTGTTAATAACGGTCAATCAATTTTGTTAGGAATTCACAAATTAATATACATATATTTAATTAATTTTCTAATACAAATATAAGTTCTACGGAAAAGCTATTGAGTTCGTCGTCCAATCCATGAACCCCACCTAGCTCCGCCTCAGACAATAATAGTGAACTTAAAACGGATAATTATTCATTGAGTTATGTCCAAGAAGTGAAAAATATTTCATTTCTTTACGGGAAAACATATGAAAAGACCTATAGTACCAATGAAGTGATGTGATTACCCTCATATCCTCATAAATCATCTACTACTCTGGTAGTATACATAGAAAACTTAAAGTGGAATGTCAAGATTCTCCCTTTTGAGTACTAGAAATTAATATCATTTATTTATTTTTACCTTTAAAAAAATAATGTAACGACATTAACCAAATCGAATGAAAATCGAAAAGAAAAAACTGAATGATCTTAAAAAAACAAACAAGCAATTAGGAATGAACAAAATTTCATAGCTAAATAATAAAAAATTCATGATAATTCTATTTAGCTATAGATTAGCTAAGGACAAATTATATGAAAATACAATTAGGTAATAAGAGATAATTCCCTACAGATCAGCTAAAAGTTATTTATAAATTTCATAGCTAATTTCAAGTTTTTTAACAATGGATTATGATGATTTCAAAAAGTTAAATTCTAATCGTCATACTCAAAAAAAAATATAAAATTATACTTCTTTTGAAATAATCGACTGAATCAAACAATTTACATCCTAATCAAAGCTAATATATGGAAGATCAAAAGTAGAATTCTTAGCTAAAGTTTCTTCTTCTTTTTCTCTCTCCTTGACAATCATTTGTGGATCAAAATTTCTTCTCAATGGATCAAATATCATGGCCAAGAAGAGGTATCAAAGCATGAGGTAAAAATCATAATTAGGAAGCTCAAATAAAATATGTTCGAAATGCTATATATACACACTTTAATTATTCTACGGTATTAAGTTGACATGGTAAACCTCATTCATATCAGGATAAAATTAACCAAAATTTTCTTCTACACCAGCAGACTTTTGATTCTCGTTAAAGAGAGCAAAAATATACGTCTCCAAAGCTTTTCCAGGCCTCCTAGGAGTTCCCTGTCCAGATGAAACATGTGAAATCAAATTATTCACATATGTTTGAGCATTCCCAATAGTTGCATAAACATCGCCAACACTCGGCCATCCTGTTTCCGCAACCACAACTTCCACCGTAGTTTCTCCAACTTTCTCCAATGCAGCATACAGAGAATCCACCATTGCATCAAACAAGTTTTTGTATTGCAAAGCCCCGTCAGTTACAATTGGAGCCGTATTTAGAAAAAGTGCGTAGTCTAATTGAATTTGAGCAGAATTTCCAGAATAAGCAAAATAAGGATAGACATTAGCCAGTAACGGATAATATTTTGCGGCTAAAAATTGTGCAATGGGCTGCAGAAATTGAACTGCCTCCTCGGAGAACGCACCATTTGAAGGAGGATACGAGGTTGCTAAAACTTGTAACGATATTGTTGTTGTAACAGGTATGTAATAACCAGAGGCTCTAATTGCTGAGTCCAGATTTTGCATGGCTCCTAATACAAAACTTGCTAATGGACCTGGGATCACTTCATTACCTACTGAAATGTGTGTAAAATCAAGAAGAGAAGCATATGGAATAACGTTATTTTGTACCCAATTTGTTGCAAAAGTTGGATCACTTGCAAGTGCTTGTAAATCTTCATTTCGAGTACCAAGAATTACTGAAATGGCAGAATTCTCTAGTGCTTTTAACACGTCCGGGTTCGGGTCAAAAATTCGGATTTTTTGTATATTTTTGGATTTCAAGAAACTGATCACTTGTGCTGGTGGTGGTAGATTGTTACCCAGAAATCCATAGTTCACTCCAATTCCTTCAACACCTTTTTTTACCAAATAAAAAAATGTCAATATAATTAAACATGTGCTTAAATAACAAAGTTATATATTAACGAGTTTAAGAAGTAAAGAGTACGTACCATAGCGTAAGGCCAGAGATGCAAAGACAGATAACAAGATGTTAATTGATTGCATGATTGATTAATTAAGATTTAAGAACTCTCTTGAGGATTAATATGAAGATGATTGACAAAGCATTAGGGTAGAATGTTTATATTTATAATGTGTGAATTTTTACTAATTTAAATGTTTTTCCTATAATGTTGGAATTTTACTTTAATCTTTTTGCCTTTTTTGCCCTGAGAAGGATGATTTTTATCTTATTTATTTTTTCCTATTTAGGTGTGAGTATTTGTATAAATTTTTAATGCATGTCCACATAAGGACTGACTCCATATAGAATTAAAGTTAATTATATATTTTAATCATTGTTAATCCATTTATGATTAGCGGGAACTACAAAATTGATTTTTCCTAGTTTTTTTCTTTACCATATGTCCAAAAGTACATATTGAATTGTTTTATTGCGTTCACAATTAAACATATAATAGTATATAGTTATATTTACAGATAATTATATTAATGAAAGTTAATTTTAGGACGCTGACGGTTGACAGACAAATTTTCTAAAAGCTAACAACTTATAAGGAGAATTGAAACGCTAAATAATGGATAAGCTCAAATAACATTAAATTTAGTTTTTTTATGATCTATATACTAATCACTCCAACTTCTCTTATTTTGATTCCTTTATAATGTTGATTCCTTTAATATATTCATCATTAATGCAGAAAAATATTATAATATGATCAATTTACATTTTATAATCATTTAGTATTGAGTACATGCTGACTCTAAAATCATCGAACGCTTCAAACTATATTGAATTTCTAGATAAAGAGGGAGTGATCACCCATGAGGAAATGGGGATTGACCTAACTAGGTCAACCTCGAAAATCCTTCAGGTTTCGATCTTTAATTTTTTCTACTCTATAATTCATGACCGTGTTTCAAATCTACGCGACTTGTAAAGTGTCCAAATCGAAATACTTTCTCAAATTTTTTGTTCTGGCCACTTTGACATCAAACACCTATAAAACAATGTTCTAACATTAAACTTGAACAATTACGTCTTTAGATGGTTTTCATATGAAAAAAATATTTTTATCTTCATTCTGAAACCATGAAATTCTAAAATTTTGCTTTAGTAGATTGTTTTCATCCTTATACGATTGCCCTAATTCTTTTCGAAATAGCTTCAACTTATTTTGATCATAATTCTTAAAATCATTCTTTAAACTCTATAATTCCATCCTTAATCCCACGATTTTTATTTTCTTTAAACTTTTATAGAATTTTTCTTTTCTTCTTGAAGTCAACTAATAATGTGTATAACCGTCAAAATGGGCTTGATCCATAAGACCAGCCCAACCCAATCCCAAACCGTTGAATGGGTGAGGCCGAGCTAGAAATTTTCTGCTCATTTAAGACCTGAGGATAGTAAACCCCACTCCTCATGCATCATGAGGCTGGCCTCCTCTGGCCCTTGAGTATGCATGCAATCAGTGTTTTAAAAGGCGATGGCGTGAGGCGAGACACAGGCGTAGTCTTATGAATTTAGGGGGCATAGTCTCATGTGTATTAAATTTTATAATTTAATTACTAAGAAGTTAAGTAAAAATAAAACTTTCAATTATTTTACAAATAAATTTTAATAAATAACTTATAATATATAGAAAAATTATTATAATTTTTATTTGAGAAAGGTATTAATAACCTATATTAATAATGAAGAAAATAAAGTATAACATTTACTATTTGAGAAATATCGTTACACCAATAATAAAAAATATGATTTATAGCAAAAAAAGGGTAAAACAAAAACTCCCAAGGCGTAGATTTTTACGCCCAGGACTTACACTTTTATGCTTTGAGCTTACGGCCCAAATTCTAGGGCGTACGTCCTATGGATCTACGTCTTCAATTTGTGCCCCAAAACATTTTTGGTACGCACCGCCCCGAGACTCTCCCCAAAAACGTTTTTGAAAACACTCATGCAACTAATACAATTTTGTGTATATATTGTTTGAACAAATAAGAAAGTATATAGCGACTTGAAAATCATATTAATTAATCGATATTGTGATGAATTCGAGAAAGATATGTTCTTTACTTGCATAAATTTTTTGTACGCTCATGTAACACCCCGACTTTTCAAAAGGTCTAAATTAACTCGTATCTTCGTGGAAAGACAAGGAGGGTGAGTAATAAATTAAGAATGATGTGGTATGTCCTATTTTAAGTGTTCAAGTGTTGCATCTCAAGTTTTGAAGTTAGGTAAGTGGCAAAATAAAAGTTGGCGGAAGTTATCGTAAGTTCCTTCTTAAAGATTTCTCTGAAATTTGGGTCAAATGTCTTGGAGGTGTTCTACCAATCTATAAAGAGTTATGGGGCCCACAAACTATCGAATCGAAGGTCTACGAGTCTAGTTTCCAACGCATCAAACCGTTCATTCATACGACTTCAGAATAGAGAGATATTCGCATTTTCGTGGGACTGCGCAAGCAGGCACGTGAGGTGGGGCCCTAGGTCGGTGGAAAGTTGTATATATCTTCTTCTTCGAGTTTTTTCTTCATTTTAAGTTAAATATACAGAGAAAACATAGAAACCCATTTTTAGGATCAAGTGAAATATAGATTTTCTCGACGTAAGTCCTTGACGAAAGTTGTTCTACGCGTTGGGCCCAACATCGTGGTATAATTTGTTTTATCGATTGCGTAGCATATCACATTTTAGTGTTGGGACAGCAGGGGTTTGAATATATTTGAAGGTTTTGAGGTGAATTACGAACCTAAGATCGAGGTAAGACCCTTCTTTCATCGACTCTAGCTTTTATACGCAGCAAATAGCAATTTGCGACGGAAATACATATCTTTTATTGTATTGTCATGGTATCTTTTATTTTGTGTGTTGATTATGGTCCTACCTTGTTGTAGTATCGAGGGAGTTATGAGTTAAAGTCTTTAGGCCACGTGAATTTAGCGAAAAAGGTATGTTAAGGCTATTCTCTTTCTATGGCATGTTTCCTTAAAGCTTAGGAGCAATGTAATTGAGTTGTTATCGTTGTTATACTTATAGCTATTATTGTTGATTGTTGGCTGCTCGAGTGTGTATAATCTTCTCTTATCGAGATTCTTATTCAGTAGTAACATTCGTATGTTGGACACGACTTAGAGGCTATTTGTATAGGTTGCCTATAACTAAGTTGCTCACTTTTAGCTGTTGGATTGTTATTGTTGCCTTTGGGCTATTGTTGTTAGCTGCAGGAATGTGATATATGCCTAGTAGGGTTATGTTTTGCCTACAGGGCTATATGGATGCCTAAAAGGGCTATGAGTTGCCTACGGGGCTATATTGATGCCTAAAAGGGCTATGAGTTGCCTACAGGGATATATATTGACGCCTAAAAAGGTTATGTGCTTCATACAGGGCCATGTTGTTGCCTAAGAGGGCTATGAGTTGTCTATAAGATATGTTGAAGCCTAAGAGGGCTATGTGATTGCCTGCGGGGATAGGGGACTACTGATAGAGGTATACAGGCTGATTGACACCTTCCGGGCTTATGGGGGCCTAAGTAGGTGGTCTTGTGTCCTGTTTGTACCTACCGAGCTTATGGGGGCTTGGTTAGGTTGTTGTTTTATTATTTTTGATAAATTTAGATTTAGAAGCAGGTCAGTACAATTATCTTATCTTAATTTATTTATCAGATTATTCCAGTATATCAGGATACCTCATCATAGTCTATTGCCTTTCATACTCTGTACATTATTTTGTACTGACGCCCCATTGCCTTGGGGGCGCTGCATTCTTGCATGCAGGTCCTGACAGATGACCGAGTAGACCTCCATATCAGCAGGATTGACTTTTATCCGATTGGTCAGCCCCTTTCCTCCGGAGCTGCCAGAGTTGGGAGGTTTGTTACCTTTTGTTGTATATATTCTCATGGGTAGGCTGGGGCCCTGTCCCACCAATCTTTACTACTCTTAGAGGCTTGCAGACTAGTGTGTGGGGTTTATAGCTACGTTATGGCCATGCTGGCCTATGTTGTTGGTTTGCTGAAGCTTGTGAGCTGTTTGATGTATTGTACTGATATTTACCTGTTTTTAGTTTTGGTATAGATATCATGGTGGCCTCGACGGCCCAATCAGGACTTCTGTGCTAGTTGGATATTTCTTTATATGAACTCTTGGGAGTAGCTGGTTCTTTTGTAGATCTGTTGACAGGGGCCTTGTCGGCCGAGGGCTTAGTTTTAAGCCGAGATATACTTGCTTGTTTTCTTAATTGCATGTGACTGCCATGCGCTAGTAGCAAATGGTTCAGCAGGGTCGGCTCGGGCCTGAGTTTTGGCTTTAGGAGTCAGTTGCGCCCCTTGAGTTTGGGGCGTGACAGCTCAGGCGCTAGATTTATGGGCTAATGCACATGAAAAATCAAGAAAATCGAGTAATTTTTAAAAGTTGGCTTGTAATTGTGAAAATATGTCTGAAAAAATGATGGGGACTGTACGTAATGCTTCCCAGCTCATTATGGATGTCCTGATAAAGTTTTTAGAAATTATTTTTGGGTGCTTCGAGATGTCAGATCCATGGGCTAATATACACATAAAACCAAGAAAGTTGCGTAATTCCTAAAAGTGGGCTTGTAAATGTGAAAATATGCTTGAAAAACGATGGACTGTACGTAATGCTTTCCTAACTCATTACAGAGGTCCTCATAGTTTAATTCAGATTTTTTTTGGGTGCTTCGAGGCGTAGATCCATGGGCTAATACATGCAAAAAATCAAGAAAGTCGTGTAATTCCTAAATGTTTACTCATAATTGTGAAAATATGCCAGAAAAATATGGTGAGATTGTATGTAATGCTTCCCAACTCATTGCAGAGGTTCTCACAAAGTTTTTTTAGATTTTTTTTGGGTGCTTCGAGGCGTCAGATCCATGGTCTAATACACATAAAAAACTTAAAAAGTCGCGTAATTTCTAAAATTTGGCTTGTAAATGCGAAAATATGCCTGAAAAAATGGTGGGACTATACAGAATGCTTCCTCCATTCATTACGGAGGTCCTCGTAAAGTTTTTTCAGAATTTTTTTTTTTTGGTGTTCGGTAGCGCCAGATCCATGGGCTTATATACACGAAAAACAAAGAAAGTCGCGTAATTTCTAAAAGTTGGCTTGTAAATGTGAAAATATGCCTAAAAATGGTAGGACTGTACGTAATACTTCCCCAACTCATTACGGAGGTCTTTATAAAGTTTTTCTTGAAAAAGTTTGGGGTGCTCTGAGGCACTAGATCCATGGGCTAACACACACGAAAAAACAAGAAAGTCGCGTAATTTCTACAAGTTGACTCATAAATATAAAAATATTCCTGAAAAAATGGTGGGACCGTACGTAATGCTTCCAACTCATTATGAAGGCCTCATAAAAAAATTTCAACATAAATGTTTGGGTTGCTAGAATCATGGGATATCAAGTTCATTTAGTAAATTTAGTATGTGTGTATACACCAAAAATACTAAAGTTGATGCTTTATCAAAGTTTTCAATATTTGCACTTTGCAGTATAAGTAAAGTTTTTTTGGAGAAAGTGTGACAACTTTAACTCTTCAAAGAAAATTAACTACGCATATAAAATCTAACATATTTGAAAAAAATAAACTTATTTTCGTTTAACATTAAAAAGTTTTTCTTCCTCCCAAATCTAACTATTGGAAAATTAGAGTATATTATGTAATATAGTTAGAATTTTGATTATTTTTAATCTGTGGCTACAATTTCACAAAAATTTAAATTCAGAATTTGTATAATTTGATTCTTGATTGTATAAATTTATAATTTCTATATGTTTATCCTAGCTATTTGTATACGATTTATGAAAAAAACATAATAAATTACCCTGTTTGTATTTTGGCAAGTGAATACAAATGAAGTTATGAAAAATCCCTAAATGGATAAATGCAGAATTTGTATATAATTAGTTAATAACCATGTTTGTGTATTTGCAAACAAAATATACAAATTGTAGCCTCTATTTGTATATATTCACCTTGTTTGTATATTCGCAAGCGATATATACAAACGGGTAAGTGAAATATACAAACCGCAACCTCCATATCAAACGGAACTATAGCTATAGAGCGCAATTACCAAAATTATAGCTATAGATCCTTATTATGTCATTATAATCTTTATTATTTCTGAAATTTTCTCAATAACTATCTCATGGATTTTCTTTCTAAAAAATTGTAATGTTAGCCCATGGGGCAGCTTCGACCCGCTTAAGGCTTATTGGGTTAACGTTTTGGAAGCCTTTTTAGATGAAGGGTTGAATTGGGCTGGGCCAACCGTTTAGATTTGAACTTTTAGCTATATGTTGTGTTGGTCTTTAATTTTTTTTCCTCAAAATAAATATTTTTTTCGTGGGGTTCTCATTATACTATGGAGATTTGAAAAACTTATTAGAAAAAAGGGTAATTTGTCCCTAACAAGTCTCTAATATGTATCAAATCACACATTATACTTTTTACCATTTTATATCTATTTTATCATTTTATTAAGTATCATCACTTCACAACATTAACATGACTTGTAATTAATATGATTGATATAAAAAAAGTACTGCTATTTTCTTTATTAATTTTTAATCACGTGTAAATCAAATATGAACGAGTAAAAATGAATAGAGTAAATAAAATAATTCTATTTGTACTTCTGGTCAATTACCAGGATCAACTTTGGAGATCCCACTGGTCATAACTCATAAATGGGTTTGGAATAATCAATGTAGATTTTACACGAATTTCATAGCATTAAGAGTTAATTATATTATTTTTAAAATTTGGTGGAATCCGTATACATTCAAAATGTCTTGATACATCGCGTCCGATTTTAGATACATCCCTCAATGTCCTGATACATCGAGTCTCTATTTCGTATACATCACTCAACATCCCTATACATCGCGTACGTTCCGATGCATCGCATAAAGTGATGTATCCAACTAATACACCACGTAAAGTAACGTCCCGATACATCACATAAAGTAATGTATCCGACTGATACATCACGCAATGTAACGTCCTGATACATCGTAAAGTGATGTATCAGATCGATACATCACGTAAAGTAATTTATCCGACCAATACATCGCGTAAAGTAGGAATTTTTTGTATTTTTTCAAATGATAATTTTTTTAGAGAATATAGGAAAAATAAGTTGTGTATTTAAATAATTTTTCCATAATTAAGTAATTATATTAAAATAGGTAGTCAGTCCTTATTTATTGGCATGTACTTAATTATTATAACTAATACTCATGCCAAATAAGGCAACAAAAATAAATAAAGATCCACCATCTCATGCGAAAGAGGCAAAAATATATAAATACTCCCTCTGTTCGAATTTATTTGGTAAATATTTTTTTAATTAAATTCTTACTTTTATGTGTCATTTTTATTAAACTTAAAAAGGAATTTTTTTTCTTCATATTTTTGTTTGGTAACTATAACTTTGTATAACTAGAAAAGAATATTGTATAAGTAAAGCAGACAACCCAAGAAGTTAAAGATGCTCGACTTCATGTTAGCACAACTTACTCGCTGTGAAACGAAGGAAATAGGCTACATTGATCGTTCATCTCAACACCTAGTTCTAAATTATTAGAATGATTCAGCTCGGATAGAAATTCATAATTTGTCGCAGCTGCTCTGCGACTTTTGTGAGCAGATTGCCTCTACTATGAACGTCTTGAATTATAATTTTAGCGAGCTGTATTTCAGTCAATGTTTTTGAAAAATATAGTAAGTAAATATGTTTGTGAGCCTATCAATCAATAGGGATAAATAATAAATTCACTATATCAATTATATTATTTTCTTAATAGATGTATCAAGTCAAAATTTGACAAGTAAATCTGAAGGAAGGGAGTAAAATGAAAATCCACCATGTCATGCCAAAATAAAAGAAGGCAAGATAATTAAATAAAGATCCAGCTTTAATTGTAAAATATATAATTTAGTACAAGGATTCACACATATAATTAAAAATATTTACTATCTTCTTTAGTACACAGATTAATTCATCACACATATAAATATGACCATTTCTCATAGTTTGTCAATCAAAACTAGAGATCTCTTTATATATTTATATTATATCAATTATGCAGCGTCTTTGCGTCTTGTTATTTGTCTTTGCTTGTGTAACTTTAAGCTCCGGTAAGTTTTCACTGATTAAACTAAAAATAGCCGGTATAATCATACTAATCCTGTTTTTTATTTTTTGCAAAAAAGGTGTTGATGGAATTGGTGTGAATTATGGACTTCTGGGAAACAATCTGCCACCACCAGCTCAGGTGATCAATCTATTGAAATCCAGATACTTTCAAAAGACCCGAATTTTCGATCCGAACCCGGACGTGTTAAAAGCACTAGAAGGTTCGTGCATTTCGTTAATTCTTGGTGTTCGGAATGAAGATCTGCAACAACTTGCAAGTGATTTAACTTTTGCCACGAATTGGGTTAACACTAACGTTGTTCCACATGTTTCATTCGTAAATTTTGCATATATCTCCGCTGGTAATGAAGTAATACCCGGACAGTTAGCGACTTTTGTACTAGGAGCCATGCAAAATTTGGACATGGCGCTCAAAGCGCACAACATTAATATACCTGTAACGACAACAGTGTCACTACAGGTTTTAGGGACCTCGTATCCCCCATCGAATGGCTCATTCTCCGAGGATTCTATTCAATTTTGCAACCAATTGCGCAATTTTTAGCTACAAAGCAATATCCGTTGCTGGCTGATGTGTATCCTTATTTTGCGTATGCTTCAAATCCTGATCAAATTCAGTTAGACTATGCACTTATTAAAAATACGGGTGTGATTGTTGTTGACGGAGATTTACGATACAACAACTTGTTTGATGCAATGGTGGATGCTCTGTATGCTGCGTTGGAGAAAGTTGGACAACCTGGTTTAGATGTTGTGGTTTCGGAAACAGGATGGCCGAGTGGTGGCGATGTTTATGCAACTATTGACAATGCTCAAACCTATGTTAACAATTTGATTGCACATGTTGCATCTGGGAAAGGGACTCCTAGGAAGCCTGGAAAAGTTGTGGAGACGTATATTTTTGCTCTCTTTAATGAGAATCAAAAGCCTGTTGGTACTGAACAAAATTTTGGTTTATTTTACCCTAATATGACTGAAGTTTACCACGTTAATTTAACACCAATGAAGAATTAATGAGTATATGTAGCATAGACACCAACATCTTAATTGGTTACTCGGATTACATAATTTTCAATTTTATGATTCTATGTACTTGGAAACTTTGTATTAGCAAAGCATGCAATAATATCAGTATTTTCTATTGTTCCATTGATTTGTTTCTGTTTTTTTAAAAGTTCTTGATTAAATAGGCGATTATCACAATGAGTATGACAAGGGCAGATTAAATAGGCGATTATCACAATGATTATGACAAAGGCAGATTAAATAGGCGATTATCACTATGATTATGAGTCATAATTAATACTGGTATGTTGGACAAATATAAATTGTCTTGAGATAAAAAAAATTAATACCCGTCTTATTTTTGTTTGGTTATCTTAAAATAAGTTACTAGTAAGTTATTTTTGTCACTGTTTGAGGGTGAAATAATGCTACTATGATTAGTTATTCGGAGATAAAACAATGAAAATGACGAAAAAACCCTAAGGCTCCTCAAACTTTTTTTTTACTAAATCAAATAAGCTGAAGAGTATTTTTGTAACATGAAATATCTTAATAGCTCCAGAAAAGGAAATCAATTGTTTGGCGCTTATTTGTTGTTAATTATATATATAAAAGAAGTCTTATGCTATAGCAGAATACTAGATCATTTTTGGAAAGCAAAGCCATCAGTCATCACTATTCGTTGCCTTCTAATCAGCATGCCTGACTATACCAAATATCAACGGTGTGTTTGGCATGAAGAAAACTATTTTCCACGAACAATAATTTTTCAGAAAATGTTCTATTGAAAAATTAGTAGTTTTTTTTTACCCAATTTCTAATGTTCTCTAAGTAAATAAGAAAATATTATTAAAAGAATATTTATATGTCATCAAGCAAAACGTTATAAAGATGGGTAGATATGAAGAGTGGGATTCGGTGATGGCGGGGGGATGGGATGGTCAAGGACTGAGGGTTGGAGGGGTTGAGAAGAGACAATAAACTTGAAATGTCACTTATGCAATTTGTTTTCTATTTTTATTAGAGAAGTCATTTTGCGGTTGAAAAATATTTCTTGAAAATGTCCCTACCAAACACACTCTAATTGCACCAATAATGCTGGAAATATAATTAATAATCTCCAAGAACATAGTCTATCATAGAGATTACACAATGAGAATATCTTTTGTTTATTAGTTCACACAACAAATTATTTTATTTACTTTGGATCAATCATTTGATTAGGCACAAGGACAATTCTTGAATAATCAACACACATATTTGATGCTGATCTCTAGCAGTCAAGTCAACTTGTACTGCTAAAACTCTTCAACCTTTTTCCTCTTTTGTCCTATGTTTACATTGTTATGGATATTTTACTATTAATGTGAATCATAAATATTTTTACTATTATTGTAAATCACAAGTAAAATAAATTTTACATGAGTACTGTCCCCTGCCCCCTTAACTCCCTTTAGTTCTTGTAAGTTTTCATGTTCACTTGAAAAAAGAAAATAAAAAACTATGGCAGGGGGATTAGCAGTAGTAGCAAATGATGGAGAAGAGTACCATGGAAAACTGACATGTTTTGTAATATTAGCTTGTATGGGAGGTGTAATCTTTGGATATGATATTGGAATTTCAGGTTTGATTTTTCTGCATTTCCATAAGTTGTTATATACAATCTATGACACATCTAGTAAAGGTTTCAATTGTCCAAGGGAAAACAAAGGAACACAAAAGAACAGGAAATTATGTTTCCTTTGCATGAATTATTACTGGGAGACTAAAGTAATAATTCACGTCAAGTTTAGAGGTGTTTTCAATACTTATCTCTACTGTGAATCAATTGATCTATTCTATTTCACTAACACAAGCTTTGAATGATGTGAAGGTGGAGTAACATCTATGGAGCCTTTTCTGAAAATGTTTTTTCATGATGTGTACATTAAGATGAAAGAAGACAAAGAACTTAGTAATTACTGCAAAGTTGATAGTGAATTGTTGACATCATTCACATCATCTCTTTATGTGGCTGGTCTTTTTGCTACTTTTGTTGCCTCATCATTCACTAGAGCGTATGGTCGCAAGGCATCAATCCTTCTTGGAGGAGCTAACTTCCTTGCTGGTGCAGCCCTTGGTGGAGCTGCTTCTAATAGCTATATGCTTATAATTGGTAGAGTTTTACTAGGTGTTGGTGTTGGTTTTGCAAATCAGGTAAAAAAATACTCATTTCCTTGTTTGGAAATGTTTTATACTCCGTGTTTTTACTCTAAATGAGATGCTCTCATAATCATAGAAATGTCATGACATGCTGAACCACAAATTCTAGTCTTTCATTTTTCAACTCTGTATCTAGTCTAACACTATCACTTAAAGTGAAATGAAAGCAGTACTTCTCAACTAGTAGACGCACATCCTATATTTTCACTCTTGTAAAGAAAAAGAGTTGTTCGCAAAACGCACGTCCTATATTTTCTCGCTTCTAATTAATGAGTTGCAATCACGTCCGTTTACAACTCAACAACATAAATATCACATAAATTCGGTTAATGGTCAAATGAGTTTAAAATATTGTGTTCTAATAGGTTTAAGGATTCAATTGACAAAGTGATGAAAGAGGATACAATTGACAAACAGAGTGAAGTACAAAAGTAATATCTAGTTCATACATTAGAACCCAAACATATATATAATTGAAAAAAACTAGACTAATAAAATCGTAATTTAAACGGTTTGTAGACGGTAGTAAAAGTTTAAATATTGCTGATCCAAATATATAGTGTATAGATTGAGTATATATATAAAGATCTTGTAATTTTTAATTTCTTGGACATAATTTTTAAATTGTAACATAGAACAAATAAAATTCCAAAAAAGAATTGAATAAAACCCCAAGAAAAAAAAAGCAAAATCATTAATTATAAGTCGTGAATAAAAAAACTTCACAGGATGAGAAATGAAACTGCTTTCATTAAAATTCTCATAGAATTGAAAATGAAGTTTTTCATCTTATACATGCCCGATCATGAATTAATAACTGCTTCTAATTTCCAAACAAAAAATAACAATTGTGTTGAACTTTCCATTTTTGGAATAGTTATGGAATCACAGTTCTAACGGTATGTTTGATATGTGCATAAAGTCTTTCATTTTTAAACTTTGTATCTAGTCTAACACTATCACTTAAAGTGAAATGAAAGCAATACTTCTCAACTAGTAGACGCACGTCCTATATTTTCACTCTTGTAAAGAAAAAATCGCAAAATGCAAATCAGGTAAACTATTACTCCATCCATTCCATTTAGTACATTCTAAAAAGAATTATACTTTTCCCTAACTAGAAATACTTCCACTTTTGAGATGCTCTAATAGTCATAGTCTCGTAGAAATGCAACATGTTTAAGATGACAAGTTCTGAAGGTACTTTTGATATGTGCCAAAGTCTTTCGTTTTAAACTTTGTATCTAATCAAACACGAACATTTAAAATGAAGTGGAAGCAATACTTCTCAACTAGTAGACAAACATCCTATATCTTCACTTTAGTAAATAAAACTAGAAGTTCTCTAAATGAAAACTCGAAGACTTCCCCTTTGACAAATTTACCATTCTTGTTCCATTTTGAAAGTAAACCAGCTCAATCAACTATCTATTCTAGCTAAAACCTAAGTTTGTTGTCACAACTTTGCAGGCTGTACCATTGTATCTGTCAGAAATGTCACCATCCAAGTAAAGAGGAGGATTCAATAATAGCTTTCAACTAAGTGTAGGCATTGGAGTTTTAATAGCAAACCTTATAAATTATGGCACTGAAAAGGTCAAAGTTGGTTGGGGATGGAAAGTGTCTCTTGCTATGGCTGCAGTCTCAGCATCCATTTTAACATTAGGCGCGTTGTTCCTCCCAACAGCTTGATTCAACGCACAAATGATCACGAAAAGGTTAAAAGATTGCTGCAAAGAGTCAGAGGTACCGATGATGTACAAGCAGAACTTGATGATCTTATCTTAGCTAGTGAAATTTCAAAAACTATCAAACACCCTTTCAAGAACATATTACAAAGAAAATACAGGCAACAACTTGTCATGTCCGTGGTGATACCATTCTTCCAGCAAGTCACAGGAATTATATAATGTGATTGCATTCTATGCTCATATCCTGTTCCGAACGATTGGACTAGGTGTAAGTGCATCTCTTTTATCTTCTGTTGTAACAATAGTAGTGGGAATTGTCACAACAGGTTTGTCAATGCTGATTGTCGATAAAGTTGGCCGAAGAGAGCTGCTGATATTCGGAGGAATACAAATGTTTGTTACACAAATGATAGTAGGAGGATTAATGGGGGCAAAGTTAGGGGATCATGGTGGATTGAGTAAAGGTTGGGCCTTGGTGATTTTGGTATTGATATGCACCTATGTAGCTGGTTTTGGTTTGTCATGGGGGCCATTAGGATGGTTAATTCCAAGTGAAATATTTCCATTGGAGATAAGATCAGTATTTCAGTATCAGTGAACTTTCTCTTCACTTTCTTCTTTTTTGGAGTTTGGGTGGTAATAATGACTGCATTTGTTTACTTCTTTTTGCCAGAGACCAATAATTTGCCTATTGAGAAAATTGTAGGAGAAAATAATGAAGTTATCATCAAAGAAGAGGAAGGTTAAAGATAGTTATCATTAGCTCATCCTTGGAATCAATCAAAGAGAAGTGTACTTTCTGTATTTGTAAATTTATGATTATGCTTATTGAAAACTGTATTTTGGATTTCTAAAAGTTTGTAAAATTTGTGGTTATGGTTACTTAGAAATGAGGTGTTTAGTAACTAACTCCCATTAAGGACTACATAATATTGATACGTCGTTCCAGAAAAAAATCTAATAAAGTATGTCTCATTGACATAATTGGATAAACTAGTACATAGTATGTTCAAGTTGTAGGTGATTTCGAAGAAAAAGAAGAGAATGAGTGTGGTGGGTGAATTTGAAGAAAAAGAAAGAGGACTAGAGAAGAAAAAAGTTGACGGTTGGGGATGGGAGAGTGTTGGAGAAGACGAAAGTTGGGGAGTGGGGTGGTGTGTGGGGGGGGGGGAGAGGAAATGATTGAAGAAGAAATAGGTTTTTTAATTCTTTTAAATTGATTTTTGTAAAAAATAATATTTTTAATGTAAAAATATCATATTTTCTCGCTTCTAAATGAGTTGCAATCACGTCGGTTTACAACTCAACAACATAAATATCACATAAATTCGGTTAATGGTCAAATGAGTTTAAAATATTGTGTTCTAATAGGTTTAAGGATTCAGTTGACAAAGTGATGAGTAAGAGGGTACAATTGACAAACAGAGTCAAATACAGAAGTAATATCTAATTCATACATAAGAACCCAAACATATATATAATTGAAAAAAACTAGACTAATAAAATTGTAATTTAAACGGTTTTTAGACGGTAGTAAAAGTTTAAATATTGATGATCCAAATATATAGTATATAGATTGAGTATATAACGATCTTGTAATTTTTAATTTCTTGGACATAATTTTTAAATTGTAACATAGAATAAATAAAATCCCAGAAAAGAATTGAATAAAACTGCAAGAAAAAAAAAAGCAAAATCAGTAATTATAAGCCGTGAATAAAAAAAACTTCACACGATGAGAAATGAAACTGCTTTCATAAAAATTCTCGTAGAATTGAAAATGAAGTTTTTCATCTTATATATGCCCGATCATGAATTAGTAACTGCTTCTACTTCCAAACAAAAAATAACAATTGTGTCGAACTTTTCATTTTTGGAATAGTTATGGAATCTTCATGAATAAGATCAAACCTTATTCTATAGTATTTACAAGAGGTTCCTCTGTAAAAAAGTTCCTGAGAGGGCTTAGCTAATTCATGATTTATATTTCATCTTTCGTCTTAGGTTGTGTTATCTGCCTACTCAGATTTACTTTTATGCGATATGATAATGTCTTGTCGATTGTCATTGTCATTATGGATGAAAACGTGTATATAACATTTATGCTTCTATCCCAAGCTCATGAGTTCTCATTCATGCCATTCCATTTAAGTTTACTTATTGAGATTTGGAAGTGTGGGACTAACTCATCTCCATGGTTTAAGGGATCCCTTGCTTAGAATAGCTTACTAGTCACAGGACGAGGTATAAATATTTCTCTACCGGTTCTTATTAACTTTACTGATGTGTTTTGCAAGTGGAGTAGTCTCTATGGCGTCGTTTATGAAGAAATTCTTCCCAGAAGTGTACACTCAAGTCGCCAAAATAAGCAACTACTGTAAATTTGACGGCCAACTACTGACCTCTTTCACCTCATCCATATACGTTGTTGGCCTTATTGCTTCCTTTTTTGCCTCACCAGTCACTCGCACATTTGTTCGTAGACTATCAATTATAATCGGTGGAGTGGTATTTATCATCGATTCTGCCCTTGGAAGAGCATCATCTAATATGTACATGTTATTATTTGGTCGACTCTTGCTAGGTGTAGGAGTTGGTTTTGCACATCAGGTACATTTTCTCAACTCCCCTTTTATAAATTGCACTCCAATTAGTTGCATATATATTCATAACAAATATCTTAATTTGGTTGCAGGCAGTCCCTTTATACCTCTTTGAAATGGCACCTCCAAAGTACAATGGATCTTTCAATATCGGGTACCAATAATGCATAGGGATTAGAATTCTATCAGCTAGCCTTCTTAACTACAACATTGAATAGATTAAAGGTGGTTGGGAATGGAGAACTTCATTGGCGATGGCTGCAGTTCCTTCTACATTTCTAATAGCAGGAGCATTTTTTCTCCTAGCAACCAAAAACAACCTAATTCAAAATGGCAATAATCATCAAAAAGCTAAGCAGATTTTGCAACGAGTACGAGGTACAACCGATGTCCAAACTGCTGAACTAGACGATCTCATCAAAGCAAGTGAAAAGTCAAAAGTTGTCAAGCACCCGTTCAAGCAACTCATTAAATGGAAGTACAGGCCATAACTTGTTATATCTGTAGCAATACCATTCTTTCAACATATGATGGGGATCAACGTGATCTTCTTCTACACTTCAATTCTGTTTCAAACAATAGGCCTAGGCACGAGTGCATTGCTGATGTCTACTGTTGTGGTAGGTATTTCTTAGCATTGTTGATAGTTGACAGCATCACACGAAGGGCTATATTCAGAAGGGCTATGGCATTTAAGTTAGGAGATGAAACGGTTTTGAGCAAGGGGTATGGGCTATTGGTTTTGGTGTTGATATGCATTTTGTTGCAGGGTATGTGTTTGTAGTGGGGTCCAATAGGATGGTTAGTTCCAAGGAAATATTTCCATTAGAAATAAGGTGTTATTCAAACTCTTTCACATCATTTGAAAGCAATACCAGTATAATAAGTACAATTTCAATCCATACCGGCCAAGAAATCAACTCAGTATCCACTATCCACTAAAGAAGTTATGGTAGCACTTCTCCTAAAAAGCTTTAGCATTTACACTTATCTATAGCCCAAAACTATTTGAAGTTTTGCTTTTTTCCTTATGACTGCCTACTTTTTATTTTTTATGTTTGATCAAGTTTTTCTTTCAAATATGTTAAGCGTAGCATTGCACAGAGAAGTTGCAACTCATGACATACTCAACTATTTTCTATAGGATGTAGGGATGATGCAAATGATACAACTGATACAAATAAGTATATTAGAAATATGCTTAATGAGTCCATCTCTTAATTAACTTATGTCGGTCTTCAATCTGCTGAGCTACAAACTTCTACTCAAGTCAGGCATCCTCTGGTTAGGTGTCCTGGGGAAGTAGGCTTCCTCTAGTCAGGCGTCCTCGGGTCAGGCATCCTAAGGTCAGGCATCCTCAGGTCAGTTATCCTTAGGGAGTAGGCCTCATTCGGTCAGGCCTCATCGGGTCAGGCGACGTCTGGGAGTAGGCCTCCTCGGGTCAAACGTTCTCGGGTTAGGCGTCCTCAGGTAAGGTGTCCTTGGAGCAGGTGTTCTCGGGTCAGGTGTTCTCGAGGCAGGCGTTCTCAAGGTCAAGAGTCCTCGGGTCAGGAGTTTCGGGGTGTGACCTTCTCGAGTCAGGCGTTCTCTGGCCAAGTCTCAGGTTAGGCATTCTCTGGTCAGGCGTTCTGGGGTGTGACCTCCTTGGGTCAGGCATCCTCGGGTCAGGCATTCTCGGGTCAGGCATCCTCGGGTCAGGCATTCTCAGGTCAGGCGTTCTCGGGTCAGGCGTTCTCGAGTCAGGCGTTCTTCGGTAAGGCGATCTGGGGATGTGACCAGGTCCTCGGTTCAGGCATCATCGGGTAAAGTGTTCTCGATTTTGACATCCTCGGGTCATGCGTTCTCGGGTCAGGCATCCTCAGGTCAGGCATTCTTTGGTCAAGCATTCTCAGGGCAGGCGTTTGCGGTTCAGGTGTTCTCGGGTTCGACATCCTCGAGTTAGGCATTCTCGGGTTAGACGTTCTTAGGTCAGGCATCCTCGGGTCCGGCATTCTCAAGTCAGGCATCCTCGGGTCAGGCGTTCTTGGGTCAGGTTTTCTCGGGTCAGGCGTTCTTAGGTTAGGGGTTCTCTGATCAGGTGTACTCAGGTCATGCGTCCTCTGGTCATGTGTTTATGGGGTATGTCCTCTAGTCAGGCGTTCTCATAGTAGGTGTTCTCAGGCCAGCCGTTCTCTGGTCAGGCGTTCTCGGGTCAGGCGTTCTCGGGTCAGGTGTTCTCAGGTCAGGCATTCTCAAGTCAGGCGTTCTCGGGTCAGGCGTTCTCAGGTCAGGCGTTCTCAGGTCAGGGGTTCTTAGGGTGTGACCTTTTCGGGTCAGGTGTTCTTGGGGTGTGTCTTCTAGTCATGCATTCTCATAGTAGGTGTTCTCAGGTCAGGCATTCTCTGATCAGGCGTTCTCGGGTCAGGCGTTCTCGGGTCAGGCATTCTCGGGTCAGGCATTCTCGGGTAAGGCATTCTCGGGTCAGGCGTTCTCGGGTCAGGTGTTCTCGGGTTCGACATTCTCGGGTCAGGCGTTCTCGGGTTAGGCGTTCTTAGGTCAGGCATCCTTGGGTCAGACATTCTCAGGTCAGGCATCATCGGGTCAGGCATTCTCGGGTCAGGCGTTTTTGGGTCAGGTGTTCTTAGGTTAGGGGTTCTCCGATCATGTGTCCTCAGGTCATGCGTCCTCTGGTCATGTGTTTTTGGGGTGTGTCCTCTGGTCAGGCGTTCTCACAGTAGGTGTTCTCAGGCCAAGCGTTCTCTGGTCAGGCATTCTCTGGTCAGGCGTTCTCGGGTCAGGTGTTCTCAGGCCAGGCGTTCTCTGGTCAAGCGTTCTCTGGTCAGGCGTTCTCGGGTCAGGTGTTCTCAGGTCAGTCATTCTCGGGTCAGGCATTCTCGGGTCAGGCATCCTCGGGTCAAGCATTCTCAGGTCAAGCTTCCTCGGGTCAAGCATTCTCGGGTCAGGTTTTCTCAGGTCAGACGTTTTTGGGTCTGGTGTTCTTAGGTTAGGGGTTCTCCGATCATGTGTCCTTAGGTCATGCGTCCTCTGGTCATGTGTTTTTAGGGTGTGTCCTCTGGTCAGGCATTCTCATAGTAGGTGTTCTCAGGTCAGGCATTCTCTGGTCAGGCGTTCTCTGATCAGGAGTTCTCGGGTTAGGCGTTCTCAGGTCAGGTATTCTCGGGTCAGGCGTTCTCGGGTCAGGTGTTCTCGGGTTCGACATCCTCGGGTCAGGTGTTCTCGGGTTAGGCGTTCTTAGGTCTGGCATTCTCGGGTCAGGCATCCTTGGGTCAGGCATTCTCGGGTCAGGCGTTTTTGGGTCAGGTGTTCTTAGGTTAGGGGTTCTTCGATCATGTGTCCTCAGGTCATGTGTTTTTGGGGTGTGTCCTCTGGTCAGGCGTTCTCATAGTAGGTGTTCTCAGGCCAGGCGTTCTCTGGTCAGGCATTCTCAGTTCAGACATTCTCAGGTCAGGCATTTTTCGGTTAGGTGTTCTTAGGTTAGGGGTTCTCCGATCATGTGTCCTCAAGTCATGCATCATCTGGTCATGTGTTTTTGGGGTGTGTCCTCTTGTCAGGCGTTCTCATAGTAGGTGTTCTCAGGCCAGGCGTTCTCTGGTCAGGCGTTCTCGGGTGTTCTCAGGTCAGGCATTCTCGGGTCAGGTATTCTTAGGTCAGGCATTCTCAGGTCAGGCGTCCTCGGGTCAGGCGTTCTTTGTGTGACCTCATCGAGTCAGGCATTCTTGGGTCAGGCGTTCTTGGTGTGACCTCCTCGAGTCAGACATTTTCGGGTTAGGCGTCCTCGACTTAGGCGTCTTCGGACCAGGCGTTCTCGGGTCAAACGTCTTTCGATCAGGCGTTCTCGGGTCAGGCTTCAGGCATTTTCGATTAAGCGTTCTCAAGTCAAGCATCCTCATTGTAGGTGAACTCATTCTCGAGCCAGGCGTCCACGAGTGAGGTGTTCTTGGGGTCTAGTGTTCTTTAAGTCAGGCCTCCTCAGGGAGCAAACCTCCTTAAGTTAGACATCCTCAGCTCAAACGTTCTCCGAGAGTAGGCCTCCTTGGGTTAGGCATCCTCTCAAGAAAATAGAGTCTATACTTAATTTTTTAAGAAATTAAAAAAACTTATAATTTTCAAAAGAGTTAAACAAAATAATCATTTTAAAATAAGGGGGGTTCATGATTCAATTTACACTTCAAGAACGTATTAGACACTCAAAGTGTCTGAACGTGTGGTTGAGATATGACTTGACTAAATTTGACTAACTTTGAAAATACTTACTTATAAAGAAAACTCATTTTTATTTGAAAGGAAAAAATAAACTAAAAAGGGATTTTTAAGGAAAATAGCTCCCATATTGAAAAATATAAAAATATTTCAATTAAACATAAAGGAAGAAACAACTATCTTTTGGAATTTAATTAGATTTAACCAAATGAGATAAAAAGTTAAGAGTTAATACAACAAACAAATAATAATAAAAGAGGAGAGCAAAGTCAGATTTGGGCTTTGACCCAACCTGTCCTACGTCTAATAATAAGCCAAAATATGGGATTTGACCCATCAAAATCAACTGCTAGATATTCTTTGGGCCTTTTGACCCATTGCTGTTGCCTGGACCTGCTGTGCAAAAGGATGGGCTTTAGCCCATTTTCGTATCCAGAGGCCAGTGTATACGCTGATTGTATACCAATGTATACATCCTGTATTTCGGCTCTTTTCCTGTATATCAAACTGTACACCAAATGTATACAGCCTAAATCAGCTCCTGAACACCTGTATTTCGCTTTCGCCCTGTACTTTCTGTATTTTAACCTGTATATCAGTGTATACTGATTGTATACAGGCTGTATATCAACCTGTTTTCACCTCCAATGCTTGTATATGGTGTATACTTTAGTGTATACAGTCCGTCCTCTTGGACTTTTCTAAGTTACAATCTTCTCCGGCCCTGTATATCAATTTCAGACTCGACAAGAATAAGATTTGAGCTTCCTTGTCTCAAAAATGCAATGCAAAGTCATAAATAAATTAAGTTTGGGAAAGCAATATTTAGCACACTTCATCATTAAGTCACTTTTATTTAGACAAGCTTCAACTTAAATGGTAAGAGCTTTAGGAAATTATATAGTAATAAATACACAAGAGACCAATTTAAGGAAAGGAAAGGATAGATTAGTAGATATCAAATAAAACAAAAGCAAACATATAATACTTAAATAACTGTTGAAATACTTCCTAATCTTTTATGAATTGAACAATAAGGCCAACAAGATAAGAGGATTACTAACCAAAATAAAATAGAAAAATATGCAAAAAAAAAAAATGACGCAGGGACTAGTGACCCTAAGAGAACAAGATTGGCCCATTACATTTTACTTAACTCAAACTTTTAACAAGGCCAAACTTCAAAGACTTAGAAAGATTGAGCAGGCCAAGATGATCAGAAAAGAGAAATAGGCAACGACTGTGAAAGCAAAACAAGAATTGAAGCAAACTACAATCAGTAACAACTTATGAGCTTAACTACAAATGGTGAGCACTTTCGACTAAAATTTAGGCAGATGGAAACATAAATTCGATTCAAACTAAGCAGTAGAACGAACAGGGGATTTGAAAACAAACTACTACATCAACAAAACAATAGATAAAACACAAACAACCTTCGCCTTCGAGATTCTATCCTTATTTTGAAAAGAAATCATCATTGACAGTAGCAAAACTTAATGTAAAACCTGGGTTTACAGACAATGAAAACGGAAGAAGAGAGATTCTACGACATATCATCAAGCATACCAGAAGAATAGTTAGTAACCGAAAACGGATGGATTCAAACAAAGAAGCGACAATACAAAACGGCAAAACCCGACTTCCACATTAAGATTGAATCAAGAAAATCGATTAATATAGAAAAGTGAAGTCATCTACAAATAACAATGACACAACAACAGAGTATTAGAAATAGAAGAAGACGAAGAGAAGATTATGGAGGAAACATTACCTTTACACTGGAACAACGACGAGCTTGGGTGAGCTGATTTCAACCACCAACGACGGAAACTCGAAGAGGACCCAGAAATCTCAGTGATATAAACACTATTTGGATTTTTGCCTATCTATGCTTGGTGAATTTCTTGTATTTTCCAACCTCTATCTTTTATCATCCCCCAAAATTGAAGGTAAAAGGGGGTTTAATAGAGGGGATTTTTGGGGGGAAATCGGATGAGGTCTAGAATGCATTCAAATTCTTGGTTCAAACGGCTAGCAATAGTACCGAATTCGAATTTCAAATTCAAGAATGTTCTTGTAGGATTTGCGTACGGAAAGAATAAGGGAAAGAGGAGAGGGTGGGTGTACTGGTATCCGTTGTATACCAATGTATGTATGTATGCTGGGTATTGTTGAAAGGATGGGTTTGGGCCGGGTGTGCTGAAGGAATTGCAAATCAAGTTGGCCTTATAAATTGGCCCAACTTTGGCTTAAGCACAAAGGGAATCCATTAAAAGAGTTGAAAGGCAAATGATCAAATTTGCAAATAAAAATAAAAAGTGCTAGATTTAAATTGAGAATTTGGCTCAATTAAATGCAATTGTAGCCAATTGACTTTAATAAATATAACCAAAACTCAAAAACGTGTTTACATGATTGAAAATGAAAGGGAATAGAAGCTTTTTAAAACATACATATTCAATGCATGTCATAAAAAAAATTAATTCAAATAGTGGTATATTTTATATTATACATTATATATGCTTGAAAATTGTGCTAACTTATTTTATTGTCTCCCGTAAGATATGCTTGAACTTTAATTTTTATTTTCTTACTTTATAGATATTTTTATAGGGAAAATTGTATAAAATAGCAAATTGTTAATTTCAATTAAATATTATAACCACAATTTCATTTAATTATAATCCATAACAAACACTTGTCATTCACCTCTCTCCCCAGAAATCTCGTTCGCCACTCTCCCTCGCCTCTCTCACTTTATACAAACACAAATATATAAATAGCGTCTGTGTTTGTATAAAGCAAGAGAAAATGTATATACAAATACAAATATATACATTTTTGTCCTATACACTTATAATTATACAAATATAGATCTTTCCCTACCAGTTCTCCCTTGCCTTTTTCTCTTTCTCACTTTATACGTAATTGTATAATTTGTGTTGTATAAAGCGAGAGAGAGATTTGATATACAAATATTTTATTTCGATTCAATTGTATACAAATTCAAATTTTATGCAGATATACAAACACAATCATTGATACATATACATAGTAGTTACATATATACAATTATCTAGCTGATATACATATACAATCACTGCGCTTTTATACAAACGAGATGCCTGCCATGAATTTATACAAATCGAATGCTCCATAGCAAATATATTATGCAAACTATAGCTATAACATACAAATATGATTTTTATGTTTGCTAAACCTAAAACTTACTATTTTTTATATAGTTAGATCCATAACATAGATTAGAAAGAGAGAAAAATATCATAATATTCAAAAGTAAAAAATATGATAAATTGATAATTTAGAGAGTAATTAGATATTTGATTGGTTGAGTGACATATTGAAATGTTATATATAACCATAGATAATTTCAAATAATTGAAGGACCATTTAAGTAATGAACTCAAGAAAAGGTTATCGTTGAATAATTATGTGATATAAATAGGGTGGAGCCAGTATTAGGAGTTTGGGTGTTCTAAATTTCCTTCTCTGTCCTTACCATTGAATTGTAAATCAGTTTTGTTTAGGATTCATAAGTCAATACTTAATTTTCTAATACAAATATTGAATCTACGAAAAAGCTATTGAATTCGTCCGAACCCACAAACCCCGACCTAATTCCCTCCCGAATATGAATAATTAGCTAGGTCAACTAGTTATTTGTGCAAGTCAACAAAACGCAACATGCTACCAAAAATTTGTTCAAAATAGAAATAAATTTATTTGCAAGTTAAAATGACATGACAGAGAAGAGAGGGAGTTGCTCGGATGGTAACCACCCCTCACTTCCAACCCGAAGGTTGCGAGTTCGAGTCACCAAGGGAGCAAAAGAGGTGGGAGCTCCTAGGGAGGGTAAAAAAAAAAAAGACAGAAGGGAACAATATTTTAGAGGTGGGGACATGAGGCAGGATATTTACTTAATATGGAGCGAGGTATAAATGTCATGAATTTTTATTTTTTATTGAGATAAGTGTCAAAAATATACTTAAAACTATTTTTCTTTTCTTTTTTGAGTTTGATACTTCAACTATTGAGAGTGTAAGTTTCATACCTAAACTATCACTTATTACTTATTAGTTTGAGAAACACACCTCATGTGTGTAATGTACTCTCTCTTTTATTTGAAAAATCTCGACACATGACATTCCACGTGAATAAAATATTTCACCTTGATAAAAATTAAATAATAAATTATTAATATTAATTAAAAACTAATGATTAAAGTATTCTATCCCCAAAAAATTTATATTAATCATTTTAAAAAAATTAAACCGTGATTATAGAAACTAAAGAAAACAAAAGTCTAGCATCATTTTGCAAGTAGAAATAATGCAATGATGATATACAAGTTATTATGAGATGCAAATTAACACTAACGTATTCTTAACTCTCAAACAAAGAATCACAGTTTCTTAAATATATGACTATCATACATGCAATTATCTCCTTAAAAGAAAAAAAATCAATAAACTAGCCATTAGTAATAAATATAATTAAAACACTCATTCATGAATAAAAATAGAATACTTTCAAAGAACGAAATAATAAAATATAATAAATGTTTAGATATAGGATAAAAAAACCATGAAGATCAGTGACAAGTAAATATATAAAATTTTACTATGTATTTTAAAAAGAAATATTAAGTGTTATTGACTCTCGTTACGTTCTTCAATCGTACATAAGCAATAATACGACTTGCTATCTGATGAGTTACTTTCAGTTTTCTTATTTCTATATATGAATTTTTTTTAAAACTACTAAATATCATTAATTTATTAAAAATTGATTATAAAGATCAACAAAAGAGTAATAATGACACCAAAATAACCATATATATTGGATAAATATAAGAGTCCTGACTCCTGATAAATACGTCAAAAGATAAACAGTAAGTTTGGTGTCATGCGCTCAAATCATCACACTGACTTAATAGACATTTCTATATAATTTTAACTTGCTATTCAATCACAACAATGGGTCCATAGCTCAGTGGTAGAGCATTTGACTGCAGATCAAGAGGTCACCGGTTCGAACCCGGTTGGGCCCTTTTTTTCTAATTTTCTTTTTTTGCTTCTGCATTCCCTTAGGCTCCATGATCCAAATTTATAATATATGAATTTCTATACTAACTTTAAGTTAAAATATACACAAAATATCAAGGTTCACATTTAGAAATTTATAATATTTAATGCGTATTATATTTTTATACATAAAAATGATTTAAGCAGAAATTATTAAATTTTCGTGGATCCAGATTCACCAATGAGATTGTACACATCGGCCTTCATCCTGACTAATTATAGGACTATGGTAAAATACTCTAAGACATATTCTACATCACCAATGATACCTATGCTAAACAACTACTTATAGAGGGGTTTCTTTGTTTTCCTTTTCTCTTTATTCGATACTAGGATTTAAGAAGTCAACATAATATATGTATATATATAAAGCTGAATCTAGAATCGCTGATGTGGCAGTCTCCAATGGTCATCATTTACAATTATCTATTTTATCTTTTTAATAAAAAATAAAATCTGAGTTTTTTTCTACAAAAAAAATAATCGATGCATTAAAAGATCACACTAAATAAGAGTAATTAATTACTCAGTAGCAGCCCAAAACGTCTAAAAGTTCACAATAAATATAGCAGCAGCCCAAAACGTCTAAAAGGTCACAATTAATATGAGTTATTATTACTCAGCATCAATATACAACCTCTAAAATCCAGCCCATCCAAAACGTTTCAAAACCAACCCAACATCAGTTACATTTTTGTATATGAGTCACTTTATTACAAAATTTAAGAGGATTTATTCATCACTTAATTATAGAATTTGAAAAGTTTTTTTACCAATAACTTGTGAATACTATATAAACTAGGGGTGTACAAAATCGAACCGAAAATCAACAACCAAACCAAATTGCAAATCGAGTCAACCCGAAAAAAAAACCCGACTAGTGATTTGGTTTGACTTGGTTTGGTTTTGTAAAAAAAAATCCGACTATATTTGGGTTGGTTTGGTTTTAACTAAAAAAAAACCAACCCGAGACCAAACCAACCCGACATTATATATATAATTTTAAAATTTTATTTTATACATAAAAATATTTACTTTGATATAATTTTTAAATATTTCTTATACTTTTTCATAGTTTTTATCTTTTAATATATTATTTCAAGTTTGAAAGTTAGAATTATGAATGGGCCAATAAAGATTATAGTCCACAGATGTTGGTAATTAACTAATTATAATAAAGCTTAAATCAAAATCAAATTAATACTAATGCAAAGAGGAAATCAATTCAACACGACAATAATATTGAATATTTGTTCTTTAGTTTTACATTGGTTTAGACAATTAAAATACATAACCTAATTTAATTTCCTTTAATATTTAGTCATGTAACTAATACTTATTAAACTTAATTTTAGCATGATTTAGTACTTTTAAATTATGATCATTTTCATTATGACTTGTTAATTTGCAATAATTGTTTTACACGATTTCATTATTATTATTTTTGTTGGATATTTTAGTGTCATTAATCATATCATATTGTTTTATATTTTTAAGAAACATCTTAGATAGTTGTATTTTGGTAGGACTAAAGAAATATTTAGAGTACAAGTAAATTATATGTTTGTATGAATACTTTATCGGAAAAATCCGAAAAACCGAAAAATCCAAAAAAACCCGAGGTTGAAAAATCCGAGTTTTATTGGTTTGGTTTGGTTTATAAATTTAAAAATCCGACACAAATGGTTTGGTTTGATATTTGAAAAACCCGAACCAACCTGACCATGTACACCCCTAACATAAACAAACATACAAACTATCAGATTGGAGAATCATGTCCTAAACATGAGTCAAAGACAACTTTGTAATTTCAAATATCAATATTGCTACTATTTGATGCTCCTCTAATCCTCTTAGATTATCAACACACTTATTACCATTCAAGACACAAAACTTTAGTCATTTGGGCATGAAATAGATCATTTGTTTATTATCATTCAGGACACAAAATCTCAGCCATTTGGGCATGAAACAGATCATTTGTTGAATGTTACACATATACCATTGGTGAAGAGGTGATCAAAGAGTTTTTTTTATCATGATGACGATTGGAAGCATGACTAGACATCAATGGTGTCTAACGTATCTTGAAGTCACAAATAATTTGACATATTTTGTAAGCATAAACTCTTGTATGAATGTAGTGTTTTTTTTTCCTTCCATCTTCTTTATCATTTCTTCATTGTAGAAGAAAATGATGAATTAATTTAGAGATAAAATTGAGTATGGAAGTTTTTTCATATAATTAGAAGGAGATAAAGTAAAATTAAAATAAATTATAGACTAGAAGTAAGTAATAATATATAGATACGACAGTAATGGGAGAAAATGGAAAATGAAAAGAAATAGAGAGGAGTAAGGAAAAGAAAAGGAAATTGTCAAGAAAAAGAAAGGAAAGAAAAAAATTCATATAGTATGATTGAAATTTAAGTTTAATTTGTAGTTAATGGTTCATTGAGTTTGTTCCATATAAAAGGAAAATTTCATATTATATGATTGAAATTGAAGTTTAATTTATAGTTAATGATTCATTTACTTTGTTCCATTTATAGTCTTGATTTATTTCATATTAAATTTCTCGAAATTAATGTAGAATAAATGACAAATTGGTCAAATGGAAAAACATATTACTTAAATAATTCTTAGAATGGTAGGAGAAGAAAAAGGAAGGAATTGATCTTCTAATTAAAGCGAAAATTGGGTTAAAAAAATTGTTATTTGCCAATTATATTAAGTGTAGTGTAATTAAAAATATGACTGAATTCATAAAAAATTATTAATATGGACTAAATATTACACACACACACACACATACATATATATATATATATATATATATATATATATATTGCCTAATTTTAGAATATTATATTAATTTAAATTCAATTGAATTTCAAAGATAAGTCAAATTAATTCTTGGTAGGCGAAAAAATCTCACATAATTTAAAATAAGATAATATCATATAACCAGTTAATTTACATAACCAATTCAAATGAATAAATATAAAATTTCTTTACGACTTAATTTTTTTTAAGTCCTTCTGTAATTCTTATATTTATTAATGTTATAGAGAATTTGTACTCCTACAAAAGAAAGAGGAAATTTAAACATACAAAAATATTTTCAACATAATATAGTATATTGTTATTTTAAAATATGACCTCTTATTCCATTTAACTCATCACAATAATGCTTTGCTCAATTATATACATATGAATAGTTGGCACTTAAAAAGATGTGAAAATATCAATATCATCTTATATATCCGATATTAACCTGAGATAAATATTACACACTATATCTTATAAATATATTTTATAGCCGCGCAAAGTGCGAACAATTTCACTAGTTAAATGAATAATTCTAGTTGTGCTATGGAGTCATGAAGGTATTCTAAGCACATAGGCTGAACATACACTTATATAAGCCTAGTCATTTTAATCTCATTCTCTTCAAAGTATTACTCATGCAAATTTGATCTAACGAATAGTTGCATTAAATAGTTCTGAGTTTCAGTTTATGTGACATATTTTTTAAAGTTCGTTCTAATAAAGATAACAGTTTTAAATGTAAAAAGTTAATTTTATACTTCTCATTTTACTCTTCATGATAAGAAACTTTTATCACTATACATATGTTATGACATTTAATTTAAGGTAACAAAATTATTATTTTTATGATCGCGGTGTCCAGGACAACTTTCTTCTACAATACCTGCCACCTCTCAACAACAACATGTACCAGGTAACTCTATCTACCAAAACTAGATAACAAATTTTAAAAGTTTTATTATCAAATAATTACTCTGACATGTTTTAGATCACAAACCTTTTTTTAAAAAAATTATTTATATTTTAATTTTGATTCAAACTATGTTAGATTAGTGAGTTAAATGTGCTCACGAATCATTAACTTTTTTCACGTGATTCTTTCCTTAAACTTTTACTAGTGGTCGGAAAAATAATTGACAAAGAAAATTGATTGGTTGAATAGATTCAAATTTTCTTACAAGCTACCCTAGATCTACCAACGTAATTCAATTCGAATAATAGGATATGGATCACATATTCAACTGTAATTTTGAGAAAAGTGAAAGATACCTAAAACAAATGTAAGGTGGGAACCTTAGTAACACGAAGTAGTTGAAGAAAATCAATCGTGTCCACTTAGCTTTTACTATTATCGTACCAAAAAAGAGAACATTAAGACCCCATTTGTACTAAATCAAGGAGACATCTAGTGTGAGCATGTTATCGAAAAGATCATGGAAGATATGTTTTTTTTTTAATCTAGGGATGTGACGTTATCGATTTATGACATAATTTGAAATTACGTATCTAAATTGAGTCTAAGTAAATCAAACGATTCTCGAAAAAAAAGATTGATAAAAACAAAGCATGCTTACGCCTCACGTGGAATAGTGGCCCTACAAAGCGAATTTAAAGCGCGCTATTATTGGTGTTAATTATTTAATAAAATAATAGTTAAACAAGTTGTCCGAGATTAGTTTTGGATACACTATATCCGATGTGTTTGACCAGTGCATCTCGATTACACTCGCGTTAAAAAGGTTGTTTTTCCAACAGTTTGTAATTTAATATAACTTAAACCCATAAATGAAGAAGGAAATCACATAAAACGATTTTGAAAGATCCTACGTATTTCTGATCATTTAAAAAGCATAGCAAACAAACTGAATTCTCTTCTATTTACCCCTACCTTGTGCTGAATATATATTTGGACTTTTGCCCCTACATTGTGCTGAATGCTGATATTCATTTTTTTGCCCTCAAAGCAAATAACTTTCTCTCGGAGTGTAAATTTATATATTCGTATTATAGTGTTTCAAAAGTTATGTCAAGACATAATTTCAGTTTCTAAAGAACTTATGCTCGGCCACTAGGCAGAAGTTAAATTTCTAAAAATAAATATTATTAACCAACTCATTTGAAGATCAAAAGGTAAGATTAGTATATTTCATACCATCAGACAACGAATCTTACACTTGTTCACTAATTATGATGGTTCTCCAGGACCTCTTTCCTCCTTTCTTTTCTTTTTACTTGTAGGGGTCTAGACCCCGACAAATAAAAGTCAATCCATTTAAAAGACAAAACATAGTGTTTTATGTCATATTATAGCTTTTTAAAAAAATGAGGTCTCTCAAATTTAGAGGCCTAAGCACCTATTGTATTTCTAAAGAACTTATGTATAAAAACAAAAATCATTGACCAATTCATTTGAAGGACAAAAGGTGAGGTCAGTATTTTATACTATCGAACAACAAAACTTACACTTGTTCACTAATTATGACGATTCACCGGAGCCTTTTTCCTCTTCCCTCTTTTGCTCACTCTTAGGGGTTTAGACCCCCACAAATAAAAGTCACCTCATTTAGAAGACGGAACATACAATTTTATGTCTTATTATAGTTTTTTTTTTTTAAAAAAAAAATGAGGTCCCTCAAATTTAAGGGTTTAAGCACATGTAGCGTTTCTAAAGAACTTATGTCTGGCAAAGGCATAAGTTTAATTGCTAAAAATAAAAATTATTGACCAATTCATTTGAAAGGCAAAAGATGAAGTCAATATTTCATACTATTGTTGGACAACAAAATTTGCACTTATTCACTAATTATGATGATTCACCAAGACCACTTCCCTTTTTTCTTTTTTGCTCACTCGGAAGGGTCTAGATCCCCACAAATAAAAGCCAATCCATTTAGAAGACAAAACATACAATTTATGTCCTTTACAACTTTTTAAAAAAAAAAAATGAGGTCCCAAATTTAGGGACCTAAGCACCTGTTGTGTTTCTAAAGAACTTATGTCTGGCCAATAGGCACACATTTAATTGCTAAAAATAAAAATTATAAACCAACTCATTTGAAAGATAAAAGGAGAGGTTAGTAGTACTCCGATCCATACACTACTAAAAAATTGTCAAAAAACGACGGCCAAAAGCGACGGACTGCGTCGCATTTTTGGTCAAAATCGACGAAAAAGCGACGCAGTCACTTCCGTCGCTTTTTAGCTCGATGCTTTTCAAAAAGCGACGGACAACGTCAT
Source organism: Solanum verrucosum (assembly GCF_900185275.1). Classification (NCBI taxonomy): domain Eukaryota; kingdom Viridiplantae; phylum Streptophyta; class Magnoliopsida; order Solanales; family Solanaceae; genus Solanum; species Solanum verrucosum. Next base: position 933,941 of record NW_026020814.1, read on the forward strand.
TTTTCAAATAGCTACCGACTGCGTCGCTAAAAAAGCGACAGACTGCGTAGCTAAAAAAGCGACGGACTGCGTCTTTTTTAGCGAAGGACTGAGTCGCTTTATTTTAATTTTATTTTTTTTTATTTTCTAAAGGGCGACGCAGTCCGTCGCTTTTCTGGAAGTTTTATTTTTGAAAATCCCAGGAAAGCGACGGATAAAAGGACACTGTCCGTCGCTTTTTTGGAAATTTTATTTTTAAAAACCCAATAAAGCGACGGACAAATCCACGCTGTCCGTCCCTTTTCTGGGTTTTAAAAAAAATTAAAACCCAAAAAAGAGACTAAACCACGCTGTCCGTCGCTTTTCTGTAATATTTTTGATAGTAGAAACTGGCAGTTTCTGTTGCCCACCTGCAAATGCAATTCAATTCAATTCTATACTATTCAGCCCAATCAAACACACAATTATAAACAATCAAAACAATACATAAAACAACAAACTTAAAATAACATTCAAAAGTATCTAAATCATAAATTAAAGACTTATAAAGTCTTTTAAAATTTGTTTTAAAATTTCAAAAAGTTCATAAATGTCCAGAGATCTAAACTAGGGAGTGAGATCTACATAATCATCCTCATCACTCTCGTCGTCGGTGTCATCGGGAGCCGAAGTAGTAGGTCGACGAGTGAGGTTCATCACTTGTTCTTTGATTTGCTGAACGGTCTCACTCATGCTTTCTTGTTCAGCTACTCTTCTCCGCTCCGACTCTGCTAGTGCTGCTGTAAGTTTAGCTATTTGATCCGACATAACAACAATCTGAACACCATCAAGTGTCTCGGCTTGACGTGACGATCCAATACCTTCTAAGCCTGACTGAAGGCGTCTAACATCGTTTCGAGAGCCTAGACCATATCATCTACCCTTGTGTGTCCCCCCTACCACTTTTTCTTTCCAAATTTGAGTGGACAGTTCAGGTGTCAATTGAACCGAACTATCTAGATTCTCAGCGACGTACTTATGAAAGTCATTCTGCATATTAAATATAAAAATTGACATCAATATATATACATATCATAAATATATTCACTATTGATATATATTATTCATATTAAATAACTTATAAAAGTTCGTTCAGCCCTTTCCTCCACCCACACATCCGGATCCGACTCATTTTCTTTCTTCCTGACATGAGTCTTTTTGAAAACCTCTGGTTCAATGGGAGTGCGTCCCAATTCTTTTTCCTATAAATAAAAACTGAAATTTATAACGATATATATATCAACTAATTATTTATTTAAAAGTTTGAATTAGAACTTACCATCTCTCGTGCAATTGTTTCAACCGTCTTTGCACCTCCGGTGTGCAACGAGCCTCCTTTAAGACTGCCTCTAAACATTTTGTCTTGATCTGATATTGCCTTAAACTTGTCTGTGTTCCAATACTGACCCAATTCATCAAAAACATGAGGCAACATCCAACCGGGACGTTCACTACTATCCTGAACGCTCTTTAGCCAGCTAGACAGTCTAGCAGATGCCTTCCTCTCAAATGTGGTCCCAATGACCAAATTGTACCTCGACTCCCAAGTACACATAGTCTGAAAAAAAATTGAATAACATTAATTAAATTGATAGTAAAAAAAAGTAAAGTATACTAAACTTAACTAAAAAATATATACCTTAAAGTTATTAAACATCGCCTGGCGTATACTGTTCGGAATCTCGCTCCAAGAGTGATAAGCTTGTGTATAGAGTTTTCTAAAGCACTCTTTTAAAGCCCGGGCAACATCCTTTGCAGGATACCACCTGTAAAACACATAATAAATATGTTAGTTCATGAATAATATATTAAAGTATAAGAAATAAATAAAATAAACTAACAAATAGATAACAAAACAAACTTACAATGATCGATCCGGCTCAATCATGACTCTACCAAGTCTGTCCTTCTGGACAGGAGCTAGAGCAGACATCGTATCATGTGGTGTAGCACTAGGTGCAGCTGTAGACGAGGGTGATACATCAGGATGCACAAAACACTGAGTTAATGGAGGCGTACCGGCCATAACATCTGGTTGTTCGCTACTAGAATCTCCAAGCCTCATGGCAGATAACTGATGAGATGTACCTGTGGGAGATGGAGTACCTGTCGATAAGGGTCGTGCTCGATGAATAGCCTGTAAAGGTAGGTCCTCATAGCGTCGTGAAGGCAATGCCTGTGAAGTAGATGAAGCACCGACTGGTCGACGATACTATTGTCGAGGATCCGCCGTACCAAACGGAACAACAAATAAATGAGTATCATGACGGATGCCCTCTGGCGTAGAAGAAATAGATCCTGCAATATCCTCAGGATCTATCGGTCTCCTAGTCTTCTTCTTCTTAGCCTGTTTAGTCTGGCTAACTCCAAGATTCTCGCGATGTCTATCACCGTCAGCGCCTGATGACATCTGTATGCAAATTTACATGTATAATATATATAAAAATCATAAATTAAATAAAATTAGTAAAATACACTTACATATGTACTAGCTAGCTTTCATTCTACACTATTCCTCCTCATTTGTTTCAATTCCATCATTCTCCCATTCTTCCTCCTCAGTTGTTTCATTTTCATTATCGTCCCATTCTTCGTCATCAAATGATTCATTTTCCTCATTCTCAGATTTTTCTTCCTCAACATTCAATATCTCATCATCAGATACTTCTTCTAATATGTGTTGAGGATGTTGTAATGTGGTTTCCAATTCAACATCAACTTGTTGTTGAACAATTGCAACATCATTTTGATACGCCACATCTAAGACATTGTCAATTTCAATTCTTCCCACATGCTTACTTTTTATAACAACCCAACAATCAACTTTGTCTCTATGCAATGGATATGAAGCGTAATACACTTGTTTAGTATGTTGTGCAATAATAAAAGGATCATAACTTCTGTATTTCCTGGTGTGCTTAACTTCAATTATATTATGTTGATGGTCCACCTTTGTGCCTCTATGTGATGGGTCAAACCACTCACACCGAAACAATACAATCTTCTTATTAGGCCAACCTGAATACCTCACTTCAATAATCTCTTGAATGACACCATAATATTCAATAGTTTGACCAGTACCATCAACATCACCTTGTATATAGACACCGCTATTATTTGTTTTTTTGTTCCTAGATATTTCTTCAGTTTGAAACTTTTAAAACCATTGACACAATACTTATTCATTGCCAGTACTTGAGATTCAGGTCCAAGGGCTACTTCTTTCGCTAATTGCAAATGTTGGACACTTGAGTATTCATCGTAAACCTACGCGATTGTTATTTCAAGTAATAGAATTTAGTATAACATGAATATATTATTAAATACTTAGTGATTGCACACTTACATAGTTCCTCAGCCATTTGAAAAATTCTGTATAGATGGCTTCATTACCCCATGGGTTTACGAACAAGCTGATCATTGTACATTAAAGTATTTCGCTAGTTAATGATCACTTATTAGTATGTAATTTAATAACATATTTTTAACACTTACTTGACATATGATTGAATCTCTAGACAATTAAGCACAATATGTGTCATATCTGATTGCATTTCCATATTAGTGAAGCCTCGCTTTCTACGCTTTTTAGATCCTCGATCATTTTGATTAAAAATTGATATCGGTGGAAATAAAGGATCAATATCGCCTTCATCATTGCGATTGGGCCTGTTTCTCCTACATGACACATCATGACCAAAGTAATAAGAATAAAAATCACCTATTTCTCTCCCAATATGACCTTGAACAAATGATCATTCGATCCTTCCCCTTTGCTTAATCGTTTGCTTTGAACTACCAATTTTTCTGCATGCATATATGTATATATATGTTAATATATAAAAGACTTGGCGAATATATATAACTTAGTGAATATTTCAAATGGATACCTCTCAAATGGATACATCCATCTTGTTTGAATCGGACCTCCGAGGTGGGCCTCTTGTACAAGGTGAATTGGAAGATGCTCCATCACATCAAAAAAACCACATGGAAATATCTTTTTCAACTTACTAGTAGTGACAAGAATATTTTCCTTCATCCTATCTAAACTACTCTCCAACAACTTTTCAGAACACAAATCTTTAAAAAAAAGACTTATCTCTGTGATTGGTTTCCATATCCTTTCGGGTAGATGGCTAAAAGCGATAGGAATTAAAGTTTCCATGAATACATGACAATCATGACTTTTCATACCTATCAATTTTCCTTCATTCATATCTGCCCGCTTTCCTAAATTCGAAGCATAGCCCTCTGGCATCCTCAAATTTTTAACCCACTCAATAATCTCACGTTTCTCATCCAATGTGAATGAAAAGCTGTCTTTGGGTTTAACTATTTTACCATTCTGTAATTCCTGCAGCCATAACTCTTTTCTCCTACAATATTCCTTTATGTCCATTCTAGCTTTTGGATTGTCTTTTGTCTTACCCTTAACATCCATCACTGTGTTAAACAAATTGTCAAAGTAATTTTTTTCAATGTGCATCACATCTAGATTATGTCGTAGCAGATTGTCCTTCCAATACGGCAACTCCCAAAATATTGTTTGTTTGATCCAATTATGTTCAACACCATATCCAGGAAGTCTAGAAGGTGAAGCTTATGTAACTTTAGGTAATTGAGAAATTCTCTCCCAAATTTGATGCCCTATGAGTAATGGAAGTGGGGGGGTCAGTTTCAACCTTATTTTTCCTAAATGCATTTTTCATCTTTCTAAACTCATGGTCCATTGGCAAGAATTGGCGATGACAATCAAACCATGTATTTTTTCTGCCATGCTTTAAAGTGAATGCCTTACTATTTTCCATGCAATACAGATATGCTAGCTTTCCAGCTGTCATCCAACCAGACAATATCCCATATGCAGGAAAATCATTAATAGTCCACATTAAAGAAGCACGCATGATAAAATTCTGCTTAGTTGATATATCATAAGTCAAAACGCCTTCAAACCACAATTGTTTGAGCTCATCTATCAATGGTTGCAAATAGACATCAATCAAACTTTTTGGATTCCGGAGACCTGGAATAACACAACTTAGAAAGATGTAGGGACTGGTCATGCATATTTCAGGAGGAAGATTATACGGAGTAAGAAATACCGACCAACATGAATAAGATGGAGCATTATTAAAGAATGGTGTGAAGCCATCTGAACACAACCCCAATCTAACATTTCTTGGTTCACTAGCAAAATCAGGATATACATTATCAAAATGCTTCCATGCTTCACCATCAGATGGATGAGACAAGACACCCGGCGGCCTTTTATATTCACGATACCATCTCATATGTGGGGCAAACCTCATCGATGCATACAACCTCTTTAACCTAGGAATGAGAGGTAGATAATGCATCGCCTGAACTGGGACCATCTTTCCAGTCGGAGTCCTCTTATAACGAGTATGTCCACAAAACTTACAATTTTCTAATTCACTATCAGTCTTGTAAAACAACATGCATCCATTAACACAATAATGAATTTTATCATACGTCAATCCTAACTTGGACACCAAACACTTTGCTTGATAGAAGTTCTTTGGTATGTTAAACTCCGGATTAACTAGTTCACCCAAAAGATCAACCATTGAGTCCATAGCAGCATTAGGAACATTCCAATCTGATTTAATATTCATTAATCTAACCGCAACTGACAAGGCAGAATGCAGACTCCCTTTACATAGTGGACGACGTGACTTTTCTAATTGATCATAAAAACGTCTTGCTTCTTCATTAGGAGCTTCATCAAAATATTGTTCTGGTTCCATCCCACCTTGAACCCCGAAAGCATCATTGATCATTTCATGAACCTTATCATGTTCAACTCTAACTTGTTCAACCCTAATTTGGCCATGTGGTGCAACCATATTATATACATCAACAGGCATCGAATTATAACATATACCATCCAATCCATCACTTTCTCCATGATCAGTCCATACAAAATATCTAGGCTTAAATTCATTACGGTACAAATGAACCATAACTCTATCTGGTTTAAAATTTTTTAAGCACTTACATGCACTACAAGGACACCTAACCAATCCATTAATCTTGAAAATGTCAAGTGTCATTGTATGTTCAATAAAATTTCTAACACCGTCAATAAACTCAGGTTCCAAACCAACACCAGTTTCATAATGCATATTATACATCCACAAACGATGATCCATCTACAAAAATATAGATATTCAATTATATTATAAATAAAATTTAATAATAATTTTACTAGTAGTAGTCCTAAAACTAGTTTAGTATTGACAAAACCACATTATTTAATTTAACTTATTTAAAAAACTTAACAACTTTTTAACTTGAACTAGTTTTGTTTTGACTTTTTTCCAACAACTAAATCCATCAACAAAACCACAATTTTTAATTCAACTTATTTAAATTTAAAGCTAAGTGTCAACACTAGATGGACACAAATCGATCTTGCAAGAAAATCAATAGGATCAACTAGTGTTGGTACTCATGCTTAACAAATATATTTTTTCTAAATTTAAAGCTAAGTGTCAAAACTAGATGGACACAAATCGATTTTGCAAGAAAATCAATTTTGTCATCAATAGGATCAACTAGTGTTGGTACTCATGCTTAACAAATATATTATTTCTAAATTTAAAGCTAAGTGTCAACACTAGATGGACACAAATCGATCTTGCAAGAAAATCAATTTTGTCATCAATAGGATCAACTAGTGTTGATACTTATGGTTAACAAACAATCGATGGACACAAAAATATTATCATAAAATTAAAGCTAAATATCAATACTAGATGGACACAAACACATTATTGAAAACAATTGTACTTGAACTTTAGAAATTTAGAAGCACCAATGAAAGAAGCAATATAGTCTTGTATCAACTTTTTTAGATATTGAGCTTCCTCAGTTGCCTAGCACGAAAAGTTCTAAAATTAGTTAAATTTCAAGTTCAAGTTCAAATTCTAATTTCAAGTTCAAGTTCTAAGTTCAAGTTCAAATTCTAATTTCAAGTTCAAGTTCTAAGTTCAAAGTTCAAGTTCAAATTCTTCGTTCAAGTTCTAAGTTCAAGTTCAAGTTCTAAGTTCAAGTTCTAAGTTCAAGTTCAAGTTCAAGTTCTAAGTTTAACTTCAAATTCTAAGTTCAAGTTCAAGTTCAAGTTCATGTTCAAATTCTAAGTTCAACTTCAATAATAATTCAAACTAGTCCTAAATTCAAAATTCAAACTAGTCTTAAAATCACAAATTCAAACTAGTCCTAAAATCCCAAAATCTAACTAGTGCTAAAATCCTAAATTCAAACAACTCCTTAAATACCCTAATTCAATCTAATCTTACAATTCCAAAATCAAACTAATTAACTCAAGAAAAACCGAATTTCAAACAAATCCTAAGATACCCTAATTCAAACAAACCCCAACATTAAAATTTTCATTTCACAATCAACAAATACAAACTAACAATCAAATAATCCCTAATTCAAACTAACCATCAAAAACCCCTAAATCATTCACTTACTAACTAACAATCAATCAAACGAACAATCAATAAAAAAACTAATTCAATACACTAATTAACAAATTCAATACTCAAATTGAAAGAAATTAAAAATAATATTATGAAACCCTAACGTTCAATTAAAGGAGAAGGGCAGTGGATCAAGGTCGGGGTCAGTTGGCCGGAGATGATGTTGCTCTCCTCGCCGGTTGCTGATGTTGATTGCTTGGAGCTCGCTGGCCGGAGCAGTTGAGGGAGAGACAGAGCAGCGAACTTTCGCTGATTGGAGAGACGAGAGAGACGGCGATTTGTCTCGCCGTTCTCGCCGGTGAGAAGAGACGGGAGGGAGCAAGGAGAGAAGAGATGAGAAGAGGAGGGCGGCGGGAGGAGGGCGACGAGAGGAGGCTGGGCTGCTTGAGAGAGAAGAAAAGAATGAGTTTTCAAAATTAGAGGGTTTGGTCTTTTTTTAGGTCAAGAATAGGAAGGTTAGGTAGATTTAATTTGAGCCATTGGATTAGTTAAGATGAGCGGCTAGGATTTGATCTAGGATTCACTTAAAGGATGGACGGTTAAGATTTAAACTAATGTTTCAAGATTTGGACAAAAAGGGTTATAATTGCAATGAATGAATGGCTAAAATTGCAACTAAAATTGATATAAGAGGCTATAATTCAAAAAGGAAATTGGATTGAGGTGGCTAGAATTGCAATGAATTGAATAAGGAAAAAACTAAAATTGAAAGGAATTAGATTAGAATGGGCTAAAAATTAAATGATTCCGAGAAAAATTAAAGAAATGCTATCCAATTAAAATACTACAAATATTATAACATTTTATATAATAAAAATCACTTAAATTTTAAAACATTTGAATAAAATAATTATTCCAAGTTTTACTTATAATTTTAAAAATATTTTAATAATTTTATAAAGCATGCAAACTAAAATATAAATTTTTTAGACAAAATCGATTAAAAATTTAAACTCGGAATACTTTTAAAAAAACACGTATTTAACCAAATAGCACTTCCGAAAGGGTTATAGGTTTGTCAAAATTGGGTGTCAACATACCGACATCGTGAAGTCGATATTATCTAAATAAATTAATTATTTAAATATACCGACCTCTTTAGGTCGGTATTTATTAATTTATTTTAATATAAACTCACCTTTTGAGGTTGATTTTATTAATTAAAATTACATACATACTTACATACATACATACATATATATATATATATATATATATATATATATATATATATACAACCCCTCAAACTTGCCCTCATTTTTCATTTTGGCACTCCAACTTAGCCTTGTTCCATTTTAACCCTTAAACTCCATTTTTCCTGTACCATTTAAACACTTATACTAATTTTTATGATTTGTTTTTATTTATGTTCTTCAATTGCAATTTCTTATTTTAAAAAATTAGACGTGTGCCTGTTAATTAAAAAAATTAAACATTCGCGAACGAACATAAAAAATTTCAAACAATAATATTATTTTTTGATATTTCTCTGTATTTCATGAAAATAAATTGACGAAAGTTCTTTGATTTTCTTTCTTAAACATTCAATCAAATTAAATAACACTACTTATTTATTTTTTCTTATCATCTAGGCTATCTAAATTTAACGCAAATACTCACTTTTAATTTTTAATATAAATCAATACGAATATTAAAACCCATCTTCAAAAAGACTCGACTGACTTAGTTAATAACACTACTAAAAAAAGACTCTTGTTCATTGCTAATAACACTACTAAACAATGTTAAAACTCGACTAACTTTGTTAGGTTGTCAGTGATTTTAAAGAAAGAAAACCAACACAATTGCGTCGGTTATTTTTCACACAAAAATACATAACACTCTTAAAAAAAATTATTATTTTTTAAAAAGAATTACTTTTTGTTAATTTTTAATTTTTTAAATAAAATTAAATGACACATGTCGATTTAAAATAAGAAGTTGCAATTGAAGAATACATATAAAAATAAATAAATCATAAAAATAGTATTTCGTGTTAAAATGGAACATAAGAAATGGAGTTCAAGGGTTAAAATGGAACAAGACAAAGATAAAGTGCCAAAATGAAAAATGTGGACAAGTTAGAGGGGTTGTATATGTGTTTGGCCATATATATATATATATATATATATATATATATATATATATATGTAATTTAACTACACATCAACAAAAGTTTAATTTAATAAATTTAATTTATCGATCAAGTTAATTTTATAAATTTAAATTATATACCTTCTAATTATATAAATTTAATTTTATTGATCAACAAAAGTTTATCAATATCAAATTTAATATATAAATCTCCTTGAATTGATCATCGGTATTTCTTTAATTGATAATGTATTTCATATCTGAACCACTAGTATATAAGACTTGATTTGTTAAACTACTTGAGGAATATATATATAATTAATCAACGTAATTCATACTCCGATGAATTATCCTTTACATGTCATCATAATTAGGAGGTGATCACTACACTTGACATCCATTCAAGATCGAACGTATATAATACTACTATCTCGCATTTCATACTGGAATGGATTATATGTTAGCTCTTCACCTCTACTACATCATAACATGAGATATTAAGTTTATGATTAGACGACAGACTGATAAGATTTGTACATTACTCTATAAATATAAGTATAATTATTTCCTAATTCATATCAACGTAGTTTCATACTCTAAATATGGATTATAAATTTTTTTTTATTTATTTCACGAATTCTAACATTTTATTTGTAAAAGTATACAAAATTGTTACACTTTTTGAACAATTAATCGTAGGTGTAAAATGAAATTTTAATATTATGCACAATAGCAAAATTATGATTAATAGGAATATTTTAAACATACTGACCTCCGGATGTCGCTTTTATTAAAAATAATTAGATATAATAAAAAATATCGACCTCATTAGGTCGGTATCACATTAAATTTTAAGATAAATAAAAAGTAATCATGTTAATTAAATAATATTGACATCGGGAGGTTGGTATTTTATATTAAATTATTTTTTAACTTATATAAAACCGTCATTCGGAGGACGATTTATTTAAAGTTAATTGAAAATATTAATTTATTACATACTATTTAATTTTACCGACATCTAAAAGTCGGTATTATAATTTTTTTTGTTTTTTATTTTACACAAAACCATTCTCCGGAAGACGATTTAAATAAAATTAAATCAAAATATTTCTCAATTTTGTTTTTTATATGGAGAAATGGGGAAAATCGCGTCTGCTAGTGCAGATATTTTTAAAAAAGCGACGGACAACGTCTCTATATCCGTCGGTTTTTTTTAAAAATATTTGACCAATATTTTGACCAAAAAGTGACAGACTAAGAGACATTGTCCGTCGCTTTCTTAAAATATTTGACCAGATATTTTGACCAAGAAGCGACGGACATAAAGATGTTGTCCGTCGCTAATTTAAAAAATAATTAAACAATTAAAATTAATAAAAAGCGACGGACGGCGTGACTTTTTTTAAATTAATAAACAATTATTTTTAATAAAAAGCGATGGACTGCGTCACTATCTATATAAAATAATTAATTAGCAAAAATTCGCGAAAAATAGCGACGGACTAAGCGATGCCGTCCATTGCTTTTTTTTAAAAAAAATTTAAAAATTTTTTAACTAAAAACGACGGACTAAGAGACACTGTCCGTCGCTTTTTAAAAATGTTTGACTAGATATTTTGACCAAAAAGCGACGGACTAAGAGATGCCGTCCGTCGCTTTTTTAAAAAACTAATTAATAAAATAAAATAAATTAAAACGACGGACAGCGTGGTTATTGTTTAATTTATAAATAATTATTTTAATAAAAAGCTACCGACGACGTCTCTATATATATTAAATAAATTATTATTAATTATATATATATTTAGCGCAAAAATCCGTAAAAAAAGCGACGGACTAAGAGATGCAGTCCGTCGCTTTTTGTAAAATAATTTTAAAAATAATTATTTTAATTAATAAGCGACGGACGGCATCTCTTAGTCTGTCGCTTTTTTGGAGCGACGTTGTCCTTCGCTTTTTCTTCCGTCATTTTTTAGCAGTTTCTTAGTAGTGATACTAATAGATAGCAAAACTTACACTTGTTCACTAGTTATAACGATTCACCCGGACCTCTTTCCTCTTCCCCTTTTCGCTCACTCAAAAGGATCTAGACCCCTACAAATAAAAATCAATCCATTTAGAAGACAAAACATACAATTTTATGTCCTATTATAGCTTTTTTTTAAAATGAGGCCCCTCAAATTTAGGACCTAAGCACTTGTTGATATTTTGTTACCCTTTAGAGGGTACCCTAGGATGAGGGTAGGGAATAGTGTCAAGTCATTCCAAGCAAATAAAAGGCTAAAAGTGGGAAGCCATACTATTCCATTATTTTCTTCTATAATCATAATGCTATGTGTCGTTATACGTACAGTAAGATTCTTCTGATTGTTGTGAGTGGACAGTAAGAACTCAATAACATCATCAAAGTTAGTGGAAATTAAAGAGCCACATCCTTGGAATAAGAATGAAATAACAGGCAACCCACCTTAGCTGTTTGATAGCTCCTCTTCCCTGCTGCATTTATGAATTCTCTTTATCATATTTTACATCTAATTAATTACTAAAATTTGAAGTTTATGAATTTTTAATTTTAATATAAACAATATAAAGTCTAAGAAAAAATTTACTAGATTTGTTTGAATTCCATATGATTTAACATTGTATATAGCTTCCGTGTCATCTCACACACTATAACAAAAACAACTTTTAGTAACAAATAATATATTCATTAACAAAGAGTGTTAAAGTCTTTATCGACAATAATTAACTGTCATTAGATCCAATGTCACTATAGGTTTTAGCCTTTTAGGGACGTTTACAAAAAATGTTAATTGCCACTAAAAATACATATTTTGCTGTAATTAAACTATTGATATTTATTAATTGCCATTAAAAATCATTTTTGATATAGTGACAATACCCGAAGTCATTGTAGTTAGACTTGGTGCATGATTAGTTTTTTCATTGTGAATGTAATTTTTTTCTAGACAAGAGGGGGTTGTTCAAGTGGTGACGAAGGTCTCCAATTATAAGGTTGTACTGGTCTGTGAGTTAGAGTTATCAAGAGAAAGAGAGTAAAAACCGAAGGATATATTAGTTCATTAAATGAATTTGCCACTTGTGATCGACAAAATGGATGGACTAAGAATAAGTATTTATTTGATGGAGCCAGATCATCCAACCTAGCTACCCCTTATTTTCTCATAATGAACAAGAATTCCAGAAATTTAGTTAAGTTACCACTTTTTGTTTGAAAACTTTTCACTTAAGAATACTACTTAATTAACACCTTATCTTATTTAGAGGAGAGGCTAGCAACTAATGGCATGAAAATGATATCCATTACATCAAAGGGGATTATAAGGCCTCGTTTGTTTGTATTTAACGAAGGTGAATGGTTCAGATCTTAGAAGATTGATTAAGTATATTTGTTTGTATTAAAATTTAAGTATTTATTTGGTTTGAATAGGTCTTAGTCATTAAGATCTTGAACAAAATTTTAAAATCAGGTATTTTTGTGTGGATAATTTTGATCAATACTCTATCTACATCTCCAACCACTATTACTACACACCTCTATCATCACAATAATTGTCATCATTGTCAACCACCATTACCGTCGAGGACCATTAACCATGATTGTTGTCAAGCACTATTGTCAGTTGTTGTCACACTACCACCTCCATCATTATAACTAATCACTGCCACCATCACCTCCGTCACCATTATCGCCACCATTGCCATCACCAAAGTTGCCATTTCCGTTACTACCACTATTGTGGCCAATCCATATTACTATCTTCATAATCAACTAGCATCGTTATCAATTATCACCAACACATCATCAATCACCACACACATATATTCTTCATTTACCACCACCAACATCCCTATCTACTAATGTTAACCAACTCCATCATTACAACCACCACCATCATTACCAACCACCACAATCGTGCCACCCACAACAACATAAATTATCACCACTACCATTACTAGCCACCAACACCAACCATCACAACCACCACCAATACCAACCATCTTCGACATCACTAACAAACATATTCATTTACTTTTTAATCAAATAATAGTTTTATTTTGTTAAATTTAACTATTATTTCTAATATTTAATTATTTTTTTAACTTGAATTGTATATTTATTATTTTTATAAATAAATTATGCATATTCAGATGTTGAAAAATAAATAATCTCAATCATTCGGTGTTCAAATCTAAAGACAATATCTAAATCATTCAGATATACACCCAAATGTCTCCTAAAATTAATCTCAAAATTAATTATCTGTTATCCCTCCTACCAAACGAGCCTTAAAAAAAGTATATTAAAACCAAAAGAGTCCAACAACCTTTGATTCCACCAACACACCAAAAGCATGAATAGTAACATTCAAACAAAAGGGGTTGCACGAGGTTTGTGCAGTGCCTTTCCCTTTTTCTCCAAATATATACCCCCTTATAAATATAAAACCTCACCAAATGAAATCATAACCTTTCTACGGCAATATGCAATTAATTCATAGTGCTGGTGGATTATTCCAAAGGGATCGCATTGATCCTGTGTCCCAAATTAATTAACTGGGGTCTATGGGATCATGCGATCTCTTCGGAATTCTCCATATTAGTGGCTCTAATTAAATCAGCGACTGATTTAGGATCTAGTATCAATAAATTCAGAACGAGTATGATTTATATAGTTCGAATTGAACTCCTTGCTAATCGTACAAATACTCCGAGGTGAGATTAATTTCATAATTTCTTCACTTGAGCACTCATATGTGTACTATTGTTATTTTGTGTAATCTAATTAAAAGTATTCCTCCTAATTCTTTCCACTTTTTTCTAATTAAATTAAAAATTCGCATACGGTTTCTCATTTTCAAAAGTTGTTCTATAATTTTGAACTGTGAGTACTTGCTGTTCATCATCGTTTTTCTTAAAATAATCTCAGCCTTATACAATTCCATATTTTATTTTTTAACATAAATTGACTTTATTCTTTTCATTATATTCTTTCTTTTCATTATATTCTTGTCACCCTTGTTTATCTGTCAATATAAACAAATTTTTATACTACTCATCTTTTATTGTTATAGAAGATAGTCTATATATATGCAACTTGATTTTATTAACAATCAAAGAAATATTGTCAGAATACTTAACAATAGCTTCATCCTCTTGCATTTTAAGAGATTCAAAATTCCTTTTCAAATTCAAAATTTGTATTTGCCTGACTCAGACACTTTCTTGATATTCTATTTTTTTAATTTTTCCCAAGCTTCTTTTATCGTCTCACAAACAATGATTTTAGAAAAAATCAAATCCGCAACTGAATTTTGATTTACAATTTTGACTTTGAATTTTTGAATTTTTTCATTCGAATGTGATTTAATTTGAGTAAAGGTAGGATTTGCAGGGAGAGGTTGTAAGGCTATATCTTTCATTATTCAAAGAGTGACTGTTGCTTGCCATTATTTTTGGTTAAAAATTGGTTTAGAAAAGTCTTTGCGATGAAAAAAGTACGAGTTAAAAAAATAGCACTGATGAGTTAAAAAGGTAGCCCTTACGGTTAAAAACTGTATGGTACTAGTTCTTTGAAAGATTTCACAAACATCGTAAAATTAAAGAAGCTATTGATACCGCTGTTGGTGTTTTTTTTTTTTTTTTAAATGAGACATAAAAAAAAAGAAAAAGAAATATCTATGTTTGTTTTTTCAAACTAATAGATCTCACATTTTAAGAACACTTATATATATTACCTCAAAGTCTCACCCTCGGCTTCTCTCGATGTTTTCCTATCAACACAAATAAGCTGAAATTTAGGAACTTGAATATGTAAAAGTTACTAATTTGCAAGGACTGAATTACTATTATAGTATTATTCCGTTTGTTAAAAAATAATTGTTATATTTTGCATCTGATTGTCTAATTTTTTAAGTTAAAAAGGGTTATATTAATTTAATATATTAAAAGTAAATTAAAATTTAGATATTTAATTTTACTACGTGAAAATTACTATAATTGGAATTCTTATCATATAGTGGAAAAAGTATAACTTAAAATTTTGGCCGACTTTATATAGTTTGACTCTCAAAATTCAAAGCGTGACAAATATTTTGAGTGAATTTTGGGGTAAGATTGATTCATTAAAGACATGATTATAAAGAATAAACGGGCGAGTTAATTGAGAGGGTGGATGTTACACAACAACGTAGAGCCATTGTTTCAAGAAGATCTTGGTGACTTCACCATTTCATGCACTATTGGGGTGTTCCACTTTGTTACAACCCTTTATGACCTAGAGAAAAGTATCAACTTGATGTTTAACATCATTTTTAAGAATTTAGTTTTAGAAAATTCTCTACCTATAACTATGAGGTTATTTTTGGTGTATAAATAGTTAAGAGACCCATGTGAATTATCTATGATGTCCTTGTGAAAATGGACAAGTCCATTTTTCCCACCGACCTCGTGATTCTAAATTGTGAGGTATTTATAATTTTGGATAGACCATTCTTTGCCACGAGAATTTCTATTTGTTTAAACAGAACCTTGTTCTTTTCTCCTTTTTTGGGCATTTTTAAAAAAAAAATTGTTGTCAATCACCCTCTCATTAATAATAGGATTATTGTCCTCCTCATTGTTCCCATGGGTGGATCTGTGTAGACCGAAGGGGGTGTCACACCACCCAGTCTTCTCGAGTGAAATTTTGTATACACGTGTATATTTTGTATGTATATTTATAAGGAAATGTATAAATATTAAGCGTTACTCCCTTATAAATAATGAGCCTTGTTGTGAAAGTGGTTAAAACTCAAGTTTATTGTCTTAAGGATGCAAGTTTGAGCACTGTTGTGGGTTGTATTTTCTTTTAAAAAAATTTATCATGAAACTAGAGAATTTATTGTAAAAGAATGTGTGAATAAATAGATTAGAATCCTAAACCTCTTGTAACTAAGATCTTAACTACATCCACTACGAGTGTGAATCGGTCGGCTTGATTTGATTTTACGTATTATTGGTTCGATTTATTGGTTTTCGATTTTTAAATACACTAAACTAATAATCAAATCAATAATATAATTTTTATTGGTTTTCAATTTAACCAATAAAAAAAATATTTATCAAACAAATATATGACTTCTCTAATAAATTATTCATGACAAGACAATAATGTAACTTACAAATGATCATAAAATAGAAACAATAATAGCAAACATAAAAAGAACTATACATGTGTAACACAAAGAGAAATTAAGAGGAATAGGGCTCTTATTTAGGTTTTGAGTTTTGAAGGTTTGTATAATGTGGAGTTGTGAATTCAAAGTCAAAGTGAAGTATGAATTGAAGGCTAAATGACAAAGACATAACTATTAAGATATATTGAGATTAATATTTAATATTTATGTATACGTAAAAGTAGTAAATTACTATAGTCTTAATGAGTTATCAGTTTACCCAATAACTCAATATAAAAAATCAATACCGAACTGATTCCTGATAATTTTTTTTATAAAACCATTAAAAATTCGTTAACTCAATAACCCTATAGCAATAAATCAATAACATTTTTTTCGATTCGGTTTATCGATCGGTAATGTTCTAAATGAATTGAGGTGTTTGAATGAAACCTCATAAAGTTTGAGGGTCATGATGTCAAAAGGGGATAATTAAGTTGTCTTTTAGGCTATTTATATTTAAAGTTATATGACGTAATATTATCAGTTTTGATGACGATAATTGAGAAGAAAAAATCTGAAATAAAAAATCTACCACAAAATTAAAAATTTAAGGTCAATCAATGTCAAATTATCTCTAGTCAAACTAATAAATCTATAGAACAAAATTATGTCACCTCAATAAATTATAATAATTTAATATAATTAATTTCCCATTGTAAGTGGTTTAAATGTGAATTTATTGACTTTAATAAATATTGTGAGACTAATTGATTTTTTCATTTATTTCACCAAATTTCAAATTTATTATCAACAGAAGGTTGTGGTTAAAACCTCTCTATTTAAGGCTTTGTAATTAGACCTTTATACCTCACCTCAGTCTTGATAACTCATTTGCATTACTTATGTAGTGATTCATTAGATAAATATATAAGCGATTCATCATGACCAAAATCATAATATTTTCAGTAGTCATAATGAGCATTCTCGTTCAGACAACAAATTCTGCACTTACTGATGGTTTCACAGTTCATATCATCAACGCTCTTTCAAATAACGACACTTCTTTTTCTGTTGTAAATCTCAAGATGATGATCTTGGATTGAAAACTCCTAAAGTGGGTGATGATTACAATTTTTCATTTCACATGAATGTCTTAAAGACTACTCGTTTCTATTGTCACTATTCACGGGGCTCTAAAAAACAACTTTTTGATGTTTTCAACAGATATCAATCTTATGAATGTGGAAAAATAAATGGAAATGATTATGAATGTTTTTGGAAAGTACAGGATGATGGATTTTACTTTGGAGGTCATAATTCTCCAGAATCGTATTCCAAAAAGTATGATTGGAATTAATGTATAAGGCTTGCTATATGGTTTTCTAATATTTTGTAGACGTTGGGTCATGAAAATAAAATAAAATCATCTTATTTGGAATTTTATCAGGAATGATGACCTGAAATTGAGTCAATTTAGATAAACATGAAAAATCTAGACTAAATTATATTATTTAACTTTATAAACTACACTAGAATGTAATTTGTTAGGGTTTTGTCTTGATTTTCTTACCTTATTTAAAGTTTTTTTTTTTGAAGGACAATCAAAGTATTATCATAAATTTATTTATACTTTTCCTGAAAGAAAAATATAATTTCTTCCATATTTGGTTTATTCTTTCCTTAAAGGAAAAGTCTGGAATCCTATAAATTGAATACTCATCTTCCCATACAAAAAAAATACAATAGAATCCACAATGTAGTCATTTATAGAGTTATGATTATGAGAAGATTTTTCTCTCTACAATTTAATTAGTTTTTAATTATGTAGGCCAATTGGTCATATCAAATAATAATATTATGGCTTTTAGTATAGTTTTATGTGTCGTCTCATTTATCGGCATATGATTTGAAATTGTAAACTTTCGCATGAAGCCCTAATCACTTTCGAACCCAACAAGTGGTATCAGAGCACATGAATCAATAATCCAATGGAACAAAGTTGAAGATGTCCCCCCCCCCCCCCCCCCCCCCCCGAGTCTACACACCGTACATGGCCGTCACTCGCGAACCCTTGCCATGGCTCACTACTCAACGGAAGACTTACTCATCAAAATAAGAACTCAAAACAATCATTAACTCAATTGTCTCAAAAAATTAACTCTGAATATTTATAAATTATCTACAAGCCATAAGAAGGCAACTCAAGTCTTACACATTAACAAAGGAAATGGAAAAGACTCCTTAAAATACTACTGTCTATGAAATCTCCAATAACTATGATGAAAGTCGGGACAAGACCCATGACATCCTAACAAGATTGAAAGTAAATGTGGAACCCTTTAGAAGCAAGGAGGCTAACCAAATCTAACTGGGATTGCAAGTGGTATCAACAGAGCGTCTGTTGATGACCCTGAATACCTGTATCTACATCATGAAAAAATGCAGGCCAAATAACGTTAGTACATTGAATGTACGAGCATGTAAGGGAACACAAAA
Source organism: Solanum verrucosum (assembly GCF_900185275.1). Lineage (NCBI taxonomy): Eukaryota > Viridiplantae > Streptophyta > Magnoliopsida > Solanales > Solanaceae > Solanum > Solanum verrucosum. The sequence goes on from NW_026020814.1 coordinate 953,247, forward strand.
ACATAATATATAGCTTGAACGGATAGAAAGGAAGACATACTCACCTCATCTCAACTCAATTCAATTCAAGAATACTCAACTCAGGAATATTTAACTCAACTCAATATGAAAACAATGATGATAAGATGCAATACATATAATGCTTTTTAAACAATAGCTAATAATTAACTCAGTGTGTATGAAAATACATAAATAGACTCTTTTACTCTTATTTGGGAGATTTACTAACAGACAACCATCGCTATGAGCAACATGATAATACAACTTCTCACCCACGCTGCCAGAATTGTCCTATACCTTGCCGGAGTATAGGACACAACGTCTCACTCACGCTGTCAGAACTGTCTTATACCTTGTTGGAGTATACGACATCCTCAACTAATTAAGTGGTTCCACTAAGTTATGCTTAAAAGCAATAAGGAATCATCTAAGAAGTATGATCCTTTACCTATGTTGGCATACATGGTTTATGAGGATTTTGAGTTGTCTGAACTCATCCTCATATCAGTGTTCAATACTACTCCCAAAAATATAACTTATGCTCAAATATTTAAAACAACTCTTCCTCAATTTGAGATAATTTCTCAAAAGGTTCTCTTAAAAGAGATAATACTAAAAAAACTCCTCATGAACTCATTTGAAAATCAAGGTTTCCTCTCGTTTTAGTTCCCTTATACTCATTTTGAAAAAATGAAAGTCAACTCTCCTCGTTCTCTTACTCATTTACTCAATTTTTAAAATAAGTTTTAGATGATTGTCAAAAAAACTCCTCAAAATTGTTACTCGAACTTTACTCTTAACTCGTACTTGAATTTGAAATATGAATTCAATAGTTATTATTAGTGTATATAGGATCTCTCAATGATTAATGAAGTCTTAGATAGTTGAAAATAAGATGCGAGCGAAGACACGATTATAGAACTCAGACGGAAAGAAAGACTTTAGAGAAACAGGGGCAGGCGACCCTGGCACATCACTGGCTCAGGCCAGCCCATCAACTTCTGAAGTTCACTTCTGGCGCATTTCAGGTGCGGGGAGCCCCCTTGGGGCCTCAGTGGAGCGCCTTCCCACCCAGGTCCTAAAAAACCCGACGAATTTTTGTTCTTAATTTTTTATCCTAATTCATCTTGAATCGATTGATTTCTTCCAAACCCCCTTAGATTTATAAGCCCAAAATAATTCCTTAAAACCCACTCAAATTATATCAAAACAACACTTAATCTCAAGACTCTCACCTCAAGAACTCAACAAAATTCCATTATTAAAGATTGAAGCACAAAACCTCAAAGAAACTCAACAATATTCTCAATATACTCAATCTCATGGATGGGTTCAAAATTTGAAACTCGTGATTGGCGTTAGGGTGAACAAACTCAACACTATGAAAACTTACATACCTCGTAAGAACCAAATTCATGGGGAAAATCCTCAAAACTCGATGACCGTTTGAAGCTTTCTCCCTTTTTCTCCTCTTGAACTTTGCCCTAACCTTTCAAACGTTTTTAGAATGACTAAAAGCGATTCCAATCAGTTTAGACCCCTAAAAGGGTGAAAAAAATGTGTAGGCCTAGTGGGGTATGGAAAAGACCAAAATACCCCTGTGTTACAATATATCCTCCTTGGGAATATTCTTCCTCGGATGAGATTACTCTAAATATAACTGAGGGTGGAAACATTTAACACCCAGCTCAAACACCCAACATACAATTTAACTCAATCGCATGACGCCCTAATCACTTTCGAACCCAACATAATTATTTCTGGATATTACAAATTTTATGATCACAAACACCCCCAAGAAAAAATCCTTGATGTAAAGAATGGTTTCCGCTCATTTACAATGATTAATTTAAATAAAATTTGAATGCGATTAAGAAGTAGTTCCTCTTAAACTAAGAAAACAAAGTATGTTTCAACTCAATTTACCATTATTATCCTTATTTAGAAGTGGCACTTCTAAAGGACGAACATTGCATCATGTTGTTGTACCCACGGAAATAGTACTTGTACTAGCAATTTCCTACAATCACGTCACCACTATGTGGGATACAAGTGTTATCACCTCCATTTTCATTTATTGTCACTGTACTACGTTCCTTCTACATCTTTCTTTCTCTCAAAGTATTCTATCTGCAAAATTAACGTGTGTGCTTTATCCCAATTGCCAGAAGCACTTGAAAGGGTCTTCTTGAACTTTCTTTATTTCTCCTCTACAACTTTCTGTCCTCTTTTCCCTCTCTCGCTCCACTTTTTTGCTCCATTTTGTAAAGAGTTTTGGTTAAACTTTGTTGCGGGTGGCAACACATTTCTGCGATTTCTAAAAAATATTAAGGAAGGTTTTTGATCTTTATTGTATGAATTAATTCTTTCTTACATATCTTTATTTACTATGTGAAAATTTTATGAAGAAGTTGACAAAATTAAGAGTAAAAGCCATAATTTGGGGAACACCCTCAATGGCTTTGACTTATTACTATTATATTGATTATTACTTATGCGTATACCAAGCAAAAATTATGAGTAAATGAATATGGAATCGGATTATAGATGCTATGATGAGAGATGAGAGAAGCTAATAAGAAGTTCAAATTTTTTTAGGCAAGATTGAAAAACATCATCAATTTCCAGTATATTTGATTACTAGTTCACTCTTTTTTTCCCTTGTGAAGGAGAATTTACATGAAGACACAATTGTAGATTTTATAATGTCAACAATTGCACTGTAGATGGTCATTATATTTTTTCAGATCATTATTTTTGTTACACACCTTTCTTGCATGTACCATTTATGTGTGCATTGTATAAAATCTTATCATTTTTCTCATTAAAATTCCTTTGTGGGGAGGGAGATTACTTATTAAATGCAGTGAGTATGAGATAGATGTTTGGCATTCATTCATCGGCAATCAAATTCTTTTCTTCTCTTTAATGACTTGATTTTGTTTTTTTCAAATTTCAAAATTCTTTGTTCTTATTCTTAGCTAAATGTGTGAAATAGACCAAATCCTTATGCCAACCTATGCCTTGAGTTCCTCATCCCCTAGAATACGTCCAAGAATAACAACAAGGCAACTACAAGGTAGTACTGATCCACACCAGAATTGAGCAGAGGGTATGCTCATTTTCCAGCCAAGAACATTTTAAAGTTGACAAGGATCGTATTTTTTGTTGCTTCTACCATTTGGACAATAGAATGGTATCCTTCTTTTTATTTTGATTACAATTGTTCACTCTAGATGACCTGATTGAATAAAGCTCCTCACAATGAAACATTTTTTTTATGGAGATCATCTATCTTTGAAGAACCCATATGATGTAAACTTGCTCAACATTAGCAACATGTATCGTTGTCTATTTCATTTTTGTCCCCTTTTTATAAAACATAATAGTTGTATGTTGGATATCCACATGAATACTAATATAGATAACAACATCAGTTCAGAAAAGGTTAGACGATTGACAATTAAGAGAGAAAACCTATTAGAAATTCGAAATTTTGAAGTAGCATGGAAGACTTTTTAATAAATTTAAAATTGTCAATATGCACCCCAAAAATTTTAATCATTCTAATCAAACCCTCTTTTAAAGTTTCCTGTCAGCACAAATAATTTTTACTTTAGTCTCTTCATGTGACGATCCGAACCGTCATTACTTATGAAGGGCAAAATGTTGTGAGTAACTGGATCCCACTATCCCGTCAGAGCAGGATGATGTCGCTACGGCGGCGGCGCCTCAGTAGGATGGGAGCGCCAGAGCGGGATGGTCGGAGAGTAAAACTTAATGACGCAAAGTTTTATTTCCTCCTTTTTCCCTAAGTGCCAAAAAGAGGTGAGGATGACTCCAGAAACCCTCAAAAGGCTGCTCTACGCTTGGGAAGGAAAGAGAAATAGATTTCTAGCGCAAGGTTGACGACAACTTGCTGATTCCCGGCCAAAATCCACCGTCTCGTTGTCCGAAAGCCATGATTGGAGCTACAATCCCTCTGCAGCTGTGTGGCGCTAGGTAAGCTAGGTTTACTTACTTGAGTAGTCGTAAATTCGTGCTCACTACGAAATATATTATTAGTTAACGGTAGAATTCATGTTTAGGCCTTCGGACACGGAAAATGGGATGGTTGTACATGTACTCCTAGTTGTTAAATATGATATGTACCGTGGGGGAGAAGCCTCGTCCTGTGAACTAGGGGTAGGTGATGGTTCGACTTCCCGTTTGTGTTATATATGCTTGTTGATTGCTCTATTGTATGCATACATGTATCTGAATAGAGAAACACGAATCGAACCTAATGAAATCACTAAGGGGTCATTTGGTAGGAGGTATTAGGAGAAATAGTCCATGTATTATGTATGGTATTATTTAGTACTATGTTTGGTAGATTTTTGGGCCTAAGTATAACTAATCCATGGATTAGTTATACACCCTACGTGGTATTATAGGATGTATTACTAATACCTTCCATTTGGTGGTATTAGTAATACATTGGATTTAATACCATGGGATTATCTATGTAAAGACAAAAATATCCTTCAAATCATTTTATTTATTTCTTGATTTTATGTTTTATATTTGTTCTAGAAAATTTATTTAAATAAATTAGCTTACAAATTTTATTATTTAGAGAGAGTTGTTTGTTAATAAATAAATGTAATACATATCAATACAATAGTTAAAATGTGAGTTCTTTAACATCTACTAATTGAAAAGGCAAATATATCACCACATGACGTTTGTGATCTTAATTTAATATATTATTTGTTGATTTATATGTGGTTTCTAATTATTTGTATTTTGAACAATTTATAAATTGCATACATATTAAATCTACAACTTGTAATTTTTATGTGTAAATATAGATGATTAATTCGATTTTACTATTGTTTACCGTCTTTTCAATTTTGAAGTAGATGGTCTATCTATTCTAAAGTGAAAATTAACGTTTTTAAGTGATTAATTTATTAAGATAATAATTATTTACCTTCAAATAATTCAGTGAGAAAATAGCAAACATGACAACAAAATTATTTCTCCTAGCTAGTTGGAAGGTCATAAAAAAATAATATTGTCACGACCATTATCTACCTTGATCGATTACATAAAATAGAAAATTTCATAATAATGCAAGGGTATAATTGGAAAGAAGCTTTTTGTAGAGTTTTTATCCAAACACAAGATGAGGTCAAAACCAATGAACCAAACACTGGATAAAAAATATACCCTGCATTACTAATCCCAGCACTACTAATCCCTGTGTTATTAATCCCTGCGTTATTTTTTTTCTACCAAACGACCCCTAAGTATGGACAATTACATGCCATCAACTTGTTGCTTGACTGTGTGACTATGTGAACTGTTCATTATGGGTGTGATTGTGATTGTAGTTGTGGTTGTGCTTACTGAACCGGGTGTCACGTTTCGACACATATATATTGGATCAGGTGTCACGTTCTGATACACTATCAGTTTGAGTGTGGGTTCCATGAGAGGACCATTTGTGACTACTACATTCATATCTACTTGTCATTGATATTGGGAAATTGTATATTGCTCATAAAATGATGATTGATTATGCATCTCAGTATCATGTGTTGTGGTTACCTGCTTATATCTCGTTTACTTAACTGTGAATGATCATGCCCAATCTATATATTGTTTGGTAAGTGGAGACCGAGGGTCCAGATGTTTCTATCGGCTATTTTTAGAGAGGTTGTCTGTGTTCTTAAACAATGAGAAGTAAAGTAGTGTTCATGATGCAAAAAGTAGTTAGGTCCTACCTTGGGAAGATGATTCGTATTCAAAACGGTTAGTGAGCCTTGATAGAGTATACTATGTGGTCAAGGGCTGAATTGTGATGCAGAAGAAACGAGGGCATGTCGTGAGTGGTTGGCCTGGTTGGTGCTGGTTGTATTCGGGAACTCCTCTATGAGATAGAAGGGTTAAGCTATGATCAAGAACAGAGTTAGCAGGGTGATAAAGTAGGGGGTTAGAGTCAAGTGTACTGGTATGTTTAAGGTATACGGGAATGGTAAAGGCAGGAGGATAAAGGTTGAGGGGTGTACTTTCTTATTGCATTGTTTCCTGCTGAATGATTTTTTTATATTATGCGGTGGGCATAGGATTGAACGATGATCCTACTAGTACGTGCTGTTTGTATTGATACAATTCTTGTTATGCCATTTGGCATAGTTTGGTTGCAGGGTCACTTCATAGGTGAAGACGAAGACAATCTCCAACAACTTCTACTCTTTCTTCCCTATGGTGGGAGCTGTGTCATTAGTTACTGTATTTTATACCCTGTAATCTTAGAAGCTCTTGTACCTGTAGACTAGATCCTTGGGGGCGTTATTTATTTTACAAATTTAACTTTGAATTGTTTAAACTCTTTATTATGTAAAAATCTCATGAATTTCCTTTTATCTCCAGTTTTCTTAATCTTCCACATGTTTTTAACTGTTTGGGGATCAAGGATCCTCCTACTTAGGTGTTAGATTAGGTACTCGCACGTCCCGATAGGTTGGGTCATGACACTTCAATGCAAAATTTACTAATATGCAGAACTGAATTACTACAATTTCGTGTGTTCCAAAATAGTTTTTTATATATTTTTTCTGATTGATTAATTTTGAAGTTAAATAGGATAATTCTGATTTAATATATTAAAATTAAAAATATAAATACTTAAATACTATATGAAAAATACTATAGTTGTAATTCTTCAGAGAAACCATAATAGTTGTTGTGCCTACATTCTACTCTTTGGTGAACTTGAAATCCTGGGGAAATCCATGAAGTTTGTAGCATTTGTCGTTAGTATGTCCAGGCTTCTTACAATAGTCACAGAATAGATAGAATCTATTTTAAGATCTACTGCCTCCACCATTCTTATATAAGGAGACATAATTTGTCCTAAAGTTAGTGCGGATGCTGGAAGCATTGACATGAAGAGATGCAGACTCCATGTTGAACTTGCTGTGAAGCTTGACCTCACTTTGCCTCTTCCTGGACAAGAATAGAAAAGGCCTGAGCCATAGTAGGTAGTTTTAGGATTCTTCCCCTCACTAATATGAAGGCCTCATTCAATCCCATTAGGAACTTAATAAGCCTCGTGTATTGTTCAGCTTTGTGCATCTTCATCTTTCCTCCACAAGTGCATAAGCATGTGTACTAGCAATTTGTATTCAAGGTGCTAAGTTCCTCCCATAGCTTCTTAATATGAGTGTAGTATCCAGTGACATCTAGGTTGTCTTGGCTAAGTTCACTAATCTTGCGTTAAAGTTGATACAACTTTGCACTATTAGGCTGATCATATCTGTGCTCTAGATTCCACCCAAAGCTCCCTAGAATTATAAACATATTGTAGGATGCTTCGAGTTTAGAATCCATGAAGTGACTATATCATCACATGGGTGAAGAGATCAACTAAGTTTGGAGATGGTTTGTCAACCTTGCCATTGATGAAACATGCTTTGTTTTTTTAATTTATAGAGTGTGCTCGAAGAACATCTCGTCTCCATGATCGATAACCAGATCCATAAAAAATCACTGGAATGATTGCAGATTCAGCATCTTCAAACGGATGCATGTAGAAGACGTTATTCAAATTGATAAGTGTCTGAACTGGTACTTGATTGTTAGCTTCCTGAGCTTTGGGTGGTATTTTTCCAATTGGTATTTGTTTTTCTTAAAAAATAAATTAACTTGAACCGACCTCGAAGGTTGGTAATGTTCTAAATGAATTGAGGTGTTTGAATGAAACCTGCCATGATGTCAAAAAGGGATAAGTAAGGTGTCTTTTAGGCTATTCGTATTTAATATTATGTGACGTAATATTTTTAGTTTTGATGACGATAATTGAAAAGAAAAAGGCCCAAATAAAAAGTCTATCACCAGATTAAAAACTTATGGTCAATCAATATCAAATTATCTATAACCAGACTAATAAATCTATCTAGGATCGAGATAAGAACAAAATTACGTCACCTCAATAAATTATAATAATTTAATATAATAAATTTTCCATTGTAAGTGGTTTAATATGCGAATTTATTGACTTAATAAATGTCGTAAAACTAATTGATTTTTTCATTTATTTCACCAGATTTCAAATTTATTATCTACAAAAGGTTGTGGGTAAAACTTCTCTATATAAGGCTTTGTAATTAGACCTTGTATACCTTACCTCAGTCTTGACAACTCTTTTGCATTATTTATTTACAAGGCTTAGCTTTTTAAACTCGATGTTCATCAAGATTGTAAACTCTAATTCACCATAGCTGATTCTTCTAAATCACACTATAATCTGAAATCATGTTGAAAAGGATTATTGAATACAAACATTGAAGATTTAGAAGAATTTTGCCATGGTGAATTAAGAGTTTACGGGCTAGATGAATGTCAATGTGGTCAGTTTTTCATATGTATGATAAATTTAATTTCATATTTTATACACTTTAATCATATATAAGTTATTAGATCGGTTGTTTTTTGAAGTTCTACTTTTAATAATAGTTTATAACACCACCAATATTAACTAGTCTAAACAAAGGGAATAACTAGAAATATTCAAACTTCAATTAGATCACTTTTGTATGTGTATATATTATAAATTTTAATTTTATTTGATGTATAGTAGCTAGGACACATTTCATAAACTTCAATCGTGTATAAGTTACTCTGTAGCTTTTGGATCTTTACTTCTTTTAAGAAAAAATTACTTAATAAATTCAATCACCTACAGTGCACAAACGAATGAAGAAAAGGGTAAAAAGCATCACTAGAACGGAACACAAAGAGCTTTCACTACTAAAAAGACAAAAAACAATTTTTAAAAAATTGACCTAAAAAAATATATTAAAAATCTGATCCCGGATAGTTGGTTTAAGCCTAAATATTTTTAAATTATTTTTAAAAAAATATATATATTTTCTGAAGGGAGAATGCCCTTGATTAATAAGATTACTGTAAAGATGACTTGTTGGTCTAAAATTGCTTTCTTATGTTGGTAGGGTGTAGTTGATCAAATCAGGATATTTACTGTGCAAATTTATTGGGCACAATTTTTCTCATGCCTTGAAAAGTGATAAAGAATATAGAGCAATTTTGTAGGACATTCCTTTGTACTGGATTTGTTACAATATCAAAAAAGACTTTGAATTCTTGAGAGACTGTATCTAAATGTAACAAACTTAGTGTTATGAAATTATTTTTTCTATGATTATCACAACTATACGAGAAAGAAATAATTGCATATTTCAACAGATGAAAGATAGGATACTGGCAGAATTTTAAAAGAGATGGTCCAGCAAATTCATATACATGGGAAAAGTATAGTTTGTTGCCAGTCTTACTCCTGACTTTTCAATGTTTATTATTCTTGATAGATTTGTTGTAACCAGAGTTTGATATTGTTATATGCAACATAGTAGTCCTAGACTGCTCTCTTTTGATTGTAAATATTTTTTGATCATTAATGAAAGTGATACTGTTAATCGAAAAAAATTAACTAAAAAGTTGATTAAGTTTATTTAATATATTTAATATTTTGGGATGTTGGGTTTGGATTTTGGGAACATGGAGTTAGTTATTGCGTCAATGACAATAACATACTGACTTTTTCATTAAAAACACGATTTTGTCCATAAAATGATAAAAACAAAGTAATTTTCAATGAATATAAGATGCATTCAAGAGATCCTAAAGGAGAGGAGGTGGTGATATTACACACTCAGGAAAGGCAATAACCTGGCTGATTTTTTAAGTAACCTTATTTATCATTTTGCATGTACCGTAATGCAATTTCTATCTAATGAAGATATGACAATACAAACAAGAATAATAATTCAAGCAGACAAGCAAGGATAATCAAAACTCAGAATAAAAAATGTTGAAATAGAAATCATGGATCAAGTTAAAAGACTGCTATTAACAGGACAAACAAATACTCATAAAAAGGGCTATATGACAAAAAAGGAAACAAATACTCTCCATAGAGTATATTATGTTGTAATTCAAGCGTATATAGATCAAGATAGAGAAAAATACTTATGACATCCCGAACTAAGATGCAGTGGTATCACTTCTCTTGAGCTCAATCTGCACGAGTTAAGAATGAATTAGGTTATTTCTTTCGATTAAGTTTGATTCAGGTGATGTACAAGGGGATTAGGTCTTTTATCTTGATAGATGAAGATGACAACGGTGTTGAACTGAAGAAATCTTCACCGAATCGAATTCATGATGCTCGTGAGATTTTTTAACACCCAAATAGATACCACTCAAGCTTAATGTAGTTCTGTCATGTTTGATTCAATGAGAGGACCTCTGGTAGCTCCATGGACAACCAACATGGAGCTAATATGAACTTCGCTTGGTTCCGACAATTCATTTCCGTTTTATTTTTTGATCGTTTCAGCTTGTTGTTTATGCCTTTTTGTTTTGGTCTTGGGTCACTTTTGGACCAAGTCATATATGGTTGAGCCCTCTTTTTATTCAAAATAAATGGGCCTTGCCTATAAACAAAAAGTAATTTTTTTGTTACAAAACAAGTTAATTATTCTGGAAAAATCATCCCACATATCTATTTGGCTTAATATATCAACCTTTAGATGTACTTTTTTAATATTACTACTTATAAAATTTTAATTATAAGTATTAACATATTATTTTTAATCTATAATTTATTTTATTTTATTTTATTAACTAGTTAATATTTTACAATTACATTATAATTAATAAGTAAGAGAAATACATTAATATTAGAGAATCAATTGTCACTATCTCTTACACCATTTTAGGGATAACATTAATATTGGAGAATCAATTGTTATTATCTCGTATACCATTTTAGGGATTTGATTTCAATTTTCACACGGCTACCCCCCACCTACACCTACACCCCCACTCTCCTCTTTTATCCACACGCAAACCCCACACCCCCTCCTCCACGTTCCTCTTTTATAGACAACTAACTTTTTCTCTCTCACCATCTTCAACGTTTGTCTTCTTTATTCAAGAAGAAAATCAGCAGAACTCTTCCACATGTATATGATTCAATGATGGGAGGAGATCTACACACGAGGAATGTGGAGAAAGCAGTTGATAAAATTTGCCACAATTATACCACTGTTTTTTAGCTAGCACAAGATTTTATGGTAAAAGGCTGGACCTCTATTCCAATAAACTACCTGCATATGTTGACAAGCCTCAATCCAAGCTCAAAGTTGTATTTAAGATTGTGTCTCAACAAGATCCAAGCTCAAAGTATGTATTTCTATCTTATTGTGTTTTGTTCATAATAAGTAATTCACTTTCCTTCTCAATTTTTTTCTTCAATGTTATTTCATCGATTGTTGATTGTACGCATGTCTCTCTGCTAAATATATTAGCAATGAAGTTTTTGATATGGGTCTAATGCACATTGATGTAAAGTACCACCATAAAAGGTACGCCATAATCATGTGGCAGTATGGAAGAAGCAAGAACGTTGATGGCACAATTAGTGAGAGTGAAGTAACTCGAATGGTTGCTAGCAAATTTGGTGGACCTCGCATAGCAAAAGAATATGCTTAGGATACTACCAATTATCCTACACCAAGACCAAGGAAATGAACTTTGAAATATTTGATTGTAGTTTAGACTTTTAATTTACATGTTTTGATTTTGGATGATGTATCTTTCTTTTGCTACAGTTTTTGACAACAATATATAATATGCATTGTTTTACATTGTTAGATTTATTCTTCCCAAATTTATACCAATTTCATACATTTTTAAGTTTAGTCTTTGTTCTAAAATTTCAAGTTGGATATCAAGTGTATACAAATTGGATACAACATTAACTTATTTTAGATTGTCTAATTTGGTTGAAATATCAATTACATTTTACTTTTTTTCATTTCCAGTGGGATATATGTTGGATACCAATTAGATACAACATTAACTTGTTTTAGGCTGACTATTTTAGTTGAAATCTCAAGTACATGTTGGTTTTTTAATTTTTCCAATGGGATATCTATTGGATACAAAATTAACTTGTTTTAGGCGGACTAATTCAGTTGAAATCTCAATTATATGTTGTTTTTTCAATTTTTCCTATGGGATATCAGTTTGATACCAAATGTATATTGATATACCGTGAGTTTACGGTATTTCTAATACATTTCACTTACAAGTTGTGTGTGTCTAGGGCCTTTTTATATTGGTTTTTATGTATTTTATCATGTTTTGCAGGAAAGGTGTTCAGGTGCGGAAGTTTAGAGACAGCTGAAGGAAATGCAGAAAAAGGCATCCACGGAGGTCATCTACGGACCGTAGGTCCATTGACGGTCCGTAGGTGATGACCGTAGATCAGCAGGAATGTGTTGAGGACAAATCAGGAAAATCTGACCAAGGGTGGAACCACGGAGCCCATTGACGGTTCGTAGATTGATCTACGGACCGTACTGTTGATCCGTAGAGTGTGACTGCGAGGGTTCCAGTACCTGATTTTTGAAGATGCTAAGTATGGAGCGACGGAAGGGATTGACGGACCGTAGGTCGATCTACGGTCCGTGCTGCTGGTCCATCGTTTGCTTCAGAGAAGCTGATTGTTGGATGCTGAAATATTTTTTAAGTCCCGAGTGACGGAAGGGACTTACGGACCGTAGATCCATCGACGGTCCGTAAGTCAGTCTCGTGGATCGAAGACGCGTACCTGAACAAAACTTTCCTTAATTTGTTTCCTTTTTTATTTAGGATTTGTTTTCTATAAATAGGACATGTAAACCTCGTTTTTGGGGGTTAGACACTATTATTCTATTTTTGCTTTGTAACTTTGGAGATTAATTTGCAACCCTAGCAATTATTGATTTCCCAAGTTAGTTTTGAAGATTTTGGCTTTGCAATTCAAGTTAATTTTCTGGGTTTATTATTCTCTTTACGTAAGTTCATGATTTCTCCATCTACAATTATGAATTGTGTTCTTGCTAATATGAGTAACTAAATCCATAACTAGGGTTGTGGGAACCATGATCAATTAACAAAGTATGAATAGTAAATAAGCAATTCTTGACTAGTATTTTGCATGCATTAATAATTCTTTCGTTTAGAAGTCTTTTTAACGGTGGCCAACGTTAGAACTCGCCTTGTTACTACTTGCCGGACCAAGGAGGTAATTAACAAGAAAAGAATTATCAACATAGATTTAGTGTGATACTATCTAATAGGCTAGTGTCGATTGGTGCGAAGTAATAACTGTTGACACCCAATTTTGGCCCTCCAATATATAAATTAATCATTGAGCTTCTTCAATTTCAAACGATTTTAAAATAACTAGTTTTATAAAAAAAAAATTCAAAAAATGTATAGTTTACAAGTTATTTTAAATAGTTTTGTCACTTTTATAATTTTTAAATAATATATATGTTTTATATAATTATGTATATGATAATGTATTTCATGAGTATTTAAAAATCATCTCAAAAGACTTTATATTTTAAATATTTTATTAGTGATGGTTATAAATTTTGAATTAATGAGTTTTATGAAATTATTCAAAATACTTTCAAGTTATTTATAAAGAAATTTCGTCCAATAATGTTAAATAATAAATATGTATATTTTTACAATCACATTATTTTATAAATATCGAAAATTATCTCAAAAGATTTACATTTTAGTTAAGTATTTTATTAATTTACTTTAGTTTAAGTTACAGTTTCTAGTTAATTAGTTTATAACTAAGTTAATTATTTTATCTCGTTAAGATTAAAAAGCTCATAAATTAATTATGTTAATTTGTCCTATTTAAATTCTAGCCGAATCTTCTAAAATTAATTCACTTGGCCACCTTTTTAATCCATTTGCTAAATTGTTAATTAGTTCCTATTATTATCTTAGCATTTTATTCAAACCCGTTTTAAGACCAATGTTTGGGCCACTTTGTAGCAGCCCAATACATTTTTCTAGCAAACATAACCCAATTCTATACCAACTCTATACCAACAACCCATACCCACCAATACATACACAATATGTACAGCAGTACATATGCTACCCCTATACGTTTTCCTCTTCTTCTTCCAGCAAAGAACCAACACGCAGACCCAGAAATTCAATGAAAAATCCCAGCAAATCCGGAAATTTCATCACTCATCTGCAAACCCATACTCTAGCAAGCCCCAACGTCAACCTTCACGTCCCTTCTTTCTCCCCTTTTTCGCGGAATTCAGCTTTTTCCCCATCCCTTTACTGTTGCTTTGAAAAGGGCAGAAGAAAATTAAAATTTTTGTTTGAATTTTCCAACGGATTTCCCCCCTTCTAAATCGCTCAATATTTCCCTATAAATAGTTTCTGATGTTCAAGAGCAAAGGGGGAGCAGAGATTTTTTTTTTTTTGAGTTCGAATTCTTGAGAGCAATAGTAACTTGTACACTTTAAAAAAATTTCAAACTTAGTTTGCTGATTCTAAGTTCCGAAAGATCGCCACTCAAACTTTCTTGATTTGCTAGTCGTAGTTGGATTTTGTGGTGAAAGTCGCTATTCTCCAACTCGTTTGCTCCCAATCGCTGCTCCAAGAAAGGTAATTTCACCCTCTCTTACTTTTCCGCCTCAATAGGATGTATTATGTACTCAATGTTTGCTAAATGCCCTGCTATGAATAACAGTTGGTTTCTTCTCTTCGGTCCCCTGCATCTGCTTCATCTCTTCTGTGAAACTTTGAATCATAAGCATGGGGTAGCATAATGATAAAATTCCTTTGGGATTATGAGTCGGTAGTGAGGTTCATTGGCTGGATTGTATATTTAAGGCTAGCTGAATCTTCTTTTAATTTTGCTCGAAATAATATACTATACATTTGGTTTCAACTTTGAGCATGCCGGATCTCATTCCGTTTCTTCACTATTTGTTGGTACATTTTGGTTGTCTTCTTTGCCGTCTTGATATGTCGCGGTAGCTTCTCGCCATGGTTGGCTTCATCCCGTAGGAATTATTTATGTTCTTAGGTGATTTGAATGTTGGTTGTGTTTCTGTTGTATCCTAGCTACTAATGTTATGTGTGTAGCCCACCACAATCTCGTTCTAACGTAGCTCATATTCCTATTATTCACTTACTTCCGATTTCCGAATATACATTGAGTCCTATGTGCTAAGGTTGTTTGAATTGATAATGCGACTGGTTTGAAAGGCCACTTTCATGAACATGTTATAGATTCTAATAAATTGTTGGCTGCCACTAATTTGCATCGTAAGTCACTATAATAGAAAGATTCAATCTTGTTTTGTTACCCGACTCGCAAATTATTAATCCTTCCTGTTAAAGTGCTCGACTTTTGGGACACCTTATCGTAATAATGTTGGTTTAAGTTTAGTTCTGATGATAACTTTAATGTGTTTATTTTGAGTAAAAGAGGACGTTTAAGTTCAAATTTGTAGGTTGTGCAAAGTTTGTTCACGCCTTGGGTTTTCGATTCTATGGTCATATAACTTGTTGTTTGCTATTTTCCTCATTAGAATTCCATTTTCTCCCTTAGCATTTATATGACTTATTAATTAGCTAAAAATCTAGCTTGTCATTTTAGAATTTTTTAAGAATACAGTAGTTGGGTTTCATCGTCCCAAGACACCTCTTTTCTTTTGAGGAAATTGAATGCATTTTGTTTGTGCCTAATTAATGTAGTTAAGTGACACATCAATTTTGTTTGTCATATTGTTTTTTTTAATTGCCTAGTCATGTAAAGGGAATTTTAGTCAATGCTACTTGTTTGTTAAAGTAGCAGCTTGGACTAGTTTAAATGTACTTGTGTGTTTTGGACTCAATTGAGCTTAGTAAGCCCTTGTTATCCTTCCCTGCATAGCTCATCATAGGCACTGTCCCCATTTGGTTTATTAAAAATCATGGCAATAACTCATTTTACCATAAGTTGTGTATTTTCATTTTAATGCATTGTTATGTTATCATTTAAATACTAATCTTCATTTCCTTGCTCTTTTACATGTAAATTTGCTCTTGAGTTCGCCACGAACTCCCATCTACTCTCCTTGCATCTCGAGTGGGCTCAAAACCCAACAAGTCTTCTTTTATCGAGTCAAACAACCTTGGGAAATCGAAGAATAAGTCTTTGGAGTTGACGTACAGGTCTCGGAAAGCGAGAAAAAGGGCTGTATACATCAGATATACCCTAATATACAGCCTGCGTATACAAAAACGGGATTGGATTAACACTCAAAAAATTTGCAGCGGAGTTGGCCCAAAAAGGGGCCCAATTTCATTATCTTTTTTACTCTCCTAATTGTTTTGATTACGTCTAACTAATTTTATTTAACTCTAACTTTAAAATTGTTAGTTAACTCAATTAAATCCCCAAAAGATGAACTATATTCTTTATGTTGAGATTTTAATAAAATTTCAATTTTATCAACTCTTGTATTTTATTTCATTTTTTACATATTTAAATATTGTTTTTAGTTAAAACTTTCATTTTTCTTTAATTAGTTTCTTGGTTTATCGACTAAATTGGTTCAAATTATTATGAGTCAAATAAATTCTAATTAATCTAATTCTATTAATATTCTAATCACTTGATTTTCGAGTCAAATGTTCCATTTTGGATCCCTTCCTTAAAAAATAGAATAATTAAAATGCGTCACTTATTTAATTATTTTCTCAAAGATAACAAATATTGTAAATTATCATATTTTCTTTCATGTTAAACCATTTTCCTAAAAATAGTCAAAATATATTTTAGTCAAGTCGCAGGTCAACCGCATGTTAGCGGGCACTTCGAATGCTTAAACCCTTCTCGAAGTGTAAATTGAACCCCGAACCTTCTTTGGTATTTTCAAATGATTTTTTCTGTTTAAATCTTTGAAAATTATAAGTTTTCTTAATTTCTTTAAAAAAATTAAGTGGCGACTCTTTTCTAAGTATTTTTCTCAAATTGTTTTATACTTAGAACATTTCAAAAAGGAGATTTTTCTAAAGGTTAGTAAAATTACGGCATAACAATAACTAAGCCAAACATCGATTATGATGTCTAATATGAGGTAAAGGTAAGGGTTAGTAAATTATACACACGTAGCCGGACCAAGGTGCGGGGTGAAATTCTCTAGATGCCGGACCAAAGATTTAGAGATACCTAACTTATCACTTTGCATGTAATACACTAGAAAATGATTACTATTACTAGGATTACTGTGTTATGAGATTATGGGGAACACGTGTACCCTAGTTATTTCTCTTATCTTGATAACAACCTAAGTTGAATTTAATTATTGATTACAATATTAAGTCTTACTATTTGTTTCACACAAGCACAACCCCCCTTTTTATTACCTGTTTTTGGAAATAATTTGACTAATCGAATATAATTGTTGGTTAAAAGTAAAGTCTAAACCATTTTCCTCGTGGGATCGATCCCAACCTACAAGTTGGGTTCTTTACTTGATAACGATCGCTTATGCTTATGAAATAAAGTGTAATTTGAGCGTATCATATATCGATTGGGTACAAAATTAACTAGTTTTAGGCTGACTAATTTAGTTGAAATCTCAATTGCATGTTGTGTTTCAATTTTCCAATGAGATATCAGTTCATACCAAATGTATACAAATTGGATACAACATTAACTAGTTTTAGGTTGACTATTTCGGTTGAAATCTCAATTACATGTTATTTTTTCAATTTTACCACCAGGATATCAATTTGGTACCAAATATGTCATGACCCGAGCCTACACCCTGGACGTGGCCGGCACTTAAGAACCATTGTTGGTCCCCAAGCGAACCCTCATCCTAGCTGACTACAAGCGGAAAATTGATTCCAGCATACAAAGCTTAAAAACTGAATAAAATTCATGAACTCAACTTTGTAAATCTTTAACTCAAAGAAAATCTCCGAATAAAAATAAATTATTCAACTCGCCATAAAATAGGCAACTTAAGTCTTTAAACGTTTAATAAAATAAATGAATAGACTTCTGAAACTCTACAATCTATCTATGAAGCCTTTAACTGACAAAGATGGAAGTCGGGTCAAGACCCGCGACATCCTAACAAAACTGAAAAGTAAATAAAATCCTCCGGAAGCAAGGAGACTCGCCATAGCTAACTCAAATTCCTTGTGGTATAAACGAAACTCTTATTGATGATCCCAAATACCTGAATCTACATAATGAAATGATGCAGGCTAACTGGCTCAGTAAGTGAAATGTACGAGTATGTAAGGGGAATTCTAGAGCATAACATAAGCTTGAACTTGATAAAAGAAGAAACATATTTACCTCTTTTCAAACTCACTCACTCAACTCAACTCAACTCAACTCAAAAATTAGATGCTCAACTCAAAGATTTGATACTCAACTCAAGGATTAGATACTCAACTTCAAAGATATGATACTCGTCTTTGGGTACTCAACTCCAGATACTCAAGGATAAAGCAATAGAAAAAGATGCAATATATATATATATATATAGAAAGTTGTAAAACTATAGATAGCAACTCAATGTATTGAAAAATACGATAATACTCAGTGTGTATATAAAAATACAATATAACTCTATGGGAGTTTCTCTAACCGACAACCACCATTATGAGCCTAAGTGATGATACAATGTCTTGCCTACGTGGTCAAAACTGTCCTATACTTTCCCATCATATAGAACGCATTAACTAAGTGGATCCACTAGTCTATGCTAAAAAGCACTAAGGAGTCATCTAAAAAGTATGATCATTTCTACCTATGATGGCTACATGGTTTATGGGGGCTGTGAGTTATCTGAACTCTCCCCCATATCGGTGTTCAATACTACACCCAAAATATACTAGCTCATATGTTTAAAAACATAACTTTTTCTGTGGTTTGAGATAATTACTCAAAAATCTCTCTTAAAAGAGATGGTACTCAAACTACTCAAAACTCTTTTGGAAATCTCAGTTTCCTCTCATTAAATGTGAAAATATTTACTCTTGGGAATACTTAGTTCTTATATATCATTTTAAAGAAAATGAATTCAACTCTGCTCTTTCTCAAAAATATTTCAAAATCATATTATAATATGATCATTGATGGTATATCTATATACCAAACTGCTCATACATTGATGGCATACTCGATTTTCATACTAATCATATTTTAGAAAACACTTTTCTCAAAACTCATATTTACTTTCATCAAAACTCAGTTTAAGAACTCAAGAACTTCAATGATAATACTCGTTTCAAGAATACTCAACTCAGAGGGTTAATGCAGAATTATGAGCATGAACTACTCAATTCAAGGACTCAGAGATATTTCTCATCTCAAGACTGTTCGACTTATAAGGTTCATGCAGACTTATGGGCATAAACAATTCAACTCAAGCACTTCATGGGTAATTGTAGTCATTATGGGTTGAAAAGGGTCATACTTATTAGATGATTCTTTTAGTGCTTTTTAGAATAGACTAGTATATCCACTTAGTAGTTAAGGTTCTATACCTTCGGCACGGTATAGGACGGTTATGGCAGTGTGAGGCAAAACGTTGTATTATCACAATAGCTCTTAAGTGATGGTTGTCAGTTAGAGAAACTCCCACAGCAGAAATTGTATTTTTATAAACACAGTTTATTGTATTTTTACATACATTTCAGAGTTATATGTATATTTGCCTACACACTAAGTTGACATCATGTTTTAAATAGTCTTTCTTTATATTGCACTTGTTTTAAAATTGCTTTATATTGAAATGACTTCAGTTATGTTGAGTTGAGTTGAGTTTAGCCAAGTAAGTTCTTCAGTTCCTTTTAAGCTTATGTCTTGTTTTAGAATTCCCCTCGCATACTCATACACCAATGTACTAATGTCATTTGGCCTGCATCTTCTTATTATGCAGACATAGGTAACTAGGATCAGCATCCAGCTCATCGTTGATCTAGTTGAGCACTTCGAGTCTTGTGGTGAGCCTCATTGCTTCCGAAGGATCCATTTTATTGCTTTCAGTACTATTATTAGTTCATTAGGATGTCGTGGGTCTTGTCACGACATCCATCTCAATTGTTTAGAGTCTTCACTGACAAACATATGTTAGTCCTTTAGTATTTTCATTGTAATTATCTTATGTTGAGACTTGAGTTTGACTTAATGGCCAGTTGACTGTTCTTTTATAACATTCCAGTTTATTACATAGATTTATCTTTGTTGAGTTAAGTCTTCCGCTGAGTAAGTAAATTAAGCCAAGGATTCGCTTGGGGCCATCAATGGTTCTTGAGTGCCAGTCCCGCCCAGGGGGTAGGCTCAGGGAGTGACAAATTTGGTATCAGAGCACAGAGTTCAAGAGTCCTAGGGAGTCTTTGATGTCGTGTCTGTAGAGTCCTAGTTATCGATGTGAAGTGTGCCACATCTATAATTAGGAGGCTGCAACACTTGGGAAATTTTCTCACTTCTTTCACACTTATTTCGTGCGTTAGAGTTTTTCTCTAAAAAGTTTCTTCTAACTCATGCTTGCGCTTGTCTTTTAGATCATGCCTCCACGAAGAACTGTCAGAGGTCGTTCTACTTGGCATAATGTTGAGGAGAAAAAGGCACATAATGCACCTGAAGTGCAACCCCAATGAGAAGTTACTAATGTTGAGTTCAGGGAAGCGATAATGATGCCAAGTCAAGTTGTGACTAATCAGATTGGGCAACAAAGAGGGGCTTGACAAGAAAAGGCAGACACTTCGAGGATCCGCGAATTCTTGAGGATGGACCCTCCAAGTTTCACTGGTTCAAACACCAATGAGGATCCAGAGAACTTTATTGAGGAACTGCAAAAGGTATTTGATGTCATGCATGTTGCTGATACTAAGAGGGTGGAACTAGTTGCATACCAAATGAAGGGTGTCGCTAGGATTTGGTTCGATCAATGGAATAAGAACCGAGCTGAGGATGCACCACCTTCGTGGGGCATTTCTTTCCCCAAGAACTGAAAGAGGCTAAGGTACGAGAGTTCCTTACCCTTAAGCAAGAGTCACTAAGTGTTCATGAGTATGGGTTGAAGTTCACCCAACTATCCCATTATGCTCCGGAGATGGTTGCGAATATGATGAGTATAATGAGTTTGTTTGTTGTTGGGTTGTCCCGTCTATCAAGCAAAGAGGGCAGGGAAGCGATGCTAATTGGGGACATAGATATATCGAGGTTAATGGTATATGTGCAGCAAGTTGAGGAAGAGAACCTGAGGGATAGAGAAGAGTTTAAGAACAAGAGAGCTAAGCCAGGGAATGAGTCCAGGCAACAAAAGAGTAACGCCAACCGGTCATCTTTCCAACCGAAACATAAGGGACCTGCTCCATCATCTTCTTGTGCACTTGCACCTAAGGAAAAAAGTTAGTACAATAGTCAAAATTTTAGAGACAAACTTGCATATTCTCAGGGTAGTATGGCTCAAGGGGGTAGTAATCCTCCTGCATGCGCTAAATGTGGTAGGAACCACTTAGATACATGTCGTGAGGGCTCCAATGGTTGGCTCAAGTTTGGCCAGAACGATCACTTCATGCAAGAGTGTCCAAAGAACAAGCAGGGTAATGGTAATATAGGCAATAGAGCCCAGTCTTCTTTAGTTGCTCCACCAGATAGAGCTGCACCTACAGGAGCTACTTCAGGTACTGGCGGAGGAGCAAACTGCTTATATGCTAACACAAGTCGCCAAGAGCAAGAGGATTCATCACATGTTGTCACTGGTATGATCCAAGTCTTTAACTTTACTGTTTATGCTTTGCTAGATCCAGGAGCAACTTTATCCTTTGTAACTCTGTATGCTGCGATGAATTTTGATGTTATTCCTGAGCAGCTTAGTGAATCATTCAGTGTTTCTACACCTGTCGGTGAGTCTATTATAGCAAAGAAAGTCTATCGTGATTGTCCCATTTTCGTCAATCACAAAAGTACTAGGCTGATCTGGTTGAGTTAGACATGGTAGAGTTTGATGTCATTCTTCGTACGGACTGACTTCATGCCTGTTATGCCTTAGTTGACTGTAGAACTCGAGTTGTCAAGTTTCAGTTTCCAAATGAGTCAGTCTTAGAGTGGAAAAGTAGTTCAGCAGTGCTTAAGGGTCGTTTTATTTCATACCTTAAGGCAATGAAGTTAGTTTCTAAGAGGTGTGTCTATCACTTAGTCCGAGTTAATGACTCTAGTGTTGAGATACCTCATATTCAGTCAGTTTCAGTAGTAAAAGAGTTTCCAGAAGTCTTTTCAGATGATCTTCCCAGAGTCCCTCCTGAGACAGAGATAAACTTCGGTATAGAAGTTCTTCCAAATACTTGTCCTATCTTTATTCCTCTATATAGAATAGCACCAGCAGAGTTGAAAGAGCTTAAAGAACAGTTGAAAGATCTTTTTAATAAGGGTTTGATTCGACCAAGTGTCTCACCTTGGGATGCTCCAGTCTTATTTATGAGAAAGAATGATGGTTCACTTAGGATGTGTATAGATTACCGTCAGTTGAACAAGGTTACCATCAAGAACAAATATCCTCTTTCGAGAATTGATGATCTTTTCGATCAACTTCAGGGTGCCACCTATTTCTCTAAGATGGATCTCAGATCTGACTACCATTAGTTAAGACTAAGGGAATGTGTTTTTCCAAAGACAGCTTTCAGAACCCGTTATGGTCATTATGAGTTTCTGGTCATGTCATTTGGTTTGATCAATGTGCCTACAACATTCATGGACCTTATGAATAGAGTATTCAAACCTTATTTAGATATGTTTGTTATCGTCTTCATTGATTACATACTAATCTATGCAAGGAATGAAGAAGATCATGCTAGTCATCTCAAAATAGTTCTCCAGACTTTAAAGGATAGAGAGTTGTATGCCAAGTTCTCCAATTGTGAGTTTTGGCTTGAGTTTGTGGATTCTTAGGCCACATTGTGTCTGGAGTGGGAATTAAAGTTGATACTCAGAAAATTGAGGCAGTACAGAATTGGCCTAGACCCACATCTCCAACTGATAATAGGAATTTCTTAGGTTTGGCTGACTATTATAGAAGTTTGTAGAGGGATTCTCATCCATTTCGTCCCCTTTGACCAAGTTAACTCAGAAGATAGTGAAGTTTCAATGGTCTGAAGCTTGTGAGAAAAGCTTTCAGGAATTGAAAAAGAGGCTGACTACTGCCCCAGTGTTGACCTTACCAGAAGATACTCAAGGTTTTGTGGTGTATTGTGATGCATCTAGAATTGGTTTGGGTTTTGTATTAATGCAGAATGGCAAGGTTATAGCATATGCCTCCAGACAATTGAAAGTTCATGAGAAGAACTACCCAATCCATGATTTAGAATTGGATGATGTAGTATTTGCTTTGAAAATATGGCGTCATTATCTTTATGGTGTTCATGTGGATGTGGTCACCGATCACAAGAGCCTTCAAAATGTGTTTACTAAGAAAAAGCTTAATCTGAGACAAATGAGGTGGTTGGAATTACTCAAAGATTATATCATGAGTATTCTTTACCACCCAGGTAAAGCTAATATTGTTGTTGATGCTTTAAGCAGGTTGTCTATGGGTAGTATCGCCCATGTTGAGGAAGAAAAGAGAGAGTTAGCGAAAGATGTGCATAGACTCGCACGCATGGGAGTCCGACTAATGTATTCCACAGAAGGAGTAGTGGTGGTAATGAATGGGGTTGAATCATCATTAGTGTCTGAAGTAAAAGAGAAGCAAGACCAAGACCCTATTTTGCTTGAATTAAAGGCAAATGTTCATAAGCAAAAAGTAATGCTTTTGAACAAGGGGGTGATTGTGTATTAAGGTATCAAGGTAGATTGTGTGTGCCAAGGGTGGATGAACTCTAAGAGAGGATCATGGAGGAAGCCTATATCTCCAGATATTCCATCTATCCGGGTTCCACAAAGATGTATCGCGATTTGAGAGAAGTCTATTGGTGGAGTAGTATGAAGAAGGGCATTGCAGAATTTGTTGCTAAGTGTCCGAATTGCCAACAAGTTAAAGTAGAGCACCAAAGGCCAGACGGTATGGCTCAGAATAAGGAACTTCCGGAATGGAAGTGGGAGATGATTAATATGGATTTCATCATAGGCTTACCAAGGTCTCGCAGGCAACATGATTCTATTTGGGTGATTGTTGATAGAATGATAAAATCTGCCCACTTTTTATCGGTAAAGACTACCCATTCAGCAGAAGATTATGCTAAGTTGTATCTTCAAGAGGCTGTAAGACTTCATGGGGTTACGATCTTCATTATTTTAGATAGAGGTAAACAATTTACTGCACAATTTTGGAAGTCATTCCAAACAGGCTTGGGTTCGAAGGTGAACTTAAGTACTTCCTTTCATCCTCAGACAGATGGGCAAGCAGAGCACACTATTCAGACCTTAGAGGATATGTTGAGGGCTTGTGTGATTGATTTCAAAGGAAATTGGGATGATCACCTACCTCTCATCGAGTTCGCTTACAACAATAGTTACCACTCTAGCATCCAAATGGATCCTTATGAAGCTCTTTATGGGAGAAGATGCAGATCTCCTATTAGATGATTTGAAGTTGGTGAAGCTGGGTTGATAGGACCAAATTTAGTTCATCAAGCTATGGAGAAGGTGAAAGTGATTTAAGAGAGGTTGAAAACGGCGGAGAGTCGTCAGAAATCCTACACGGATGTTAGGAGAAGGGAGTTAGAGTTTGAAGTAAATGATTGGGTGTCTTGAAAGTTTCACCCATGAAAGGTGTTATGGGATTTGGTAAGAAGGGGAAGCTTAGTCCTCGGTATATTGGCCCTTATAGAATATAAAAAAGGGTAGGTAATGTAGCTTATGAGTTGGAGCTACCATAAGAGTTAGCCGCGATTCATCCAGTTTTTCACATCTCCATGTTGAAGAAGTGCATGGGCAATCCTTCATTGATCATACCAACTAAAGATATTGGAATCAAGGATAGCTTATCTTATGAAGAGATTCCGGTCCAGATTATAGATCGCCAAGTTCGCAAGTTGAGGACTAAGGAAGTAGCATCAGTCAAAGTCCTTTGGAGGAACCAATTTGTTGGGGAAGCTACTTGGGACGCTGAAGAGGATATGAAGAAGAGATATCCACACCTCTTCAAATCCGGAGAAGTTCCAAATTAAGGTACTAATCCTTTTCTTGGCATTCTTAATTATAAGTTGGCATGTTGTAATTGCATTATGCTTGTTGGATGTTTGAACTATATGTTTGAGGTGTCGCCTTTAGTATCCTAAGAGTAAGCTCATTCGAGGACGAATGTTCCCAAGGGGGAGATATTGTAACACCCCGTAACTAGAAAGAAGTTTAAAAGTGAAAATAGTCATTTTTGGAAAAAATATAAAAAATCTGGAAATTTGTAAAATGTGTTAAGTTGGATTTTTGGTCAACTTTAAACGACCATAACTCCTATCTCAGGTTGATTTAGGTGTGTTTCCAGATATCATAGGAAAGATCTTGGAATAATCTTTCCAACGCCGTTGAGTTTGCGCGATTCCAAGTTCGTATGAGTGAGATATGACCATTTGAAGTTAGGCTGTTCAAATAAGGAAAGTCTAAAACCGGATTTTGGAAGGGTATTTTAGTCTTTTCCTTACCCAATTATTTTTATCCGTTTTTAGGTGTTTAATTGGGGTCAAATCAGAATTTGGTCAGTTTAGAAAATTGAAAATCTACGCTAGGGCTTGGAGAAAGGAGAAAAGAGGAGAAAGAAGGAGAAAAGGCAAGATTCGTCAAGAACGTTCAAGGTTGATTTTGGATTTCACCAAGGATTCAATCCTACGAGGTATGTGAGATCACATAGTGTTGGGTTAGTTCACCCACACGCCAAACATGTTTCATTCAGCTTATTTTCGTCCTAAAAAACATTGAGAATTTGATGTTCTTGAGTTGTATTCTTGAATAAGTTTCGTTCTTGAATTTGGGATGAGATTCAGAAGTTCTTGAGAGTTTAATGTTGATTATTAGAGTTGCTTTGAGTTAGATTCTTGTGTTTATATTTTGGGTACCTGAATCTAAAGAGATATTGAGAAAAAGAATCGATATTAATCGAATTAAGGTTATAAAACGAGTTGAAAAATTCGTCAGATCGCACTTAGGGAGGGTCTGGCACGGCGTGCCCCATCTGCGCCAGAGGGGCTGGGGCTCCGCGTCTGCAGTGCGCCAGAAATGAGCCCCAGTAAGTTGGGACTAGCGCGGCGCGCCAGGGACGCACCCGGATCGTTGTTTTCCACCCGTTTTTCATCGTTTAGCCCATTTAAGTCCTCTTAAAGTGTACTAACATTTCCTATTGATTCTAACTACTCTAAATGATTTCTAAACACCTAGAAATCATCCAGAAACATGAATCCATAAATTCAAATTCAAAGAAAGTTAAGAGCCAAGTCTAGGAAGTTCTTAGAGTCATTTCAAAAACTCTTTTGCAAATGCTTTTAACTTTGTTGTAAGACTTAAAGTTCATGTTGAGTAAAGAGTAAAGAGTAAATATTGAAGTTCATTTATTCAAAAGTATATGGAGACTATGTATTCCCAAAGGGTTTAAAATATTTTCACACTTAAACAAGAAAAGGAAACCTTGATTTCCATAGAGCCTTTGAGCTAGTTTTCAGTAAAGAGTGAACGTTTTCATATTAAGCAAGAGGGGAAACTTTGATTTCCAAGATAACCTTTTAGCTAAGTTTTTGAGCAATTATCTCAAATTACAGAAAGAAGTATGTTTTTAAACATAAGAGCTAGTATCATATTTTTGGGAGTTGTATTGAGCACCGATATGGGGGAGAGTTCAGAAAACTCACAGCCTCCATAAACAATGTATCCATCATGGGTTGAAAAGGGTCAGACTTTTTAGATGATTCCTTTAGTGCTTTTTAGCATAGACTAGTGGATCCACTTAGTAGTTCAGGTTCTATACCCTCGGCAAGGTATAGGACGGCCCTGGCAGCGTGAGGCAAAATGATGTATTATCACAATAGCTCTTAAGTGATGATTGTCGGTTAGAGAAACTCCCACAACAGAAATTATATTCTTATATAAATAGTTTATTGTATTTTTACATACATTTCCGAGTTATATGTATCTTTGCATACACACAGAATTGACATCATGTTTTAAACAACTTTTCTTTATATTGCAATTGTTTTAAAATTGTTTTACATTGAAATGAGTTCAGTTATGTTGAGTTGAGTTGAGCCAGATAAGTTCTTCAGTTCCTTTCAAGCTTATGTCTTGTTTTAGAATTCCCCTCGAATACTCGTACATTGTACTCATGCCATTTGGCCTGCATCTTGTTTTGATGCAAACACAGGTAACTAGGATCAGCATCTAGTGCATCGTTGATCCAATTGAGCACTATGAGTCTTGTGGTGAGCCTTCTTGCTTCCGGAGGATCCATTTTATTGCTTTCAGTACTATTATTAGTTCATTAAGATGTCGTGGGTCTTGTCCCGACATCCATCTCAGTTGTTTAGAGGCATCATAGACAGTCAGATGTTAGTTTTTTTGTCTTTTCATTGTCATTATCTTATTGTAACACCCCAGAAATTTTTTGAACTAAGACCCGAACCTTTCTATGTAGTGAGTGAGATTTAACCAAGGAATTTAAAATTTCTTAAGTGTTAAGGTCACTAGATGTAGCACCTTGAGTTTCAAAAAGAATTAAATTGGAAATAGCAAAATCTGAAATTTTGCAAGTTATGCTTAAGTATGAGTTTTGGGTCGACTTCAAACAACCATAACTCCTAGCTCAGGATGAATTAGGTGTGCTACCAGATACCGTAGCGAAGATCTTTGAATTATCTTTCCAACGCCGTGGAGTTTGCTATGTTTCGAGGTCGGATGAGTGAGATATGACCTTTTGAAGATAAGCTGTCCAGTTAAGGAAGGTTAGCCGAAAATAGAGAAGGGTATTTTGGTCTTTTCCTTACCCAATCAGATTTAATTCGATTTTAGTAATATTTTAAGGGTCTAATCCTATTAGATTCAGTTTTATAATCCTAAAATTATCCTAGGGTTTTAGTTGAGAGTTCAAGAAGAGAAAAGAAGAGAGAAGAGGAGAAAAGAGAGAGGATCAAGCGTTCGTCGAGATTCTTGCGTGTTGTAGCGGATTTTCGCCATGGGTTTGATCCCTAGGAGGTATGTAAGCTTCCATAGTGTTGGGTTCTTTCACCCATACGCCAATCATGATTTATTCAGCGTAATTTCGTTCTTGAAATTTATGGATTTAAGTTCTTGATGAGTTCTTGATAAGTGTTCTTGAAGTTTATTAAGTTTTGAAGTAAGATTCTACTTAGGTCAACTTTAAACGACCATATCTCTTAGAATATTAAGAGTTACGTGAGCCATAACCTATCCAATTAAAGGTAATTGAATCTACTTTCCAACCCCACCAATTTCACGTCAATCCAATATCTGAGTAAAAAGTTATGACTATTTTAGTAACCTATACAGTGCTGTTACGAATTAGCCGACGGGAAAATATTGAAAATAATCGGTTTTTGTCTTTTTACCTCCAAGAAAACCATCAACGAAATTCTTGACTAATAAAAAGCTCAAAACAATCAGATTTTCATATTCACTCATGAAAATCATAATTTTTGGCTATAGAGATTTTAAGAAACTAACTCGAGAATCTCAAGAAAGGTCTTCTTGATTGTTTACCTTCAAGCTAGGGTTTCAAGGCTTCTAATCAAGTTCTTCTTCAAGATTTTTCAAGATTCTTCAAGAATCTTGTTCTTCTAGGTATGTAAGGCTATCATAGTGTTGGACTAGTTCGTCCTCACACCCTACATCTACTTTCAGATCAGTAAAAGAGTAATCTAGGAAACTTTCCCTAGATTTGAGTATTCTTGAGATAAGTTGATTTTGAGTTCTTGAATTCACGTTTCTTTTAAAAGTTATATTCCTAATTATCGAATAGCTATATTGTTATTGAGATCCTTCATATCATGAATCATAACTCTTGAATTCATAATTCATAATTCAAATTCAAGAGAGAGTTAAGAGTAGAGTTCAAGGAAGCCTTTGAGTTCAATTGTGAATCCTTTGAGATCAACTATCGATTTGAACTAAGTTTTGAGGAAGTAAGTCAGAGAATGAGAAGAGTCACATACATGAGTTTCATAATGTTATGTAGACCTACGAGTCAAGTCGTTCATGCCCATAAATTCCGCATAAACTCCAGAAGTTGAGTATCTTTGAGAGGAGTAGTATCTTCAAGTTCTAAGTCTTGAGTATTGAGTTCCTAATCCCCTTTGAGATTATATTTCTAAGCATGGGACTATTACATGTTACCCATAAAGTCTTTGAGTTGAATTGTTCATGCCCATAATTCCGCATGAATCCTATAAGTCGAGCAGTCTTGAGAAGAGAAGTATCTTTGAGTCCTTGAATTGAGTCGTTCATGGTCATAATTCCGCATGAACCCTATGAGTTGAGCATTCTTGAAATGAGTAGTATTATTGAAGTTCTTGAGTTCCAAGTATTTGAGTTCTATCTGTGGTTATTGAAAACCTTGCATTGAGTCGTTCATGTCCATCATTCGACACGAACCACATTTCAAGAAGTCTTTTACAAATGT
This sequence comes from Solanum verrucosum, assembly GCF_900185275.1. NCBI lineage: Eukaryota > Viridiplantae > Streptophyta > Magnoliopsida > Solanales > Solanaceae > Solanum > Solanum verrucosum. Next base: position 982,769 of record NW_026020814.1, read on the forward strand.
TTTACCTTTGTTTTAAGACTTAAATTTTGAGTTCAGTAAAGAGTGAAGAGTAAAGTTTGAAGTCCTTTTCTTCAAAAGTATATGGGGACTAAGTATTCCCAAAGAGTTTATAAATGTTTTCACATTTAAATAAGAACGGAAACTGAGATTTCCAAAGGGCCTTCGAGCTAGTTTTCAGAAAAGAGTAATAGCTTTCTAAATGAAGCAAGTAGAGAAACTGAGATTTCCAAGATAGCCTTTGAGCTAAGTTTTTGAGCAATTATCTCAAATCAGTAGAAAGAAGTATGTTTTTTAAAACATAAGAGGTAGTATATTTTTGGGAGTAGTATTGAACACCGATATGGGGGAGAGTTCAGACAACTCACAGCCCCCATAAACCATGTAGCCATCATGGGTAGAAAAGGGTCATACTTTTTAGATGAATCCTTTTCACATAGACTAGTGGATCCATTAGTAGTTCAGGTCCTATACCTTTGGCCGGGTATAGGATGCGCTGGCAGCGTGAGGTAGATCGCTGTATCATCACTATAGCTCTTATGTGATGGTTGTCGGTTAGAGAAACTCCCACAGAAGTTATTGTATTTTTATATACATCAGTTTATTGTATTTTTATATACATTTCAGAGTTATGTTGTATCCTTGCAAACACACAGATTTCAGAGCATGTTTTTAAACAGTTTGTTTCTTTATATAGCACTTGTTTTAAATTGCTTTATATTGAAATGAGTTCAGTCATATTGAGTTGAGTATTCAAAGTTGAGTATCCCGAGTTGAGCATCCAGAGTCGAATATCATATCTTTGAGTCGAATATCATATCCTTGAGTTGAGTATCTAATCTCTAAGTTGAGTATCTTATCCTTGAGTACTTCTGAGTTGAGTAAGTTTGAGTAGTTTGGAGTATTCCTTGAGTTGAGTAAGTTTGAAAAGAGGCAAATATGTTTCCTTTTTATCAAGTTTCAAGCTTATGTTTATGTTTTAGAATTCCCCTTACATGCTCGTACATTCCACGTACTGAGCCATTTGGCCTGCATCTTCTCATGATGCAGACACAGGTATTTAGGATCATCAACAGGAGCTTCGTTGATACATCCAAGAGTTCGAGTTAGCTATGGTGAGCCTCCTTGCTTTCGGAGGATTTCATTTACCTTTCAGTTATATCAGTTGTTAGGATGTCGTGGGTCTTGTCCCGACTTCCATCTTTATCAATTAGAGGCTTCATAGATAGTCAGTATAGTTGAGAAGTCTGTATCATTTATTTTATTAAATGTTTTAAAGACTAAAGTTGCCTTTTATGGCGAGTTGTATATATTTTATTATACAGAGTTTTCTTTGGACTTAAAGTTTGTATTTAAGTTTTACGAACTTTTATTTCAGTTTTTAAGCTTTGTATGCTTGAATCAGTTTTCTGCTTGTAGTCAACCAGGATGAGGGTTCGCTTGGGGACCAGCAATGGTCTTTGAGTGCCGGCCACGTCCAGGGTGTAGGCTCGGGTCGTGACACTTGAATGTTCCTTTATAACATTCCAGTTTATTACATAGATTTATCTTTGTTGAGTTAAGTCTTCCGCTGAGTAAGTAAGCCAGGCCAAGGGTTCGCTTGGGGCCAACAATTGTTCTCGAGTGCCAGTCCCGCCCACGGTATAGGCTCGGAGCGTGACACTCAAATTCCAAATTTATCATCGTTAAAATTTTAATTAGTTAGCTCCCTCTAATTCACTTTATTTACTTATTTTGTGAAGTTCATTTCATTATTTACAAGTGAAAATTTTAGACATTCAAAAAATTGGGGAACTAATATGTTGCATGTAATTTCCAAAACTTCTTCATGATGTATTACTATGTGTTCAATAACTATTTGTTAAATAATAAAAATACCATGGTTATTAGTTATGCGTTTCTGAGAAATACTTGAATTAGAGAATGGTTTTCACTCAGCAAAAATGTTCGACTTAATACAAAATCTAAATATAGTTAAAAGTTATTTAATTCCTTTGAAACTAAGAAAGAAAATAAGTTTCAACTCAATTTATTTTGAACATTATATTTTGGTAAGGTACACTATCAACATAAATGCTCCTTCCGTCCAACAATAATTGTCTACTATACTATTTGGGGATGTCCAATAATACTTGTCCACTTTATGAAATCAATGGATAATTTTACACTTTGTTCCTAATTTATCCTTATCATTAATTATAGTTAATTATTTCCCTATTGTATTTTTCTAGACATTGTATTTATTATATTCAAAGGCTGATACAGAAAAATTATCATTTTATTTATAATTTTTTTGTGTAAAATTAATAATGTACAAGTATTGTTGGATAGGGAGTAACAAATAACATCAATTCAAACTTAACATATTTGCATTATGTATTATAGGCAAGTCCACATTTTAAAGTAGCAAAAATCATTTAACAATCATTTCTATCTCAACCATTTAAAGTTAGCAAAAATCATTTAACAATTATTTCTATGTCAACCACTTTACAGTGGTATATGCACACTATATAAAAGGGCAAACTATTAGAAGAAATTACGTAGAGATTCATTAGATAAATATATAAGAGATTCATGATGATCAAAATCATAGTACTATCAGTAGTCATATTGAGCATTCTTGTTCAAACAACAAATTCTGCACTTACTGCTGGTTTCACAGTTCATATCATCAACGCTCTGTCAAATAACGATATTCCTTTTTCTGTTCAATGTGAATCTAAAGATGATGATCTTGGGTTGAAAACTCCTAAAGTGGGTGATGATTACAATTTTTCATTCCGGGGAAATGTCTTAGGTACTACTCGTTTCTATTGTCACTATTCATGGGGCTCTAAAAAACAATTTTTTGATGTTTTCAACAGCCAAATGTATCAATCTCGTGAATGTGGAAGAATAAGTGGAAACGATTATGAATGTTTTTGGAAAGTACAGGATGATGGATTTTACTTTGCAGCTCATAATTCTCCAGAATCGTATACCAAAAAATATGATTGGAATTAATGTATAAGACTTGTTATATAGTTTTCTAATGTTTAGTAGGCGTTCAGCCATAAAAATAAAATAAAATCATTTTAATAGAATTTTATCATGAATGATGACATGAAATTTAGTTAATTTAGATAAACATTGAAAATCTTGACTGAATTATATTATATAACTTTATGAACTAAACTAGAATATAATTATTTCTATATATTACGAGTTTTTATGATCATCACCACCCAAAAAAAGTTTGATATAGAGAATGATTTCCACTCAGTTACAATGCTTGATTTAAATAAAATCTGAATGCAATCAAGAAGTAGTTCCTCTTAAACTATGAAAACAAAGTTTCAACTCGATGTTTTTTTTTAATTTTTACCATTATATTTTGATAAGGTACGTTATAATTGTTATCTCCTGTATTCAGGTTAGTCAAAAATACAGAAACAGAAAAAAAAGAAGATGAAATTGACAGAATGATTTTTAATCCGAGTCCACAGAAACCACTGTGTTTCCTTAAGAAATTTAATCCCCTCACTGTACCCGAGGTTGCAGATTAATTCCTCCCAAGATAAAACGGATTAACCTGTTAAAGAAGTAGCGGTACCTCAAACTTCAATAACTTCAGCGAACGCAAGAACAGCAACAAGAGCACACACAGACTCAGTCGATCGACAATTTTATATATGTAAAAAAATGTATGCAGAGAGGAAAATTTTCAGTGTTTGAAAAAACGAAAAAGACCTCTTATTTATAGCCATTTGCAGTAAGGAACGCGTCTGTTCAGAAAATCTCACTACTTGAAATTTGACCTAATGCAACGCTTATTCAACAACAATTTTACAACTGTGGCAATAGAGTATGTGTTGCAACAATTGTGACCGTTGGGAAATATGCTTAGATGTAATAGAACAATTCTTACTATAAACTGTGGTATCATCTATATAATCGCCGCTATAGATTATCTATGGCCACATACTTATTAACCGTGGCAAAAAAAACCTCTGTGGCAACAGTTCGTTTAAGTGAAAATTAAAATTTTTTTTGCCAAACCTGTGAATTTTATGTGTAAAAAATTAATTTCCTCCACAAATTTAGTTGACCTGCACTTTTCTTATTTCAGTGAAATAAGAGCTCAAAATACATTCCCAAATACCCATTTCATTTCTCTAATAATCAAAATCAAAGCATGAGTTAGCCCTAAAATTCCAGAGCTCCGGTGAGTCCTACAGCGGTCTTCTTCGATAGCAAAAGCACGAGTTTTCCCTAAAATTCCAGAACTCCGGTGACTCCAACAACGGTCTTCTTTGACAGTAAAAGCACGAGTTTGCCCTAAAATTCCAGAACTTCGGTGACTCCTAAAGTGGTCTTCTTCGACAGTAAACTTGGAGCTTCGGTGAAGAATCAGTTCCTTCTCCTACAGTTGTCTTCTTCTCCGGTGTGAAGTGTTCATCTTCAGTGGTCTTCTTCTCCAAAAGTAGTCTTCTTCAACATTAAGCTTCTGCATATAAATGTGTACTGTTCTTAAGGTGATTTCTAAGTTCTTATTGACTCTATTTTGTTATACATGTACTATTTTCCAAAATCAGAAATTTCATTGAAGGGCTTCTAAAAGAATCTTAAAGAATAACAAATGGGTTTGTTGAAATGTTTGTTATTTGTTCTGATTTAGGTCTGTTTGATATACTCCATTTGTATTTTAGACTTTGTAACTCAAATTTTGTGAAGATTTGATAAATCTGTGAAAATCATTGAAAAGCTGGGTTTCGTTTGTATGAAATAACTGCTAATTTGTAGTTGATTTTGTCCTAGGGCTTTGAGTATTATGATTTGCATTTTGAGTTTGATCTATCTATGTGAACTAAAATTTCCCATTGGTCGAAAGTTTGAAGTTATTATTGTGAACTTTAATGTTCATATCATTATGAATGTTTTCAAAGTTTACTGATATAGCTACTGTCATAGATGATAAGTTAAGTTGAACAAAACATTTTTTTCAACTGATGGGGAATATATATAAAACAGTTGGTGAAAACTCCATTTTATTGGATTTTGGATGTTGAAACCTATTACTCATGTTATCTCTTTTACTTTTTTATAGTATCTACGTAATGACTGTTCTAGTATGTTTGTTTATGTGCTGGAAAAATTTCATGTTCCTAAGCTTTCATGTTCTGGCAAACGACTGTGTGTGCATATGTTTCATCACTTTATGACTCTAGTGATTTCTCTAGTTTTATGACTGATGAGAAGTACGTTTTCGACATCTCTGTCCTCTAAGGGATAGAAACTTAACATCCCTTTTAAGTGGAACATTTTATTTTGTTGTGGAAACTTTGCTAGCTTGTTCTGAAAAGGCCAAGCATAATATAACTCTTTGTCTATGCAGCCTACTAGTGTTCCAGATCATTTCTCCTTTCCTCAATCTAGTGAGTTCATCGAATATTATCGTAGTTGTTGTGACTGAATATGTAGCAGATGCAGTCAAGATGTTGTGTCCCCTGTGATATCAATCTGCCATTTATAGTTTGATGGCATTCAAAATTTTATTTCTGGAAAATAAGACACCCACATTTCAAATAATATCTAGAATTAGGTGCTTATTTGAAATAATATATATACTTTTGAAAAGGTAACATATCATGTAATAAATAAAATCTTTAAAAGATGATAAAAGAAGAAGACTCTAATTGTTAAAAACCACTCAATAGACAAGTCACTAGATTTATGATACTGTTGTTCATTAGCTCTAGGATCAGTACTACCCTGAGATACTTTTATATGTATTGTTGTTTGGTTAATAGTTTAAAGTGCTCTAAAATGATCTCATTAGGACATTTTCTACCATTTTTGTGAATGACTTTTACCTTATTATCTATAATAATTCTTCTTCTGTGTAGTAAGGCAGTACCTGCAAAGTACTATAGAATAAATTGAGGAATTATACTATCAAGTAAAATATAGGTTATGTAACTAAATTTCAATTACCTAATGACCTAAATTAGATCATTTATAATTGTGATTTTGTTAGAAACAAAAAGGTAAAGAATATCTTGAAACTTTGAAAGGTAAAGTTCTCTTGATACTGCTTGTACTAATGAATTGTTTTCTTTAATGTTTTACTCATGTAACATAGGATATTTAATGGATGTTGGAGATAAAAGTTGGATGGATCTCCGAAGATCCACCGATGAGTATATCCATGGAGTTAATGATTTCCTAGATAAGGCATTTGAACGAGCTTCCCAAGGAGATGAAATATTATGTCCTTGTAAGAATGCTTTAATCGTTATTGGCATTGTCGAAATGTGGTGGAGGATCACTTGATTTGTCATGGATTTGTTCATGGATACACCAAATGGATTTTTCACGGAGAAGGGTTTTCCTCAAGAAATACGCCACATCCAACCAACGATGATGAATATTTCGATAGGCAAGACGGTATTGATAAACTACTTCAAGATACTTTTAGAAATATCGCAGATGACTTGAGGCATGAAGGAGTAAGAGAGGGACTATCTGAAGATGCAAAGAGATTCTTTAAGTTAGTGGAAGAAGGGAAACAAGAGTTGTATCCGAGGTGTAAGAACTTTTCTAAGTTGAATTTCACCATTCGATTATACTTGTTTAAATGCATTCACAAGTTGAGTAATGTAGCTTTTTTCAGATTTGTTAGACTTGATAAAAGAGGCATTTCCCTTTGCTCAGATACCTGAGTCTTTCTACAAGGCAAAAAAGGTGATAAAAGATTTGGGTCTTCATTATGAAAAAATTCATGCATGTACTAACGATTGCATGTTATTCTGGAATGACACTGCAAAGTTAGACAAGTGCTCAATGTGTGGATCTTCTAAATGGAAGAATATTCGTGATGACTTGACTAATAAGGTCACTAAAATTCCAGCAAAGGTTTTAAGGTACTTTCCTTTAAAGCCTAGGCTTCAGAGGATATTCATGTGTTCTGAAACATTTGTAGCTATGAGATGGCATGATACTGAACGACCCAAAGATGGAAATTTAAGACATCCTGCTGATGGAAAAGCTTGGAAGGATTTTGATTCCTTGCACCCTGACTTTGCTAGTGATTCTCGTAACATTAGATTGGGTCTTTCAAGTGATGGTTTTAATCCATTTCGAACTATGAGCATTTCCCATAGCACATGGCCGGTTATGTTGATGAATTATAATTTATCACCATGGATTTGTATGAAATCGGAGTATATAATGTTGTCAATGATTATTCTAGGTCCATCGTCTCCTGGAAATGATATTGATGTATACTTACAACCACTGATTGCAGAGTTGAAGGAACTATGGGAAGTGGGAGTGGAAACATATGATATTATAACTAATCAAACATTTATGATGCGTGCAGCTTTATTGTGGACAATTAGTGATTTTCCAGCATTGGCAATGCTTTTCGGATAGAGTACCGAAGGGAAATGGGCATGCCCCACTTTTAATCATAACACTTACTCCCAATATCTCAAACATAGTCATAAGATGTGTTATTTGGGTCATCATGATCATCCATATAGAAGAGATAAAAAATCCTTTAATGGTAAAGAGGAGCATAAAGTTGCACCTACTCCTTTATCAGGCTTGAAGAACTTCGTGAATTCAATAATGTTTTTGGAAAGGGCCAAAAGAAAAGAAAACGAAAGAATGATGGTCCATGGAAAAAAAATCCATATTTTTTGAGTTGCCGTATTGGGCAACAAACAAATTGAGGCATAATCTTGATGTGATGCACATAGAGAAAAATATTTGTGACAGTTTGCTTGGGACTTTATTGGATATACTTGGAAAGTCCAAAGATCATATAAATTCTCGCTATGACTTGCATGAGATGGGGATACACAAAGAGCTTCAACCGGTAAAAGATTGTGATACTGGAAATATTCATTTGGCTAAAGTTTGTTTCTCTATGAAACCAGAGGAGAAAAGGTTATTTTGCACTGTTTTAAAAGATGCCAAATTACCAAAAGGATTTGCCTCTAATATATCAAGTCGTGTGCAAATTGAAGATATGAAAGTATCAGGATACAAAAGCCATGATGCTCATTTCATATTACATTACTTGATCCGGGTTGCTGTCAGAAAAGTGTTGCCCAAGAATGTGTCTTTGATCTTAATAAGGTTGGGGAATTATTTTAGAGCCATATGTAGTAAGGTTATAAGAAGAAGCGATCTTGATAAGTTGAAGGCTGAAATCATAGATATAGAATGTGAGCTTGAAAAGATTTTTCCTCCATCCTTTTTTGATATAATGACACATTTGCCTATCCATTTAGTGGATGAAATTAAGCTTGGAGGCCCGACTCATTTGCGTTGGATGTATTCTACTGAAAGAACTATGTGTGACTTCAAGGGGCTTTTTCGTAATCGATAAAATCCAGAAGGGGCAATAGTAGAGGGTTTTTCAGCTATAGAGTGTTTGACCTTTATTTCGAGATACCTACCTGATATGGTGAAGACAACATTTAGTAGGTATCAAACCGAGGATGATGAGGACATTCAAACAGGGGAAGGTGATGCTTCACCTTTATTTCCTAAGACAGGTCATCCAATTGGAAGTATGAATAAAAGGATAGGCAAGACTTTTAACATGGAGCATAATGAGTGGTTTGAAGCTCATCGATATGCTTTGTTCAATACTGGAGATGAAAAAGTAGAGACATTCATCAAGTAAGATAAAATAGTCATTTGCTTTTAAATTTAAATTCCATTAATAAGGTTAGATTGATTAAATTGCATATCATTCTTGCAGGGAACATAATAATTTAATTGATAATCGTACTAGAGGAAATGCATGGGTAAAAGCACAAATCCACAGTAAAGATTTCAGTGATTGGTTTAGGGATAAAGTTAAAAATATTGAAGTGTCCAATCATTTAAGATGGCTAGCTAAAGGGCCTAATTTTGTGGCTAAAAGATATACTGGATATTTCATTAATGGATATAGATTTCATACAAAGACACGGGATGTCCCTTGCAAGACTCAGAATAGTGGAGTGACTTTGTCAGCAACAACAGATAATTTTGCTAGCGCTAGGGACCAAAATCTTATCGATGGAATGGTTATCTATTATGGAATTATTCAGGATATCATTGAGATTGACTATTGGGGTTGCTTTAGTGTTGTACTTTTTAGACGTGATTGGTTTCATAATGAAGTTGATGAATATGGATTGACTCGCGTATACATCAATAAAAAATGCAGCACGAATGATCCTTTTGTACTAGCATCCCAAGTGCATCAAATTTTTTATGTGGAAGACCCAATTGAGAAAAATGTATATTATGCAAGACATAAAGTTTCAGTGGATTTGTATGATTTGGAGAAAAAGAATTGTCCTAATATTGAAGAAACATTTTGGAGAGAGACTAACGATAACATTGGTTCATCAGAAAGAGTACTCGATGTAGATGTTAGATGGTCAAGAGAAGATCTCTCTGTTGATATCATTGATCTACCTGCCCTTGCACAACATTCAGAAGATGTAACTATGCAAACATCAGAAGAGGAGGATGACTTTGATGACACTGATTGGGATTGGATGGAGGCTGATGATTGACAAAGGATCTTCCTAACTTGTTCAATACATTCTCTTCTTCATTTTTTTGTAGTGAGTAATAAATACCTTTTTGAGTTGCATCATATAAAGTATGAATGTCGATTGGACTCTATTTGGATTTCTACTTATTTGCTACTGCTAGTTGCTTGATTTCTGCTTATTTGTTTTGAAATATTTTCTTGCTAATGTTGGTACTATAGATATATTAGTACAGATCCTATTGTTGTTTGTTCTTCTCACTTTCATTGTTTTTGTTATTCACATTTGAAAATTCTACACTAAGAGGCTTCTTCTGTCTTATTTTTACACAGATTTGGATAGTCATGAGTCAACAAGAGTCTTCAAAAAGAAACAAAAGAGCAAAAAATAAGACATATGCTAAACCTGGATCATTATCATTCTTGGCAAATAAAAAACGACGGTTATTGACAACAAATGAAAATTTTCAAGCTATAGAGTCAGAGAAAGGACAACTGCTTAAATTAATTGAACAACAACCGGCAACACCACAATCTGAAGCTAATGGACAATCTGTAGAGGAGCAGCCTCGTGAACAGCCTCGTGAGCAACCTCTTGAGCAACAACCTATAGAGGATCAAGTGCAAATGAACTCTGTCACTCCCCCAACTGGTGAACAACCTGAAGAACAAGGTAACATATAAACTTAGAAACTTACTAAATTCATCTATGAATTCTAATTTCTTATATTTTCTTATAGCTGAAGGTGTTTCCAGTAAAAACAAAAGAGGTCAAACGCAAATGCATAATGTACATGCATGAAAAGAGCGTAAATTGATCTTATTGAATAGGCTAAATCAACCAGCTGGTCCTACTGAGGACGTTGTGACAGAGTTAAGTAGCTTCCTAGGTACATTGGCAAGAAATGCGACTCTTTGCCCATTTGATATATTTGATTGGAGGAGCATGGATACTAAAAAGGATTTATGTGATTATACTAAGGTTTGGAGTTTTCAATATTTAATTTCTTGTAGAAATATTTTACTTCAATCGGCGAACTGAATGACACCAAATTGTAGGAGAAATACATTATTCCTGAAGCTGCAAAAGATTGGGCTTTGGTAACAATTCGAGAGGCTTGGAGAAGGCATAGAAGTGACTTGAAGATAAATTATTACGATCCATATGACAATGATGAAATTCGAATGGCAAAAAATCCTGGTCATATCCCAGAATGTCAGTTTAGAGAGCTCCTTAAATATTGGAAGTCTGAGAAATTCAAGGTAAAATGTAGTTCAGAATCTGAAACATCCAGCTTATTCTTCTCCTGATCTCTTTTGTGATATAGCTGCTGCTGCAATTTTATTTTTCTTTAACTTTCTCTTCTCAGTTGCAATATTGTTGCAGCTTGTTACTTCTTCCAGTTTGGTAGTCACAACTAAAACGGAGGATTTTTCTCCAATCTTAGAGAATGTTCATTGAGTAAGATTTTTATGCTTATCTCACTGTACAGCTAAGATTAACAACCAAAGTTTTATGTTCCTGACTATTTTTCTTATTTATTTTAGTTTAAACTCAATAATTTCAGTTAGAAGTTGATAAGATCAAATGTAACAGGATAAAAAGTCACATGTTCAACTCTTTACTCAAAAAGAAAAAATCTTAAGAACTTATTTATTAGTAAAGTTTGATCGCTGAAATTTGCATCAAGGTTTCACTAAACTAAGTGCCATTTTGGATAAACTGTTTTTAGGTGCTTTTGACTCATGATTTAAAACATACTCATGACTAATCTTAAGTGGTGCTAACCTACTTTGCTCACTAAATTGGTTTGAATAAAAAGTTGACAAATTGTTATGAGTACCTTAAAGAGAGACTTCAATGTTGGCATATTTATGCAACTGTAAGCTAAGCTTTCTAATAATGTTATGGTGATTGGGTTGTAAGTTTTCACTTGTTTGACTCATAATCTATTTATGTTTGATGATGTTATGAATCAAGCTTTTAAACTTATCAAACTAAGGTCTGCAGATTGGTTTTAGCTTCATAACATTCATACTTACAAAGCATATTCTTTACTTGGATTTGTTAAAAAAGAAATATTGAGACATTGACCTCATCTAGTACATTATGTAGCACCCATATGCCTTTGGTTAACATTATTGATTCATTTATTTGCAGAAAATGTCTGAAACAAATACTCAGAAAAAGCTGATGAATCCACACACAGCAGGCAAAAAGAGTTTTGCTTTAATCCGTAGTAAATTGGTGTGTTCTCTTATTAATTATCTAGTCTTAACCTATCATTTAAGCAACTCCTAATATCTATTTTTATGTGATTAGGAAAAAGAAAAGGAATCTGTATCCGCTATGGAGCTCTTTGTGGTCACAACAAGAAGAAAACCTGGTCGTTTGTACAAGGCATCGAATGAGTACACAACTAGTAAAATTGTACGAATATTGTCAATATTTTTTTTTACTAAGACCAATTATTTATTCTAAATTTTAATTTACAAGAATGCTTGTTGGATATGCTTTGTTAAGCTGAAATGGAGGAAATTGAAAAGCAAATGAGCACAAATGGTCAGTCTGTTGATGCATTTTCAGCCGTCATGGGTCCAGAATATCCGGGTCGTCTAAGACTATATGGAGTGGGGGTTACAAAGACAACTTTGAAAAAGAAAGTTGACAATTCTGAACCAACTTTGAATGAAACAAATGATGTAGTGCAACAAATGCAAGAAAGGATGCAAAAAATGGAGAAACAAATGGAAGAACAAAGGAGAACTATGCGACAAGAAATTATTGCAGATGTAGTTGCACAACTTCAGCATGCAGGATTAATTGATCCTAACATACTAGCAGCATTGTTTGTTCCTTCCCCAAGAGAAGCTACTTCTGCTCAAACAGCCGAGCAAGGTTTGTCGCTATTTATTTTGATTGTGGCCTTGTCGGCTATTTATTCTGATTGTGGCCTTGTTGGCCATTTAGTTAGTTGAGTATTTTCTAGGATCAACCTCGTCGGCTATGAGTAATTAAGTATCAGCTAACATCATTCTATATACCACTGTTTCAGGAGATGTCCTTTTTTTTTTCTTGTTGTACCATTTTAATGTCTGATGGACTGCTGTAACATTTATATTATAAGGGACTATTGAGTAAAGTCTTGTTGATTTCTTATTGCCTATTTCTTCTGATTGTGGCCTTGTCGGCCATTTGGTTAGCTGAGTATGTTCTAGGATCAACCTCGTCGGCTATGAGTTATTAAGTATCAGCTAGCATCATTCTATAAACTATTGTTTTAGGGGATCTCCCCTTTTTTTCTCGTTGTAGCATTTTAATGTATGTTGGACTGCTGTAACATTTATGTTTTTTGGTAAACTATAAAATACCATAAACAAACAAGGGGCCGATACACCTAGGATCATCCAAGGTAATTGACAAACGACGTTGTAAGCCATAAGAGAATCCCGTAACTCTTTCCTGCCTTACTTTGTATTATAGGCGTAAACCATTGTCATGATAAATCTCTGTTGCAGAGAAATACTTCTCACTTCGCAAGTAATCAACTGAGATGTTGACTCTATTAGTGTAACTGTATAGTAATCCGGCCTCCAAGTTTTCCAAATCCTACCATTGTATTGAGAAGCAAGATTAGTAATGAACGGCTCTGAGCTATCAAATCAATCTTCCCTACTTTTATTTTTGTTTCCAGTAACCCTACCAGCCCAATTTTTTCATTATTACAAAGGAGTTTCACCTCCTTTTGTTTATTAGGGCCATTGAGCCCATCACATTCCAACAAAGACAACTATCCATTCCCAATGTTGGGATTAGGATGGCCTCCCACTATTCCTTCACTGTTACTGATAGCCTTCTTACTCTTACCCTCTTTGTTCAGTACCTGAAAATTGTTTTAACTCTCTACATGTAGTGGCTGCTTAGTTTGAGACTTCAGTGGTTTTAGAGGTGTGACCCAAACATTAGTTGCACTCTGATTCTGAGACTCATCTAATATGTCCGCCTTATGAGGATCCAACGCACTTGTTGGAGATGATATTTTCTCCTGAACAATGATTCCTTTAATTGAAGGTTGGATATCTTGGCCAACTCGAGTCGCCATTCCTTCTAATTCGTCCCTTTTTTTGCCCGGAGTTGTATTCTTCTTCCTACAGTTCACTTCTGAATGGCCATATTTATCACAAACCTTACACAACGTTGGCTTCCAATCATACAACAACTTCTGCTCTATCAAATTACCCTTCTCCGACCTGAACAGGATCACCTCTGGCAGCATTGTGTCCATTTCAACTTCAACTAGCAGCCTCGCAAAGTTCAGTCCTACTTTTCTTTCAGTATTATGGTCCACCATTAGAGGTTTCCCAACCAAACTACCAATCTTACTAAGTCCTTTCGGACTCCAGTACTTAAAATCAAGACCAGGAAGCTTGATCCAAATAGGTACAATGCGTAGTTCTTCCCTCGTAAATTCCATATCAGGATTCCATGCCTTCACTATAAATGGTTTGTTGTCAAAGTGGTATATGCCACCTTGCAACACCTCTTGCTTCCCTACGTCAGTGTCAAATCGAACTATAACAATACCATTCTTGAGCATCGCCATTTTGTTAATTCCTAGCTTGGACCAAGGCCTGTGTATGAATCCTTTCAGCACTTCAAATGGGGGATGGGATCCCAACACATAACACACTACTGCAGTCTTCCAATTGGCAATTTCTGAACTAATATCCTCTAATTCAATCTCAATTACGGGGGATTCACCATGCATAACAAGTTCTACATACTCCAATTTGAACCCAACGTTTCTCCTGTATGTGGACTGTTCTGATTGCTCTTGCAGTTGGGTCATTATTCTTCTGTTAGTTAGAAAATAGCTTTACTGTTAGTCATTATTCTTCTTGTTGTAAATAAATTAAGACTTTAATAGTGAGGAATATATTAGTTTTGAGTAATTGTTGAATTGAACTAGGAGTGATGGAATAATTCCCAGAAGAAGTAGGCAAATATCTTCTGCAACTATACTATTTTTTAATGTCATTTGAAGCTTATTGAATTTATATGCTTGTTGTAGATATAGAGTGATAACTTTAAAATATATCATTGAAGTCATTGAACTTTTGCAACAAAATTGCTAAATTATTTTGTATTTTCATTAATTGTATGTAGGTGATGATATTGAAGAAGGAGATGAAAGTAGTACTGAAGACTTGACATAGGAGCTGAATTGAGTTGATGTTAACTTTACCTATGTTCTGGAAATCTGTTATTTTTGAAAATTGAAAACCGTGTGGTGCATCTGTACATTAATTTCACACTTTTTGAATGGTTGAAAAATGTTTATATATTTTGCTTTTATCGATATTATGTACCCAACCATGGATCTTAGATTATAATTTTGGTAATGAAATATAACTTCTTCGCATGATCTTTTTATGTGTATTTTATGTATCAAAGTATTGCAATGGCTAAATTAATAATATATGTGGAACCAATAGTATATATGTTGGGATAGCCTAATATTAATCGTTGCAATATGTATATATTAATTGTTGCAAAAAGTAAAGAATTATTGCATTACCCCGTAATAACTGTACCAATAGACATTGAGCAACAATTATAATAGTTTAAAATTGATGCATTACCATATAACAACCGTTGCAATAAAATGAAATTGTTGTAAAAATAATTGTAGCAACAACCTACAAAGAACTGTCGCATAAAACTCTATCGAGACGGTAAAAAACCGTACCAATAGGGGTGTTAACCGTTGGCAATGGATTGTAAATAAATGTGGCATAAAACTTAATTCCGACGGTTCATAACCGTACCAATAGAACTTTAACCGTTGGCAATTTATTAATCTGTAAACCGTCGCAATAGGGGCATCTACTGCTACAATTGGAATAACCGTCGGACAAAACCGTCCCAATAGAACTAATGCAACGCCAACTGCTGTAGCGGTTGGATAAACCGTGGCGTTAGAGCTATAGCGACGGTAGAGAAGCCTATTGCAACAGTAAGTTAACCGTGGCAGTAGATCATATTTCTAGTAGTGTCTGTTCAGACCCGTTTTTTCCAGAACATTGTGTCCTTTGGGAAAAGTAACGACTTTTCGGAAGGATTACCGTTTGGGAAAAGAAACGACTTTTTGGAAAGATTATCGTTACACGTGAATTTCAAATAAATTCAGTTGCGCCAAATTAATTATGTTATTTAATTAACATTCTGAATTAATTTATAAGAGAAAGGAAATGATTTAACAAGATTGATTAAATAAATTTTGTCCAAAAATATTATCAATCAATCACATCATTTGCCAAATCCAAATCCAAATTAGAAGCTGAAGCCGAGGCCGAGGCCGAGCGAGCGACGTAGACGGCACGAGGGGGCACCTTCTTCTTAACCCTTTAAGAACTAAAGGAAGTGTTTCCTAATATAAGGACAACAATTTCCTTTCTTCTACCGATATGGTAAAAATGACCTTTCATTTGCACTTTTTCAATGATGACTGTTCATTTTCCCTCCAAAATTGGTTCCCCCACTTTCATTGGTTCTTCCACTTTCCATTTTCTCTTTTTATTTCTCATTCACACCTTGCTAAACCCAACAATCCCCCACATGAATGGGGAATAGCTATTGTTAAAACATATGCATGAAAAACTTGTGTGTCTCGTAAGTAAGGGTTAATCGCATCTGGATAAGTAGGTTTTCCTTTAAACTTTCCGTAGTGAACATATATCGGATATACTCGATCAATCGGTAGATTTGATATCTTTGAACCGTCGAACTTTAGTGTATACCTAGACAACATAAGTCACACAATCAACCCTTGAACTGTTTTTGGTCTCATTATTTTGTTCGTTTCAGCCATGAACACATCTCGGTTAATAAGTGCTTAAAGAACTGGCCTTATCAGATTCTCTTTGAAGCGGCTTACACTTCACACTTACATAGGTGGTTTTTAATTGTGTTATCCCGTAGATACACTATTTGATATACCCTGTATCAAACTTAGAAACCATTAAAAAGTCCTTATGCCTTTATACTAGTTACTGAACATTGTCTCATCATGAGAATGGACATAAAATAATTTTTGACAATGTTGAACCGTCATTTATGACTTTGTTTTATCTCCTTGAACCTAGATCTTGGGATCTCCAGTCTTCTAGGTAGAGTTATCGCCACGATGACTTGTTCTCGGCCATAGTCCATTCCCGTCGATGATCTCTCAACTCTCTCTCTAGTTAGGCTTTTTGTAAGTGGATCCAACACATTATCCTTTGACTTTACATAGTCAATTGTGATAATTCCACTAGAGAGTAGTTGTCTAACAGAGTTATGTCTTCGTCTTATGTGATGAGACTTCCCGTTATACATAACGCTTCCAGCCCTTCCTATTGCAGCTTGACTATCGCAGTGTATGCATATAGGGGCCATTGGTTTAGGCCAAAACGGAATATCTTCTAAGAAATTCCGGAGTCATTCAGCTTTTTCACCTGTTTTGTCTAAGGCAATGAATTCTGACTCCATTGTAGAGCGAGTTATACATGTTTATTTGGATGATTTCCAAGATATTGCTCATCCACCAATAGTGAAAACATATCCACTCGTGGATTTTGTTTCAGTTGACCCAGTAATCCAATTTGCATCACTATATCCTCCAAGAACTGTTGGATATTTGTTGTAATGCAAAGCATTGTTTTGAGTGTCTTCTAAGTACCCCAAAACTCTCTTCATTGCCAACCAATGATTTTGATTGGGATTACTTGTGTATCGACTCAGTTTACTTATAGCGCAGGCTATGTCTGGTCGTGTACAATTCATGACATACATCAAACTTCCCAATACTCTGGCGTAATCCAATTGAGACTGACTTTCACCTTTATTCTTAGTAAGATTAAGGTTCACATCAATTGGAGTCTTTGCCTTTTTGAAATTCAAATACTTGAACTTTTCAAGTACCTCTTGAATATAATGAGATTGAGACAATGTTATACCGTTAGGAGTTTTGTGAATCTTTATACCCAATATTAAATCGGCTACTCCTAGATCTTTCATATCAAACTTACTAGCAAGCATACGCGTAGTAGCTTTTATATTTGCAATGTCCTTGCTCATTATCAGCATGTCATCCACATATAGGCATACAATGACTTCCTGATCCGTAGTGTCTTTAATGTAAACACATTTATCACACTCATTGATCTTAAATCCATTTGACAACATGGTTTGATCAAACTTTGCATGTCATTGTTTCGGTGTTTGTTTTAGTCCATAAAGTGACTTAACAAGTTTGCATACTTTTTTTTCTTTGCCGGGAACTACGAAACCCTCAAGCTGTTCCATGTAGATTTCTTCCTCCAACTCTACATTTAAGAATGCGGTTTTCACATCCATTTGATGGATTTCAAGACCGTATATTGCAGCTAGGGCAATTAACATCCGAATTGATGTAATCCTAGTCACCGACGAGTATGTGTCAAAATAATCAAGACCTTCTTTCTGTCTAAAGTCTTTGACAACAAGTCTTGCTTTATGTTTGTCAATAGTTCCATCATCTTTCATCTTCTTTTTGAAGATCCATTTAGAACCTAAAAGTTTGTTCCCTGGAAGAAGATCAACCAACTCCCAGGTATGATTGATTAAGATTGATTCAATCTCACTATTGACAGCCTCCTTCCAAGAGGTTGAGTCGCTAGACAACATCGCTTCCTTGAATGTTTGAGGCTCACTTTCAAGAAGGAATGTTACAAAATCATATCCAAATGAAGTAGCTGTCCTTTGACGTTTACTGCGCCTTGGACTCTCTTCATTGGTTTCATTCTCTTTTGGTTCTTCTCGAGGTTGTTTAGACCCTCCACTAGATGAGTCAAGTCTATTTTTATACGGATAGATATGTTCAAAAAATTCAGCATTATCTGATTCCATTACCGTATTATCATGAATAGCCGGATGTTCAGACTTATGAACCAAAAATCGACATGTCTTACTATTTGTGGCATATCCAATGAATACACAATCCACAGTCTTAGGCCCTATTTTCACCCTCTTAGGTATAGGAACCTGGACCTTGTCAAGATACCCCCACACTTTGAAATATTTCAAGTTGGGTTTTATACCTTTCCATTTCTCATATGGAATAACATGTGTCTTCGTATGAGGCACTCTATTGAGTATTCGATTTGCTGTAAGAATAGCCTCCCTCCACAAGTTTTGTGGTAAACCTGAACTTATAAGTAAGGCATTCATCATTTCCTTTAAAGTTCAGTTTTTTCTTTCTGCAATTCCATTAGATTGTGGAGAGTAAGGAGCAGTAGCTTGATGGATTATTCCATTTTCCAAACATATTGCTGCAAATGGGGATTCATATTCTTCACCTCTATCACTTCTAATCATTTTGATCTTTCTATCCTACTGATTTTCAACTTCAGTTTTATATTGCATAAATGCATCTATTGCTTCATCCTTACAATTTAGCAAATAGACATAAAAATATCTAGTGCAATCGTCAATAAAAGTTATGAAATACTTTTTCCCACCACGTGTTGGTGTTGACTTCATGTCACAAATGTCAGTGTGAATTAGTTCTAAAGGATATGAATTCCTTGCAACAGATTTATAAGGATGCTTAGCATACTTAGATTCAACGCAAACTTTACATTTTGATTTATTGCACTCAAATTTAGGCTAAACATTTAAGTTAATTAGTTTTCGCAAGGTTTTGTTATTAACGTGTCCCAAACGTTCATGTCATAAACATTTAGACTCAAGCAAGTAAGAAGAAGTAGAATCTTTATTCATATCAACTGCAATTACATTGAGTTTAAAAAGGCCCTCAGTGAGGTAACCTTTTCCTACATACATCTCATTCTTACTTACTACAACTTTATCAGAAACAAATACACATTTGAATCCATTCTTAGTCAGAACTGGTATAGAAACTAGGTTCTTTCGCAATTCCGGAACATACGAGACCCTGTAAAAAGTCACCACCTTGCCTGATGTCATCTTTAGGAGGATCTTGCCAGTTCGTTCCACCTTTGCAACAGCAGAATTTGCCATAAACAACTTCTCGTCTGTAGGTGCTGGAGTATATGATGAAAATAATTCTTTGTTGGCACAAACATGGCATGAGGCACCAGAATCTATCCACCATTCTCTTGGATTTCCAACCAAGTTGCATTCTGAAAGCATTGCACAAAGATCGTCCATCTCTCATTTGGATTCAGCCAAATTTGCTTGATCCTTCTTCTTGTCCTTCTTGGGACCCCTACATTCAGTAGCCTTATGACCACGTTTGCCACAGTTGAAGCAACTTCCATTGAATTTCTTCTTAGGAGGATTGCTCTTTGGACCAGATGCTTTCTTTCTTTTCTTTGATTTTGTGGGATCTTCTTCAACAATATTTACTCCAGATATTGTTGAATTACCACGCGACCTCTTTTCTGCGGCCTTGTTGTCTTCTTCGATTCTCAGCCTTACCATAAGATCTTCAACAGTCATCTTCTTGCGTTTATGTTTCAAGTAGTTTTTGAAGTCCTTCCACAATGGAGGTAACTTCTCAATAATTGCAGCCACTTGAAAAGCATAATTCACAACCAATCCTATATTAAAGATTATGTAAGTATTAAGAATAAACTTAATATTTCCAACATAGGTATTAAATAAATTTATACCTTCAGCAAGGAGATCATGGATTATGACCTACAATTCTTGAACTTGGGTGACGACAGTCTTACTGTCTATCATCTTATAGTCCAGAAACTTTGCCACAATAAACTTCTTCATTCCGGCATCCTCTGTTTTGTACTTCTTTTCTAAAGCATCCCAGAGTTCTTTTAAGGTTTTGACATTACTGTACACATTGTACAGATCATCCTGCAGGCCACTCAGAATATAATTTTTACACAAAAATCAGATGTGTCCATGCTTTTGTTACCAAGAATCGTTCTTCAGGTGGAGTTTCATCCGACATAACGGGAACGTTCTCATTAATGAACCTCTGCAGACTCAACGTAGTCAGATAGAGGAACATTTTTTGCTGCCATCTCTTGAAGTCGACTCCAGAAAACTTTGCAGGTTTCTCAGTCAGTGCTAGGGCAGCATTTGAACGATTGTGTGCAACCGATGTTGTTGCAGCACTTACTGTTCCAACATTTACTTGACTTGAATTAGTCATTTTTCTGTCACAAATGGCAGACAATTTAGTATGTGAAATACTACCAGTAAAGACTAAATCCTTACACAGACTGTTTCTGATTTAACGATAAAGTTTTTATGTTCTTTTAATCGTTAACCGAATGAATTTTAAAAATTCAAACAGAGTAGAAAACCATAAAGGTTTTAATCTCCAGAAACCTCAAATACAGAAACTATTAAATTTCTTAAGATTGTTATCTCCTGTATTCAGGTTAGTCAAAAATACAGAAACAGAAAAAAAAAAAAAAAAAAATGAAATTGACAGAATGATTTTTAATCTGAGTCCCCAGAAACCACTGTGTTTCCTTAAGAAATTTAATCCCCTCACTGTACTCGAGGTTGCAGATTAATTCCTCCCAAGATAAAACGGATTAACCTGTTAAAGAGGTAGCGGTACCTCAAACTTCAATAACTTCAGCGAACGCAAGAACAGCAACAAGAGCACACACAGACTCAGTCGATCGACAATTTTATATATGTAAAAAAATGTATGCAGAGGGGAAAATTTTCAGTGTTTGAAAAAACGAAAAAGACCTCTTATTTATAGTCATTTGCAGCAAGGAACGCGTCTGTTCAGAAAATCTGTTCAGACCCGTTTTTTCCAGAACATTGTGTCCTTTGGAAAAAGTAACGACTTTTCGGAAGGATTACAGTTTGGGAAAAGTAACGACTTTTTGGAAGGATTACCGTTACACGTGAATTTCAAATAAATTCAGTTGCGCCAAATTCCGAAGCCGAAGCCGAAGCCGAAGCCGAGGCCCAGCGAGCGACGACGACGGCGCGAGGGGGCACCTCCTTCTTAACCCTTTAAGAACTAAAGGAAGTGTTTCCTAATATAAGGACAACAATTTCCTTTCTTCTACCGATATGGTAAAAATGACCTTTCATTTGCACTTTTGCAATGATGACTTTTCATTTTCCCTCCAAAATTGGCTCCTCCACTTTCATTGGTTCTTCCACTTTCCATTTTCTCTTTTTATTTCCCATTCACACCTTGCTAAACCCAACAATAAATATAGATAACAACAACATCAATTCATAATTAATATATTCTGTATTATGTATTGCTCCTTCTATTCGTTTTTAATAATCATGATTTCCTTTTAAGAGTCAATGATAAAAAGTTTTACTAACATTTGAATAAGTATTTTTTCATCATATTGATCATGAAAAAAATTTGTAATATATTGTATTTTTCATATAGTTTTTGAATAATTAAATCTTTAGTGTATATATCAATTTAATATAATTAATTTAGTTTTGAAAGTTAGTCAAACTAACTTTTGAAAACTGCAACGTAACAACTAAACGATGAGAGTATTAGAAATGAACCTTATTGTGCAAATGGTTAAAGCTCAAGTTTACTGCCTTAAGGATGCAAATGGTTGTATATTCTTAAAACTTTTTTTATCATGCAAGTAGCAAATTTATTGTAAAAGAAATTGTGAATAAATAGATTAGAATCCTAAACCTCTTGTAACTAAGAACTACACCAACAATATAAGTCACTACACCAACAATATAAGTCTAAATTATGCACACAAATTTGCTAGTAAATATTAAGAATTGTCTTGCTCTGCGTCGAAATTTTTATCTTAGATTACTTTTCTGAGACCCAAAAATCACAAGTCTAATTCCGCCTCTATAATGCTCCTCGAGTCTGGTAATATTGTCCTCTTGTGGTCCTTCACCTTGCTTCTAATTAGTAATAATTGTAAGTTCCTTGCTCTTGTTGGCATTAATCTCCTCATTATCATTAATTTTGTGTTTGTGTCCTTCCTAATTTTGTAATCCTTTTACATTGTCAGCATTAGTGACTAGTGAAAAAACTCTAAAATTCAACTTTAGAAAGTTGAAAAAAATCGATATCATGAGATCAGTTTTCGACTACAAAAGTTTTTAAATTATATTTTAAACATAAAATTGAAAAAAATACAAAACAAACCTTTCGAGGTCAAAAAATAATTCTGCAATTATATTATAGTAATTAGTGAACCTCCTAAGGTTGGTATTTGTTTTTCATAAAAAGTAAATTAATCGAAGGAACCGACCTCGAAGATTGGTAATGTTCTAAATGAATTTAGGTGTTTGAATGAAACCTCATAATGTTTGAGGGTCATGATGTTAAAAGGGAATAAGTAAGATGTCTTTTAGGCTATTTGTATTTAAAATTATGTGACGTAATATTATTAGTTTTGATGACGATAATTGAGAAGAAAAAATCTCAATTAAAAAATCTACCATGAAATTCAAAATTTAAGGTTAATCAATATCAAATTATCTGTAGTCAGACTAATAAATCTATCAAGAATCGAGATAAGAACAAAATTATGTCACCTCAATAAATTATAATCTTTTAATATAATTAATTTCCCATTGTAAGTGGTTTAATATGCGAATTTATTGACTTAATAAATATTGTGAGACTAATTGATTTGTTCATTTATTTCACCAGATTTCAAATTTATTATCTACAAAAGGTTGTGGTTAAAACTTCTCTATATAAGGCTTTGTCTTGACAATTGTTTAGCATTATTTATTTACAAGGCTTAGTTTTTTAAGCTCGACATTCATCAAGATTGTAAACTCTAATTCACCATAGCTAATTCTTCTAAATCACACCATAATCTAAAATCATGTTGAAAAAGATTATTGAATACAAACATTGAAGATTATGAAGAATTTTGCCATGGTGAATTAAGAGTTTACGGGCTAGATGAATGTCAATGCGGTCACTTTTTCACATGGGTATGTATGATGAATTTAATTTTAAAAGACGTACAGGAAAAATGACATATTTTGTACACTTTAATCATATATAAGTTTATTAGATCTGTTGTTTTTTTTTTTGGAGTTCTACTTTTAGTTTATAACACCACCAATATTAACTAGTCTAAACAAAGGGAATAACTAGAAATATTCAAACTTCAATTAGGTCACATTTTATATGGGTATATATTATAAATTTTAATTTTGTTTGATGTATAGCAGCTAGGACACATCTCATAAACTTCAATCGTGTATAAGTTACTCTGTTACTTTTAGATCTTTGCTTTAAAAAAAAAAAAAATTACTTAATAATTTCAATCACCTACAATCCACAAACGAATGAAGAAAAGGGTAAAAAGCATCAATAGGACGGAACACAAAGAGCTTTCACTACTTAAAAAGGACAAAAAAAATATTTTTAAAAAACTGACCTCAAAAAAATGTATATTAAAAAAATGATTTCGGATATTTGGTTTAAGCCTCAATATTTTTTAAATTATTTTTTTAAATAAAATTTATTTTATGAAGGGAGAATGCCTTGATTAATAAGATTACTGCCAAGATAACTTGTTGGTCTAACATTGCTTTCTTATGTTGGTAGGGTGTAGTTGATCAAATCAGGATATTTACTATGCAAATTTATTGGTAAAATCAAATTTATATGGTCCAGGTTGTGTGTTTGGTTAGGATTTCTAAGGCCTATTCTAGATTGGAATTATGAGGTGCATTGGGTGAGTACAATCGCAAAAAATAACTCTACAATAGTCCAAGTCACGACAATTATTTTTCTATGATTATCACATAGAATACGATAAAGAAATAATTGCATATTTCAACATATGGAAGATTGGATACTGGCAGAATTTTAAAGGAAGTGGTCCAGCAAATACATAAATATACATGGGAAAAGTATAGTTTGTTGTCAGTCTTTACTCCTATTTCTGAATGTTTATTATCCTTGATATATTTGTTGTAATTAGAGTTTGATATTGGTATATGCAGTACGCAATTGTATTGATAGAGGTAGTAGTAGTCCTAGACTGCTCTGTTTTGATTGTAAATATTTTTATCAATGAAAGTGATACTATTAATCGAAAATAATTTAACTAAAAAGTCGATAATGTTTATTTAATATTTTGGGATGGTGGATTTGAATTTTGGAAACAAGGAGTTAGTTATTGTGTGAAATGACAATAACATGCTGACTTTTTCATTAAAAACACGATTTTGTGTATAAAATTGTTAAAATAAAGTAACGTTCAATGAATATATGATGCATTCAAGGAATCCCAAAGGAGAGAGAGGTGGTGGTATTACACAAGTTCAGGAAAGGCAACAACTTGGCTGATTTTTTAACTAACCTTATTTATGATATTGCATGTACTGTAATGCAATTTCTCTCTAATGAAGATATGACAATACAAGCAAGAACAATAATTAAAGCAGACAAGCAAGGATAATCAAAGATCAGAATAAAGAAATGTTGAAACAGAAATCATGGATCAAGTTAAAAGACTACTATTAACAGGACAAACAAATACTCATTAAAGGGTTACGTGACAAAAAAAAGGAAACAGTTACTCTCCATAGAGTATAGTATGTTGTAACTCAAGCGTATATAGATCAAGATTGAGAAAAATACTTATGATATCCCGAACTAAGATGCAGTGGTATCAGTTCTCTTGAGCTCAATCTGCACGATTTAAGGATGGATTAGGTTATTTCTTTTGATTAAGGTTGATTCAGGTGATGTACAAGGTGATTAGGTCTTTTACCTTGATAAATGAAGATGACAACGTTGTGGAACTGAAGGAAGTCTTCACCTAATCTAATTCATGTAGCTTGTGAGATTTTTGAGCACTCAAATAGATACCACTCAAGATTAATGGAGTTTTGTCATGTTTGATTCGATGAAAGGACCTCTGGTAGCTCCATGAACAACCAAATGGAGCTAATAGGAGATTCGCTTGGTTCGGACAATTCATTTCCATTTTTTTTATCGTTTCAGCTTGTTGCTGATGCCTTTTTGTCTTGGGCTCGGGTCACTTTTGGACCCAAGTCAATTGTGATTTAACCCTATTTTTATTCAATAAATGGGTCTTGCCCATAAACAAAACACATTTTTTGTTACAAAACCAAGTAAATTGATTTGCATAATTTCTATTAGTTAAGGGACATTCTAAATAATAAACTTCACTCTTGAATTATGAATCCATCGTCGTTCAAATTTTAATTTACTAATTCTCTTTATTTACTTAATTTTTGAAGTTCATTTCATTATTTACGAGTGAAAATTTTAGACATTCAAAAAATTGGGGAACTAATATGTTGCATGTAATTTCCAAAACTTCTTCATGATGTATTACTATGTTTGAATTACTATTTGTTAAATAGTAAAATACCATGGTTATTAATTATGCGTTTATGAGAAATACTTGAATTAGACCTATTAAAGTAGTAAGCAATTCTGCTCCCATAATAAATAGGGAAGGGGACAAAGGATCACCCTGCTTAAGACCTCTAGAAGATTTAAAGAAATTATTTCTTTTTTTATCGTGGTAATTCTTGATCTCCCACCTTATAGCGTTCTGAGTTCCTACTATATATTAAAATTAGAGTACCCTTTCCTCCACCTCCGAAGGATGGAGGAGATATACAGCAAAAAAAGCGTCAAAGGATAATGATAAAATACCAATTGTTAGAGATTAATCTAACAATCATATCAATCCAGGACTCTGAGAAACCCAAGTGTCTCATAACCAAGCATAAGAAATCCCAAGCAACCCTGTCAAAGGCTTTAGCCATATCAAATTTGGAGACAACATTTCCATTCACATTTTTTCTATTCAAATTATGAACAAGTTCCTGACAAGGTTGTCTTCTTAGTTTTTTTTTTACTTGTCACAATTTCTTCTTTTAGAGTCAAACAATATGATTTTGACTATATATATATATATATATATTCCTTTTTAAGAGTCAAACAATATGATTTTGACTAACTAATATACATATGTATTACTTCTTTCATTTCTTTTGACTTGTCACAAATTCTTTTTAAAGAGTCAAACAATATGACCTTGACTAATATTTTAAAAAATATTTTTTATCATATTGATATGAAAAAAAAATGTAATTTATAGTTCTTTTCACATGATTTTTTCAAAAATAATATATCTAATGTATTATTTTAAATATTAAATTAAAAAAAAATCAATTTAGCTTTAAAAATAAGTCAAATAAATTGTCACTTGAAATGTCCTGCTTTACAACTAAAAAAGGAAGACCACATTTAAGATTAGCAAAATTATTAAATTAAATAAATATCTCTATATAAAGGCAAATAGTTAGAAGAAAACATGTAGTGATTCATAAGACAAAATATATGAGTTCCACCATGACCAAATCCATAGTACTTTCAATATTCATATTGATCATTTTTATTGAGGCAGTAAATTTTGCATCTGCATTTGTAACTGAATATACAATTCACATCATCAACTCTCTTTCAAATAACGATGTTCCTCTTTCTGTTCAATGTGAATCTAAAGATGCTACTCTCGAGAAAAAAAAATTGGAAGTGGGTGAAGATTAAGTCTTTCACTCCGTGGAAATGACGTTGATACTACTCGTTACTATTGTCACTATTGGTGGGGTTCTAAAAACCAATTTTTTGATGTTTTCAACAAAGACATTTCTCATGATTGTGGAAAAATAAGTGAAAACAATTTTGAATGTTTTTGGGAAGTACAAGATGATGGATTTTATTTTGGAGGTCATAATTTTCCTGGTTCTTATTCCAAAAGGTTTGCTTGGAATAATGTAAAAGATATGCTATATGGTTTTCTAATATAATAAATCGCTTGTTTTTAATACAAGTTCTTTATTTATTTCTTTTTAACAATTGTGAAGTTATTATCAATGTTTCTTTCATTATTTGTGTTTAATTAGAAGATAATCAGTCAACCTTAAGTTATTGGACACTTGTAACAAATTATAAAAAAGATATTGACCCTTTAATCCGACAAATTAATGTTAACTTAATCGAATTACGTCTTGTAAAAAATTAAATTAGATTAATTTACTTTTAACCAAAATTGACCCCTATGGTGCTCATCCTTATCTGGTCAATGACATGGTCAATTTGTCAAGATTTTTTTTTCATAATACCATTGTTTATATTAATGACGATTAATAGTGAATCAGATTTCACCATAACATTAATAAAATCCTAATTATTACAGATACTATTGTTGCATTGGGTTAAAGTAATCAACCTAACGAATGTACGAAAATATAGCCAAACACCCACCTCTAACCTTGGAAAAAAATAATTAAGTTGATACTCAAAAGCTGAACTTATCTAAAATTATGCATAGCCCTATATAATTCTACACCACAAAAATCATTCACTAACGTGTAGCTCTAACTTGACATATATCACTATGTCAAGTTAGGGTCTACATATTAGTGAATGATTAATTTTATATATTATTATAAAATTTTGGTATGATATACGGTATTTCGATATTTATTTTACAAATATCAAATACCGTATCGAATACCAAAAAATTCTAAAAGTCATTTCAAATACCATACCAAATACCATAATATTCATACCGCGGTATAAAATTTGTTGATTTCGGTATATACCATAGCATGCCCACCCCTAGTACTTAATTACTCTAGAGAATTTTATCTTTGAGAGAAAAAAAAGGGACTAGAGAATTAAGTATGCTCGGAATTGAGGGGGCAAAAGTATTTTATAGTCCAGAGGCCGGTGCCAGGATTAGGAGTTTGGGGGTTTCAAATTTTCTTTTTTTTTAAAAAGAAACTTTTTATTGATAGTAGGGTTTGAATCCACAATTATAGTGTGGAAAGCATTTCCAAAACTATTCTTTATCACTAAGTCATCACTCAATTTTGTTAGAGACTTACAATTTAACATAGATATATATTTATTTAATTTTCTAATACAAATATAGAATTACATAAAAGTTATTGGGTTCGTTCGAATCCATAAATCTCTACCTAACTCCGCCTTTGTCTACTACTTCATGCTAACTTAATTTTCGTTTTACACATTGCTAGCTAACTCATTAAACTAACTGAAACAAACCCGATTTCCAATACAAACACTGATATATATTGTTATCACTGAATACAAGTTACAACGTATAATACGCTCAACAAAGTAATAACATGCTAACTAAGGAGAGATTAACATAGAAGAAGGTTACTCAAAGGAGATGAGCTACTAGAACATAGAAAGGGGATGAGAGATAACTGAAAGCCAAAGCTTAGACATAATTTTCATAACCGTTCTTCTAACTCCTAGTCCTTTTTAACAAAGTGTAAATGGGTCTGGATCCCAAATAAAGCACTCTAATAGCCCGTAGGCCCTTACTGGGTCAATTTGGTTCACAACAATACTCTCACCCTCAAAAAGAACCTTGTCCTCAAGGTTCATGTGAGGAAACTTCATTTGGCAGCTTGGAGTATTATAATTGCCTTGGCTGCTACAGGTGAAAACCATTAGGAATAATATGATGATTTTGTTGGCAGCTTTGAGGATTGCAGAATTAACTCTATCACTCTTGCTTAGCTTCTGAACCTTCATCACTTTGTACAAGATAGCATGGCAAATATGTGTAATAATTTGAGATGTGTCCAAAAGAGTAAACCACCTAATGATGTCATTCAAACTTCCATATATCATGATTTTGATCTTAGAAACGTTATTGGCAGAAACACAAGGAACAAGTGACATTAACTAACAGAAACTCATTGATATAGCTAACAAATTCTGCAATGTCCTCGCTCCATTCGTTTTTAACATTAATTCCTTTTCTATCAATTGATATATGATGCAAATGATACTTCTTAACATACTCCAACCTGTCAAAGCTAAAATTGTCCAACTTCAAATACCGACGAACAATTTTAGAAGCTCCTTCTTCCTTGTGTCTCTCCATTGCAATTAAGCTATAATGTAATGTAACATCTCGCAAATTGAAAGAACTAGAAAGATCTAGAATTAGAAAGAGTGATTTTTGGAAATAAGAAAAATTTGGAAAAATTGGTTAAGTTAAGTTTGAGTTTTTGGTCAACTTCAAACAACTATAACTCCTAGCTCAGAATGATTTAGGTGTGTTTCCAGATATCGTAGGAAAAATCTTGGAATAATATTTCCAACGCCGCTGAGTTTGCTCAATTCTGAGTTTGTATGAGTGAGATATTCCCATTGGAAGTTGGGTTGTTCAATTAACAAAAGTGTAATCCGGATTTTAGAAGGGCATTACTGCCTTTTCCATGCCCCATTACTTAATTTCATTTTTTGGTAATTAATTAGGGTCTAAACTGATAGGATTCAGTTTACGTTTTTACAATGTTGAGTTAGGGTTTTGAGAGAAGAGAAAAGAAGAGGAGAAGGAGCAAGGAATCGTCAAGTTGTTGAAGCTAGGCTTGTGGATTTCGTCAATGGGTGATCCCTACGAGCTATGTGAGTCTTTCATAGCGTTGGGTTCGTTCACCCACGCGCCAATCATGTTTATTTCAGCGAAGTTTGTTCTAGAAAGTTGAAAGTAGATGAATCTTGAATGGTGTTCTTGAAACTGGCATTCGTTCTTGAGTTAGGTTGATATTGAGGAGTTCCTCGAGGTTATAATGTTGTTTCCTTGAGTTGTTTGACTTAGATTCTTGTGTATACATACTGGGTATCTAACTCTAAAGGGAATTTGAGAAAAAGAACCAAGTTTAGACGAATTGGGGTTAGAAAATGAAAAAGGAACAAGTCGGGCAGAAACAGGGTACCAGGTCCGCGTCACGGACCTGTTCCTCAGAAGTGTAACTTTCTCTTCACGTCGCGGAGAGGTCACGGACCTCTTTGCCTCAAAATTTATTTCGCGACCAAATATTTAAATACACCTCCACGTCGCGGACTAGTTTACAGGCAGTGATTTCTTGATCATTTCTTATGTTTAGCTATCTAAAATTATTCCTAAACATCATGAGATCTTTCCTATCACAAATCACAATCCTTGAATCTATAATTCAATTCAAGGAAAGTTAAGAGTTAAGTCAAGAGTCAAGTTAAGAGAAGTTCATAAAGTTTTCCAAAAGTCTTTTACAAATGTTTTCACTTTGCTTTAAGACTTGAGTTTTGAGTTGAGTAAAGAGTAAGGTTTGAAAATTCATTTCTTCAAAAGAGTATATTGGGACTATGTATTCCCAAAGAGTAAATGTTTTCACCTTTAAAGAAGAAAGGAAATCTTGATTTCCAAAAGAGCCTTTGAGCTAGTTTTCAGTAAAGAGTAAGAGTAAAGTCCATTCTTCAAAGATTATACGGGAACTAAGTATTCCCAAGAGTTAAAATATGTTCACATTTGAGCAAGAAAGGAAACTAGATTTCTAAGAGAGCTTTTAAGCTAAGTTTTTGAGTAATTATCTCAAACCAAAGAAAGAAATTGTTTTAAAAACATATGAGCTAAGTATATTTTGGGAGTAGTATTGAGCACCGATATGGGGATGCGAGTTCATATTAACTCAAGTCTCCATAAACCATGTAGTCATCATGGGTAGTAAAGGATCATACTTTTTAGATGACTCCTTAAGATGTTTTTAGCATAGAGTAGTGGATCTACTTAGTTAAGGCGTTCTATATGACGGCAAAGTATATGACAGTTCTGGCAGTGTGGGCAAGACGATGTATCACCACTTAGGCTCATAGTGGTGGTTGTCGGTTAGAGAAACTCCTACAAAAACTATATTACTTTATTATATGAGTAAAATTGAGTTTGTTATTGCATTTTCTTTAACGAACTAAGTTGTTTTTACTGTTTTAAAGGTTTTTTGTATATTGCATGTGTTTTATTGCTTTATATTGAGTTAAGTTATTCAGGAGTTGAGTAAAGCCAAGGTAAGTATTTCTTTCAAATTCTTTTCAAGCTTAAGTTATGTTTAGCATTTCAACTCGCATACTCGTACATTTAATGTACTGAAGCCAATTGGCCTCCATCTTATTATGATGTAGACGCAGGAAACCAGGATCAGCATCCAGCGCCTAGTTGATCACTCAAAGTTAGTTGGTAAGCCTCTTAGCTTTCTGGAGGATCTTTTTTATTGCTTTCAGTATTTTAGTTCATTAGGATGTCGTGGGTCTTGTCTCGATGTCCATCTCAGTTGTTTAGAGGCTTCATAGACAGAGTTAGTGATGTTAGTTCATGAGTCTTTACTTTCCCTTTTCAGTTAAGTTGAGACTTGAGTTGCCATTTTGGCAGTGAATGTTATTTATTACATTCTAAGTTATTTATTGAGCAGTTTAGTTTTTCTTTTAAAGTAATTTATCTTGAGTAAAGTCTTCCGCTGAGTAAGTAAGTCAGGCTAAGGGTTCGCTTGGGGCCAGCAATGGTTCTCGAGTGTCAGTCCCTCACAGCTGTAGGCTTGGTGCGTGACATGTAATCTATAAAGCACAACCAAATCTACCCTCTCAATGGCATCATAAATTGTGTAACCAGTAAGGTGCACAACTTGAAGCTTCACCTTATATATATTTCGTAACTTTAATACCTTCCACTCATGTAATATGACAGCAAGTACATAAGTTGCTGGCTGCATCTTACTACTTAAATTTGTAGCGTATAGATGAACATTTGTCTTGGAATCAACCTCATCAATTATGACAAGCCTATCGAAGTCAAATTTTGATATTTCAACAGATTTCTCAAATTGGGCAAGAAAATTCAATAAGAAAACTGAGAAAGATGGTTTTGGAAGTGGTCGTGGCAACCGAGGTTGAAAAGTTTATACCCAAAGAGAGACCACAAAATGATTTAACGCACTGTCAGAAGGAAAGGCACCACAATAAAGAAATTGACCAGGATTAAAGTGAATATGACGCGAAACAATCCTTGATTTATGAATTAGATCAAACATAGCACACAAGAGTTTAATAACTCTATTGACCGGAATATTTGGTGACTTCTTGGAGTAACTTCCAACAAATTCTTGAAGCGTTCTCCGCACTTTCTCCTCCATAACATTCTCTCTCGATTTAGACAATAAGAAATCATAAATATATTTTCTTTGCCCAATATCTACCCAATTGCAAGAATTTCTCAAGGTTGATTTAATAAACTTATCATGATCCAAGTCACTCGAGGCAACACAAAATACCAAATAATACATAAAAAGTAAATTAGAGTCAGGATCAAATGGAAACTCTAAGCCAAATTGATCAGGTGGAAAAAAATTTAAAATTAAGAGACTCACATCATGGACAAGTCTACTGGTTATACGTCTAGTTATAAGGTTAGGATAACTGCAAGTTGAAGGAATTGAAGACAGCTTCTTCCAGCATTGAGCAAGCCCGAGTCCATGTTGAGGGTAAACTTTTCCATCTCTGATGGTAACAATTTCTTCTTCATCATTCTTATCTTCACTTTTAACATCATTTTCACGATCAGTTGCCTCAGCAGAAGGAGAGACAGAATATGCCAGATCATTAGGAAAAAATGCCTCAGTAGTATCTCTTATTGTCAACTTACACACATTGTGTGGATCCATAACCTCAAGTTGACTAAGCTTACATGATATATAAATGGAATTTGCATTTGTGGGTCTTTCAGACAAGTCATCAAACACCTTGGGTGCATTTGTTTCGTTGTTGCCTTCAGATTGCTCGTCACAGGATTGCGACAAAGGTGAGTTGTTTATATCGTTCTATTGTAGAGAAACATATGCAATATCTGATGTGAGTATATTAAAGTCACCATATCCTGACGAGACATCCTCAAAACGACTTTGGTAGTCAATCACGGAGTTTACCTGATTATTGAGCAAGTGACATCTTTGTGATTCGAGATGTTGTTTATGAAATCGAATCATTACCTTCACTGTAAAGTGTTCCCAATCTGCCAATTGTTTGTTCCAAAAAAACCATCAATACCACTCCAATGCTTCCCTATCGAGATACAATGACGTGAGAGATAACTTATACTTTTCTATGATTTCATAGAATTCAAAGTAGTGTTCAGCCTGGAAAATCCATGCCTCTAGATTATCACCACAGAATCGTCCAAAGTTTATGGATGCATACTTATGACGAAACATCGGTGGTGCCAAAGACAAATCTCTATTCTCATACATCGGAACTTTGTTTTGGGGCCTAACAGTTGCAATTTTTCCAACCAACCCTTGTAATATTGAACGAATTTCAGACATCTCCTTTGACCACAAGTCCTTCCTGGGGTTAATCGAATCTTAAGGAGTTCGTAATTTTTGGTCCTCCATTGAATACCTCTGGATGAAAGCACCAATGAAACAAACCCGATTTCCAATGCAAACACTGATATATATTGTTATCACTGAATACAAGTTACAATGTATAATACGCTCAACAAAGTAATAACATGCTAACTAAGGAGAGATTAACATAGAAGAAGGTAACTAGAAGGAGATGAGATACTAGAACAGAGAAAAGGGGATGAGAGATAACTGAAAGTCAAAGCTTAGACATAATTTTCATAACCGTTCTTCTAAATCCTGGTCTTTTTTAACAAAATGTAAATGGGTCTGATCCCAAATAAAACTCCCTAATATCATGTAGGCCCTTAATGGGTCAATTTGGTTCACAACACTAACTCAGTAAAGAGAGAAGAAATTTCTAAATGGACTAAATGCTCTGACTAATTCCTGAGACATTTGACTAGTTCCGTTAGTTTTATCGTACCATATCATTATTATAAATTAAACTAGTTAGGTAAAGATATTCGATGCGGGTAAGCGGGGTAACGCAGAGACGCAAGACTATACTATTAATGAGTGACTTTTTTCGGTTATTGTTAATAGGGTAGACATTTATGAACTTAATGATTTTTATGATTTCTATAAGGTATTGACGTTTATCATGTTTAAAGTATTTTGAATTTTGATTGTTATCATTTAAAAAAATTTAAAATATATTTAAAAATATTGCTTAGGGAAAACTACAATATTTTGCAACTTTTTCGGATTGCAGTTTACTAAGGCGACACTTATGAACCATATGATGTGGCGTCTCTATTATGTCTAAAGTTTTTTGAATTTTAGCTAACGTTTTTTCAATATTTTGATTTATATTTAAAATATATATATAATTTAAATTTATTAGGTATAATAATCAATGAAATTACTTAATTAAAAATCATATTAATAACAATTCTTCAATTAAGGAAAAATGGTATATGACAAAACCTCAACTGTTGCAACAAAATATAATTGGGAAAGACATCAGAGAGCTGCATATGTTGATTGGTACTAATTAGACATTTTTCATGATGCTATAAATTTACCTATTTTCTATAAAAGTTTCCCATGGAAAAAATAATAATAAGGAAACATTATATTTGAAAGGGAAGGATAAAAATATCAAAATAAGAAATCAATTTATGTTATGAAATAGTCAAAGCTATCAGATTTGGGTCATTATGGTCAACATAATTTTTCCTAATACTATAATAGTAAACTTTTGCTACATAGATATATTGACTTGTCAAATACATTATATGTCTTCATTTGTGCTTGTACTTTGCTTTTTAATATACAATTATTTATTTAAAAATTTTATTTAATAAATTAATATTGTTTTAAAAAATAGTATACTACACATGATTTTGACATATATGCGCAACGCACGTAATTAAAGTGAAGGGATACTTAGAGGGAGGGGATATCTGATTTTCCACCTTAGTATTTTCAATTTTGGTGAAGTGGGACAAAAGTTGAACAAGAAAATTACACATTTATATATGTACCAAACAATCAGTAAGCCTATTTCAATTACTAGAAGTTGCACTTCAATGATCTATGCCCGAACACAAATAATAAAGAAACTAACAACAACCAATTCTTATTTCCTCTGTTTATTTTTATTTGTTCATAATTTCAAAAATATATTTTTATGTTTATTTGTAATATTTTAACATATCAGAAAAAAATAATTATTTTTTTCATGTTTTAATCTTATCATTATTTTGATAAGTTGAAATGTGACATGTAAAAATGAATCGAGGGAATAATTTACTAGCCAATTTTATTTTTGAAAGAAAAAAAATAGGAGTAGAGAATTTAGTATGGGCGTAAATGACGGGGCAGAACTCAAGTTTATGTTTTGCAATTTGCAGATTGCTAGTTAATTCCATGAACAAAAAAGTCAGAAAAGAAAATTCTAAATGGCCTAAATGCTCTGACAAATCACTCAGAGACTTGACTAGTTCCGTTAGTTTTTATTGACTATCGATCTTACTAATCACTATATTATAAAATAATTCTACTTCTCTCTGTCCCTAATTACTTGATATATTGAGTTTATCATTTTATATCTATTACTCCCTCTGTCCCAATTTATATGACTTACTTTCCTTTTTAGTCAGTCCAAAAAAGAATGACACATTTCTATATAAAGTAACAATCTAACTATAAAATATCTATTTTATCCTTAATGAAATGATTTACAGCCACACAAATTTTTATCATTCATTTTGGACCACAAGTTTTAAAAGTCTTTCTTTCTTTCTTAAACTCCGTGCCGAGTCAAAGTACTTCATCTAAAATGGGACGGAGGGAGTAATTATAAAGTGGATGAATTGAAAATTTAAGATTTTCAAGAAATTCTACATTTTTCAAAGTAATAAATTGAGAGTATAATAGAAATTTTTTTTGTCCTTTCTTGATTTGTCAAATTAGACAAGTAATTAACAACAACTAAAAAAGGAAAAGTGGACAAGTAATTAAAGACAGAGGGAGTAGCTAGTTAAACAAAGTGTTTAGGATTTAGGAAAACATCGAATTGTCACAACTCACAACTAATCAGAAGCAATTAGTTAAACGTCAAAATTGTAATTGTGACATTGAACCACTGAACAGGTAACAGAATACCCAAACTTTCACTGGACAATTCAACACATACACAGTCAAAAGTAGGAGTCCGGAGCAAAAAAAATCGTGTTTTCAAAGCAAATAAATCAAAATGAAGTAGTCATACTAAGTGAATTGTTGAATTTTTTACTAAGAGAGAGTTTGGATTAACTTAAAAGTTTATCAAATATTTTTTAAGTCAATTTTTGACTTCTGAAAGTGTTTAGCAAATATAAAAATAAGTTAAAATAAGTTAGGAAGTGTTTGACAAGATTAAAAATAAGTTAAAAACCAAAAATAGGTATCTCCTACTTTTTATTTCTTGACTTAAAAGTCATTTAAATTTGACTTTTTATTTTTGACTTAAAAGCTACTTTTTTTAAGGCAATCAAAAATGCAATAATAACGTTCTTCCAATTTTACCTTTATTTATATAAAAGGAGATTTTTACATAATCCAGAAATTACTATAGAGCTACAACTTGTTCAAGGTATTTATTAAGGCTAAATTAGTAAAAATATAACTTACTTTCTAGGAATGAATAAGTTTTCTTAAGGGTGTACATAAACTAAAAGTACCACTTATTTAGAAATGGAGGAAGTACTATTTGTGTATATACATTAATCCTAAAACTAATATTCCCTCTGTTACATTTTACTTACTCTTTACATCAAAATAGATATTTTTATTTTACTTGTTCATTCTAGTAAATCATGAGAGTTTTGTTACTTCTTTCTCATACAATCCTCATGAGTCTTTTGGTGTGAGGTATAAGATATAATAATTTCAGAATAAAATGTACAATTATTTTATCTTGTGTTTGATTGGAGATATTGTTTAGTCCTTGAATTATTTATCCCATCATCCAGATAATTAATTTCAAGATAACTTGTTTCCAACCAAATGATATTTAGTATTAAATAACTATATAAAATATTAGTAGTTAAATTTAGCATTCTAAATATTATTATAAAGTTAATTTAGTAAAATATACATCTAATTAAAATTTTCTTAAGAGTTATGTTAGATCAGAATGATCAAGTGATATGAAACGAAGGAAGGAAGGATTACTCTCCATCAACCTATTAAAAGTTAAACGTGTGTCATAAACCTTTGCACAATCAGTTGAAAGTTAAATCCTTTTTCACAAACATATCTTCTTCTTTTTCTATAGAAACCGAAAAGTGGACAAGTAGAGTGCAAGAAAATTCAATTTTCAACATCAAATAAGCCTAAATGTGTGGAATTTATATAACCAAGACGGCCACTGATGGCGGAGTCTTTTGACTACTAACTACTTTCTTCTCTAATAAATATAAAATGTTGACATCGTCAATTGATCAAACAGTAATTCATACACATACTAGTACTAGTTCCTCAAATTGCATGAAAATCTGCCTCTATAAATAGCTATTTAAGTAGTTCTAAGCAAAAACAAAAAAAAAAACATTAACTTGCAAGGCAATAGAGTTGATAAGCAAGTTAACAAGTTATCATAATGGCTTCATTACATAGCTTGAACACTTTAGCCATTGTTGCTTTCGCACTTGCTTTCTTGGTACAAGTCACTTTAGGTAAGTCATCTTTATTCTTAATGGATTTTAATTAATTTCATCGGTGTAATTTAATTTGTTATAGCATGTTATGAATACGTAACCATATGCAGGGGACATTGCGTGCGAGAATTTGAATGAAGACTCTTGTGCATTTGCAATATCGAGCACGGGTAAGCGTTGTGTTTTAGAGAAACATCTTCGTAGGAGTGGTGAAGAAGTATATATATGCCGAACATCAGAAATTGAGGCTGATAAACTCAAGGATTGGATTGAAACTGATGAATGCATTGGGGGGTGTGGCGTCGATAGAAATGCCCTTGGCATTTCTTCTGACGCTCTGCTTGAGTCTCGCTTTACTAGCAAGCTCTGTTCCTCTGCTTGCTACAACAACTGCCCTAACATTATTGATCTCTACTTCAATCTTGCTGCTGGTGAAGGTATTTACTTATCACGCATCTATAATTTAAATGAGTTGATTATATATAACGTGATGATTAATGGGTGCATCTTTGATTGGGTATAGGTGTATATCTGCCCAAGTTATGTGCAGAGCAAAAGGGAAAAGGGCGCCGTGAAATGGCTGAGATCAGAAGCTCGGGATTTGTTGCACCAGCACCGGAATCAGAAGTGAAGCCCCTCAATTTCATGATTGCTCCGGCAATGCCTCCCTTCTAAATTCGATAAAGCTTATTACAGTTAGCACTATAAGTATACAATGGCTTTTATTTACTAGTATTGAAGTAAAATAAAGACTCTGGGTTGACCCAGTTGATAGCGTATATTTGTATCGTTGTGTGGTTTGTTAAATTTCAGTAGTATTTCACAAGGCAGGTGGAGAAATGCTTCAGAGATCTACAAATGCATTCACCCTGCTCGGCCTATTTCAATCTTTTATTATAATGGAGTATTGATAATGTTTTATTAGCAATGGGGTACTTTATTGGTTTTTGTTTTTAGTTCCGTTTGTGCAAAACTTGATCTTGTTGCTTCAAAACCGCTACCGAGAGCGAATGAAGTGAGTAAGCACAGAACAAGCTAATAAGTAGAAATTGTAGCAACGAGCTACTTAGGAATGACTGTGTTGTGAAATTATGTCAAAATCTAAATGAACCTTTTGAAAAATAAACATCGTCCTTAATAAAAATGTTTGCTCAAGAATTACACCTCTGAATTGGGAAATCTTCGTTGCTTAGTTGGTTGGCTACTAAACTGGATTCGATTCTTCACCTTATAATCCTTTCCCATTACCCGTACCCACAATTTTTGAAGAAAAAAAAGAAAAAAACATCCGGATTCCAAATGTTGGCATTGTCGTTTTATCAAACAGGTAGAGTGCATTTTTAGCTCTTATACCCGTCCATCTCCCAAACAATTGAGACATCGCTGTATCCTGCAAAATCCTCAAAATCTCATTCGTAGAATAATTAAAAAAAAACTATGAAAAATTGAAATGGAAGTGAACTCACTTGTTCCCCTCGCAAGTAGGGCAAACACATGGATTTACAAACACAGGATCATACAGGGGTGACCATTTTATTGTACCATTTGCCTTGCAAAGCTTACATTTATAAAATCCTTTTCCTCTACAATACAAACAAAGCTTCCCAAACTTTTCCTGCCACACAAAATCAAAGAAGAT
This sequence comes from Solanum verrucosum, assembly GCF_900185275.1. Taxonomy (NCBI): domain Eukaryota; kingdom Viridiplantae; phylum Streptophyta; class Magnoliopsida; order Solanales; family Solanaceae; genus Solanum; species Solanum verrucosum. Next base: position 1,022,365 of record NW_026020814.1, read on the forward strand.
GAAAATCTGAAAATGGGATTTTTGAAAAATAGATATATTACCCTGCAATTATTTACCTTATTGATTAAGGCTTTACGGCGAAGGACTGAAGTGGTGAGTGCAGAGATAGAGATAGCTCCACCAAGAAGAACAATGGAGCCTGTTGCTAACGTGCGCAGGAGTGGCGGAATCATTTGGTCCCTTCGTTTCACCGGTGATAATTTGATTTCACATGTAATCCCCTTTTTCCTACCTTACATAATAATAAAAAAATATTTATAACTTATACTGATGAACGCTTTCTATTTTACTTTAGAATAGTTTGAATCTCCTTATTTTGAATGGGCGGAAATAGATATTTAAACTTACGTAAAATTTAAAAAATATATATGTGTCTTATCGTGAAATACACTCGACCTGTTTTATATAATGTCACATAGGATATATATATCTAATTGTTCAACTTTATACAACTATTTACTTAGGTATACCAAAAATTTGAGAACATAAATATAGCTGAGACCAAGTTAAAAAGTACAATTATATATTTATTAATTTATATTCTTTCTTAATTTAATACTATCAAAAATTGTCCTACGGTAAAGATTTTACCTGTGCTCACCCGAAGTCATCCAAAATGGAACTCACTCTACTACTAAAATTCAAGATATTTCTTTTAAATACTAGACAAAGAGTCAGTCTCTTCCTAAAGTGAATTCAAATTAGTGAATATAATCAAGTAACATATATAATTCATACATACACATTGAGGGCATAGGACTCTTCTCAGTTGCTTTTTCCATGATTCTTCACTAATTCACTTGAGCAGAAAATACTGCAAATGGAGACAATGGCTCTAACATTGCAGCAAAACATTACCATTAGCATGAGCTTCAGATCGCCGCATCATCACTTTGCAAAATCCACACACCCAACTTTCTCTTTTACAAATGAAAACACAAAAAACCAGAAACTTCATATGGAAAACCCAAAAAGCCGCCGCATCAGTCTGCAAAAATCAGGCCAAACCCAGCTGCTTTCCAATCAGAAAATCCCACCCAAAACTAAACTCGAAGCTCTTGAAACTGTCATTAGGAATTTAGAAGTCACTGTGAAAAATGGCACTGATATTTACGACCCACAAATCTTTGCTTCCCTTTTAGAAACATGCTTTCAATTGCAGGCAATTGATCATGGTATCCGTGTTCATAACCTCATTCCCGAGAAGCTTTTACGTAAAAACGTGGGTATTTCATCGAAGCTGATTAGACTTTACGCGTGCAGTGGACAAACTCAGAAAGCCCATCAACTGTTTGATAAAATGCCTAAAAGAAATAACTCTGCATTTCCTTGGAATTCGATTATATCAGGATATGCTGAGAAGGGTTTGTTTGAAGATGCGTTAGCCATGTATTTTCAGATGGTGGAAGAGGGTGTGGAGCCTGATTGTTACACATTCCCACGTGCATTGAAGGCTTGTGGAGGTGTTGGGTTGATTCATGTAGGAGAGGAAGTTCATCGGCATGTGATTCGTCGTGGATTTGGAAGTAATGGGTTTATTCTAAATGCACTTGTTGATATGTATTCAAAATGTGGTGATATTGTTAAGGCTCAAAAGCTCTTTGATCAAATTGGGACAAAGGATTTGGTTTCTTGGAATTCAATGCTCATTGGATACATGAGGCATGAGCTCATAACTAAGGCGTTAAACCTGTTTCGTCTTATGATACGTGATGGAATAGAACCTGACTCTGTTTCTATATCAGCATTACTTGTGTCCAGAATACCTTTATCAATTGGGAAACAAATTCATGGATGGGTTCTTCGTCGAGGGACTAATCAAGAATTGTCCATTGTTAACTCATTGGTTGATTTCTATGCAGACCAAAAGAAGTTGAAGCAAGTGAGATGGTTGTTTGAAAATATGCATGAACGGGATGTAGTGTCATGGAATTCAGTCATTTCAGCTCACTCTAAGCATCCTGAAGCCCTATTGTACTTTGAGAAGATGGTAAAATCTTGTGACCTACCGGACAGTGTCACATTTGTGTCTTTGTTGTCGGCATGTGCTCATTTAGGGAAACTAGAGGATGCAGAGAGGCTGTTTAGAATTATGCAAGAGAGGTATGATATTAGTCCAAGGATGGAGCATTATGGTTGTATGGTAAATCTATATGGGAGGTTAGGATTGATAGACAAAGCTTTTAATTTTGTAATGAAAAAAATGGAATTTGAAGCTGGACCAACAGTTTGGGGTGCATTGTTATATGCGTGCTACAGACATGGCAATGTTAAAATAGGAGAAGTAGCTGCGCAACATCTGTTCGAGTTGGAGCCAGATAATGACCATAATTTTGAGCTTTTGATGAAGATTTATAAGAATGCTGGTCTAATAGAGGATGTACAGAGAACAAAGCAAATGATGATAGAACGAGGATTGGATTCTCCGTTACCATATGAAAGACGTTGAAGCTTCTTAAAACGACATTTTGTCAATGATTTTACGGATACACCATACTCCCTACTGTATGTATTTCTTTACATTTGCACCACATTCTTTGGTTTCCTTAATTATTTGTCTTCTTCAATGTGCTTATTTTCTAAAATTTAGTCAATGAAAAGTTAGCCAAAAATTTTACCATAATTCGACCCCAGTCATCCACAAGATTTAACAAGAGAATTAGATCTTGTTAAGGTATTTGATATGAGGATAGAACAGCAGAGCAGCTATGTAACTCTGAAGATAAAGGGAATATTTACAAGATTCATAAAATACTCTTCCCTGAAGATCAAATGCTATAAGTTTGTACACCTTATATATATTAATTTGCAGAATTCTAATTTTCCTCAGGTATTTTGGAATGACAAATTTGATAAGGAACTGTTAAAAAGACTTGAATCGAAATTTCTGTTTCAATGACTGTAAGTTGATTCAGGTGAGACCTGTTTAACCATAAGAACTCGTCTTCTTCGACCAATCCAAGTTGTCTTCCATGGAGCATCACCTGAAACTACTATATAACCTGCATTTGTATACAATTTTCGAGCACCAAAATCATCCTCATATGCCCTTAGGACTAGATATTCCAAACTCCAAAATCTTGCAAGAACATCACAGGCCTTAAGCAAAGCAGTTGCAACTTTCCGCCTCCTACAGTTAATCAACATTTTAATGTGTCATATCCAAATACCATTTGACAGTAAAAGGCAGACATAACTCATCTGTATATTATTTAACATAGGATCACCATCTATGTTTGCAAGTGATATATGACGAATAATGTTTTATGAAAGAACTTCATTTCCTGAATCATCTTGCTAGTGTTTGGTTGAAAAGGTCTGATAGTGGAATGGAATTTTCTGTTCAGTGACTATTATTATGAAGTAGCAGTAGAGAGATTATGTCATTAAAGGACTTGAATCTTGAATGATGTTAGTTATATTTCCCAGATCTGTTTAAGATGTTCCATTGATAATTCAAGACATTTTTAACAGCTGAAAATAATGAACATAAACAAATGATTGTATAGCAAAAAGTATTTTGCGCCATGTCAAAGAAAGCATCAATTCACTTTAATGGACAAGTATTAAATCTTGGACCTGAAGTTGTTCAATACAGCGATCCCAGAAATATAGATATATTCTGTTGCTCCCGGAAGAAACTGAAGAACATCAGTATCTCTATACACTGTAGCATCAACGACTCCTACAAGATCTTGTTCTACCTCAGGAGTGTCAGTTGAGGCCTCCGCAACTAAACATGCATACCTGTTTAGTCAAGAATTTCAGAAAGTTGAACTGAACTTGATGACTATTTTCATTTTTAGTACAAAAGAACAACATTGATCTAGTGGGAGTAGTGTAACTATAGGTTGGTAGTCTATTCAAAATTTCATAAAAACATTTAATTAGTTTGAGCTTGATTAGAAATTAAGGAAACCATCATAACTCAAATATAGTCCATTTGCAATAATCTAATTTGTTTAGACCTTCTTTCAGGATACTATATTGTACATATAAGACTAGAGTTCATCAAGACAAATTCAGAATCACCATAGCAGAGAATGAAGTTATGTTATTATTTTCACCTACAAATATTAAACAATGCACTTAGATTTTCTTTTTTGGGACTGAAGCATAGTTTAATACACCTAGATTTTCTTAACAGCAAGGTTCGACCTCGTTCCTAAGTTTCGATTTTTACCTGTCTGGTGGAGAATTCTTCAGTCTGTAAAGTAGTCCCGAAAGTACTTCAGCCTACATAATCATAATTCTCACTTTATTATGTTGATAAAAATAACACTAATACATGAATAATAACAGATAGAACAGTGCTGGTGGGATTATAGAATAACAGATAGAAAATACAGCCAAATTCATTTCCTAAATAACAGAGATATGAAACTGAAAACAAATATATGATCTTCATTCTTCTTCTCATTTTCAAATTGCATGCCCCCATCTGTTTTCTAGAAAGATCATCATCAACAACAACAAATCCAGTATAGTTCCAAATGTGGGTATGAGAAGGGTAGAGTGTACGTAAATCTTACTACTAGAAAGACTGTTTCCAAAAGACTCTCCGATCATAGCAGCTAACACAAGAGGGGCAACAACCATAACAAACTAATGTGAACAAAGGTCCTAAGATAAGCCAGCTACGAGACAAATGCTACTACCAGTGGTACAAAATAAGAATCGAGAAACAGATACGATGCATCAATCTATCCTGCTGGGAAGTGAGACAATGCTCAACTACCTACTATCCTAATCTGCAACCTCCATATATACAAAATAATGCAGAAAACAGTACAAACAGAGTTCAAACACACAGAAAAATCAAGAATGGGATATTTGGAAGAACAAATTCTTGAAAAAACAAAAACAGCTAGAAAAATGAAGAACCTGAAAGAATTGAAAGAATAAATCATTGAAGATAAGAAGAGGTTCATAAAAGGATTCAGCTTGAACAGCAGCAACATTCCTCATTTCTTTTTCAGTCTCAATCATCCTTCTCACTTTCCATCCATTTTCATTCACAAAACATCCCACTTCATTTTCTCCTCTTTGTTTTCCCTCCGAATTGATTAACCCCACTTCTAATTCCCTCGTTGTTGTTGATGAAACTGGAAATGAATTGCTGCAACATTGTGGCATCTGCAATCTTTTTTTCCAATTACGAATTCCTTTGCCTTTGTCTCTGTTAATTGAAATACATTGTAGGCCTCTGCATTTCCAAGAAACATCTTTCTTCAATCTTGTTTGAAAATGCGGTTGCCATTGACATTGTGCCATTTTTTTTCACCTTCCGCTCACTGATTTCTCATCACTGTCAAAAGAGAAAAAGAAGAAAAAAATTTCTTTCTTTTTTGTAAATTGTGATTTTTTGTGGTTGATTGATACTCTTCTTATTCTCTTTTGTCTTGTTTCACTTACTTCAAAATTTTATTTTATTTTTGAGTCAGACATGTTACATAATGAGCATTATAATATGATAATTGATAGCAATAACAATAATAATATACTTAGTCTAATATTAGAAATTTGGAGAATTTAGTGTGTACAACAGATTTTATGTAGAGAAATTGTGTTTGATATACCGTTGGTTATATTTTTATTGATAGATGTTAGATAAATTGGATTAAAAATGAAATGATTATAGTATTAATTAACCAGATAAATATAAATAAATTTCTAGTTTTAATCTTGAAGAAAAAAAATTGTTAAATTCTTCCAGTCTCCGTTAAGTACCACCCAACTCCTATCTTTAAACGTTTTGGCTTTTACTATGAAAAATAAAAAAGGATGAGAATTAAATGACAATTTTTAATTTTATTTTTTTACACCTAAAAGTTCCACTTTTATAAATCTGAAAAATGATTTTATTCTAATCAATTTATTTTATACTGAACCATAAAAGATAATTTCCAGGTAAGTTTTGTGGCTATAGATCCACTAGTGGAATCTGTTCATAACGACAAAATACAAGAACATTTTTGAATGGTTCTAAACTCATGACGTTTGTACCTTAAATTCATGTCCACTTGGATAATATTTAGACTAACACGTGTCCACTCTTTGGTGCTGGATATTGTGTTCTATCAAGGATCCATTGGGCCATAGATTTTGGTAGCACTTTGAGGCATTTTGGCATTTGCTTATAAAATTTAGGGAAAAGAGTAAAAATATCCCTCTAACTTTGTTTTATTGATTTACTATGTGAAAGGAAAAAAAGAGAAGAAGAATAGGATGAAGGATTTTCCCTGTGTATTCTCTGTACAAAAATGTGTTTAAATAATACAATGAAAATCTACTTCTAACAAACTTCTACAAATGTCCTATGATAATTGGCTAATCTATAATAAACATGTAATTACAATTTTCATAAAAACAAAATAAGGAAAACTAATATTTACAAATTAATATTATGGAACCTTCTGGATGGAAGAGCAAATGATGATCACATGTCTCATTTAAATCAAAATTTCTTTCCAATTTTACACTTCACCTTATCTTTTATGGTGACTGAATCTTTCGGTGGGTCGTGTTCTTGTGATATTCCAACATCCCCCCTCAAATTGGAGGGGGAGGAACGAACACCCAATTTGTCCAAGGGAAGACGATGAGAGGAACCAGGTAAAGGTTTCGTAAAAAGGTCGGCAATTTGTGAAGAGGAAGGAGGAAAAGAGAGGGAAATGAGTCATGTGAGATACTGTTGCCGGACAAAATGGCAATCCAAATCAACATGCTTGGTCCATTCATGAAAGATTGGATATTTAGCAATGTGAATTGCAGCCTGACTGTTGGAATGAAGGGAAATGGGTAGAGTAGGAGGAAGAGAGAGATCAGAGAGGAGTCGGACAAGCCAACAACACGCCGCATGGATCTGTACTCAACCTCTGCAGAGGAAAGTGAAATAGAAGTTTGTTACTTCAATTTCCAAAAAATAGGACTACCCCCAAGATTGATGTAGAAACCACTCACTGACCGGCGAGAGTCGGGGCATGTAGCCTAATCGGAGTCGCAAAAAGCCAGCAAAGTGAAAAATGGGGAAGAATTGAGAAAAAATCCTAAGCCTGGATCGGAAAGGAGATAACGCAGAACATGGTGGGCAGCTGAAAGATGTGCCAGGTGAGGTTGTTGTATATATTGGCTAAGGCGTTGGACAGAAAAAGAAATATCAAGTCTAGTGTAAGTAAAAAAATTCAGTTGTCCAATCAAACGGCGATAAACAGTGGCATCTGGAAGAGGAGAACCCATATTGACCTGTAGCTTGTGAGTGGGATCTAAGGGTGAAAGAGCAGGTTTGAGGCTGTCACGACCCAATTTCTCAGGTCATGATGGCACCTACTATATGACCCACCAGTAGGCAAGCCGACCCATATCCCGGAACTCGAAGTAATGGGATGTTAGGGTAAAAAACCAACCAATCAACCTAAAATAGTAATAAATATAACAAGAACATGCAATGAACGGGCGGAAGCGACTAGACATATATACACAAAATGAATTCCTCCCGAAACCTGGAAGTCACAAGTACAGAGCTGCTAACAAAAGTACAAGTCCTAAAAGTGGACTACAGAAACAAGCTGTCTAAAAAGGCAAAAGACAAGCAAAAGTAAGTACAGAAGGAGACGGGCAAATCCAGGACGTTATGTGCTCACCCATGCCTCCGATCACGACCGCAACTGGCTCGAATCAACGTTGGTAGCTAGTACTCGGATCTGCATCACGAAAATAGATGCAGAGTGTAGTATGAGTACCAAAACAACAGGTACTCAGTAGGGGTCAGGCCGACTGAGCAAGATAAGCAAAAGTAAACTGAAATGCGAATAAAGGGTCACAATCAAGGGCAAAAGAGTAGTAAATGTGGGTATGTACACAAGCGTACAAGCAACAAAGATAAGGAATCTAACTAACTCCGCCGGGCTCCCATAAACCCGACGGGTACGCTCGTGCACAATAAAAGAAACCACCTGCACGGACCCCCATAAGCCCAATAGATGCACTGGCAGTTGAAGTAAAAGAATGGAGCTAGAAAGTCTATCACAATATTACCAATTTCTGGACTTTAACTTAACCATTCCCAATTATATTCCAAGATCTCATTACGTCTCGTACTTTAATCGGAACATCTCCAACCTGGTATCAAAACCTCAACCTACAGATGAGAGTAATCAAAGACTAAACTGAAGCTTCAGTAAGGAATTGGGAATGCACCACGTGCAAGCTGGACCACGGACTCGAACTGGGTACTATAGCTAATGAGTCAACCTATATGGGCTGAACCACGGACTCGAACCGAGTGTTGTAGCCAAAGGTCGGGCACAGGTGAGCTGGACCACGGACTCGAACCGGGTACTGTAGCCAAAATTAGATAACAGGTAAGCTGGACCACGGACTCTAATCGGGTACTATAGCTACGCCTGGACATAAGTAAGTTGGACCACGGACTCTAACCGGGTGCTGTAGCTAAGAATCAATAGCCAACCATACGTCGCGGTAAATATCACCAAACCGATTACCGTAAATAATCATTTCAGTCTGACCCTCATATACCCCAAATCGCCGAGGAAGTATCCAATAGTGAGTAAGCTAGACCACGAACTTTAACCGGGTACTGTAGCCGATAGAAAAGCAGGGCATTATGGATACAAGGTCATAAGCTGAGTTACCGCCTAGCTAAGGCTCAGACTATCAGATTCAAGTCTGCTATATCAGTCTACAAGGAGCTGACCGTCGGAAACGACGTCGAAAAAAATTTCACTGCCCAACGACATCCGAAACATCGCAAGTCTATGGCAACACTAGTCTATGCCTAGACTAAGGCCAAACATACTTCAAATCAATATTATCATATACACCACAAGGTATGGATGTTCAATAATATCAAGAGTCATGCTTTCATAATTCGACAATTTCCCGAAATAAGGTCTAAGGCAGGAATTATAGAAATTTAGCATGCTCGACACTCGAACCCCTCCATACTCAAGCAAATCAATAAACAATTGCCTAAACATGCTCAATCTCACGAGGGGAAAGTCATAGCCTACCTGAAAGCCGATCACGCATGCTCCAACTCACGGTACCAGAGCTTTTTCCCTCCGAACGGTCTCCAAATGCTTCCCCACTATCAAAAGGTTAAACACCTCGTCATTACGAATATGTTGACACTAAAATTATATTTTTCGGAGACGGACCCAAAATTGGGTCTAAAACGGGATTGTGGGACCCACAATTTGAATCCCAAAAACGAATCCGTGAAAACGTCCCAAATACCTTACCAAACTAATACCCCAAAATTTAGCACAAAAAGATGCCTAAAACATAGCAAATCAGCCCCAACAATTAAAATCATTAATAAGTCTTAACTTACGACTTGGTAGCCCCTTGATCACCAAATTCTGGAAAAACGAGACCCTTCCAACCCAAACAGATTATACCACCACGATCCTTGCGAAACACTCTACAAGTTAACCTCAAGAATGACTCAAAACGGACCTAAGATGATCAAGATCTAACCTTTCAAAATTCAACAAAAAATCATTCTGAAATCACTCTAGCAGTAGCTAAATTCGATTCCTTACCTCAAAATAAGCCTCCCCTCGCATTTCTGAGCTCACCTCTAGATTCCCCACGAAATTCTCTTGAAATTAGCCTTTTGAATCACCTAATTTGAGCTTAAAATGGAGGAGATATCTATGTTTGAAGATGAGGGGAAAAAATGGACGAAAATTGTCCTTAAATCTAGAAATTTCCAGATTTCAACACGCTGCCACATGGCGTCGCGTGGCTCTGTCACGTCACCACCGCGTTAGAATTCAACAACTCTTCAAACTTAAATTCCGATGTTCCGGACTCGTTTGGAGTCGGAAAAAACACAAACCATATATGGAATCTGATTGGAAATGATATTTCGGACTCAACGGTGAAGTCGGAATTTCCATTGTAGATCGCTTCGATGAAAAGTGGGTCCCACACCCATTATAGTTTTGAGCCAAATCCCACAACGGGCATCTAAAGTCTCGGAAAGTGAACAAAGGGTCGTTCTAGACCAAAATCGATATTCCGAAGCTAACCTAGTTGTCAGAATTTTCATCTGAGCACGTCTTCCAAGAAAGTTGACCAAAGTCAACTATAGACCAAATTGCAAGGGCAAAAACGTCAAATGGCCCTAAACTCGTACCGATTGCCTCGATACTCGTGTTGACCATGCTACTAGCCAAATTTGGTCATTCCGGAGCTAATGGAATCGTCAAAATTTTATTCTGAGGTCTTTTACCTGAATTTATGACCGAAATCAACTTTTCAAGTTATAAAATCTCTAAAACAGGGAAACGGGCCTAAAACCAAAACGAACGACCAGGCGACCGAACAGTCAGTGCCAGCAAGTCATAAATGACTTGGGGTCGCTACAGGAACGCTCTAAACGATGGAATGAATGCTTTAATTTAAAAATGACCTGGAGGGTCATTACAGAGGCCAAGACAATTGTATTCCGACAAAAGCTCTAGTACAAACTTACGTTGATTGAGTATCAAACCATGAGGCTCCTTGATGACCTCAATACCCAAAAATAATGCAAGTCCCCTAATTCTTTGATTTTAAATTCAGAATCCAAAAAACAATTTGAGGGCATCTAATTCTGCTTTGTCGTTGCGAGTAAGGAGAATGTCATCCATGTAGACAGCTAAAAATGAAACAGAAGAATCATGGCATTTTTATAACAGGGAATAATCGTTTAAAGAATGAGTAAAACCCTTGAATTTGAGTGATGCTGTCAAACGAGCATACCATTGTCTCGAAGCTTGCTTCAAGCCGTAACGAGACTTCTTCAGTCGACAAACTTTAATAGGATTAGTGACTTCCAAACCTACTGGAAACCTCATATAAACTTCCTCATCTAATTCACCATGAAGAAAAGCGTTGTTAACGTCTAATTGGTATAAACCCCGGCCCTTCTTAATTGCAATAGCAAGCATACAACGTATAGTAGTAATCTTCACAATAGGACTAAAGGTCTCGGTAAAATTAACCCCTTCTTTTTGAATGTCGCCTCGAACAACCAAATGAGCCTTAAGTCGTTCAACACTACCTGATGAGTTCAATTTAACTTTGTAAACCAATTTTGTAGGTAAGGCTTTCTTACCAGCAGGCAATGAAACCACTTCCCAAGTGTTATTAGTGATCAAAGCATCAAGTTCTTTAGTCATAGCATCTCTCCAACTTGGGTATAAAATATCTTGGGAAAAAAAAGTAGGCTATGTGACATGGGATAAAGAGGTGATGTAATTTTGATTGGATTGAGACAAGGCGGAAAAAGCAAAATGAGAAACATGAGTAGGAGAAGAAAAGCAAATATCATAAACATTAGAGAGATAAACACTATTGCAAACATAATCCTCTAGGTAAGCAGGAGTTTTGACAGACCTAGTGGACTTCCCGAGAACAATAGGATTTGGAGGAGAAACTGAAAGTGGAGAAGAAGGAATAGGAGATTCATGTGGGAGATCATGGATGTTAGGAGCACTAGAAAAGTTAGGATCAATAGGATGTGAATGACTGGTAGGAAAAACATAGTCATAGGATGCAGAAGTAGTAGAAGTATCAAGAGGAAAAATGGAAACAAGAGGTTGAATTGTGGCAAAAGGATATATATCTTCAAAGAACTTAACATTTCTGAAACAAAATGCTTCTAAGAATGCAAAGACATCAACTTGTATCCTTTCTTGCCAAAAGGATACCCAAGAAAGAGACAAGGTTCAACCCTGGGGTGCTAACTTAGATCTACCTTGCGTAGCAGTAGAAGCAAAAACAAGACATATGAAACATTTCAAATGAGAGTATGTAGGAGGATGCGGAAACAGTCTTTCTTAAGGAGTCTTGAAAGAAAATAATTTAGTAGGACATCTGTTAATGAGAAAAGTTGCAGTCATAAGAGCATCACCCCAAAATTTATGAGGAAGATGAGATTAAAACAAAAGAGCCCTACATACTTCTAATAAATGTTTGTGTTTTCTTTCAACTACACTATTTTGTTGTGGTGTGGCTACACAAGAGGTTTGATGGATTATCCCTTGAGAAGATAGAAATTTAGAATACTCTTGACTGGACCCCAATGACTTTAACCTTTTTGTTGAATTGTCTCTCAATCATAGCAAGAAAAGATTTGAGCATAGGAAAAGCATTGCTTTTAGTGGAAAGTAAAAATGTCCAGGTACCTCTACTAAAATCATCTACGATGGTCAAAAAATACTTAAAATCATCATAAGTAGGTGTTTGAAAAGGCCCCCAAGTATCAATATAAATTAAGTAAAAAATTTGTTTAGATGCAATGTGATTGCTAGGAAAATGGAGTTTGTGTTGCTTCGCCAAGGGACAAACAAAACAAGGAAAAGAGAATTTAGAACAAAGTGAAACTAAAATTTCAGTAATGTGCTGGATATTTGAAAGGGGCATATGCCCTAATCTTACATGCCATAACTTGCTCTTAATATTAAAGTTACCAAGTTCAAAAAAAAAATAACTTGCTCTTAATATCAGAAAAAGAAATACAAGATAAAGTGGATGTAACATCCTTTGAGGAATGAAAACTAGAGCTAGCATTTGTAGAGGAAAGATCTAGAAGACTAGTCTTGAGAAGATAGAGACCATTCTGACTTTCACCAAGGAGCATTGGCCTCTTCATTGAAGGGCCCTGCATGAAACAATGAGAAGATATGAAAATTAACGTATTAGAAAGTTGTTTGCATAATTTATGGGCAGACAAAAGATTGAAGTGAAAACTAGGTACAAACAACACATTGTGAATAATTAGATTAGGGGAAAGTTGGACAGATCCTGAGTAAGAAACTTGGACTTTCTAAGAATTAGGAAGATTGACATAAATAGGCTTAGACAGAGGCTTGAAATAGAAGAAGAAATCCTTATTATAGCTCATGTGCTCTGTTGCACCTGAATCTATAATCCAAGTTTGTTTAGTGTTGCCCTTAGAATCAATATGTAAATTTAAGGAAAAAGGACTAGAGCATAGAGTTATACCAACACAATTAACAGAAGTTATGACCTCAGAATTGTTGGTGCCTTGATCACTATTTTTCACATGTTGAAGCATCTGTATCACCTGAGCTAATTATTCTGCAATGAGTAACTTTGCCTGATCAGTAGACACAGTATCACTCATGAAAGAATCTCCAAAAACATCATTAGAGGTCACTACATTTCCCTTAACAGAACTTTGAGAAGTCCTCTGCCTAGTGAATTTAAAATTTGTTGGAAACCCATGCAACCTATAACATTTCTCAATAAGATCCCTGGTTTCTTACCATACTTGCATAAGAGAGGAGACTTCTTGTTCTCATAAGATCCTCTTTGTGCCCTAAAATCAGTAGAGAAAGACCTTTGTCCAACATTGGCTTGGTTAGCAACAACAAAAGAAGAAGATTCACCAGGGAATTTTGGTGTATTCTAAACCTCTCTTTGTTTTTCTTCCTGGAATAAGAGTGCATATGCATTTGAAATAGAGGGTAAAGGTGAAATCATCAGGATATTACCTCTGAGAGCACAGTAAGAGTCATTGAGACCCATTAGAAACTGAACTAAACGCTCACCCTGCTTGGCTTTAACATTTTTCTCGTTTGCTCCACAGGTACAATCACAAGGACAAAAGCTAAAGGTGTCCAAAGTATCCAACTCATCCCAGAGTCGTTTGATTTTGGTGTAGTAACCAGCAATATTAGATGACCCTTGAACCGGGTCACTAAGTTCCTTTTAGAGCTGAAAGAGTCGTGGACCAGAACTCTGTCCAAACCTATCCTCCAATTCTGCCCAGATGTCTTTAGCAGTAGAGTAATAGATAACACTTTCAGAAATTTCTCGAGAGAGAAAATTCAATAACCAGGAGATTACCATGTTGTTAGATCTGGACCAAGCTCTGTGAAAATCTGTTCCAACTTCAAGTTCTTTGGTGGATACATCAATAAACCCAGATTTGTTCTTCGCGGTTAAGGCTATCCACATGCCTCGTTTGCCATCAACTTTACCTGGAGAATCAGGATGAGATATGAAGAAACGGTGAGCTGGATTAATTAGCTCAATGGGAGGTGCATTAGCAGTTGGAAGAAGGCTTCGAGTCCTAGTAGTAGTAGGCGTTGGATTATCCTGATCACCCATGAGAAATTAGAAGAAAAATGTTGAGGGTTTATATCAGTAGAGTCTATGCTCTGATACCATGAAAGGAAAAAAAAACAAGAAGAAGAATAGGATGAAGGATTTTCCCTGTGTTGTGTATTCTCTGTACAAAAATGTGTTTAAATAATACAATGAGAATCTACTTCTAACAAACTTCTACAACTGTCCTATGCTAATTGGCTAATCTGTAACAAACATGTAATTACAATTTTCATAAAAACAAAATAAGGAAAACTAATATTTACAAATTAATATTATGGAACCTTCTGGATGGAAGAGCAGATGATGATCATGTGTCTCATTTAAATCAAAGTTTCTTTCCAATTTTACACTTCACCTTTTCTTTTCTGGTGACTGAATCTTCCAGCGGATCGTGTTCTTGTGATATTCCAACACTATGTCTTCATCGTTATAATGAAGTTATTCTTACCACAGCTGTTATTAATTTCATCATATGTGCCCCTCAATTGGATGGAAAGCCCCAAATCAACTAAAATTACTCAATTTTAACCGGATCAGTACCACTTAATCATTAACTCATTTCTTTTACCCAAATCAACTTTGTTTTCCATCACCAGCACCTCCACTTAAGCAACCACCCTCTCCGAGATCTCCTCCACCACTGTCGCCAAAACCACCACCTCTCCCACTACTCTACCTCCTCCAAGTCAGAAAGTTATTACTGTTTTGGTTCGCTTGATCCAAGGGTCTTTCAGAAAATAGTTTCTCTACCTCGGAGAGATAGTGATAAAGATTATGTATACAGTATACACAGGAGAGTATGAAGATAATGGATAAGAAAATATTAATAGGTAGTAACGAGCTTTTTGTGTTTGTTACTTTATTGCTTTACCATAAGTTGCCATGTTTCTCCACCTATTTTATTAGTGTTTTGATTCGCTTGAGCTAAGGGTCTTTCGGAAAATAGTTTCTCTACCTTGGAGAGATAGTGATAAAGATTGCATATACAATATGCTTTGGCCTCTCTAAACCCCATTTTGTGGAATTTCACGAGATACCTGGCTATTGTTCTATTTCAAACTTTTATATTTTAGAAAGGAAAAAAACACACATCTATTTATGTCCCCATTTTCACACAAATGGTGTTCGACACGTCTTCAAAGTACGTAACATCACATTTCAGCTTTCGCACATAATTAACACGTCTTCAACCTAACTAACTAATTAATAGCATAAATACAAGTCTTAATCATATTATGGAGACATAAATTACAGTATTATTATGAGCAATTGCTACACGCAATTGAGTTACTCACTCTCATTTTCCTCCACAAATTAAGGTCTAAATAAACCAACATTACCATTTATTGAATTTTAAATAAATTATTATATATATGTTTCAACGAAAAATCTGGGATTAGAATGGACAGACTTTAATTTTCAATTTTAGTGCATTCCAACTATCAATAAGATATTTTGCGTGTTTGAGTTGAAGAAAAATAATAAAATTTGCATTTAGAATATGCATGTGCGGACCTTAATTTAAAAAAAAAGCAAATAAAAGTGTTTCGTTAATTTGCCGACAATTTCTTTCCAAAATTTTAATCTTTCCTAATAATTTGATTAGTTTTTCAAATATAAAAGCAGGATTGACGTGGATTAGCACTTGATAACGAATATGGTAAGAGGTACTATATAATTATTATCCTTTCATTTTGATGGACGAGAGGAAAAATATTATTTGAAAGCGAATCCAAAACATTTAAAGTGGACGTAAATCTTATAACAAATTGACATTGGAACCACTAATTAGATTAATTTGGAAAAGTAGCAATAATTAAACAGACAGGATACCGCTGCACCATCAACTAATATTACAACCACACGCAAACCTATATGAGCAAAATATTCACGAAAATATAATTAGTTTAAATTAGGGTGTATCGTGAATTAATGAACCACGCATTTACTGACTAGCACATTTTAAAGTTCTAATACAAGTGAAGGGTTAAAAACACATTTAAACTATTTTTTTCGAGGTTGAGTTTCATACATGAACTATTGGTAGTGTGAATTTCCTACCTGAACTATATCATTAATGGTTCGTGAAACACACCTTTGACTAATATTTGATGTTGTGTATAATATATTCTTTCTTTTATTTAAAACTTCTGCCATATGGAAAAACAATTTCATCGTAGAAAATTTTTAAAAAATATTATTAGGTTAAAGTTAAAGTTAAAAGGTTAAAAATTATTAGTGTAAAATAATTTATTCTCCATCACACTTGGCATCTTCTTCTCCACCTTCTCAGTTGGGGTCTCGTCGTATCTTCCTAACTTGTTTTCTTATGTAATTCTAATTTAGTCCATCATTAAATTAGAAGTTACATGTGAGTGTCTACACATAAGACCTCATACTTTATGAGGTGTTTTTTAGATCCATTAACTTTAACCCTTAAAAAAGTACTGGAGTATTAATTTAATTTGAGTTAACCTTTCAACAATAGCAATCAACTTATAATTATTATTATTCTTAATACAACAAAGCGGTCAAAAGAAAATAAATTCCTATGAAGCCAAAAAATAATGATTTAATGACTATGAAAGGAACCGTATACGTGTTTCTGGGATTGTGACAACTAAAAACCGAGAGGGGAAAAGTCATAGCATATGTCAGGTTTATTAGTTGTAGACCAAAAGAAATTAGGAAAAACTATTTAATTAAATAAATATGTTAATCATATTTACTAATTTTCTTTATAGTTTGAAACAATTACATATTATCTGACTAGTTAATTATTTTATATCAGAATTTAAGTCAAATACATCTAGATATATCCATTTTTGCTACCAGATACTCTAAAATAGAGAAAGAGGCAGTGCGAGAAGAAAATAGGCGAGCGAGATCTCCAGATACATGTGAATCACGGTAGATACATGTATCTGGGATAGGCAAGCAAGAGAGAGATCAGTGGAGAGCGAGAGAGAAGAGTGGAGAGCGAGATAGAAGAGAGGTGAGTGCGGGAGAGAGACAGATACATGCAAATCATCCACTTGATACAATGTATCCATGATACATGTATCTGGATGTATCTGAATGCACTAGATACATGTATCTGAAGTCCAAAATTTGATTAATTGATAAAATTATTAATATTACAAACTAAGATGAATCTAAGTAATTAGATTCTAAACTAGTGAAAAATCTATATGTTAGCCAAGAAATTAATAGGAGTATAAGATAGGAAGTTCAAAATTTTCGTTCTTTAAGAAAGTTCAAAGAAATATATATAAATAACATACCTGAAATATTTGGACACAGAAAGATAATATGTTAAATATGTTTCAAATTAAATAGTTTTGTTACCCGTAACAAATACAATCGGCATGTTTAAATTCAAGCGAAATCAAAAAAGATTATTACGATAATTTCTTCTTATTTATCTAAGTTTTATTGAACACGATTATCCGATACTTATTTTATCCAAACCTCACCGTTTGGCGAAGAGGTAAACGACCCTTGAGATTGGTTGAAGTCAGTTTAAGGTTGATACTTGATAGGCTTTGAATAAACAGCGTGGATGCTTATCCTGCAATTCTTCCTCTAAAATTTTAGGTGAAAGAGGCCAAATTTGAATTTGGTCTTCACAAAAGAGCCGTTTTTTCCTTACACCTTCTAGTAATTTTCTTCCATCCTCGTAGCATGTTCCCTTTGGTCCAAATTGCTTCACAACTCCCATCCTATACGTGACCCCACCCCCTTGTCTAATCATGTCCGGCAACTTCTGACCTTTCATCAGTGGCGGAATCAAAATTTTCATTAAAAGAATTCAAAATCTAAAAAATAAATACATAAACTAATCGAAGGGGGTTCGACATATACTATAAGGGGGTAGGTTCGGATGAACCCCTGACCATAAGGTGGCTCTTCCCCTGCCTCCAATGCACGAGGAAATGATTTCTTATGATCACTTATAAATTAAATATTAAAAAAATGATATCTTTTTTAAATTTTTTATATATAAAATTAATAATCTCCTATAAAAATGATATAAAACTAAAAATAAATTTATAAAAGGAGTATAAAACTAAATCTTTCCTTTTAGTTCGAATCCATATCGCTATTAATTGACCATTGTTTGGATGTATTATGGAGGAAACATAAGTCTGACCGAGTACTTAATATTCGTTAAGTTTGACTAATAAAATTTGTTAAATGACTATGAGCAACACAACACGGGAGATTTAAATATATCAATTCCCCAAACGTGCATCATGATCTTTTAATATTCAGTATTATTCTCAAATAAATTTTGATGCTTGTGCTAAGTGAATCACTAAATAAAGAGATTGCGTTTAATTATATAATTTATATTTGTATCTTTAATAAAGAAACAATTTTAAATTTGAACATTTTTATTCAATAAGTGGAAGTCGAATAGTTTTGAGGGGTCATCCTTTACAATTTCCAGTATATAAAATAATTTCTTTCTATTGTTTCTTCTATCATAATATCTTTGAGAGAGAAAAAATGGTTTAGATTGAATAACTGCCACCGCTTGAAGATTTTGGTATGATCGAAGGCATAATTCTTTTTGTTTTAATTTAAGTATCTTATAATTTTTTTTAAAATAATATTTTATTCTTTTTACGTGGTTTATTATTTTGATTTAGATGCAAATTTTTAAAAAGTAGATAAAAAATTTTAAAAAAGCATAATACATAAGTATACCATTTAACTTGACTTTATTTCATATTTATGCCTTTTAATTTTGTATGTACACAAGTAGACACTCAAGCTTGTAGGATGACAGGTAGAATCTATGTATTTATTTGTTCAATTTTATATAAATTTAAATGTCTATGCATAGTAGTGCACACCCAAAATTGAACGATATAATTATGAAATAAGGTCAAGTTAAATGACGCATTTATATATTATACCTTTACATACCTAAAATAGACATAATACATAAACATGACCATTGACTTCAGCGGACAACTATGTCTTCCAACTTTGAGTGTGCACAAGTAAACACTTAAAGTTGTATAAAATTAAACAAGTAGACATACATGTCTTACATGGCATAATACATGTAAGCAGAGGCATATTCAGAATTTTGAGATGACGGGTGGCCTATTATAAAAAGATTGATCTATGATATAAATTTGCTCGGTTTGACATTTAAGTTTTCACAACTGAAAATCATTGACATTTAAAATTATAGGCCTAATATTAATATATATATATATATATATATTGAATTAACGAAAAATGGCCTAAAATACCCTCGAAGTATTGAAAATGGTACACAACTACCCCTCATCCACCTATTGGCTCCAAAATACCCTTCTCATCCACCTATTGGCTCACAAATACCCTTCCCATCCACCTAGTGGCTCACAAATACCCTCCTCATTCACCTTTGGGTCCAATTTTAGCCACTTCATTAATGGAGCACCATTTAAAATAATTAAATAATTCTTTTAATTACATGACGCTCAACCATTGATTGCAATTTAATTATTTAATATAATTTTAAACTCACCCATTACCCACCCATTTTTAACTAAACCCACCCCAAAATATAATTTTAAACCCATCCATTACCCGCTCAATTGAACCCATGGGTTCTTTTTGTATTGGGTCGGGCGGGTTTAATAAGTATTAAAATGTACCATAGTGTGACCATTATATTAGTAAAAAATAATTAGTTCACAAAGAAAATTCAAGATTCGGGACAAATTGTATAGATACTGAGTTAGAAATTTATATAAAAAATTCAAAATGTAAATCTAAAGCTATTGAGTTTAGCTGAATTCACCTCTGACTTCGTTCACTACAAAAAAATAAAAAATAAAAAATTACGGACAATAGATTGTTTTTAGTGGAAATTAAGTTAATGTTATTGCATTCAAAGTTGCTAAAAAAACTAATATATAATATAACAAAAAATTTATTATTAATGTTAAATTCTTTATTTGTCGTAGTGATTGCCGGTTTGATTTATATGACTACAATTCTATCACCATTATAAATAAAAAATAAAGATAATCAACAAATGTGAATTGTACATACATTATGTTAGCAACTCATATTTGATTCCACATGAACAAAAAAATATATTTTGTCATGTATATAATTTATGTTTTTATAATTTATATTAATTAATGAAGCTTAAGCTTTATTTATTGAATTTGCTCTTCTACGAGATTTCTTGATGCTCAATATTTTAGGGCGGATTTAATAAGTATTGGGGCGGGTTTAGTTAAAAATGGGTGGGTAATGAGTGGGTTTAAAATTATATTAAATAATTAATTGCAACCAATGATTGAGCGTCACATAATTAAAAGGATTTTTTAATTATTTTAAATGGTGCTCCGTTAATGAAGTGGCTAAAATTGGATCCAAAGGTGCATGGGGAGAGTTTTTGTGAGCCAATAGGTGGATGAGGAGGGTATTTTGAAGCCAATAGGTGGATAAGGGGTAGTTGTGTACCATTTTCAATACTTCAAGTATTTAGGCCCTTTTCCGTTGAATTAATTAAAACCACTTAGAGAAGTGTTATCTAATTTTAGAATGAAGAATAAAAGAAGATAAATATAAAATTCAAATCTCTAATCTCGCGGAGAGAGGTGCACCCAGTCATAATCGCATTATGTGATACTTCGAATGTAGGTTCACAGATCTATATTTCAATATTTTTTTAAAAATATAACACTATTATATATGATCTCGAAAGAGAACTACGTGAACTCGGTGACCACCCTTGAGATACGTCTCTGCATGTAGAACGCCAAGTACACCCTAAAATATATCAAAATATGGATACATCACAATCATACGATTCAATGTATTTCTTATTTTATTTTATTTTATTTTTGAAGCGATTTGATCTCCTTCCCCACAAAATTCCAAACAATCAAGCGATTTGGTATATGATGGGAGCAAAAACAGAAGTCATTTTACTAGACACTCCTTCTGTCCGTAATTACTTGTCCATTTTTGAATTGATACACCTATTAAGAAATTAATTAATGACATAGTGAGTTTATCATTTTACCCCTATTAATTATGAAGTGGATGAAAAGTTCTGTATTTTTCAAAATAATTAGTCATTTAATTGAAACTACTTAATTTATCAAAATGAACAAGTAATTAGAGACACCTATAAAAAAAAAAGTGGATAAATAATTAGGAAGGGAGAGAAACTTCCATGACAAAAAGTTCTGCCGCGTTAATAATAGATAAGAGGATTAAGGAGTGTGCCCGTCCTCCCCCATAAAAGGGCAAAACGATCAACACATGGCGTGCCACCTCCCTTAGTCTCACCTACACCCATCATAAAGGTTTTTTCTAATTTTGATATCTTAATTTCTCTATTTCAGTTTATTTGTACTACAGAAAAAACAAAGAAGCTTCACGCCTCTCTTCTATATATAACTTACCAACCATTTACATTCTTCATCACCATTTCAATCTCCTTTTTCACTATTCATTTATTTCATTTACAAACGATTTGTTGTGGCCGAATTTCATAATCATATCAATATTCGTGGTTATTGATTCTGCTATGGAGAGTATGACGCTCACTGGATTATTGAAACATGTTGCTGAAAAATTCCCTTCTCACCCTGCTATTTCCATTTCCGGCAAGTTTGATATCACTCATGCACGGCTTCACGAACTTATCGAACGTGCCGCTTCTCAGCTTGTATCTGCCGGTGTTCAGCACGGCGATGTCGTCGCTCTTACCTTCCCCAACACAATCGAGGTTCGATTTCCTTTTCTTTTTGTTTTCATATTAATACAGAATAAAAAGGCAGCTCGATGCACTAAGCTTGGCTGGACTATAGTCCACTATTTGAACCCGTGATCACATTGCAGAAACTTTATGGAATCTGAAAGGAAAAAAAGAAAACAGGGTTCGTTTTTACGTTAACTGGAAAAATAAAAGGGGGTTTTACGTTATTTTTGTGATATAATCACGATTTGATATTTTCAAACTATGATGAAGATTTTTAACCTAATTAAAGTAGTAATTTGTGTTTTGAATTTTGATTTTTACAGTTCGTGATCATGTTTCTAGCTGTAATTCGAGTTAGAGCCACGGCGGCGCCACTGAATTCAGCGTATATGGCAGAAGAATTTGAGTTTTATTTATCTGATTCAGAATCGAAACTCTTAATAACTGCAAAAGAGGGAAATGAAGCGGCTCAAGCCGCCGCCTCCAAGCTGAAAATCCCACATATGACTGTAACTCTGCCGGAAGCCGACTCTGATATTGCTTTCTCCCCGGGTCCTCCCGAATCGAACCTTCAATCGGCGTCAGGAATCGTTAACGACCCATCGGATATTGGACTTTTCCTTCATACATCAGGCACCACGAGCCGGCCAAAAGGTGTTCCTCTGTCTCAGCTTAATTTGGTATCTTCAGTGAACAACATCAAATCTGTGTACAAACTCAACGACTCGGATTCGACGGTGATTGTGTTGCCGTTGTTTCACGTTCACGGGTTAATGGCCGGGTTGCTGAGTTCACTCGGAGCCGGAGCATCAGTGACACTTCCATCTGCCGGGAGATTTTCCGGTACAACTTTTTGGTCAGACATGAAAAAATACAACGCAACATGGTACACAGCTGTGCCTACAATTCACCAAATTCTGTTGGATCGTCACCTCAGCAAACCCGAATCCGAATACCCGAAGCTCCGGTTCATTCGGAGCTGCAGTGCAGCACTGGCTCCATCAGTGATGGCCCGGTTAGAAGAAGCATTTGGGGCTCCTGTTTTGGAGGCATATGCAATGACAGAGGCAACCCATTTGATGGCTTCGAACCCGTTACCCGAGGATGGACCACATATTCCCGGGTCGGTTGGGAAACCTGTGGGTCAAGAGATGGCGATATTGAATGAGAATGGTGTTGTACAAGGGCCTAATGCTAAGGGGGAAGTTTGTATTCGGGGTCCAAATGTGACGAAAGGGTACAAGAACAATCCAGAGGCTAATAAATCAGCTTTCCAGTTTGGTTGGTTTCATACCGGAGATGTGGGTTATTTGGACTCTGATGGATACTTGCATTTGGTTGGCAGAATCAAGGAGTTGATCAACCGTGGAGGTAACAAACTCTTCTCTTATTCCTCATGAAATGCATGATAACAATCACATGAAAGTACTCTATGGAAACAAAAAAGTAGGTCAAAGAAACAATCTTTTACTTTGATTTAAGCTACATATACCAATATATAGAGTCCATTTGGGTTAGCTGATTAAAAGTAGTTGATAAGCATCTAAGTGCTGAAGAAAACTATTAGGTGTTGAAACCATACGTTAGGCGTGAGTTTTGGCTTATAAGCACTTCGTAAGCATTTTTTGGTATTCACCAGCCTCACAAATATAGCAGAAAATGTTTATAAGCTAGTTTGACCAATTTATAAACTTAGCGAGACACCCTCATATTACTTTTAGAGTATACTCTTTTATTCAGATTATCTTTTAGGTTTGTTATGAAAAGAAGTTGTGAATAAACCTTAGGAATTTTTTTCATGGTGTACAAAACTCTTTTAAATTCTTTTACTTCTACTAATTGGTGGTAGTTAATGGCGGAGAAATGCTTTTCTTGGGTATCATGTTGTATGGACCGTAAATATATGCCATTTTATAATCTTTATTTATTGTGAAGCCAAGTTTGTGGTCCCAATATGCATAGCTGAATAAAACTTGGCTTGATATTCCGTGTGTGAGATGTAACTTACTAGTAGAATTTTCCTGTCCATTGCTTTGGGAGTAAGGGTGGCCCAAGCCAGAAATTAGGTTCATGATTTTGACTACTAATTTATTTTTATAAAGCCTTACCTAGATTATTCCGTTGTCCATGGTCTTAAAAATGTCTTAACAAAGAAGAATCAAGGCATCCTATGATGTGACAACCCGAACAACAAGTTTATAAAATGGTGAAAAGCATAAACTCTGTCTGTGAGGGGCTTTTTTAATAGTACTGTTGATGAAATTTACATCTTTATACTCTGATATTGCTCAACATGTCATAATCAATAGTCGAAAATAGTACTAGATTCCTGAACTGAAGAATATGAGAGTTGAAGTAACTCGGTTAATTAATATATTAATATATGGAGCAGCGTTAATGCACTATTACTCGTTTGTTGTTATTGATGATCATTTTATTATCTTATAATTACAGGAGAGAAAATATCACCTATTGAAGTGGATGCAGTCCTAGTTTCTCATCTGGAAATTGCTCAGGCTGTTGCTTTTGGAGTTCCTGATGACAAGTATGGTGAAGAGGTAAGATTATAAAAACTCCAATTTTGTGGAATTGGCCCATTTAATTCCATTAACGTGTAGTGGAAATCCACATTTGTTTGTTTCAATCCCATTTGATTACGCGTAAATAATGATTTGGACATGTATGTATTCCTCTGATAGACGTCTAATGTATCTCATTCCATGTTTGCCCTGTTTTCTATTTTTGTGTGTTGTTCAGAGAGCTTGTCTTAAATTGCATTTTGCCCAACCACATAATCCATCCCTATCCCTTTCAAATGCTTCTATTTACTATTGTGAAGACAATTTAGATGGTTTACGTTTTATATTCTTTCTATTGTTTCTAAAGCCATTAATAGCAGTGGGACACTCAGAATTAAAACGTTGTACATTTTGTGATAAAAGAGTCTGTTGAAATGTATATTTAACTCTATTTATGTCTTTTAGCACACATATATGGATGTAGATGGATGAACATCCACAGCCATAGTTGGATCCACTACTGATTTATAGCGATGTTTATGGATTGTTTCCAGCCTTGTTTCATCTTATTCTCATTGTATGGCTGACTAAACCAAACATTTTCATGTTCGACAGATAAATTGTGCAGTTATTCCAAGAGAAGGGTCAAACATTGATGAAGCAGAGGTTATGAGATTTTGCAAGAAGAACCTGGCAGCCTTTAAGGTCCCAAAGAAGGTTTTCATGACTGATTCTCTTCCAAAGACTGCATCAGGGAAAATTCAACGACGACTTGTTGCAGAGCACTTCCTTGCACAGATTTCAACTGCTAAAGTCCCCAAGTTTGGAGCGTAGAAAAATTGTTGGCTATCTACGGTTCGCTCTCCTATTAACAATAAAATGAATGTGTTTTTCAATGTTACTTACATACATACTACTTGGTCAAGAAATTGGGACACGAGAATATATCAGTGCTCTAGATTTTCAGTAATGGCGCAAGTGTATTCTTTTCTGATCTTATCAGGATATTGTTTGGCTAGATATCTTGTATTTCTCCTCTTAGTAATGCAAAGGTTCTTTTATTTGTCACGATGCCTTTATCTTTAGCAAACATAATGCAGTCTCCAGACTTTGTCCAAGTAACATTTCATATTCACAACACATTGAGATAATCGTTTTTGAAGCGAGCCACAATTCCCTTAGTCACAAAATATTGGTACTATAATAAGAATACAATGAGCTAGATTACAGTGATAGGTATGTGAAGCAACACCAACTATAACTACATGGGATTGAGCAACTGTCCCACCACGATGTCACATGCAAAACAAAAATCCAAACCCTAAAACATTTAAAAGAATGAAGAGTGGGACGACTACATAAACAGCACTCGAAAATTTTCCACCAGCTGAATTGGTTAAGCTTCTTGACCTTCTTCATCCTCGTCTTCGTAGTCATAACCTTCCTCCTCAGCTGATGCATCTTGATATTGCTGGTACTCAGAAACTAGATCGTTCATGTTGCTTTCAGCCTCTGTAAACTCCATCTCATCCATACCTTCTCCAGTGTACCAGTGCAAGAAAGCCTTTCTTCGAAACATTGCTGTAAACTGCTCGCTGACCCTACGGAACATCTCCTGAATTGAGGTGGAATTGCCAATAAAAGTTGAGGCCATCTTCAGTCCAGTTGGAGGGATGTCACAGACGGTAGACTTCACATTGTTAGGAATCCACTCCACAAAATAGGAAGAGTTCTTGTTCTGCACATTAATCATTTGCTCATCAACTTCCTTGGTGCTCATTTTTCCCCGGAACATCGCTGAAGCAGTCAGATAACGACCATGACGAGGATCAGCAGCACACATCATGTTTTTTGAATCCCACATCTGTTGAGTGAGCTCAGGAACAGTCAGGGCTCTGTATTGCTGTGACCCACGAGAAGTGAGAGGAGCAAATCCAACCATGAAGAAATGCAACCGAGGAAATGGGATGAGGTTGACAGCAAGCTTGCGGAGATCAGAATTGAGCTGACCAGGGAACCGGAGACAGCAAGTCACACCACTCATGGTGGCAGAAATCAAATGATTAAGATCTCCAACTGAGGCAAACATCACGAGTTAGTACATTAATCTACATATACTAGCATAATACAATCATATAAAAAGGGTAAATCCAACAGAATCTCAATACCAGGATAGAAAGAATCAGACAAAAGACAAGCATAGATGCAGTGTAAATTTAACTACTACGGGAGTACATGACATACAATAACCAAAACATCATAACTGTAAAGTTTCACCAAAAAGAAACTATTGCTGATCAAGAAGACGACTTACAGCTTGGAGTAGTAAGTTTGAGAGTTCGGAAGCAAATGTCATAAAGAGCTTCATTGTCCAAAACCATGCACTCATCTGCATTCTCAACAAGCTGGTGAACAGAGAGAGTAGCATTATAGGGCTCAACAACAGTGTCAGAAACTTTCGGGGAAGGAAACACAGAGAAAGTAAGCATCATTCTGTCTGGGTACTCTTCCCTGATCTTAGATATGAGGAGAGTTCCCATTCCTGATCCAGTTCCACCTCCCAAAGAATGACAAACCTGAAAACCTGAAATTTAAAACAGAGTCCACATTCATAAGCTTTACAAAATAGACAATTTACTTGGATTCAAGCCATTTACTACACAAAATCAACAAAATTATAGCAAATGCAAACTTCATTTCTCTCTTATAAGCCTAACAAAAATTTGTTCAAACAGGGAATGAATACATCAGTCTTCAAACATCTAAATTTAAAATTGCATTGTTATTACGACGTAAACATGATTTCTTGCTAAGTTGGACATACATACCACACGCACTGGATGATCAGTTAAACATCCTTCTTTGAAAAATTATAACGGTCGTATAAAAAAATACAACGTATATAAAAAAAAACTTGAACACTCCTAGCGAAATTCCTGACTTTGCTATCATGCACAAGTACATACACAGCCCGATCACCGTCCGAGTAATCACATGTTACAAAATAAGTTCTGTTATAGAATCAAAAAGCACTAAATGAAAAGCAACAGACAAATTACCTTGTAAGCAATCACTGTTCTCAGCCTCCTTCCTTACAACATCCATAACCGAGTCGATAAGTTCCGCTCCTTCAGTATAGTGTCCTTTGGCCCAATTATTACCAGCACCAGACTGACCAAAGACGAAGTTATCCGGCCGGAATATCTGACCATAAGGACCTGATCTAACGCTGTCCATGGTTCCCGGCTCCAAGTCCATGAGGACGGCGCGTGGAACGAACCTTCCACAACTTGCCTCGTTGTAGTAGACATTCACGCGCTCCAATTGAAGGTCACTCTCTCCTTTGTACCTTCCGGTGGAATCAATTCCGTGCTCGGCACACACAACCTCCCAGAACTTAGCTCCGATCTGGTTCCCACATTGGCCTCCCTGAATGTGCAAAATCTCACGCATTTTTACTTTTGATTTCGCGAGAAATTGAATGAATGGGATTACTGTGGAAGAGAGAATTTGGGTTTAGGAAAATGGAGGAAAGAGGAGTTGAGATTTATATACTGATGAAAGGGTGGTGGGAAAAATGAAAACGGAGTTTGTTCGCCGTTACAACTTGACGGCGACAGTTCATTTTTTGGGGGAATTTTGAAAAGTTTAGTCACGCGGGTTTGACGTGTGTGATAGACACGCGCTTTTATCACGTTGTGAAAAAAAGCGGTTAAGATTGTTGCGTGCACGTGAAGCGTCGGAAAGGAGGCATGTGATTACTGGAGAAGTCATGTGAAAAAACAGCTGGAAGAATTTTTAGAAGAAACTGTTTTTGTTTGGTTCAATAATTGTAGAAAAGGATAACCCAACTAATGAAATGAATAATAAGTCAGTAATTAATTAGTAAAGGATTATGGGGGAGTGGTAAGACGTGAAACTCAAATTAATGATAGTTTAGATGAGTTTCGATAAATATTTGGTGATAATTCAGATAGAAAACTCACACTATAGTTCAATGGTGTGATTTACGAAAAGAATATTCAATCATCAACGACATAAGCAAATTTAGGGAGTTTCAACTTTCAATCGTGGTGTATAGCTTATGGTGTTTGTTTTCATAGGAATATGTTCTCCTCTTCACGTGTTGACAAAAGTAAAAGTTTCAATTTAGCTCAGTCTGTACTGAAGAGCATGGCAGAAAGAAAGAAGATCACCCAAGAAATTATAAAATGCTAAATAATTTGCAATATATATATTTATGGGTCCGACTGAGATAGTTATAATCACGTTTGTGTATATTCTACCGTCTCCAAACCCTTTACATTGGAATTGTTGTTGTATATAGGCCAGACTGTAAGGTGAAGTGTGGGGAAAATGCCATTATATTTTATGGAGCAGAAAAAGTAGAACATCCCAAACGTGGTTTTCACTCAAACAAGTGCAAAAAGAAAACCTAATATACTTTTCAGAGAGAGATTCATATATATTACTCAGTAGGGCTAGCTTATACCAGCAATACAAGGAAGCTTCTTAACTCCTCATGTGTGCACTGTTAATTATATCTTAGTTTTTGTTAGTTTTCTCAAGATAGATATATATTTATATACACATGATTTTTTCTGAAGTTAATGGGTGCACGTACAACCCCATATATAAATGTGGATCCGCCTGTGCCTGACCCTGTCATGAATAATAAAGAAGGGAGAAAGATCTAGAGAGAGTGAGATATCATGGAGTGATCAAGTGAGATCAGATGCATTAATCATTATACTTTCTCATCAAGCAACCTTTCTCTCAATTGCGCTCACCCCTTTTGATATTCTTGTGTCAACATAACATACTAACTTGATAATACATGTGTTTTTTTATTAGATATATTTATGCTTAGATTTTAAAATTTACTAAAATTTGCTATTGAACCAATATAATACATTAATATTGATTGATTTGGAATCGATTTAGCAGTTATCAACCGATGATTATCAATTAAATTAATAACACCTTTATTGAGAAAGACATATATTTATCTATGTATGCTGATATGTTAATCCATGTATTATGATCAGTTAGTTAGTTTTAAGTTTCGATGGGTTAGCTTAATTTGTGGTTAGTGTAGTTGTTAAGTTAGTTGTGCTTAGTGCGTAGGCAATAACCCAAAGTGTTTGATGCTATTGAATCTTGCTACTATTAAATTTCATTTTTTTCAATTTACGATTCTATTTTGATATAATATTAATTATAGCCATGCTCGGCAAATGAATTTGTATATCAAGTAGGAATGTTCAAAATCGAACCATATTGGTATTGAGCTATAGAATAAATGGTTGATGAACATATTAGAATTTTATAGTTAATGGTTTATTGGTGTGGAAACGGATTATTCAATTTCCTTATTGGATAAACCGCTAACCTGTTAAGAATTATCATATTTACACTTTTAACTTAGGTATGTTAGCATCATTTAATAATTTTTTTCAAAATATATAAACTATATATACTTATCTGTTAGTATTAACTATTACATTACTATTAATCTATATTTTTCTGTAGTATAGAAGAATTTTATAATTTGACTACATTTAAAATAGGGAAAAAAAGTCATTTTTTAAGGTGCGTTCAAGGAGAAAAAAAAGGTAGATGTTAGTCAATACATCGTTCGATAACCACCTAATAAGTGCTAATATGTTATCGAACGAACCGATATCTTATAGATTTGCTAGTGGATAAGTAAATTTAAAAATCAATATTTGTTAGGTCAAACTGTTAAGAGAAATTATCTGCCCTATAAGCAGCCCTAATATCAAGTGGTTCTCTTCGATTAGTTTTTACCTTTCTCGATTTGTTGTCTTCTTTACTTATTTTTTAAAATCATCAATTCTCGTATGAATTAAATTTATTTTGAAATTAGTAGGTCTTAATTATCAAATATTTACCAAATGAGTCAATTCGAATAATTTGGATATACCTGTGGCTCGTTTGACCATGCAATATAAAATAATGAGATGAAACTAAAATTTTGTTTGGATGTATAATTTGGACATTTTATGTATACAACAATTATTGATCAAATTTCAATTCAATAAAAAACATGAACATAAGTTGTAGTATACTAGTTTTTAATATAATCTTCACACATATTACGAACAATCTACTCACGTTGAATTTGCATTTCTCAATCATTTTTTTTCCAATTAATGTCACAATGATTAGTCTTGTCTACTCAATATAATAATAAAAAAAAATTATTTATTAAATGTTGATTTGAATGAAGTAGGAATAAATTTTGTTGGTAAATAAATTTGATCAAAAATAATAAATTTGGTGAATTTAAATGAAAAAAATAGGAATTCATTTGAAGTAATAATAAATTTTATGTTGATGTGAATATTTTGGATAAATGTAAAATATAGATGTGAATTTCGTTTTACAAAATATCAACTTGTAGGTCAATTTTTGTATTTGAAAAATTCCAAATCATAATTTAAAATTTCACATCATGATTTTTTTTTTAAGAATTTAGAATTTCATCTCATGACATGAAATCAGCTTGAAATCGTATTGTCCTAACAGGGACGTAATGTCCAAACTGACCCTCCTCAATAATTTTGGACCGATATTGAATTAGCTTTGTTTGCCCCGGATCCGATAACCCATGGATCTTTGGGCGGTCCGAAATCGAACCGTAATGTCTAATTTGTGTATCCAAAACCTCACAAAACCCTCGTCTTCAACCAGCAGCCATACCTAAAAGCTTTCTCATTCACAGTGTTCATTCAACCTTGGAGCTGCTGTTATTTACTTCCTTTAATTCACAAAGCAGAAGCAGAGGAATCATACTCTGTAAGAAAAATGGTGAGCAAAAGGCAGAAATTAGCTCGAAAACGATACAAGGATGCTAATCCTGAACTATTCCCCAAGCCAGAACCAACTCCGCCTAAAGACCCCAACAAGAAAAAGAAGAAGAAGAGCACTTTCAAGAAGAAAAAAGGAGAATCCAAAGATCCTAATAACAAACGTTCATTTACTAAGCACCCTTTTAGAGTCGCTGGAATGAAGCCTGGTGAAAGCTGTTTTATTTGTAAAGAACATGACCATATTGCCAGAGATTGCCCTAGAAAAGCCGAATGGGAAAAGAATAAGGTACAATTTTTGGTTTTTTTCATTATTGTGTATATTTTGTATTGCGATGTTTATGCTACTCTGCTGGAGTTTATGATAGGGCTGGTAATGCTATCAACAACGTCGTTAGCAGAGTTTATGGCAGGGCTGGTAATGCTATCAACAACTTCATACAAGTAACGGAAGTACTAGAAACAAGAGATAGTAACAGAACATAAACTACAACAAACAATACGATAGGGAATGTTCTTCCATTAATAAAAGAAAAGTGAAAATTGAATTGAATCTTTTGTTTTCATTTCGTCTTCTTATTTTGGCATTTCATTTGAATGAATAATGGTGCTTTGATATTTTGGTTTGATTCTCCATGGTGTAGTCATTCCAGAGTTTGGCTGCTAAAACTGTTGATTTGCAACAAATAGATGAAATCTATTATGAACTTAATACTCCATAACTAGATTCAAAGTGCATTGTACTTACTTTACTTAGAAAGAAAATATGTACATTCCATATCATTAATCCCAATTAACTTCTAAATAACCCTTTCCAACTTATAATTGTTACCAAACACCACCGTTGGTG
Source organism: Solanum verrucosum (assembly GCF_900185275.1). Lineage (NCBI taxonomy): Eukaryota > Viridiplantae > Streptophyta > Magnoliopsida > Solanales > Solanaceae > Solanum > Solanum verrucosum. Next base: position 1,054,447 of record NW_026020814.1, read on the forward strand.
GTCAGTCCACCCTCAACCACTCTTAATTCCACCAACTTTTATTCTCAATGGAGCATTGGAAAATGACTTAGCAGATGATTTTCTTAGGTAAAATGTTTCCTTTTCTGGTAAGAACAATTGAAGTCATACCAAATGTGGTCTTTGGACAGAATCTATTTAGTATTGACTTGTAGTTTCACTGCCCAATGATATCAAAGATGATATTTTGCTACACTAGAAGAATATTATTGCCTCATGCTGATTTTCACTACTTTGGTTGATATGTGTCTATGAAGATATGTTTGCTTTGTCGTCGACGTGGTCATAGCCTGAAGAATTGCCCCAACAAGAATGATGAAGTAGTGGATAAGAAGTTGTGTTACAATTGTGGTAATACAAGTCATTCTTTGGCTAACTGCCCCTATCCGCTTCAAGATGGTATTTTTCCTTGACCTTATCTAGTAGTATCTCTTTTCTTCATTCCGTGTACAATGTATTTTCTTTTACTTCTTTTATTTTTTTTGTGTGCATACATTTCTTCAGGTTACGAACTTTTTCCTTGTCCTTCTCATTGTAATTTCAATACTGATCCACTAATTTTCATGTACTCTGTGTATCAACTTCGTAATATGCAGTATGGAAGTGTTAAACATTGAATAATTAAGGCTAAACTACTAAATAAGTTCCTGAACCAACTGACAGGGTCACGGTATTGGTTAATTGTTATAGTGTTGCCTTGACCAATCAAACTCCATTAATCCATACTTACAAAATAGGAGTTGACCTAAATTGCGTTAATGCCGAGTTAAGAAATTAGTTTCAGAATTTCTTTGGTGGAACAAAAAGAGTATATGCAACCGACAAAACTGAAGTGCTTCAAGAATTAGCATATGCTAAATTGTTGTATATATGTGCTATTCAGATTGAGTTGCCCTTGTCTTCCAAGGGTCTATTGAAGTTGATCTAACAATAATATCTCTTCTATTAGAAAGATTTTTCTTGTTTCTTTTCTTTAATTTTAGTAAAATCATGTTGTTTTCTCAATTATGCAGGTGGAACAAAGTTTGCCAGTTGCTTTATTTGTAAAGAACAAGGTCACTTGAGTAAGGACTGCCCTAAAAATACGCATGGCATATACCCAAAGGTACATATATTCGATTGGCTTCAAACTTCATTTTCAATCACTTCACAGCTACCTTCTGATGCTGGTTCGATACGTCCATGTTTACTCAATCAAAATGAGCTCTTTTCTAGGGAATCTTTTAAACGTTAATTTCACCGGAGGTTAGAAGTTCAAGTTCTGGATGACTTTTGTTTGCAGGGTGGTTGTTGCAAAATTTGTGGTGGCGTTACACATTTGGCAAGAGACTGTCCTAATAAATCCGGCAAAGCTTCTGATATGGCCATTGGTAGATTTAAAATTTGTAAGTACTTTAATATATTATTCCATTAATTTGCTCTTCGGCACTTCTAGTTTTGCCTTCACTTTTACTTGGCAAACTGAGCGCTTGCTCTCTTCTACTTTTCTTGTGCATGACCTAGTCTTGTTTTCTCTTGACAGTCCAACAACTTTGTCAACTTTTTTTTTTCTTTATCTGCTCAGTTGAACAGGTTTTGACCATGGCAAAGCCAAGCCAATTTCATTTGGTGCAGAAGAGAATTAATCGAGCTACAGTTGTCTGTTTATCATATTTTTTTTAATGTAATTAAAGGCCTCTTAAGTCATATCACAGTCACTCTTGTTCCTTTTCAATATAAAGTCCGTACCTTCTCATGTCCTCTTTCATACACTCCTTCAGTTCCATGTTCATGCATTTTGTGCTAAATGTAGCAAGGGAACAGTCCATTTTGTTGGCATGGGGGGGAGGGGTTAGAAGAGAGATTTATGTCGTAAATGGCTGCCTTGTGAATAACTTTTGGTGGACGTTGGTGTGCTCCTTTATTGATTACAAACACACCCTGATAGATTATTTTTTTTACTATATGCTTGTGGCTTGTTAGTAACAGATGCTGCTTGCTAGTGTTGGTTTGGTTTCAGCTGTTCCACCATTTTTGTGACCTTTCCCTTGTTTCTGACAGCTCAATTTGAAGACCGGCCAAGGGGACAAGTTACAAAACTCAGCAGTGGGGATGATCTCGAGGATGACTTCAACTTCATGGCAGAGGATGTTAATGAAGACGATGATGCTAAATTAAAGAAGAAAAAAGAACCTAAAGTTGTTAATTTTGAAGGATGAGTGGATCTCCAGAAGAACCGGTGATCCTGGAAAGCGCAATCTATTGAATAGATATTGATTTTCTTGAAACTGCTCCATATATCTTGTCCAACAACTGCAATTCGCTTTCAAATTTTGATTTGCAATATTCTTTTCTCCTCTAGTTAGTGAGGATCTTGGACACAAATACGTCAGAAAATTAAAACACTTGTGACAAATTGTTCGAGAGTGCTAATGCTAAATGGTGTCTTTTGAGTATGACCAAAAAAAGATTAGGACTATTTTCTAGTCTTCGTTTTTCATTAGTAAACTGTGTATCCACCTTTATTCTTTTTTGCTTTGGGTTAATTGCATGTTTCCCAGTTCTACTTCTGCTGACCTGGTCCTTGTTCACAAATTGATGTTGTACTTTGCTGTAAAAGCTTTCTAGTTTAGTAGGATGATCAAATTAGAGTATTGCATTTCAAATTAATATTGTGCCAACAATATAAAATAGAGAAATTATATAGCGGTTTTTTGTTTTAGTGTAAATTAACATTTGTATATTTAGGGGGCAACTGAATAAAATTTGGGATTAATTTTTATCTTATATTTGGTTTGAGATACAAATGATGGATTACTACCACATATTGATAATGAAATAAAATAATGTCATAAAATATCCTTATTTATCTCATCACGCCTACAAATGACCGTCGTGGGAAGTTCAACAGGAAATTATATTACAGTTGACAAAGAATGGTCGTGGTCGTAGTCGTGACTAAAATGATTAATGAGCCTCAAAATAGCTCAGAATACTCACAACCCCTTATCTAACATTTCCTCTTTAAACTCCGAATCTGTCTCTTGTATTATTTATTATAAATAATAAACCAGCTAGACTCTGTTTTTTCTCTTGTAGATTGAAGGATCTCTACCATTTTCTCCTCTATCCCCCCACCCTTTATCCCTTTTTTTTTCTATCCATTTAGCAGGCAGAGATCCTTATCTATTTCATAATTTCATTATACGATACCATGGTATATATATATATACTCTCTTTCTTTCACTTCTTTCTGTTTCATTTTTTCTTTTCAATCACCATTTTGTCATGTTATACATCTTTAACTTAATTGTCATTCAACGGCAAATCAATCGGCCGAAGTTGACACCAGCTTTTACTTAGACACCTCATCTTAAGTAGGCTTTTTGTTCATTTTGAACATCTGTAGTAAGCATATATTGAGTCATTTCGACACCTTTTTTATATTCTCAGATCCAACTTAAGAGTGTATACGTGGAAAAATTGACCAATTTGTATGTGACACGTAGATTTTTATTTATTTTTAACAAAAATGATTCACTTTTACGATGAATCATGGTGCACTCACTAAGCATATAATTTTCGAAAAAAAATCAATTCTAAATATATATATATTTCCACGGGAGAAAAAATGGATCTATTCATGTTTTCTTGGTTGAATGCATCCACTGGCATACACAAGAGTTTTTGTAAGCAGTATCGGTATTTAAAAAAAAATGAATATCATTATAGCGATAAGGGGTGCCATTTTAAATATTTATAGCCAATATTTTCATTTTGGTTATTATCTATAGTTCGCATATTTAGAAAAAAAATAAATTGACGAAGCAGTGTCATGTGACACCTCTCAGTACAAGGTGCGTAAGCACCTGCATGCATTAGTTTGGCCTCAATCACTCAATGAATGGTTGAATATAATGACATTCATAATATATACTTGTTACTGTTGATCTTATCTTAGGATTTATCAATTGTTCTTATTGTTGTTTCATTTGAATTCTGTGTCTTATTCATGACATTTGACAAAAATATAAATGGGCAGGCAAATGCTGTGTCTGGAACGGCAGTACAAGATGAATGTAAGCTGAAATTCTTAGAATTAAAAGCAAAGAGAAACTACAGGTTCATTATCTTCAAGATTGATGGTCAGGAAGTGGTGGTAGAGAAACTTGGCAGCCCTGAAGAAAACTACGATGATTTCGCTAACTCTCTCCCTCCTGATGAATGTCGTTATGCTGTCTTTGATTTCGACTTCATAACTAATGAAAATATCCAGAAAAGCAAGATTTTCTTTATTGCTTGGTATACATATATAACTTTCATTACATGTGTATATCCATTTGAGAAAAAAAGATACTCAGTGAAAGAAGATTTGGCCTGATTCTAACTAATAATACTATGCGCATGATGATATCTTTTAGGTCACCTGAATCATCAAGGGTGAGGATGAAGATGGTATACGCGAGCTCAAAGGACAGATTCAAGAGAGAACTGGATGGAATTCAAGTTGAATTGCAAGCAACTGAACCTAGTGAAATGAGCTTTGATCTTATAAAATCGCGAGCCTACTGAGTCCTCTCATGCAGTTGCATTTCCAGTTTCTTTGTTGTGGTTCATCTTTGTATTTCTCATGTAATGCCTTAACTTGTGGTAACAGCATTCTGTATCAAATGGTGGTTTTTCTCCTAAATAAAACATCTGATTGTGCTCTTGTTGCATTTTAGACTGACTAATTCCATTATATTTTCATCCATTGAACTTCAAATGAATATATTATTACAAATACCTATATAAAGGAAAAAACTTCCTTCCTGAATTGTTTTCCTCCTAACATATGTTATCCCAACACCAAGGTTTATCGTTCGTGTGCTCCATTATAATGTTAGATGATTATACAACAAACTCTTAACGAAAAAATGTACCTTACTACATGTAAAAAAAAAAACTAAAATCTTCGTTGTAGTTTGCTTTTGTTCTTCCAATATTGCTGTTCCCATGAGTCAACTTGTTTTATTGAATTTTCTTTTCTATCAAGAATAGAGTGAAGACCTGCAGGGCCAAATGGAGGTGGCATGTTACAAGGTATCGCGTCTGAGGGGCCTTCAACCATAGATTCTAACATGAACTTCTTTGTCAATCCTTCAGCTGGGCATGCCATTGCCTCTGAACAAAGTTCAACTGCTTTTCGAGGTACAGTGGGCTTGTATTTCAACAGCTTAGCATACTCACTCAAGAGATGGAACATGTAGTCGTACACATAATCCATTTTGAGTTGTTCTTGAATGAAATCGCTTGCTGCCTTACCAATCGCCTGTGCCTATGTTATTCACCAAAGAAGTAAATTATCGGACAATGCCAATAAGATGGTGAAGACCGTGATGAGTTGGGGTTCAGATTATAGATTACCTCTTGTTCATGAGTATTCCCCCAGTCAACAGCATGCTTGATTGATCGGCATTTGTCTTTATCTTTTACGGGCCAGTAATGTTGCAGAGGCATCAAACCTCTGGTGTAAAAATCGTAGTACTGGGGTTTTATAAGTAACGTAACAGAATCACAGGCTAGAATATATTTTTCACTCACGGACCATGCAGATCCTTCTACATAAATCTTGTACCTGACATAATTGCATAAGGAAGAAAAGAGAAAAATCAGACAACGTTTAGGAAGATATAGTTAACAAACACGGACATGTTAACCAAAAATAAAGAGAAACAACTTTATTTTTCGTACCTGTGGATGCACTGACTAGCTAAGTCTGATTTCTTGTACCCTTGCTTCTCTTCTTGAACCCAGTCCTACATATATTTATAGATTCCTCACTTAAATTTCTCTTACATTCTACATTTCCTACTATCCCTAGTCATGTAATTAGCCTCACTAGAGTAGTGAATCTGCGGTAAACATGACGGACATGTTCCACATACGTACATTCACTGGACTTGGAAATTTCAGGACAATAAGTTAGTATGAAATTCCTCACAAAGGCACAACCTCCAAATATGACGGAAGTAGTTGACTGAAGTCGAGACTAGCTCACCTCTCACCTTTTTCATATTTGACATCATAGTAGAAGCTATTATGAACCATCATGTGTAATATTCCTACTCCTAGCATATAAGGTCATGAGGGATTCATATTTTCTGACATGCGACAACAAGCATGATTACATGTCGTAGAACAAGATACCTGAGCATATACGCGTGCATTCCAGTCCTGCTTTTCTGAAACATTGCACTTGAGCAGATCCCTCCTGGTTTCAGCAACAGCAGGATTGCCTTTCCAGTATGCATATGGTTCCCTGTCAGTCCATTTCATCTTCTCATTCCCTTTCTTTAAGTCCTTCGACAAAGTCTCCCACGGCTTTATATTAATCTCTGGCCTAACCAATGTTAATGGAACAAAAAGATAAGGTTCAGTAAAACTTATAAGATTATCAAATCAATATGCATGCGAGAAAATTAAGGTTCGTACCATCCCCAGAATGACCAGTCTGGAAAAACAATATCCAAACTGCTATCATTCCCGCAGTATCGGAACAGAGGTGGAGGAGCAGGGGCCTTAGGGTGTCGATAGAATTCAGTCTTAAGAACTGGCCAGTCAACGCAGTCGAACATCAGGTCCAAATCAGGTACTTTACCAGGGTACCTACGTAACATTTGTAAAATGCCCCATAATGTAAATGTGTCTCTACTTTGAAATGCCTTATGATAGGTTTCAACATATGCTCTTCCATTCACTATCACCAACCGAAAATCTGCTGTCCTTTTGGCTCTCATCACCATTTCTTTGGTGATTCCTGTTTCTCTCCAATGCCATAGGTCATCGTAGATCCAACGGAAGTAATCTGGACATGTAGGTGGCAGAGGAGATGATGTAGAGGCTTCATTTTGTTCGGTGAACTTTAACGGGTAGTAAGATGCAGGGCAAGTTCTTGTAAGATTCCCAAGTGTACAATTAAGTTGGATTTCCAGTTTCTTCAGGGGCTGTTTTGAGACTGCTGGGGTTGCATCAGGGCGATTGTGGCGTGTTACGGGGGTTAATATTGTCTTTCGTGGAGAATATCCTGTGGTGGACTGTCAATGCGGAAGAATAAACCATTAGTGTAGATTCAACAAGATGATGAGTTAGTTCGCAATGTAGACAAGAACAAGATATATATGAATACTGAACAATATTGACATATGGTGTCCTGGACGCAAAATCATGCACATAGGCAAACCCAGAATTTGAAGACTTTGGGCACACCAATAAACTTAAAATAAAAACAATAGAGACATAGGTTCCTAGGGTGGTTCCTCTGTGGCTTGTACAAGCGATACAAGGGCACTCCTATACTCCTCATGGGTGCACAGTTAGTTATATTCTAGTTTTTGTCAATTTCTCAAGATAGATATACTTATAATTTTTTCCCAAAGTTGACAGGTGCATGTGCACCCCAAATATGAATGTGGGTCCGCCTCCGATCATGGATGGTTTACATAGCAAATAATGTCCTATAATCACAAGGGTGAAGGAACGAGATGATCAAAAAGTAGTTGAAGTTGTTTCACATTGGCATATAAATCTTCAGTTTTTTTGTTACTATAGTAGTTTCAAAATGTAACATATTAAGTAATTAGTCCAACTTTGTTCTTTTTTTTTTTTGATCAAAAGGATAGATATATTATAAATTACGTAATGTCAAGCATATTGTTTGATGCTGCAAAAACAGAAGTTTGGGCCGTGGTATGGCCAATTACATAGTTGCTACTAGGATTGAGTTTCCTTAAGTCCAACTTTGTTCTTGTTTTGCTTTATCATGCATGATTACAAAAATACAAAGACTCGAGACCTTACCTGCTTTGTGAAGGCAAAGAGATTGTTTTCGATAGATACTTGGCTTAAGTAAAGATAATAAAAAGGAAAATATAGTAGTCAAACAGCCATATTGAGAAGAGAACGGATAAGAGAACAATAACAACAACACATAATACAATAGTCGAACCATAGAACAAAATAATACGTATTCCCTCCGTGTCAATTTGTTTTTCCTATTTCTTTCTTAGTTTGTCCTCAAAAAGAATGTCTATTTTCCATTTTTAGCAACTCTTTCATTCCAATATTCTATATGACATATTTAAGACCTAAAAATTAAAGACATTTTGATCTATTTTTAATTTGAAACCCCAAAATTTAAATAGCTACTTTATTTTCTTAAATATCATGTTAAAATAAGACAAAGAAATTAAAATCGAAAGATGAAGTTATAACAATGACAATATACGTAAAAAGACTTGACACGACTACCTATAAACTTTCTATGTAAATAAAAATTATCGTTGAAGAAAAAATTGAAGTAGAACACGTGCATTTGTATAACATGGGTAACAGAAACGAGAAATCGTAATGCTAGCACAAAATAATGCCACGTAAACTTACACAACAGACACTTGGCGTAACTTTCACAGCAAAATTGTTTCATTGTCCCTCTCTCATATAATAATGTTTTAATAATAATTTAAAATAAAAGCGCGTAAAAGATGGGTAAAATTACAAATCTGCCGCATATTCGCCCAACAATTTTTATTGCACCTTCAATAATGTACGGCCGCTATTGTGCTTAGGCCTTAGAGCACAAAATTTAGAAATCTTTTTTTTATAATTTATAATTTAAAAATATTTATATAAATATCTCATGATAAAATAAAAATAAAAAATTAAATTTATTTATTAAGACAAAGAGGAAATATTATTCAGACACTTCTTAAAAAAATTATGCCACGTTTCGTGGTGGAATCATAATTTTATCTAAGGAATTTCAAAATCTAAAAAAAGTAAATTCGATTCAATATTTATTCTATATTATTGCAATTATATATAAATAACAATTTTTTTGGAATGAATCGTTGACCACAAGCTAGCTCCTCCCATTCTCACACCAAATGAGAAAACGAAGGGAGTATTTGATTACAGTTAAAATATGCTCAAAAACACTTAAAATCACAATTAAGAAAAACTGCAAATCCCTCCTAATAGTAATATGATTGTACTTTTAGATAATAATATGAATAAGTGACTTACTTTCTTGATGAATTAAATATTTTATTTGGCATGCAGTATCAAGCTAATAATAATACAGCGAAAAAAAAACAAACAAACAAAGAAGTAAGAACATCATTCTTTTTTGTTTCTCCTGGTGTTTGTTAAAGTCGGTGAAAAAAAAAAACACACACACATTTAACTTAATTAATTGAGAGAAGTATCAAAACATTCTAAATTTAGCTCAAATTATTAACAATTTTAAAAATACTTTTTTACTTAACTAACTAAATTTAGATACATTCCCGATCAATTACATTACATAGCAATACAGTAATCTCAAACTCTTGTAGGAGCATGAAATTTTAATAAAAAACCTAGAAAAATATTGAAAACACATCAAAATTTAAGATGTATTTCACTGATGTTGTAAAATTGAGAATGTATCTTAGTTCAATTATATAAGTAAATGAATAATTTGAAGTGTATCTAAGTAATAACACTAAAAAGAATGAAAAAGAAACTTACATTGTCGAATGGAGAGTATAGGAAGTGGGTGGAGAAAATAGCTCCGATGAAGAGAAGAATAGAGACGAAAAGTGTTAGTGAAGATGTCTTGGTCGCCATTCTCTTTAATCAAACACTTACATACAACTAATTTGTTGCATGCACCGCCAATATACCTTGAAATTATAGGTGACAATTTTTTCCTCTATAATAAATGTCAATTGTCAATATACACCAAACTTTTACTTTTATTTTTAGATAGAGGTACAAGACTTTTTAGAGTATCCCACCTAAAACGGCATTTTAATTTGGTAAATAAATACCCCTATATATAGCCTTATTAATAAAAAGAGAGAATAAGTGGGTGATGTAATTAATTTTGACTTTTGGTACCCTGACTAGTCGGTAATTATGAATGAGGCAACTGTGGAGAGGAATTAAGAGGAGGAGATGAATAATTTTATAGGAACAAAAAGTGCAAAGTGGAAACAGAACAATGTGAAGTTTGTGCAGTAATTAAATAGACTTTGTATGCAGGTGAGGAAAACTAAACTAAGTGAGAAATTAATAGAAACAGAGGTTTTTTGGAAAAAGTTTTTTAGAGATATATGTAAGAATAGTGAGGAAGTTGAGGGAGGAGGCAACTGGCAAGAATATATATCCCGGTGGTCAGAGGGATTCTTCGTGCGTAGACATTAAAATTTTGTTAGACTCTAAAACATGTTCAATTCTAATTGTGACTCTACAATAAGTGTTTAGTTTCAATTAGAATTTTTGGAGGATAAATCTTAAACTCTAGTTCATATCTATATAAAGGGTACTATATTCCCTTGAAAAAACGTCTTGAATAGTCTACAAAAGTCATGGAATATTTGTATAGAGGTCAAATATGAATCATCTTGGTTCGAGAAATACGCCGCTAACGGCCCTCAAATCATGGATAAATCTTAGGAGAGTAGAATTAATGGAGGAACAGAATTGTACCCGCAATAATTATCAATAAAATATTCATGTTTCTTCATATTTTATTTGTGTGGTTTATTTATTTTTCATATGTTTAAATTTGTTCCAAACATTGTGCACTAGAAATATTTTTTTTTCCTCTATTTAAGGTCTGATATCTGTATTGAAGTCCGATTAATTCAAATTTGTGGCACAAAAAGTCGCACTTCTCATTAAAAACTTATTCGCACTCAAAGTCCAAACTTAAAATTTTTAATTAAGAAAAGAACAACACTATCCATTGCACCATATTATTATGAATGTGTGCACTAATAATTAGTATGCCTCAAATTGAGGGGTCTGTTTTCTTTATTTGTTCTGTTAAGGGTGCAGCATGGGGCGGCTCAACGTAATCGGAGGTCTAAAGCGAAATCTTAATTAGAGACCTAAAATCTAAATAAACTTCACATGCATTTATTTAAAAATTATTTCTCTTACATTTTTAAATGCAAAGTATTACCTAATATTTTCTTTATATATAAATGATTTATTCGATTTCTTTTTCAATTATTAGTTTTAAATAAGATTCTATTAATTCAACGTTGAAAAATATTATTTTACTCAGGCAATCATTATATGAATTGTTAACATAGTTCTACAAGTAATAAGTTGACAAATTTCAAATAAATATAAGAGTTAGAACCATAGCTTTGACGAAGTTGATAATTTGGTTACCCCACATTTTACTATGGTTGTTGTAATGCTTGAAAATCTAAGAAGAAATGGAAAAAGAATTTACAATTCAATTTGTTCAACACTTTTCAACTATTAATTGATATTTTTGACAGAATATTACTCTAACTTATCAACAATTTAAAGAAGAGAGGATAAAAGGAGTTAAAAAGAAAATAATGTGAGTATTAGTAGAGAGAGTGTAAGAAAATAAAACAATATTTTCTTGATTTCTTCTATTTGAATGGGGTTGAAGAGAATAAAATAATAATTTTAAATATATACTTTTTATCATAAATAATTAATGTTTTTCTTTAAAAAATTAACACATAATTTATTCTTGTTAAAAAATTGAGGCCCCCTAAAATTGGGGGCCTAAGGCCAATGCCTTATTTTTGTATACATAGAGCCGGCCCTGAGCATGGGTGGGAATAGTACTCCCTCGGTTTCAAAAAGAATGTTCTAGTTTGACTTGGAACGAAGTTTAAGAAAAGAAAGAAAACTTTCAAATCTTATGGTTCTAAATTAGAGTTATGCTAAATGTACTAAAATGCCCTTTAATCTTGTGATCTTAAACATGCCACTTGGAAAGTTGAAGTTAAAGTGTTGCCAAAAAAGGAAAATGGGTCATTCTTTTTTAAACAGACTAAAAAGGAAATAAGGTCATTCTTTTTTAAACGGAGGAAGTAGTTGAGGAGCGATTTTTGGAATTATTGATGTGCACTTATTTTTATTTCTAAGAGAGTGGAGTTTCTTATTTATCACTTGGTGCCATATATATAAAAGTGTTTAATATTATTTTTAATAAGGTTATTTGAATTTCAAAAACTGAAAGTCCATCCAACTGAGTGATAGTAATATACATGACTTGTAGTTTATTTATATTCTGTTCTATTTTTAATATAACGTTGTAGTATTTTATATTTTTATATAAAATGTGGCACCTATTTTTACGTTATCTATACAAAATTAAACTTGTCAGCAAACTAATTGAAATTGACTATTGAAAAATCAATATGAATCCATTCAGATCTTATAATTGACTATTGCGACCAATTACTTAGGGGTTCTTCAAAGTTCGAAATTACTTAAAATCCTTAAACTTAATTGACTCGAAGAATTAATTGAAGATACATACACTGCGCATATAACATCAAGTCAAAAAAGCAAACCAAACCATTTTCCAACATGATTAATATGAAAAAAAGGATCTTTATTTATTGAACCATATATGTATGAAAAGGAGATATATAAATCATGGTTCAATTTTGCATATGAATAACATACATGTAAATTAGTTTTGGTGAGTCTTGTGAACCCTTTTTGTTCCATAATTTGGTGGAATTGGACAGAAGCACTTATTTTTATTCACGTCACATTTGGGGCTTGCATCTATGCATCTCATAATCTTAACACAATCATCATCCTTAGTGCATCCTCCTTTCGCATGGCTTCCTTGTCCTACCAACATTCACATTGTTGAAAAAATCAGTGATGTATACAAAAAAAAATTATAACAGATAGTTAACATTTGAAAAGGTAAACAAATTATTAGTTTTACTGGTCAATACATATAGCTTAAATTGTAGACACATAAATTGATAAGAAAATTGCTTACCAAACAACATAAGCAAAAAGGAGATCAAGAAAACCTTAAGGAATGTTGCCTTCTCCATTTTCTTTTCCAAGTTTTGTGGTAACACAAGAGTAATTAACTATATATGTGATTGTTATTATTGATTTTAATTGTCATTCTTAGCAATGTATTTATAGGGAAACAAAAACATTTAGTTGATAGAGAAATAATAACTTAGAAAAAGAAATTCAATGTACTTTCCCTAAATTAAAGAAGTCAAATCAAATATTAAGGTTACACAATACAAGTAATTTATGGGTAAATAATAATTTTTTTTAAAATGAAGACATTGAATTATTTTGAAAAGTGAGTAATTTCCCTTTGTTGTTTAAGAATTAATCTAAATATCTTTAATTGAATATATCTTTGCAAGTTAAATGTTGATTTTAGAAAAATAAATAAAATAAATAATAAATAAATAACTGTTGATTTTAGCAATATATATATATATATATATAGTTTTATGTCCTTCGCAAATATAGTGTAGCTAACTAATAAAATTAAATTAATCTAAGACTAAGATAACACAATCTTTTCTTGCATGACGTTCACTAGCTAATAGAGAAAAAAAGTTTTAAGTTTTATAAAGGGTGTGTTTGGTACGATGAAAAATATTTTTAGAAAGTATTTTCCAATTTTCTTATATGAACTTAATTTTTTTAAATTAAGAAAAACGACTTTCCTAAAAAGTAAAGAAAACATTTTTCAAAACTCTTTTTCAACCTTATCACTCGACTCCCGACCCCGACTTAGGAGTCAACACTTCACCCCGACTCGGACTAGACTCTTGACCTTGACTCGAGCCTCGACCCTACTATTGACCCAGAACCCAAGTCTAACCTACACCTGACCCAAGACCCAACTCCTGATGCATACCTGACTCTTAACCCATGACCCAACTCCCGATCTGGATCCCGACCCTAACCCGAGACCCTATTCCCTACCTTGACTCAACCTCGACCTCAATTTGAAACCCAAACTCCTAACCCCAACTTGAGAAACTCCCAACCCTAACCCAGAACCTCGACACTGATATTGAACATGATCCGGGATATATCTCTTGACTTTATCCTGACTCAGGATCTGACTTTATTGACCCGATCCAATTTACGACCCAAAATCAACTCCGAACCTACATAGGATCCAACTCCCGGTCCCTACCCATGATACATAAATGTGCCCTTTAACTTGACCTCAACTAATATTTATGCCCTCCAATGTCGGATGTGCACATGTAGATACTTAAACTTGTATAAAGTTGAACAAGTAGACACATGTGTCCTACGTGACATGATACTCACAGAATGTCACGTTATATACAAGTTACTACACAATAGAAAAACACATTTTTGCGTGACATGATTAATTTTATTTTTATTCTTAATTGTCACGATTTGAGCCTACACCCTGGACGTGGCCACCACTTGAGAACCATTGTTGGTCTCCAAGCGAACCCTCATCATGGTTGGCTACAAGCGGAAGATTAACTCAAGCATCAAACTGAAAGAAAAGATAGATCAACAGTTTCTTTAAATCTCAAAACTTTCTAAATATTCTAAGTATGAACATATGTTTTAAATAAAACATCTGAAACTGAAAGACTCTCCAAAACTGTCTATCTATGAAGCCTCTACTATACAAAAATGAATGTTGGGACAAGACCCACGACTTCTCAAAAGAACTACTACTAACAACTCATAAAACTAGAGTACTCTGAAAGCAAGGAGGTCTTACTCTAAAGCTTATGAGTAGATTAAGTGATCTCAACAGACTCTTGTTGAGGATCCTAAGAACCTGTATCTGCATCATTAAAAGATGCAGATCGAATGACATCAGTACATTGAATGTACGAGTATGTAATATAGCTGAATAACAAATAACTGAATAAAAGGACTGCAATAGATATAAATATATATACTCAACTGAATGTAAAGAAATAAATGAGTGAAATCATTAAAACTTTACAAAATACTTACTCATCTTTAAACTCAACATATTAAGTGATATAATAAAAATATACTTTTCAATCTATTTAGGAGATTCTCTAACTAAAAACCATCACTATGAGCTACACGATGATACAACGTCTCGCCCACGCTGTCAGAACTGTCCTATACCTTGTCGGGGTATAGAACACCTCAACTAAGTGGATCAACTAAGCTCTGTCCGAAGGCACTTAGGATTCATCTAAAAAGTATGATCATGTACCATGTAGGCATACATGGTTTATGAGGAATGTGAGTTGTCTAAACTCATCCCCATATCGATCCTCAATACTACTCCCAATAATATATACTCATGCTCAATGTTTAAAAACATACTCTTTCTCTGGTTTGCGGTAATTGCTCAAACTATCCTTTTAAAAGAGGTAATTGCTCTTGGAGTTTCTTTGAACTCATAATTCATTTAGAAATCAAAGTTTCTCTTTTATCAATGTAAAAAAATGATACCTTTGGGAATACTTAGTTCTCGTATACTCTTACTCAATTCATACTTGAAAACCCTTTCTAAAAAATATATCAAAATCATATCGTGATATGATCATTGATGACTCGAAAAGTCATACTGCATAAATATTAATGGTATATCTAGATACCATACTGCTTAAACATTGATGACATACTCGATTGTCATACTAATCATGTTTTAGAAACTCTTTCTCAAAACTCATCTTTACTTCTTCAAAAATTTAGTTCAAAAATCAAATGTTGGCTTTAAAAAATTTCTCTAAGATTTATAACTCAATTTATAGGGTTCATGCGGAATTATGGACAGGAACGACTCAACTCAGAAATTTTAATAGCAATATGAAAACTTAGTACTCAGAACTCAATGATACTACTCATCTCAAGAATACATAATTCACAGAGTTCATTCAGAATTATGGACATAAGCGACTCAACTCAAGGATCTCAATAACAATATAGAAGAACTCAACAATCAGAACCTCAAAAACTCATAACTCAACGATACTACTCATCTCAAGAATACTCAATTCATAGGGTTCACGTTGAAATATAGACATGAACGAATCAACTCAAAATCTCAATACATAACATATAACAATTCAATAATTAGGAATAGCATTTCAAAAGAATCATGAACTCAATAACTCAAAATTAACTCATCTCAAGAATAATCTTGTACTGATTTGAAAGTAAATGTAGGGTGTGAGGAAGAACTAGTCCAACACTATGATAGTCTTACTTACATAAAAGAACAAAGTTCTTGAAGAATCTTGAAGAAGAACTTGATTAAAATCCTTGAAATCCTAGCTTGAAGGAGAACAATCAATAAAACCTTTTTTGAGATTCTTGAATTAGTTTCTTGAAATCTCTATGACCAAGAATTCTGATTTCATTATTGATTTATGATTGTATGGAAGAATTGCAGTTGGAAAGAATAGAATTCTTGGAGAAAGACTTACCTTGAAGAAAAATCTTGAAAAAGATGGAATAAATCTTGAATGAAGTCTTCTACTTTGATTTTTCCTTAGGGTTTGAGAGAAAAGAGAATGATGTATTAAGAGATGAAAATCTGATTATTTTGGGTTTTTAATTAGTCAAGAAATCCGTTTAGGGTTTTTTAGAGGTAAAAAAAACAAAAAGGCCCTTTTTAATGTTTTTTCGTCGGCTAATTCGTCATTGCGATGTATCAGGTTACTAAAATAGTCTTAACTTTTTACTCAAAACTCGTATTGTTATAAAATCAGTGGCATTGGAAAGAAGATTCAAATACCTTTAATTTGATAGGTTATGGGCCACGTTACTCTTTATATTCTAAAAATATATGATCATTTGAAATTGACATAAAGAGAATCTTGAAGCAAAACTTAATCGGTAAGGATACTTTCAACTCTTTGTGCTAGGAGTTCCTAGTCACCTTAATTGATATTCAAAATCATTCACACACTAAAGAATTTACCTTTACACATTTGGACAATTTAAGAATCACCCGATATGACCCTACAAGTAAATGAAGGATAGTTCGGGTCTTAACTTAGAAATTTTTGGGGTGTTACATTAATGATGGGGAGAAATCAGAGTTCAATTCACATCACAAACTCTGAGTCAATTTGCAGTTGTTCTGTGTTGGTGTGCCTATCCATAGTAAAAAATTTCATAAAATTGCTTTTTAATTTTGTGGCCTTAAATATGCCATGTGAAAAGTTGAAATTAAAATATTACAAAAAAAAAATCATTCTTTTAAAATGAAAAATATATCATTATTTTTTAAACAGAGAGTAGCTCGTAACAAACCGAAAAAACCGACTAAACCAATTTTTTTAAATTTTGATCTCGATTTTTGGATTTGTTCGGTCGATTTCGGTTTCAAATTTTAAAATTACAATTATTCAATCAGTTTTCGGTTTTTAAAATATTATATTTCGGTTAATCGAAAACCCAAAATTTTCAATACATTATAATTTGTATTCCAATTTCTAGGCCACCACAGTCCACAACTGTACAACCCATTATTAATTAGGCCAAAGTTATATTGACCAAGTCCAACCTAACCCAACCCAACTAAAATTTGAAATCTCTAAACTCAAACACAACACTCACTCTAAAAAATAAATCTTATTTCACCATCGTATAAAATTCTCACAAATAAGTGAACAACTCTTAAATCCACCATCATTAATGCCCCAGATCTAGACCACCATTGTCGATGTCAACAACAAGACAACTATTGCCTGCCACTTTCTTTTTCCTCTCTATATCTACTGTGATATGTGTGTCATGAACCGATTTCTCGAGTCATGATGGCACCTACTATACCCACTAGTAGGTAAGCCAACTCGTAACCCAGAACATCAAGTAATGAGTGTAAGGGCAGAAAACAATAATCTAAACAAGGACAACAAGGCGGAAGCAAACCAAAATAAATATATACAGAAATCCCTCTCAGAACTTGGAAGTCAATAGTATAGAGCTATCTAATAAAGAGTACAAGTCCCAAAAGTGAACCACAATAAAGCGTGTCTCAAAATCAACAAGACTAGATAAAACAAAAGAATGGGACATGACAAACCCCAAACGCCAAGTACTCACCCTCGTCTCTGAATCACAGCTGCAAAAGAAGGCTGGAACTAATCACCGCTGGTAACTGATACTGGGACCTGTATCACGAAATAGATGCAGAGTGTAGCATGAGTACCAAAACAACAGGTACCCAGTAGGTATCAAAGGCCGATTAAGCAAAAAGGGGTCAAAACAATAAGAAATGATAGAATCTAAACATAGAGAGGTCAAAGTGGATATGAAAAGAAAGCACACGAGCATACCAATAGTAAACTAAGTAAAACTAAACTAAACCTAACTGGAACCCGTAAGCCTAGAATGTACATTAGTGCGCAAGCTTAAATAAAACCTGAACGAACCCCCATAAGCTCGACAGATACACAGATTAGTTAAGTCTACTGAGAAAGAAGAAAATCGCGCTCCTAGCCCAAAGTAATCAAGATAATCCATCAGACTCCACCCAGCCAGCAGTGCACTCCCAGCTCAGCTAGAAAGAGTAACCCTAGGGACACCCAACCATACAGTCCACTCCCAGGCTAGCCAGAAAGAGGGACCCTAGGGTGAGGTAGATATCGCGAGTCGTCTTATCATGCAGTCAGCTCCCAGCCCAGCTAGAAAGAGCGACCCCAGGACACCCAGCCAGCAGCACGCCCCCAACCCATCAAGAAAGAGAGGTCAGGGGTGATCACCGAAATCACCGAGTCCACCCAGCCAACGATACGCTCCTAACCCAGCTAGAAAGAACAACCCCGGGGGTGATGGTATCTCCAATAGGATCTAATCCAGCAACAGCCACAGTGGAACGCCGTCCACCCTAAGAAATCACAGAAAAGGCTTCAAGCCTATACTATCTCAATCCCACGCCTCTATTGATGCACCGAACTTTCGAGAACGCATTGGAATAATAGAATTAGATGGAGAAGATACAAAAGTGCAACAAGCAGCGATAACACCTAATATAAGGCTCAAACTATCAGACTCAAGTCTACTACTCCAGTCTACAAGGAGCTAAGTCATCTGAACGACGTCGACAGAAAGTCAAGGCTATCCAGCCCACATAAGTCATAAGTCTAAGGTAACGCTAGCCTAAGGACATCATGCTTACAGTTGATAATGAACAAAGCATGTAACAAACATCATACAAGCATACAATAGCATTTAACACAAAAACATGTGATTCTACTGACCCGACTAACATGTACTACGCCCGAAATATGGTCAATCAATCCTAGCACAAGGTATCTAATCAAAATAAAGTAAGAAGCTGGTGCCCACCCCAAATTCACACCAATCCACATGTTTTTACACAATTAAGCTCAATCTAATAGAAAGGAAGTTGTAGCCTACTTTAAGGCCAATCGCGCTCGCTCCAAATCACTTTGTTGGAGCTTTTCCTTCTCGAACGTCCTTGAATGATGTCACTCTATCTAATATAGTATCAAAATGTTAGTACGATCATTAAGATACCAAAATCACAACAAACGGAGACGGGACAATTTTGAATTCAAAATGAGAATCGTGGGACCCACACCAAACAGTGCACATTTGACTCCACCAAGAGACCCAAAATAGTATCCCGAACTTGTATTCCAAAATGGAACACAATTCAGGGATCAAAACGCAGCAAAATCCAACATGCAATAAAAGCCACACTTTAATCAATTTAAAAAAAAAACATGCAGTAGGCTAAACTCAAAATTTACAAGAATCGAAGGGTGTTTAACACTCTTTGAATACTCCACAGTGTAGCCTAGATAATTCTCAACACGTGAGACTTTGAATCACCCAAAACCGACCTAAAATGAGTGAGATATGACCAAAATAAGAAGGCTAAAAAAAACTCAAAAAATGGTTAAATAGTCAAAATTATTACGAAATTTACTTTGAACGATGCGGACCCGACAACTTTCGAACACTCTACAATGAAGCCACCAAAAAGACGATGCTCCCGCACTTTGAATCGTCTTATTTGGCTGAGAAATGAGGGAGTTAGGACCCTTTAAAGTTTTTGAACAAGTGTTGATATTTTTGCATAAATACACCAGATTTTTAACATTTTTCAATAACTTAAAAACTTCGATGGGGAGTTCTGAACTCGTTCGGAACCCCGTACACGCAAATGAGATATGTGACCATGCAAAATTTGATATTTAGGACACAATGGAGCAATCAAAATTTCCATACGAGGTCATCTTAACAAAAAGTAGATCCCACACCCAATCGCCATTTTAACTCAAAAACCACTAATGGCTCGAAAAAAGCTCAGAATCTGCGTGACATAAAAGAAGGGTCAATTTAGACCAATCTACACATTCTGGAGCTAACCATATTGACGGAATTCTCATTCGAGCGCATTTACTCAGAATGTTGACTAAAGTCAAACTTAGGCTTAAACTTAAAGTTAAAATGACTAAACGCACCGACCCACATTGAAAACCTCGAGAGCCATGTCGACCTTGCTACTAGCCTAAAATGACCCATTCAGAGTTGATGGAATCGTCAAAATTGGATTTAAATGTCATCTTCTTGAACTTTTGATTGAAAAGGATCGTTCAAGGTTCATAAGCTCCAAAAACACTAAAACTCGCACAATAACCAAGCAAACGACCAGGTAATCAAACTGTCAGTCCCAGCAAGCCATAAATGACTTGGGGCCGCTTCAGGAACGCTCTAAATGACACACAAAAGGATAACCACAGAAAATGGGGGTCATTACAACATCCACTACTAAAAAGGACTTTCGACTGCGAAACTAAGGGTCAAGAAGTACTTGAAGACTCAAACAAGCAAGGAAACTGCTCTCGCATCTCCTGTTCGGTCTCTCACGTAGCCTCCTTGATTGGACGATGCCTCCAACAGACCTTAACAACAGAAATGGTTCTCGAGCGCCATCTCCTCACATCTCTAACTAGAATGACAACTGGCTCTTCTACAAATGTCAAACTGTCATTTAACTCCACTTCATCATACTGGAGCAAATGGGACTCATCAAGAACATACCGGCGCAACATTGAGACATGAAAAACCGGGTGGACGGCTGAAAATGTTGGGGGTAGGGCCAACTCATAAGCAACATCCCCAACTGTCCAGAGTATCTCAAAAGGCCCAATGTACCTGAGGCTAACCTTACCCCGTCTCCCAAACCTCATCAGGCCCTTCATGGGCGACACACGAAGGAATACCCGATCACTAACAGAGAATCTCAAAGGTCGACGCCTCTGATCCGCATAACTCTGGTGCTTACTCTGAGCCGTCCTGAGTCTATCCTGAATCATTATCACCTGGTCCAAATCATCATGAATCAAATCCGTACCCCGTGGCCTAGGCTCTGTAGACTCAAACCAACCCACCGGAGTGCGACAATGCCTACCATACAAGGCCTCGAATTGGGCCATCTGAATGGTAGATATTGTCATATTCAAACTCCGCCAAAGGTAAGAACTGGTACCAATGACCACCAAACTCCAAAACATAAGCCCGCAACATGTCCTCAAGGACCTGAATAGTACGCTCCGACTGGACATCAGTCTGCGGGTGGAAAACTGTGCTAAGGTCAACCCGGGTGCCCAACTCATCCGGAAAGGTCCTCCAAAAGCTAGATCTGAACTGAGAACCCCGATTTGATATAATAGAAACTGGAACCCTATGAAGTCGAACCACCTCCCAAATGTAGATATGTGTTAACCTCTCAGCGCTAAATGAAGACTGAACATAAATGAAATGTGCTGACGTGGTCAATCCATCAACGATGACCCAAATGCTATCAACACCTCTAGAAATCCGAGGTAGCCCAGCCACAAAATCCATAGTAATGCGATCCCACTTCCACTTTCGAATGGGTAATCTCTGAAACTCACCACCAGGCCTCAAATGTTCGGCCTTTACTTGCTGGCAGCACAAGCAACGGGAAATAAAGTCAACAATATATTTCCTCATGACACTCCACCAGTAATGCTGCCTAAAATCACGATACATTTTCGTAGTGCTCGGATGGATAGAGTATCTAGACTCATGGGCCTCACAAAGTATCAACCGTACCAAATCCCCAACTCTTGGAAAACAGATACAGCTGTCGAATCTCAACTCTTCATCAGGATCTAAATCACCATCACCTGCTAACACTCGATCTTTAGGGGCCACAAAGGCAGCATCCTTAAATTGGCAACCATAGATCCTATCATCCAAAAAAGACTGAACTCTCATACCAAGACGCGTCTAGAATCTGAAGTATCCAATCAACTCATGCTATTAGCTAAGAATTGAATGTCCAAAGCCAAGAGTCGCTCCTCAACAGATAAGAATGATAGACTACCCATACTCACAACCTTTCGGCTCAAGGCGTTCGCTACCACATTCGGCTTGCCTGGATGATAGAGAATAGAGAGGTCGTAGTCCTTCAAGAGCTCAATCCAACGATGCTGCCTCGAATTAAGGTCCCTCTGGCTCATAATGTACTGAAGACTCTATGATTGGTATAGATCTCACATCAAACTCCATACAGGTAGTGCCTTCAAATCTTAAGCGCGAAAACTACCGTTGCCAACTCTAAGACATGGGTGGGGTAGTTGCGCTCATGCAACTTAAGTTGCCTCAACGCATAAGCAATAATTCGGTCCTTCTGCATCAATACGCACCCCAAACCAACGCCAGATGCGTCACAATAACCATGAATCTCTTGCCCTCAACTGAAAGAGTCAATATAGGAGTAGTGGTCAATAACTCCTTGAGCCTCAAAAAGTCCACCTCACACTCCTCTGGCCAAACAAATGGAACATAAACACGAGTCAAGTGGGTCAGAGGTACAGCCAAGATAGAGAAATCCTCCACAAACCGTCTATAGTAGCCTGCTAGTTCGATGAAACTCTGAATCTCAGTAACTGAGGTGGGCCTAGCCCATTCACGAATAGCGTCAATCTTCGCCGGAGCTACCATCATGCCCTCCTTGGAAGTAACGTACCCCAAGAACGCTACAGAGTCTAACCAAAATCTACACTTCAAAAACATGGCATAAAGTCGTTGATCTCTCAAAGTTTGGAGCATAACTCTCAAATGTCGCTCATGATCATCCCTACTCCGCGAGTATATCAAAATGTCATCAATGAAGACTATGACGAATGAATCAAGATAAGGCCTGAAAATGTTCATCATCAAGTCCATAAAGGCAGCAGGGGCATTAGTCAACCCAAAGGACATCACCAAGAACTTATAATGGCCATAACGGGTCCTAAATGCAGTCTTAGGGATGTACGCTGCCCTAATCCTCAGTTGATAGTAACCGGACCTCAAATCAATCTTAGAGAAAACTGAAGCTCCATGTAGTTGGTCAAATAAGTCATCAATCCTAGGCAGAAGATATCGATTCTTCACCGTCACCTTATTCAGCTGCCTATAGTCAATGCACATACGCGATACACTAGGTTTGATGAATCCCTTACCCAAGAGATCTTGAAGCTGAACACTGAGCTCTTTGAGCTCTGTAGGAGCCATCTGATATGGCGGAAGAGAAATAGGTAGGGTACCCAACTCAAGCTTAATTAGAAAATCAATAGCACGCTCTGGGGTAGGCCAGATACGTCAGTAAAAAACACATCTAAGAAGTCACGAACAACAGGAACTGACTCAACCAGAGGAACTCCCTACTCACATCACACACATAGCCCAAATATGACAAACATCTACTAGCCACTAGCCTTCTAGCCCGAATAAAAGAGATAACCCCAACTGGTGTGCTACTATGAGATCCCTACCACACCATCAGACGAATACCAAGAATGACTAAGGTAACGGTCTTAGAGAAGCAATCTAAAATAGCGTGATAAGGGGATAGCCAGTCCATGCATAGAATCACGTTAAAATCAACCATGTCAAGCAATATAAGGTCAGCACGGGTGTCACACTCATGGATAGTAACTAAACAAGATCGAAATATCTAATCAACTACTAAAGACTCACCAACAGGGGTCGACAATGGCGCTACCAGAGGCTCAGAACTCATACTCAAGCGAAAGGCATAGTAAACAGAAACACACAAAAAAGTAGAGCTTGGATCAAATAAAGCCAAGGAAGGTTACTGGCATAAAAGAACCGTACATGTGATAATATCGTTTGATAACTCAGTCTCCGCCTTCGCTAGAGTTGCATAGAAATGGCTATGTCTGCCTCTGCCTTGACTTTCAAACCTACCACCTGACCTACCTCCTCAGGGACCACCGTGTATACCCTGATGACCACCTTTATGGTTCTGACTCTGACCACGACCTCTAGCTGGAGGTGTTAGTATAGTTTGGGGAACTGCCTGAGGAGCGGGAGTAACTCGACTATGTTGAGGACAATCCCTGGCCCAATGAGCCATCTCACCACACTCGAAGCAACCATGCCGAGTGTGACTCCCAAAAAAACAACCATCATGGCCTGAAGAGCCCGATCGAAACACTTCACGATTCTCACTCGAACTGACCTAACTTAGACCACCATTTGATACCTGAAGAGAGGCCTAGGTAGGCCTGCTAGACTGACCTGTCGAAACTAACTTTGGGTCCTGTCATGATAATCCCTAGACTTGGGCAGGAGTCATTGTAGTTTCCTCATGCCTAGCCTTCTTCTCGCAGCCTCTTTGGGCCTCACAAGGAAGATGTTCCATAGTACTGGCATGATCAACCAAGTCTAAAAAGAATCGACCCGCAGAAACCAAGGATTGGGTATCAAGCTGAAACTGTAATCTCAACCCACGGAGAAAGCACCTAACCCTCTCATCATCTATAGGTAATATCATCTCTGCATGACGGGAGAGATCGTGGAACTTAGTCTCGTACTCTACCACTGACATGGAGCCCTTCTCCAACTTGTAGAATTGATCCGTGAGGCGGTCTCTGACGCTACGAGATATAAACTTGGTCAAGAAGGCCTCAAAAAACTCATCCCATGACACACCCGACTGGCCTGGTCTGAATGAATGTGTGCCACCACTTCCTAGCTGGTAAGTGAAGAAGTCGGCTCCTCTAGACTCCACTAGGCCCAAAGTGTGAAGCCTATCACGAAAAGTAGTAAGAAACTCATGGGCATTCACCCACAGCCCCAAAAAACCTCGGTGGTGTCAACCGGAGAAACACACCAAGCATCTTCTAGTCCTCTAGCAGCATAGGTATGTCCGCTGCCAATGGTTGTACTCCCTCAAGTGGTACATGGATCTGAGGTGCCTTCATTGTAGGCTGATCCTGCGATACTGGTGCTGGTGTAGCTGGGGCGGGTTGTTGCTTCATACCCCCAAGCACACCAAGATCTATACAATAGCGACCTGGAGATCTGGAGTCAGAATTGGTTCGGGTGGCACCTGGGTTGTCCCCGGCCCCACCAGCGGAGTTGGTATATGAGTTGCTGGAGGGTAAGCTACTAGCTCTGGATCCTTCTGTAACACCCCATATTCTACGTGTACTAGTCCTGTTTATATGACACTTATAAATTACCAATGGTATAGTTATGGACTCAGTTTCCCATGCGACTGGTGACAATAGAATATGTTTAAAGTGAACTGTCCGTAGATATTAATGCGACCCGATTAAGTTGAAATCGATGGAAGTATTTAAACTTGAGATCATAAGGTGGTATTTGAGTCTAAAGTTTAAATTGACATAAGTTTTAAGTTAAGTTAAGTTAAAGGTATTAAGGTCTAGAAATGGAATAAAATATTGAGGTGCTTGCTTGACTTAACTAAGCTAGTAGGTGACAAGTAGGTGCATCACCTACTTTGACTTATTGACCAGCCCAAAAGACCAAGTACATCACCTACTTTGACTTATTGACCAGCTCAAAGGACCAAGTAGGTGCATTACTTATATACCGTGAGTTTACGGTATTTTTTAATACATTTCACTTAAGAATTATATGTGTCTAGGGACTTTTTGTATTGGTTTTTATATGTTTTTATCATGTTTTGCAGGAAAGATGTTTAGGCACGGAAGTAAAGAGACAGCTGAAAGAAATGCAGAAAAGAGTATCTACGAAGGTGATCTACGGACCGTAGGTCCATTGACGCTCCGTAGATGGTGATCGTAGTTCAAGACATGAAAGGAGAATCAGGAAATCTGACCAAGTGTGGAACCACGATGACCATTGACAGTCCGTAGATTGATCTACACACCGTACTGCTGAACCGTAGAATGTGACTGCGAGGGTTCCAGTACCTGATTTTTGGAGAATTCTAAGTATGGAGCTACGGAAAGGGATCTGTACTGGTGTTCCATTGTTGGCTTCAGAGAAGCTGATTTTTGGAAGCTGAAATAGTTTCTAAATCCTGGCTGACGGAAGGGACTCACGGATCGTAGATCCATTGAAGGTCCGTGAGTCAGTCTCGCGGAATAAAGACGCATGCCTGAACAAACTTTCCTTATTTTGTTTTCCTTTTAATTTAGGACTTGCTTTCTATAAATAAGGTATGTAAACATCGTTTTTGGGGGTTAGACTTTATTATTTTAGTTCTAGTTTTTGGCTTTGGAGATTAACTTGCAACTTTAGAAATAATTGATTTCCTAAGTTCATTTTGAAGAGTTTTACTTTGAAATTCAAGTTTAGATTCTGGGTTTATTCTTCTTATTACGTAAGTTCATAATTTCGTCATCTAAAAATATGAATTGTGTTCGTACTAATATGGGTAACTAAATCCACAACTAGAGTTGTGGAACCATGAGCAATTAACGAAGTATGAATAGTAACTAAGTAATTCCCGAATAGTGTTTTGCATTCATTGATAATTCTTTCGTTTAGAAGTCTTTTAGCGGTTGCAAATGTTAAAACACGCCTTGTTGCTACTTGCCGGACCAAGGAGGTAGTTAATAAGGAAAGAATTATCAACATAGATTTAGTGTTATACTATCTAATAGAATTAATGTCGATTGGTGCGAGGGTGAAAACTAAGTCATACATTGATGTGACGTCTAATTTGAGGCAATGGTAAGGGTTAGTAAATTATACACACGTAGCCAAACCAAGTTGGGGGTGAAATTCTCTAGATGTCAGACTAAGGATTTAGAGATACATAACTTATCGCTTTACATGTAATACACTAAAAAGGGATTGCTATTACTAGGGTTACAGAGTTATGAGTATATAGGGACCACGTACTCCCTAGTTTCCTTCTCAATTTGATAACAACAAAAGTTTGAACCTTGCATTACAAATTATTTTCATAATTTCTAAAAAAAATTACACAAATCCCCTCCTCCTTTACTTATTTGTCTTGGAAATACATTGGCTAAATGAATATAATCGTTATTAAACTTAAGTCTAAACCATATTCCTCGTGGGATCGACCCAGCCTACCAGTTGGGTTCTTTACTTGATCACGATCGCTTACACTTCTTTAGGGAGGTGTAATTTGAGCGTATCAAATTTTGGCGCCGCTGCCGGGGACTAAGGTTTTTAGATTAAGTTTAACTACATTATTGAACTTTAGTCAAATATTTCCTAATTTTACTTTTTTCTTTTGTTTTTGTCTCTCTCAAGGTCTTACTCTAGTATATGTCAAGTACACGGAGCCAAAGCGAACCACTTACTCCTTACGATCCAGATCTGAACTGAACTTTGCGGAGAATGAATAATCAAGGAGTTCCAATTAAGAGTTAGGTGAAAGAGTTAGATTGCAACCTCCGAGAGTAGGTGATGAGAATAATCAAGTGCCAGCGAAAAATAGATTGGAAGATGCATTGAGGGTACAGGACCTACAAAGACCACGACAACCTGACAATTTTAGGGTCAACCTTAATATTGCCGATTCTAATGGACCTCTTGTCCTACCGCCTCTACCTCAGGGGCATACATTTGTGGTGACCAGTAGCTTGATGCAGATGCTTACCGCGAGGGGCTTGTTCGCAGGTTTGCCAGCGGATGAACCACATGCGCACATAGCCAAATTAAACCATGTCTGAAAAACTGCATAGATCGATTGGATTGGGATATCAACGTCATTGGGTTGCGTGTGTTCCCCCTATCATTGATCGGAGATGCTGCAGTGTGGTTCAATGAACTCTCTTACAACTCAATCTATACATGGGAGCAATTGGCAGAGGTGTTTTTAGCAAGATTCTTTCCGGTGTTCAAGAAGTTGAAAAAGAAGGATAAACTCAACAACTTTGTATCATTACATGGAGAGTCTATGAGTAGTTCTTGGGATAAGTTCACTGCCTTCATGATAGGTGTCTCAAATCACTGTATTGACGATGAGTAGCTGAAGGAGTACTTTTATCGAGGACAGGATGATAATGGTAAGGTAGTGATATTGCGGGAGGTTCATACGGGGAATGCACTTTTGCACAGATTGCAGCGAAAATGGAGAAGATATCTGGAAACAATAAAGCTTGGAACACTAGAAGTAGACACTGGAAGGAGCACATTTGCCGTTCATGCTACAAACAACCAGCCCGCAAATGAGATTCGCGAGAAGATGGCACATATGAGAACTAAACTAGGGTTGGTGTTAAAACATGTGACTGGAGGAGCGGAGAAAGTAAATGTTGTGAACTATTTGACTAGAACTCCACCACCAGCAGAGGAGTATTATTTTGAAGAGGATGCGTATGTGGTTGAATGAGCAGATGGGGGGTTTCCGACCAAACACCCAAGGTTACAACACGGATAATTGGCGCTAGGGTCAAGGAAACCAAGGTCGAAACTATGGCAATTACAACCACAACGGTCAATATGTCCGGGATGGGAACTTAAATCGTGACAACAACTATGACAACAGAAATGATCGGGTTGGACCTTATGTTCCCCCTCAAAATCAGGAATCTGGTCCTAGGGAAGCTGGGAGTAGTATGTCACGTATTAAAGATATGATGCAGAAGATGATGAGGAGGTTTGATGCAATTGATGAGAATGTGAATAAGATGAGAAATGACTTGTCTGGTATTGGTCAAAAAGTTGATCCCCATGCAGTGTCAATCAAGCATCTTGAGCAGCAAGTGAATCAGATGTCTACTACAGTAAATCCACGTCAACCTGTAACTCTTCCTAGCAACACCATCCAGAATCTAAAGAATGATGGGGATTGCATGGCAGTCACTAATCGAGGGGGTAAGCAAACCATTGATCCACCTATGCCATCTGGGGTGGAAATTGAGAATAGTAAAGATGATGATGTGGTCGAGGTAAGTGGAGAGTCCGAGAATGCGACAGAAAAGGAAGCGAAGGTAACTCAGAAAGTTATCCCCATACCTAGACCTCCACCTCCCTTCCCATAGAGGTTAGTGAAAAAGACTGAAGAAGGCAAATACTGCAGGTTTATTAGCATGTTGAAACAACTTTCAATCAATGTTCTGTTGATAGAGGCTTTGGAGCAAATGTCTGGGTATGCAAAATTTATGAAAGATATAGTGACAAAGAAAAGGGCCGTGAGCTTCGAGGATTATGATAGATTGCAACATTAGA
Source organism: Solanum verrucosum (assembly GCF_900185275.1). NCBI lineage: Eukaryota > Viridiplantae > Streptophyta > Magnoliopsida > Solanales > Solanaceae > Solanum > Solanum verrucosum. Next base: position 1,083,727 of record NW_026020814.1, read on the forward strand.
GTGTTATTGCTACTAGGTCCCTTGTGCAGATGAAAGAGGATCCTGGTGCCTTTACTATTCCATGTACCATCGGGTTGTTGCATTTTGCTAAGGCATTGTGTGATCTTGGGGCTAGCATTAATTTGATGTCATTGTCGATTTACAAAGAGCTAGGTCTGGGAGATCCAAAACCGACTGCGATGGGATTGCTCATAGCCAACAGAACTGTGTAGAGGCCCATTGGTGTGCTCCATGATGTACTAGTAAAAGTGGAGTCGTTAATCTTTTCGACGGATTTTGTAATTCTTGATTGTGAGGTCGATTTTGAGGTTCCTATCACTCTTGGGAGACCATTTCTTACCACTGGGTGTGCCTTAGTTGATATGGAAAAAGGGTAGATAAAGTTCAAACTGAATAATGAAGAGACAACTTTCAATATATGTAGGTCTATGAAGCAGAGTAATGAGCTCCAATCAGTATCTGCGATAACATATAGAGTTGAGAGTAGGTCTGAAGTGCAGATTGAAGAGAGACTGGGTGTTGAGGCACTTGCAGCGGTTATGATGAACTTTGAGAGTGATGGTATTGAAGAGTATGATAAGTTGGGCGCCGCACTTGATAAGTGTGAATATCGTTCGAAACAAAAAAAGCTGGAGTTAGACATGAAAAATCGTGAGTCCCCACACGCAAGACCATCTGTTGAGGAGGCACCAAAATTGGAGCTTAAGGTTCTACCATCACATTTGAGGTATGTATTCTTGGGAAAAGATGAGACGTTACCGGTCATCATTGCGGCAGATTTGGATGGGCGAGAAGTAGAGTGTTTGGTTTCTGTGTCAAAAAGGTTCAAGCGAGCTATTGGGTGGACTATTGCGGATATTATTTGGATTCCTCCTGGTATATGTTCTCATAAAATCCAACTCATGCCAAACCACAAGCCTAGTATTGAGCACCAGAGAAGATTAAATCTGCCTATGCAAGATGTAGTAAAAAAAGAGATCATCAAGTGGTTGGATGCTGGAGTTATCTATCCCATTGCAGATAGTAGTTGGGTGTGCCATGTTCAATGTGTGCCCAAGAAAGGTGGGATTACTGTGGTTCGTAATGAGAGAAACGAGTTTGTTCCAATGTGGCCCGTGACTGGATGGAGAGTCTGCATAGACTACCGAAAGCTAAATGCTTGGACAGAAAAGGACCATTTCCCTATGCCATTTATGGATCAGATGTTGGATAGACTTGCAGATAAGGGTTGGTATTGTTTTCTTGATGGTTATTCGGGCAACAATCAGATTTCTATAACCCCGGAGGACCAAGAGAAGACCACATTCACTTACCCTTATGGGACTTTACCTTCAAATGGACGCCATTTGGGTTGTGCAAAGCTCCAGCAACCTTCCAGCATTGTATGATGTCGATATTCTCTAACATGGTGGAGGACACTATTGAGGTATTTATGGATGATTTTTCTGTGGCAGATGACTCTTTTGATCGATGTCTGGATCATTTGGCTGAGGTGCTTAAAAGGTGTGAAGACTGCAATCTGGTGCTAAATTGGGAGAAGTACCACTTTATGGTGAAAGAAAGGATAGTTCTGGGTCATCGGATTTCTAAAAATGGCATTAAGGTTGATAGAGCAAAAGTAGAGGTAATAGAAAAGCTTCCACCACCTATCTCTGTGAAAGGTGTTAGAAGTTTTCTTGGGCATGCAGGTTTCTATATGAGGTTCATCAATCACTTCTCTATAATTGCACATCCATTATACAAACTGCTCGAAAATGAGTATAAGTTTGATTTTGATGATACTTGTATGAAAGCATTTGGAGAGTTGAAGGAGAAGTTGGTTACTGAGCCTATCATTATTTCACCAGATTGGGGACAACCGTTTGAGGTAATGTGCGATGCGAGTGGAGTGGCGTTTGGTGTATTACTAGGACAGAGAAGAGAAAATTTTTCACCCTATTTACTATGCTAGCAAAGCTCTAATTGTGGCCCAAAAGAATTATAATGTGACTAAACAAGAACTTCTTGCGGTGGTTTTCGCATTTGAAAAATTTCGATCATACTTGCTCGGTACTAAGGTCATAGTGCATACTGACCATTCTGCATTGAGATATTTGATGGCGAAGAAGGATGTAAAACTGCGGTTGATTAGATGGGTATTGTTGCTGCAACAGTTTGATTTTGTGGTAAAAGATAGAAAGGGGACCAAAAATAAGTTGTCGATCGCTTGTCCAGATTACAGGAAGAGGCTATGCTAAAGCTTGGTGATAAGGCTGAAATTAATGATGTTTTTTTTCCAAATGAACATGTATTGGTTGCTTCTCATGATCTGATCCCTTGGTTTGCAGACTTTGCTAATTATTTGGCAAGCGACTTGGTGCCACCGGATTTGACTTTTCACCAAAGGAAAAGGGTTTATGCATGATGTGAATAAATTCTTTTGGGATTATACATCACTGTGTGCACGAGGTTGAGATGTTGAGTGTACTTGAGGCGTGTCATTTATCGCCTGTTGGTGGGCATCATAGTGGTATTTGGACTGCACATAAGATTTTACAATGTGGGTACTACTGGCCTACCATCAACCAAGATGCTACTGATTTCGCCAAGTATTGTGATTGTTGCCAAAGAGAAAAAGGGATTTCAAAGAGGCAAGAGCTTCATATGAATCTTATATTGGTGATAGAGTTGTTTGATGTATGGGGCATTGATTTTATGGGTCCATTTGTGAGTTCACATGGGTTGAAGTATATTCCTGTTGCGGTTGATTATGTATCGAAGTGGATTGAAGCAGTTGCTCTCCCCAACAATGAAGGTAAAAGTGTCACTGCATTTTTAAAAAGAATATATTCTCCAGATTTGGTACACCGAGGGAGATTATCAGTGATGGAGGTTCCCACTTTTATAATAAGTTGTTCAAGGCGCTACTTAAGAAATATGATGTCCACCACAATGTAGCCATTCCTTACCATCCGTAGACTAATGGGCAAGTTAAAGTGTCCAACAGAGAGATCAAAAAGATTTTGGCGAAGACGGTGAATGCTAATAGAAAGGATTGGTCAAGGAAGCTTGATGATGCTCTATGGGCCTATCGCAATGCATACAAGACTTCCATAGGTATGTCTCTTTACCAACTTGTATATGGGAAGTGTTACTCCCCGAGAAGCGGACACGGGACCTAGGACCACAAGTGATCCCCAGCTAACCCTGCTAGCTTGATGATGAGCATACTAAAGATAATAAACTGATGTGGAAGCTAAATCATAAATAAAATGAAAAGATGGGGAATACCCATATACTATAAGTGAGATAAATGATAATTGATGAGTTTAATACAAAGATGATATTAACTAAATACTAAGCTGAATCTAACTATGTATGAAATAAGCCTATAAATTGACTAGAAATGTTGGGACATGCCCCAACTAAGTCTAGAAAAACTGAAACTAAAGACTAAAAACGATAAAGATAAACATATCACTAGTCCTCGAAAAATGAAGACTCACCACTAATGTTGCTGAACTGAAGATCGGGAACCGACCTAAGCGTGATCTGGATGCTAAAAACCTGAACCTACATCTCGAGAAGATGTAGCGCACGTATGCGTCAGTACTTGAAAGGTACTGAGCATGCAGGATAGAGTAAAGCTGAAATAACATATAACTGAACAAAGCAATAAAATAATGATATAATCTGAACATGATATAGATATTGAAGGCTGAGATAACTGAATGCAGTGACCAATTTATAATATGTTGAAACTGAATACTGGATATACTGATAAATGGTCAATGCAATAGGATCTGACTGAACTGTGGGAGCTACTAATAACCGATAATAAAATCTTACGTCCCATCGAGAGGACCCAGTATACCCTGCCAGAGGTATAGAGGCATGCTGGTGTGATCACTAAACTGATATTGCCCACAGTGGGGACTTACACCTACGTGGATCATAGTTCTAGGACTATATAGGTACGTTGAACCCTAGTCCAACTCGGTATTATGCTACTCCCAATGAATTAAGTGGTTAACTGGATGTCTGTAAAGACTGGATAGCTCAAAACTGAACATGCAAACTGAGAATGCAACAATTAATCTAATAATGATGCATTAATAACTTAGGCATGTATAACTGAATAAATGAGATATCTGACCTAGAAAGTGTAATTCAAGAACTAAAGAAATACATAGCTAGGGTTCTGAAATTCATGCAATAAACTGAGCAATAACATGATAATCTGATTTGGAACATTTAAATAACTAATTCATGATGATCCGTTGAAATTCTAGAAACCCTAGGTCTATTCATAATCATAGAATCAAGAATCTGACTGAATTCTAGGGACCTAATGGGCGAAAGGAAACTACCTGCGTTCTTGAACTAGGGTTCTTGACCTCTTTTCTCCTCTTACGCTCTAATTTTTCTAAGTTTTGATTAATGATTTGACTTAGATAAGTTCTAGTTATGTTTCTAGGCCTAAACTGATAAAACCTCATGATTTAGGGTCTAAACGACGTATCTTAGGGGTCCAACGAAATAGGAATCTGACCAAGTATGGAACTACGGTGACCATTGATGGTCTGTAGATTGATCTACGGACCGTACTAGTGAACCGTAGAATGTGACTGCAAGGGTTCCAGTATCTGATTTTTGGAGAATACTAAGTATGAAGCTACGGAGAGGGATCGACGGACCATAGATTGATCTACGGTCCGTACTGGTGTTCCGTCATTGGATTCAGAGAAGCTGAAATAGTTTCTAAGTCCTGGCTGACGGAACGGACTCACGGACCGTAGATCCATTGACGGTCTGTGAGTCTGTCTAGTGGAATGAAGACGCGTGCCTGAACAAACTTTCCTTATTTTGTTTCCCTTTTAAGTGTATCATATAAGATGTCTTTTTTATTTCCTCATATGGCTTTTCATGATACCTACATTGATACTTATTGTTTACGCAAATATAAGTAACTTTTTGATTGTAAAAATAGTTTAGAGAATTTAGTGCAACACAAAGTAATTAACTTTGACTGGCTGTCTATAAAATTGACTTAGAGTTTGTGATGTGAATTAAACTCTGATTTCTCCCCATCATTAATGTAACATTCCAAAAATTTCTAAGTTAAGACCCGAACTATCCTTCATTTACTTGTAGGGTTATATCGGGTGATTCTTAAATTGTCCATATGTGTAAAGGTAAATTCTTTAGTGTGTGAATGATTTTGGATATCAATTAAGGCCACTAAGAACTCCTACCACAAAGTAAAGTTGAAAGTATCCTTACCGATTAAGTTTTGATACAAGATTCTCTTTGTGTCAACTTTAAATGACCACATCTCTTAGAATATAAAGAGTAATGTGGTTCATAACCTATCAAATTAAATGTATTTGAATCTTCTTTCCAACGCCACCAAATTTACAATAATACGAGTTTTGAATAAAAAGTTACAACCATTTTAGTTAGCTGATATAGTGCAATGACGAATTAGCCGACGAGAAAACATTAAAAAGGGTCCTTTTTGTCTTTTTACCTCTAAGAAAACCCTAAACGAATGTCTTGACTAATTAAAAACCCAAAACAATCAGATTTTCATCTCTTAATACATCATTCTCTTTTCTCTCAAACCCTAAGGAAAAATCAAAGTTGAAGACTTTATTCAAGATTTTTTCCATCTTTTTCAAGATTCTTCTTCAACGTATGTCTTTCTCCGAGAATTCTATTCTTTCTAACTTAAATTCTTCCATACAATCATAAATCACCAATGAAAATCATAATTCTTGGTCATAGAGAATTCAAGAAACTAATTCAAGAATCTCAAAAAAGGTTTTATTGATTATTCTCCTTCAAGCTAGGATTTCAAGGATTTTAATCAAGTTCTTCTTCAAGATTCTTCAAGAACTTTGTTCTTTTATGTATGTAAGACTATCATAGTGTTGGACTAGTTCTTCCTCACGCCCTACATTTACTTTCAAATCAGTAAAAGAGTAATCTAGGATTCTATTCCTAGATTTGAGTATTCTTGAGATGAGTTAATTTTGAGTTATTGAGTTCATGATTCTTTTGAAATGCTATTCCTAATTATTGAATTATTATATGTTATGTATTGAGATTTTGAGTTGATTCATTCATGTCTATATTTCAACGTGAACCCTATGAATTGAGTATTCTTGAGATGAGTAGTATCGTTGAGTTATGAGTTTTTGAGGTTCTGATTGATGAGTTTTTCTATATTGTTATTGAGATTCTTGAGTTGAGTCGTTCATGTCCATAATTCTGAATGAACTATGTGAATTATGTATTCTTGAGAGGAGTAGTATCATTGAGTTCTGAGTACTGAGTTTTCGTACTGCTATTAAGATTTCTGAGTTGAGTCGTTCATGTCCATAATTTCGCATGAACCCTATAAATTGAGTTATAAATCTTGAGAAAATTTTTAAAGCCAACATTTGAGTTTTGAACTAAATTTTTGAAAAAGTAAAGATGAGTTTTGAGAAAGAGTTTCTAAAACATGATTAGTATGACAATCGAGTATGTCATCAATGTTTAAGCAATATGGTATCTAGATATACCATCAATATTTATGCAGTATGACTTTTCGAGTCATCAATGATCATATCACGATATGATTTTGATATATTTTTTAGAAAGAGTTTTCAAGTATGAATTGAGTAAGAGTATATGAGAACTAAGTATTCCCAAAGGTATCATTTTTTACATTGATAAAAGAGAAACTTTGATTTCTAAATGAATTATGAGTTCAAAGAAACTCCAAGAGTAGTTACCTCTTTTAAGAGGATAGTTTGAGCAATTACCTCAAACCAGAGAAAGAGTATGTTTTTAAACATTGAGCATGAGTATATATTATTGAGAGTAGTATTGAGGACCGATATGGGGATGAGTTCAGGCAACTCACATTCCTCATAAACCATGTATGCCAACATGGTACATGATCATACTTTTTAGATGAATCCTAAGTGCCTTCGGACAAAGCTTAGTTGATCCACTTAGTTGAGGTGTTCTACACCCCGACAAGGTATAGGACAGTTCTGACAGTGTGGGCGAGACGTTGTATCATCGTGTAGCTCATAGTGATGGTTGTTGGTTAGAGAATCTCCTAAATAGATTTAAAAGTATATTTTTATTATATCACTTAATAAGTTGAGTTTAAAGATGAGTAAGTATTTTGTAAAGTTTTAATGATTTGACTCATTTATTTCTTTACATTCAATTGAGTATATATATTTATATCTATTGCAGTCCTTTTATTCAGTTATTTGTTATTCAGCTATATTACATACTCATACATTCAATGCATTGATGTCATTCGATCTGCATCTTTTAATGATGCATATACAGGTTCTTAGAATCCTCAACAAGTGTCTGTTGAGATCACTTAATCTGCTCATAAGCTTTCGAGTAAGACCTCCTTGATTTCAGAGTACTCTAGTTTTATGAGTTGTTAGTAGTAGTTCTTTTGAGAAGTCGTGGGTCTTGTCCCGACACTCATTTTTGTATAGTAGAGGCTTCATAGATAGACAGTTTTGGAGAGTCTTTCAGTTTCAGATGTTTTATTTAAAACATATGTTCATACTTAGAATATTTAGAGAGTTTTGAGATTTAAAGAAACTGTTGATCTATCTTTTCTTTCAGTTTGATGCTTGAGTTAGTCTTCCGCTTGTAGCCAACCATGATGAGGGTTCACTTGGAGACCAACAATGGTTCTCAAGTGGCGGCCACGTCTAGGGTGTAGGCTCAGATCGTGACAATTAAGAATAAAAATAAAATTAATCATGTCACGCAAAGATGTGTTTTTCTATTGTGTAGTAACTTATATATAACGTGATGTTCTGTAAGTATCATGTCACGTAGGACACATGTGTCTACTTGTTCAGTAAGAGTAATATAGGATTCTACCCTAGATTTGAGTATTCTTGAGATGAGTTGATTTTGAGTTCTTGAGTTCATGATTCTTTTGAAATTTCATTCCTAATTATTGAATTGTTATATGTTATGTATTTAGATTTTGAGTTGATTCGTTCATGTCTATATTTCAACATAAACCCTATGAATTAAGTATTTTTGGGATGAGTTCAGACAACTCACATTCCTCATAAACCATGTATGCCAACTTGGGTACATAATCACACTTTTTAGATGAATTTTTTGCCTTCGGGCAGAGCTTAGTAGATCCACTTAGTTGAGGTGTTCTATACCCTGACAAGGACTAGGACAGTTCTAGTAGAGTGGTCGAGACGTTGTAGCTCATAGTGATGGTTGTCGGTTAGAGAATCTCCTAAATTGAGTTAAAAGTATATTTTTATTATATCACTTAATATGTTAAGTTTAAATATGAGTAAGTATTTTGTAAAGTTTTAATGATTTCACTCATTTATTTTTTTACATTCAATTGAGTATATATATCTAAATCTATTGCAGTCCTTTTTTTCGGTTATCTTACATACTTGTATATTCTATGTACTAATGTCATTCGACCTACATATTTTAATGATGTAGATACAGATTCTTAGGATCCTCAACAAGAGTCTGTTGAGATCACTTCATCTGCTCATCAACTTTCGAGTAAGACCTCATTATTTTCAGAGTACTCTAGGTTTATGAGTTGTTAGTAGTAGTTCTTTTGAGGAGTCGTGGGTCTTGTCCCGACCCTCATTTTTGTATAGTAGAGGCTTCATAGATAGACAGTTTCGGAGAGTCTTTCAGTTTCAGATGTTTTATTTAAAACTTATGTTCATGCTTAGAATATTTAGAGAGTTTTGAAATTTAAAGAAACTGTTGATCTATCTTTTCTTTCAGTTTGATGTTTGTGTATGCTTGAGTTAGTCTTCCATTTGTAGTCAGCCAGGATGGGGATTCATTTGGAACAATGGTTCTCAAGTGGCGGCCACGTCCAGGGTGTAGGCTCGGATCGTGACAATTAAGAATGATTAAAAAAATAAAATTAATCATGTCACATAAAGATGTGTTTGTCTATTGTGTAGTAATCTGTATCTAACGTGACGTTCTATGAGTATCATGTCACGTAGGACGCATGTGTCTACTTGTTCAACTTTATACAAGTTTAAGTATCTACATGTGCACATCCGACATTGGAGGGCATAAATATTAGTTGAGGTCAGTTAAATGGCACATTTATGTATCATGGGTAGGGACCGGGAGTTGGATCCTATGTAGGTTCGGAGTTGATTTTGGGTCATAAATTGGATCGGGGTCAATAAAGTCAGATCCTAAGTCGGGATAAAGGTCGGGTCAACTCAAGGTCAAGAGATATATCCCGAATCATGTTCAATGTCAGTGTCGAGGTTCTGGATCAGGGTTGGGAGTTTCTCAAGTTGGGGTTAGGAGTTTGGATTTCAAATTGAGGTCGAGGTTAGGTCAAGGGTCAAGGTTGGGAATAGGGTCTAGGGTTAGGGTTGGGATCGGGAGTTGGGTCATGGGTTAAGAGTCAAATATGCATCAGGTGTTGGGTCTTGGTTCGGGTGTAGGTTAGATTTGGGTTGTGGGTCAACAGTAGGGTCGAGGCCCGAGTCAAGGTCAAGAATCTAGTCTGAGTCGGGGTGAAGTGTTGACTCCTAAGTCGGGGTCGGGAGTCGAGTGATAAGGTTGAAAGAGAGTTTTGAAAAATGTTTTCTTTACTTTTTAGGAAAGTCGTTTTCTTTAATTTGAAAAAATTAAGTTCATATAAGAAAATTGGAAAATACTTTCTATAAATATTTTTCATCGTACCAAACACACCCTGTATAAAACTAAAAACTTTTTTCTCTATTAGCTAGTGAACGTCATGCAAGAAAAGGTTGTGTTATCTTAGTCTTAGATTAATTTAATTTTTTTAGCTAGCTACACTATTTATGCAAAGGACATAAAACTGTTTGATCCTGATAAATTAGAATTTATTTTTTTTGGTATTTGTGCATCAGATGAAAATTTGGTGCATGTTTATTGTTTTCTCTCTGTATATATATATATATTGCTAAAATCAACAGTTATTTATTTGTTATTTATTTTATTTATTTTTCTAAAATCAACATTTAACTTGCAAAGATATATTCAATTAAAGATATTTAGATTAATTCTCAACCAACAAAGGAAAATTACTCACTTTTCAAAATAATTCAATGTCTTCATTTAAAAAAAAGTAAAATTATTTACCCATAAATTACTTGTATTGTATAACTTTAATATTTTCTTTAATTTAGGGAAAGTACATTGAATTTCTTTTTCTAAGTTTTTATTTCTCTATCAACTAAATGTTTTTGTTTCCCTATAAATACATTGCTAAGAATGACAATTAAAATCAATAATAACAATCACATATATAGTTAATTACTCTTGTGTTACCACAAAACTTGGAAAAGAAAATGGAGAAGGCAACACTCCTTAAGGTTTTCTTGATCTCCTTTTTGCTTATGTTGTTTGGTAAGCAATTTTCTTATCAATTTATGTGTCTAAGATTTATGCTATATGTATCGACCAGTAAAATTAATAATTTGTTTACCTTTTCAAATGTTGAATATCCGTTATAAAAATTTTTTGTATATGTCACTGATTTGTTCAACAATGTGAATGTTGGTAGGACAAGGAAGCCATGCAAAAGGAGGATGCACTAATGATGATGATTGTGATAGGATTATGAGATGTAAAGACGCAAGCCCCAAATGTGATGTGAATAAAAATAAGTGCTTCTGTCCAATTCCACCAAATTATGGAACAAAAAGTGTTCACAAGACTCACCAAAACTAATTTACAATGTATGTTATTCATATGCAAAATTGAACCATGATTTATGTATCTCCTTTTCATATATATATGGTTCAATAAATAAAGATCTTTTTTTCATATTAATCATGTTGGAAAATGGTTTGGTTTGCTTTTTTGGCTTGATGTTATATGAGCAATGTATGTATCTTCAATTAATTCTTCGAGTCAATTAAGTTTAAGGATTTTAAGTAATTTCGAACTTTGAAGAACCCCTAAGTAATTGGTCGCAATAGTCAATTATAAGATCTGAATGGATTTATATTGATTTTTCAATAGTCAATTTCAATTAGTTTGCTGACAAGTTTAATTTTGTATAGATAATGTAAAAATTGGCGCCACATTTTAATATAAAAATATAAAATACTACAATGTTATATTAAAAATAGAACAAAATATAAATAAACTACAAGTCACGTATATTACTATCACTCAGTTGGATGGATTTTCAGTTTCTGAAATTCAAATAACCTTATTAAAAATAATATTAAACACTTTTATATATATAAGAAACTCCATATTTATGTAATTATGCAAACGAGATCTTAATTAATTTCATTGACAAGAAAGAAGAGAAAAGGAGAAGAAATTAGTAGTTGCATTGCTTAATTAGGAAAAATCAAGTTTCGATAATTAATGAGGTGGATTTATGAGTGAAAAAGTATTTTAAACTATCACCATTTTAGGAGTTTTATATTTAAATTATTGGATATTTACAGAATATTCATAAGCTATTATAAACTCATTTAACTCCTGTATCAAGGAAGATGACATGCTATGTGGACATCACGTTCCGGAAGCTCTTTGTATTATTTTTTGAGTGATGAATAGGTTTTCCTGCATAAATCATCCCAATTTATGTGACACTTTTTGCTTTTCGAGAGTCAAATCGTCTAATTTAGATTGTGAATTTGCATATGAAATTTTAAATTTTTTTACACAAATTGTCAATTTAAAATATTTAAAAAATATGTGAAAAAAATTGATAAAAATAGACTTGTTTAAATTTTGAAATTCGAAAAATCACATAATTTTGAGACGGAGAAAGTATAATTTTGCGAGTATTATACCTAAACTATTGGGTTTCAAAAGATCCTTACCACCTCCAACCCCCCCCCCCCCCCCAAAGGAACTACCATGAACTTATGTCCCGGTAAATTCATTTTTAAGACTTTTTTTTTTCATCTTTCATGCACCTATAAGAAAGTTATCCCAAAGGCCAAATATTTTCTCACATGCTCAGTTGGGCAATTTTATTTTATTTTTGGTTTCTCACCCGGTGTTTGGAGTCCACATTGGAGTTTCGATTAAATCCAAATTGCGCTCTGCAGGGCCTATTCGGGGGTGACGCTCCCAACAGGATTTTCTCCATACCCAGGGTGGAACCCAAGACCTCTGGTTAAGGGTGAAGCATTCCCACCAGTGCACCACAACTCATGTTGGTCAGTTAGGCAATTTTTAATGTAAAATGAAATTATATATACACGGATGATCGAAATATTCAATAGTTTTAATATGTAAGTTCCAAAATTAAATAGTTTATGAGAGTTTTAACTTTTAAATTATGAGTTATTCCTCTTATAATTGAGAGAAAGCTTCGTGTAGTATTTCTCTATCTATAAAAATTTTCATTAAGGACAAAATAGCAAGCTTAAGTTAAACTATTCTACTTCAAAAATGTTTTAAAAATTTTAAAAAAATTAATATGAAATAATATCACGTAAAATAAAACAAAGCCTAAAAAAATACGTCATTTATGGTACGTCCATTTTTATGTAGATCTTTTTTAATGGGCACAAATATATATTTATTAAGAAAGAAAGATAATTTTTTGTGACTTGTAAATATAAACATGTCATGAAATATATGCTGCTACAAATTATTGGATCCTATAGCCAGCTAGTGTTATACATATCTTTACTTATTACTTATTAGAAATGGAAAGTCTGTCCTATGCGCGGGACTAATAATAATTATTATTATTTTTTGGATGGGAAAATTTATATAATAGCAAATTATTAATTCAAATTAAATGTTATAAATATAGTTTGATTTAATTGTACCTCATAACAAACTATTGTTATTTCACCTCTCTCCTGGTGAATCTTGCTCGCCACTCTCGTTCTCTCCCTCGCCTCTCTCATTTTTTATACAAACGCAAGTGTATAAAGTGTGTTTGTGTTTGTATAAAGCGAGAGAAAATTGTATATATACATATATTTTCGTTCCCCTCACTCCCCACTCCCAGATCTCGCTCTCTCACTCGCCTCTCTCACTTTATACAAAAAACGCAAATTGTATAAAATGTGTTTGTGTTTGTAAAAGCGAGAGAAAATTGTATATATACATTTATTTTCGTTCTCCCCTCTCCCAGATCTCGCTCTCTCACTCGCCTCTCTCACTTTATACAAAAACGCAAATGTATAAAATGCGTGAAAATTGTATATATACATATATTTTCGTTCCCCTCTCCCAGATCTCGCTGCCACTCTCCCAGATCTCGTTCGCTCACTCGCCTCTCTCACTTTATACCATTGATTTTTTTGTATATATGTATACCCAAAGCAAATTATACAACTGCTTTCTTTTGTAAATGTATAGCAAAATATACATATTTATGTTTGCTATGGAGCACAATTATGCAAATTTTGATATAGCATACAAATATGAATTTTGTGTTTGCTATATGTGAAAGTTGCTCTTCTTGGAATTACTAAATTTAGTTATTGTACTTTTTTTTTAAAATATACTTATATTTTTGTGTACTTCCTCCGTTTTTGTTTACATGTCATCATTTTTATTTCACGTGCATTAAAAAACTAAGTGAGTTTATATTCTATCTTTATTTAATTTTATTTAAAGTCAACTTTTCAATCAATGATTATGAATTAATTTATTTTGATTTATTAATTTGACAAATGAGCATGAATTATTCACTTAATTTTTCTATATTGGTCAAATGTATATTTTCAAGGCTAATAACTCACAAGGGTAAAATGACAAGTATTATGGACTAACTATTTATAGTAAGGATGACATATAAAAAGAAACGAAAGGAGTATTTTTCTTGCATGTATCTTGTTCATGTCCATAGTCATTACACAGTTAATTGTTCCATAAAATATATTCCCCATGTTTCAATTTATGTGACACATTTCAGTTTTTGAGATTCAAACAAGTTTATTTTTGACAATAAAGTTTTCATATATTTTTTAAATATTTTGAGTTGTCAATTATTGTGACTCGTAGTACTTTTTAAGGAGTTTACAAATATATAAGTTTCATTTTTAAAAAAAATTGAAAATTCCATGAGTAAATTATCATTCAAACTTAAATAATTTTGACTCTCAAAAAATGAAATGTGTTATATAAATTGAAACAGAAAAAATAGTAAAATTCTGCACAATAATACAAAAGATTGACATTTAAAGAATCATAAGTACTCACCATATAAGAAATGTATTTACAGCTAAAAAAGGTGTAATCTATTTTCACTACTATAGTTATATCTCAAATTAAATTACACCTATTTTTTGGTCATGTAAAAATTCATTTATCTAAATAAAATAAATTATTTTTGTAATACTATCTCTATCGCTAAAAAGCTATATTAAATATAAGTTATTAAATTTAAAATTTTAAAATAAAATTAATAAATTAAATATTACTTTTTTCATTTCAATATATTAGACATGTTTTTCGTTTTAAAAGGATTGACATTTTCTTTTTAAAAGCAACTTTTCAATATTAACTTTTTACACAACATATTTAAGACTACAAAATTAAAATATTTCAATGTATTTGATATATTTAAAATTTTAACTAAATTAAAAAATTGAATTAATAAATATCTTTTTAATGAGAATACTTATTAACGCAATATAGACCAAATAAAATGAAGGAGTAATACTATAGTATTACCTAACAGAAATCCATCTGAATGAAAGAAAATTGAAATTTCAAAAGCCTGTAGTTGATGCCCACGCTATTGTTTTTATACAATTGAAATTAGTATAAATTATAGGAACCACATATTATAAGTACTAAATAACATCCTATCCCTTCTAGTTTTTTATTTACCAAAAATCCCTTAAAAATGATGTTTGCGGGATATATAGCGTTGTGCACGGGATACATTAGGTTTGATACATTCCACATAGCGGGATACATAGTGTTGTGCACGGGATACATTAGATTTGATACATTCCACATAGCGGAATACATAGCATTGTGCACGGGATTCATGCGGGATACATAGTGTTGTGCACGGGATACATAGCGTTTGATACATTCCACATAGTGGGATACATAACGTTGTGCACGGGATACATGCAGGATACATAGGTAAATAAGGGATTTTTGAAATTTTTGAAATAAGTAGGGATAAATGGATATTAAGGTAAGTAAATGAGTGTAGTTAAGTAATTTGTCCTTGAAGTTATCCTCAAAGTTTGAAATATTTACCAAAAACACATGTGAGAAAGTATGTAAGAAATACACAAATGAGGGGCACAAACAAAAACATGACAAAAGTGATGTTTAGTTTTTCATGATGATGTAAGTGAAGGGTAATGTTGTCAAAGACACAATAATTTTCACCATCCCCTACGTCGAGATAATGTATAGGTTTGGTAGTATTGAGGACTCACACTTATTAAATAGGAGATATTTGATTAAAAAAGATAATGCAAAATTGGGATGCGAAAGAAAATGAGATTATAAAAATAGGAAATCGAATTCTCAACAACAAATTACTAGAGAATCGAATCCTCATCAACAAAATGAAATTTAGATAGTCAATCAACGAAACTATTAAGATTTATCATAAGTATATTTGATTAGCTGAGATTTAAGACTAGAAATTTACGGATCGAAAATTTACTATACATCATCTTATTAAGGATAAGATGAAACGTTTGGAGTTAAAATTATATATTAAATATAAAAGTAATTTATATTAATTAAAAAAAATGTCTAAATTGAAACAGATAAATATTCTCTTTTTTTTATCTCGTGTCACACTATTTTTAAGATAATAATTATCTTTTAAAAAAATGAAATGATAGAGTGTGTGTTAGTGCAATTTTATAGCAATATATATATATATATATATATATATATATATATATATATATATATATATATATATATATAATATAAATCAAGTTTCAGTTCTGTACGCTGTGTTAGTGCAATTATATATATATATAAATCAAGTTTCAGTTCTGTACGTTGTGTTAGTGCAATTTTATAGCAATATTAAATTGGGATCTCTGTCTAACATTATCCCGCAATTTACTGAAATGTAATCGTTACGATACATCTAGTAAATAGTGTGTCGTATACTTATTATTTTGAGGCTTGTTGTATGTTTTCATTGATCTCAATAATCAAATATTATTTTCTCCGTTTCAATTTGTTTGTTTGATTTGACATATTAAAATTTTAAAAAGTAAAAAAGACGAAGCTTTTAAATTTTATGGTCTCAAACTAAAGATAAATAGAATGTACCAAAATATTATTTAATCTTATGATTTTAATTTTTAAACATACCATATAAAAGTTAGAATTAAAGAGTTGTAAAAAATATTCTTTTTTAAATGGATGATAAAATAAGACATACAAATGAAATTGATGGATTAATACCTTTTCAAACTAAACTTGTTTTAAATTTCATGGAGTTTTTATTACTTTTGGTGTCCGGAGTCCACATTGGAGTCCCAACTAAATTTGGATGGCGCACTGCAGGCAGGGCCGTCTCGACTATAAGGCCACTAAAGCAATCGCTTGGGCCTCAATAATTTTCTCCCAAAGATATATATATATATATACTAGATTAGTGTTGCCCGTGCTATGCACGGGCCCAACAAAAATTTCAGTTTTTTCTATATAGAAGAGTGAAGACGACCGACGACCAATGGCAGAGTTATAAATATACTCATTATTCAAGGGTACTATGGTCATTATACAAAACTGATCTTTTTAAGCAAACCACATGTGCCTCTTCCATATTCTTCCAGAACGTTCTTCATCCTTCATCACTTTTGCATATTATTAAGAGATTAGGAATCAAGCAAATGAAAATTGCTAGGATCTTCTCAAAGCCGTTCTTCTTCTTTTACTCAAACCGGAAAAAGTAGACGCAAGTCTCTGCTGTTTTCATCTTTTCAGCAGGCTATCGCCATTTTTAGGTATGTATATTCTTCCTTCAATGTTCTTCGTCTTCATCTTATTCTTTATGTTTCTCTTTTTTTCCCTTTATATGTACAAGTTCCCTTCAGATCTTTTCGTTTCGCAGCTAATTTTAGTATGATTCCCTTTAAATGTACAAGTTCTTTCAAAAGTGAGCATCGCTTACAAATATGCATTTTATGTTTCTTTATGTATAGGAGGTCGATGCTTCCTCTGAATAAGCGGCTCATATTGTTATTCTTCATTCTAGAATTAACTAGGTAAGTTTTTGATGTACTAAATTTGTATATTTGAATTTGTTAATTTCCATAGTTTTGTTACACTTAATAAAAGCCTATTGCTGAAAATGTTTTCTTTCTCTCTTGGTACTAAGACAAACACTGAAAATGCTTTCTTTCTCTCTTGGTACTAAGACATGTATTTTTGGTTGCCAACTCTTTGTTGTTGTTCTTGACTGCACAAATTCGACTTATGTTGCTGCTTTGCAACCTGGAACAATAGCGGTCTTTACGTTCATACTTGCTTTACTCATGGGGTTAGTAAACATTCAATTCCTTTCATCTCTCGATTTTGTATCCTTGTTCCCATCACTCTTATATCTTGCATGACCTGTGAGTTCGACTGAATCTTTTGTTGCTAAACTTTGTGAGATATGAAAGATCAAGTTCTATCAAGTATCAAATGTTGTATTTTAATACCAAAACTGTTGTGCTTTAAATTGGAGCAACCACAAGTACTTTATTTTTGTGCATAGAATGGGAGTCATTGTAATCAATTTGAGGATGTATATCCTTCAAATTGATACAATATGACCTGAGATAAGTCACTATTTTTTGGTGAAATGGACTTTCTAAGGTACAAAATTGCAAACTCACTTCTAGAACAAATTAAATCCGAGATAGAGGAGGTAATTCATCTAATTCCAAAAAAAAATGCTAGCTCATACTATTTCAATTTGGCTTCCTTGTTTTTGAAAAGTAAAATTATATTGATATCCTAATGACCTTCCAGCTAGATTAAGGACCAACTAAGTAGAGAATTCTCAACCCAATCTCCACCCATCAACACCTAGGGATGTGAGGTGGCACAATGGGATGGTAGATAAGGGTGGGGCAAGGTAAAACTTAGGGAGCCAAAGAAATATCTAAGAAAACATCATATGAACCAAAACCAAACTTCCCAACATAATACAAAACATTGTATGAACCTAATGGAAGTCTCAAATCAAGGAATGGGGTGTTAATACTTAAAACGAGGGGTTGGGTTGTTACATATAGTTTCTCTTATGAAGAGCTTCACTTTTTTCTGCTTCCTAATTAGTTCTTTTCCTCTTTGTTTTGACAGTTGCAACTACTATTTGGTCTGTGTTGGCTTTTTGGATGGTTCCGATGCAATCACTTGATCAAGATGGCTAGAAGATAGTCATTTTTCTTTGACAACAACATTTCAGGTACTTGCTATGATGCTTATTTCTAAAAGTATGTTGGCTTCACTTCATTAATTGTTTGAGTTGTCGCTCCAGTCCTTCTGTGACGGGTTACTGAAGTAATGTAGAATTGTAGTTTATAGTTTGCATGGGAGCGATTGATTTGATATATTGTGGCATATCTTATGTAAGTTTGCTCACTTATTTAGCTGTGTTCATTATTGTCCCTTTCTCTTCCTCATGATGAACATGTATTATGCTTCTATGCTTCTGTTCAATGTTTTTTGTTCGACAACTGTTGTGGACATGAAAATAATTATATTGGCAATTAGATAAAATGAGACTAGAATTTCACTTTAAAATGCCTAAATTGTATCCCTAAAGTGTTTGTACTTTGTGATTTATTGAAAGTTGAAACTCTGATGGAGTAACGTTTTCTCAGTTTAATCTTGAGATGACATCATTTTTTTAGTTTCTAACTAGACCTAACAACTTCTCCTCTTCTCTTTGGTTTATTAATGCTCTAAGTTCTTTTTTGTTTCAGCTCTCCTTTTGTCGATTTTCCATTCGATTAGCTTGATTTTTAATTCAATTTTGCTGCTTTATGTAGTGCTTGTGTTGTAGTCTTGTTGCATGCACTGTGTTATACTTCATTAGTTGTTTTCGAGGGTTGCTGGGTTCTTTGATATACGTGCATTTATGCTCTAGCCAATGTTTTAGGTTCGCTCTAGAAACATCTTCATCCCTTTTAACTAATCCCAGCAGAAAAATTAAAAAGTAACTCCATTTATAGTGTAATTTTCATCAGTTTCATATGCTAATCGGTTGAGTGGACAAAAAGATAATTTAAAACTAAACAATATCTTTCTACATGGCTCTCTTTCATCCGCACATTGAAAACACTTTTCTACAATCAAGAAGTTAAACACAAATAAAAAGACATTTTTCCTTTTCCACACTTGCATTTATCACTCTTCAGTGCTATCTCAATTCTCATTTTCCCATAGTAAGTGTTGTTTCCTCTTTTTATTTCTTTTTTTATTTTCAGTATCTTCCTTTTTATCTTTTTTCACGAAATGTGTACCTCTCGACTTCAAAAAAAGATCACAATCTTTATATATATATATATATATATATATATATATATATTTGATGTGTTTGTGTAAAAATTCATTATTTATTCTTATTCTCTCTTTGATACCCAGTAAATTTGTCCAAACTCCTCCCAGTTTCTCTTTCTTCATCCCTAATTTGTTAATCATTGGTACTATATTAACTGCACTGATCATACTTGCTGGGGTAATATGTAAACTGTATTTGTTTAGTGAAGTTGGAATCGAGTTTTTTTAATGAATCTTGGAATTGTATTTGTTTTTTGTTTCTGCTTTATTAAGTAATACAGTGATGTGTTGACACAATTGTGGAGGTACAATTGTTTAATTCACATATTGCTAATACAAATATTCTTATTTATATTATGTTTTTTATAGAACAATATGGGAAGAGATCCCCTCCCATTAGAAAATGTCCAATTCAATGGAATGGTAGATTCATGTCAAATGTCCGTTCTATTATTTAATGGCAGTGATTTATTTTGGTTGTGAACAATTATAAATGGTTTGCTAATTTTTTTAAAAAAAAACAAAGAGGAAAAATAAAATGTAACTGTTTATATTAACATATGTTTGCCGTTTTTCTTAATCTCTTCTAGCTAAATAATAAAATAAATAGTACTCCCTCTTATATCTATATTAAGTGAATTTGTGAGATAATGCACACCTAAAAAGGCATTTAACAACATTATTCCTTCTAACTTGCACTTCATTTTTCTTCTACTTGATTTTCCTAAAATCAAATACATATAAGCATTAAGATTAATGGTATATTGAGTTCTCTTCCTCTCAATACAGCTGACATTGCTTTGGCTAATTTATATGAGCTGAAGGAAAACGAAAATGTAGAGTGAGTTTTTTCTATTCCCCCTTTTTGTCGGTGACTACTAATTGAGAATAAGGTAAGTGTATGAATTTTTATTTGGTCATGACTTTGATAGCTTTTGTTCTCTATAGACACACTTTGGTTCTCATAACAACTCTTTGATCTAATGTCATGCTAAATAAGAGCTTTTTATTGCTGCATTTCAGATAATTTGGGTCAAACTAATGCTAATTAACAATGATGATGACCTTTGATAACTAAAATATTGTAAATAAATTTCAAAGACAATTATACTACCTTATTTTACATAAATAGTAGGTCTTTTGTTGAAAGTTGTAGCCTAGAACTAAATCTTAATATCCATGAACTACTATTATAAATATCAGGGTCCTGTGTTGTCCTTATGAAATAAGCTATATGAGAGATGAGTATGGTAGATTTCTAGCAGTAAAGGCAATTTTTCTGTGAGATCTTGTTCCAAAACAATTCAATGTAAGAGGGACACAAAGGTCCATTATTAGGAAGCCTGTTTCACATGATTAGTAGATTGTCAATCTTATTTAACACATGGTTATTTATCAAAAGAAGCTTTAACTTGTGCAATATGTGATGCATGTGTAGAGAAGATATCAAAAGAAATAGTCACATGTATCACTTTTTGGTGGCTCACAACTTTGTAACATGTTTTTTAACTCATTCAATCTAAAACTGGACAATGTCATACTCAACAAGGAGTTGTTGTCAATGTACATGGCTGAAAACATTTATAATATACATCTGTGTTCTCTTAGAATTGATAATGAGTGTCCATATATATGTGATTATTTTTCTGCTATAATTTCAGGTAATGCAGAAAACGTAGAGTTGCAGACTCATACAAGTTGTTATGAAAAGATATATTCGATTTAGTCAAGACGACTGATTGATAGAGGTGGTGATTTGGTCTGCAATGTAGCCAACAAAGCTAGAAAATTGGAAAGAGCAGCAAAACTGTTGCGAAATCAATCCCCAATTGTATTTTAGAAAATATCTAGAAGAACAACTATTCCTCATAATGAATGAAGAGTTGTCCTTATCTTTTGTATAGTTCTTGCTTTCAGGATTTGTATTTTTGATGTAATGTTCAGGCTTTAGATAAATTAGATCAATCAATGGTGAGATTTATGGATTCCTTGCGCTTTTAAGAACCAAATTTTTGTTTATCATTTTATTTGTCTTTACTTTGATGGACATAGTTAATTTGTACGGGTGAGAGATGGCAGATATTTTGTGAAATTAGTTGAAGTATAATTATTTATATTTGTTGCGTCTGTTGATGCACTTTCTTTGTAATAATAATAATAATAATTAATAATAGGAAGAGGAAGAAGACGAGATGATAAGATTGTTGATAGAACTATCTTTAATTAAATACAATAATTATTATATTGATTGTAGCTTTGATAAGTTTACCATTTATCAGACACTTATTATCTTTTCATATCATGAAGGTCACATTATTAACAATTTACCTCATCGTTGACGTAAGAGAAATGATAAAATTGTTGTTGAGAATGACTAATAGTTATACTTTAACGATTTAATGACTTTTAACCAAAAACATAAAAGGGATACCATCACTTTTTCGGTTAAAGATATTTCACTAGACACGAACAAAGTATATAATAGTTTTATGTGTTGGGCCCGTGCTTAGCACGGGCTATGCCTATCTAGTTTAAATATAAGTAATGTCGAATGTGTCTCATGCATTTGCATGTGATTAAGACTCTCAAAGAACAATAAATAATTTAGAAATTAGAATAAACAATAAATATCACATGCATTCATTATTTCCCGAGTCAAGGGTATAGCAAAAACAACCCTTTTATACCTTTTTCAGAAAGAAGTAAAGTTTACTTAGAGATCTAGGTAAATTATATTATGTATACTGTATACATAATTAAAATTATATCTGACATTTTGTATGTTACTCCTCCATATTTCAAATTCCTTGCTGAAAATCCTTACATATCATTGCACTTTCTGAAACTCCTCCATGTAAATTACACTGAATTTCTTTTTTTTCTTCTGCTTCTTCATTCTTCTTGTTATTATAGTAATAACCATAATATCATAAATACAAAGCACAATTCCATGATAAACTGTGATAAACATATACCCAGATTTATATAGAATTTAGTTGTCTATTTTATTTCGTTGTGCTTTTCTTTAATGCAATTACAAACTTTAATCCAAGCATATTAATTACTTAGTTGCTCATTTCCTACCCATTATTCTATGCCACATGATCAACCAACCAAATGTATCATTTTACTATAAATGTTTACACCATTTTCATGAACAAAGGAAATCACAGAGTCCAATTGAGAGTCATATGAAAGTACTACAAAAAACAGCAAACTGTAGTTCCATAATCCTAGAACCACATTGTTGTTTTCTTCCAAGTACAAAATCTTCAAACACTATTGTGACAATTGACATAGCACGTTCCTTATATCTAGAACGTAGATATACTCAGAGAGTTGGTATTACTCTTCAAATCACTATTGTGACAATATAGCATGTTCCTTTATAGCTTTAGAAATTTTTTATGAATAATTTATATCAAAATCATCAAATAAAACACACTTTTAGAAAATTATACCACATCACAATTACCAAATACACTTCATGATAATCATGATAAATCAATATTATCAAATACACTTCACTGCAATCATGATAAATCAACTTTGTTTTACTGTCCTCAATCTTAATGTATTAACTCGGAGAGAAAATCTCATGATAATATTAACGTCCTGTAGATTTACAATGCTGCAATTAACAAATGAACAATATAGGTAAAAATAGTACAATTTTATAAAGTACTTAATCCAAAGTGTAAATATGACATACCATTATATCAAAAATCACTCATATGTAGCAAAATGGGAATTACAGCAAGTCTAGGAGTCGCAAATAACAAGTAAGATTAGTGGCTACGTTAGTGTAGTCCAGGAATGATTAAAGCTAAAATTAGCCAATCATGAATGTAAAACTTCCTCTCAAGCTCAGTCATGGCACGCATTAGAATACTTCTGGAAAAAAGGAAAGTTTTGTTTGATAAGTTGAGTTGATTATATTCTTCCACACCATATGTGGTCTATATTATTGATAATATAGTTGTTTATACTTGTATACAACTTGAAAATGACGAAATAAAATAATGTACAACATAAAGAATAAACATTAATGAAAATTCAACGGAAGAAAATGAGTGATGAAAATTTAGCATAGAATCCAGAAAACAGATGGACTCACAGTTGATAAGGTAATTTCACTAAGATTAACCACAAGATATATTATGGTGCTTGATTGAACATGATATTTGTATCGGGGGTGGTATAATTAATCCTTTCATTTCTGTATAATTGACTCAAAAAGAGTATACTCGTTTTTATCCCACTTAATATTCTTCTTATATTTTGCTTGGATCCATATATTTCACACAATATATATATGTTGGTGGAAACTCTCTATGTGAACACTAAAACAACTTCTCTTGGTGCTACAAGAGACGTCTTGTCAAGTGATCTTATTTAAGGTAGTTTGACTGGCAGTTATCTACATGACATACAAATGGCCTCTGTTTATGCAAAATATCAAAAGTAAAATATTTTTAAAATGTTCTAATCCATGGAGGACCTAGACCAAAGTGCTTGTATGTTAATAAACAAAAAGAAAAGTTATATTTGTATTTGAGGAGGAAGGGAACCACGGAGAGTCTCAAACCACCAAGATTAAAAGGTGTGATTGAGGCTCACTTTTGATAGATCTAGCTTATCAGGAGCTCCCCCTTCGTCGTTCAATGTGTTACACCTATGTAAATTCATGAGTGTTATATGCACACAGAAACAATAAATCAGAAAATATGAAGGTTTACGTACTTAGCTAAGTAACTGGCATGTTAACAACACAAGTAATAGAGATAGGCAAGAGATATACAACAACAACAAGCACACACAAGACACCTCGACTCAATGACTTTGTATATATTACTTCAAATGATAAAAGCTCGCACCACATTCTTCATAAATATTCATTGTTGACCCCTCTCTTCGAACACATAATTAAAAAGTTTGATCTCAATTACAAGAATATTTTTATAAGATGAACGAACCTATGGCTCCTCTCTCCCAATATATTATACCAATTAATTCTATGAGCCCCACATTTATATTACTCCGTAAAAAGAGAGGTACTGTAGTAACTAATGTTTATTTTTCATTCTTCATTGTATTGTAACATGAATTATAAATATCACCTTATTCAACAAAAAGTATTACTAGAATGAAGATTTCAGAAAGTGCAAGATTTTCAACATAGCTGCAACTCTGATCTTTGCCTAATTTAACATTGAAGAGAGATTTTGGAAGAAGAATAATGACAGTAGGCGTGAATTTAACCCATTGAACTAAAAAAATTTAAGAGTACCAAAAGAACATTAGGGAAAATTTGAGAAAAACATAACCTGAATTTGCAATACGTAGATGTGAAGATAGAGAAAAATCAAAGAGAAGTCTTTCGAAATTCTAAATAAGAGAACATTTCTGAATTTATGAAAATATGGTGTGTCTTTGTTGATGGAAGAATAGAGATAAACATCCGATGCTTTTAGAAGATATGTTAACCATTTGTGTTGGAATAAAAGTTAGAGCAAGCTTTGAGTGAGTGTCTTAATTTCTTGATCATTCCAATCTGGGCTTGAGCATGAGTGCAACAGATTGAGTATTTAGACAATCCAAAAAGAAGGATATTCTTTAAATGGTAAAATTATAAGAGGCAACTTCTTGCTCAACCATCCCACCTTCTCATATTTGTTGATAGCTATAGAAGAGCTTTGATGAACTACAAATCATTGACAATCACTTTTTTCATAAATTTTTCTTCAATTTTTGAGCATGGACCCTATTCTCTAAGTAACTTTTTTATAGATTTTGTTGTTGTGCAATAACAATGCTAGAAGCTATGACAATATTGCTAGAGTATTTTCTCTAAAATACATAAAAGCTTTAAAGATAGGTTGTTTGGTCCGGATTACACTACATCCTTGAAGAGTTTCATTAGCAATGATGTTGATAAAGTTTCATTGGCATGCTAAGTTTAATTCGCTTATGAAAAATCTTGTAGCACAATAAAAGAAGGAAATAAAATAATCTTATTCATTGTAAGCCAATCAAATGACATGATATCTAACCATCTAACAAAGCATCCTTTAATCATATCCTATGAAACACGATGACAGAAGTCGTCGTGAATATAATAAATTGACCTAAAAAGTAATCATAACATTTAGATAATGTTATAGGTGTAGCATCAATAGTTTAGTTAATTGGTATCTTTGTGCTATTTAGAAAACCATTAATGGACCGGTCCTTATTTACATTTTTTTTTTTTGTTGAGTATGCCTTATATTTACATAATTATAGAAAAAATTATAGTGCAACAAATATTCATAGCAACCACAACAAGATAATCAAATTCAAGACAAAAATTAAAACCACAAAAAAGCATGGAGATATCCCAAGAGAAAACGATAACACGACATGTAAGTATTACCTCTAATAATGCAATAAGCAGATTGATCATCATATTTTATGACTACGATACGCCACAGTCTACAAATGGGAGTAAAGAAGTAAAACAAAAAAGAAAGGTTATAAGTATGTATATATGTGATGTAAAATGGCTCTAGAAACGGATAATCAAATTTTGTCTACAAAAAATTAGGAAATAATTTTTTTCACATGTATAATAGCATCAAAACATAACATCAAACTTCTAAATTTTAATTGTGAATTCAGAAATAAATGCTTTAAGCTAAATACGCAAAAATAATATAAATCAAAATAATTAACAATTCAAAAGAAATATAAAGAAACATTGATTAAAAAAATTATTTTAATTTCAAAATTTTAATGTTTCAATTTAAATTGAAACAAAAACAAAAACAAAAGGAGCACAAAATAAGGAGTCATAGAAAACTAAGAAAAGTCATTGTTTGCATAAAGAAAATTCACAGATGTGCTCATTTATCGGAGAATTCAACTACTCGTCAACACCCTTTTTGGTAAACATATATTTTTTGTAGTGACGACATAAAAGAGACATTGGGCTTTTTAGAAAAGTTTTTCGTAATTGATTTAGATACTGGTAAGAGAGTGGAGGCATAAAAATTCACCCATGCACCAATTTACTTGAAAATTTTAACTTGTTAAATCAGTAAATAAATGATATAAGGAGGAGTAAACAAATATTTACTCATCAAACTTCTCAGTTCAATACACTAATATATAGAAAACTAAACTCAAAGTAACACCAAACTCAAAAAAATATATATATACATAGAAAAAAACTGGAAGTAATTGATAAGAAAACAAATCTGAAATTGCAATACCAGCTTGAGAAGATGAAGAGTACCGGAAGAGTGGAAGTTGTAAATCGAAGAAAAATAATAATGATTTAACTATGAGTTTATCCATAAATATGGGGAAGTCTAAGAAATTGGAAATAGGCTTGCAAACTGAGGACTATTCTGGAAACTGTCTAAAAGAGGTGAAACGAGAGCTTCTAGAACTATGCTGAATGTGTGGGAATAAAAGTCAAAACAAGAAATTGATTATATCCACTAAATTATAATTTGTCACCTTCGTTAAGGATGAAACAGTTCCGCGATAGCACCACAACCCATATTGTTGAATTTCATGGAGTTTTAAAAACAAAGTATTTATTTATTTTCTTTCCAGCTCTATCTTACATTTTAGTTAAGTACTCTTTATAGTTTACAGTTTTTAAATATCGTTATTACGTGGAATTCAAAAAATCTAGTAACTGAAACAGTATTATGGTCTTACTCGGGTTGCAAAATTCTACTTCAACCAAGCAGGGAACTATATTGACTCAAACATAATCACTCGAACATTCTTCGTCGAAATATTATGTTATGCGTATAAAAACTATTACTATATATATTGATCAAAAATAACCATTTAGATATATATACTCTAAAATTTTGAATATTTTTAACAAAATTTCTAGATTCGTCGAACTTGAAAACAACTTCTGCCGACGCCTAATAAAGAGGAGAATAGCAACTAGAAATCAAGTACTCCAAAGTACCAATAAATAAAGAAGTTCAGCTAACTTAAAACTTGTTAATCACCAATTAGGCAATTACTCTATCTACCACATAGCTAGTGGTTAAACTTCAGAGGCGAAACCAAAATTTGTAGTTTATTGATTCAAAAATTTGTCACTGAATTGCAAAATGAACCTTTGACAAATGTATATGATTAAAAAAAAAAAACGAAAATCTT
Source organism: Solanum verrucosum (assembly GCF_900185275.1). Taxonomy (NCBI): domain Eukaryota; kingdom Viridiplantae; phylum Streptophyta; class Magnoliopsida; order Solanales; family Solanaceae; genus Solanum; species Solanum verrucosum. The sequence continues at coordinate 1,111,390 of NW_026020814.1, forward strand.
CAATGTTGACTGCTTTTGTTCTTATTCCAGTATTGTTTTTCCCATGATTCAACTTGTTTAATCGAATTTTCTTTTGTAACAAGAAGAGAGTGAAGATCTGCAGGACTAAATGGAGGTGGCATGTTGCAAGGTATCGCGTCGGAGGGGCCTTTAACCATAGATTCTGCCATGAACTTCTTTATCACTCCTTCAGCTGGACATGCCATTACTTCTGAACAAAGTTCAATTGCTTTTTTAGGTATAGTGGGTTTGTATTTCAATAGCTTTGCGTACTCACTCAAGAGATGGAACATGTAGTCGTACACATGATCCATTTTGAGTTGTTCTTGAATGAAATCGTTTGCTGCCTTACCAATCTCCTGAGCCTGATTTGTTCACCAAAAAAAAATGTAATCAAACTAACACGAGCATAAATGAGAGAATTGACGTTAGAAGTTAATGTATGTCATCGCGGTGTGCAGTGTTGATATGCTAACTGAACATTTGATTGCTTAGTTAGCCAAAGCTGGATCCAGAATTTAACTTTTATGAGTTCAATATTATGTTAGAACTTTTGCTATTATGTGTTCAAAACTTAGTATTTGTTCTCACATATACATTTATGTTCCGTCTAAAAAATAGTGAGTTCAGTTGAAACGGTTGAAACTACATTGCATCCGCCTCTAAGCTAGCTAGATCCCTCATATCCTCCCAAGTCATAAGGGTATAGTTTAACGGGCATGGTAGGAGAGTATGCACTATGATGTATACCTCTGTCCACGGAAATAACTATAAACAACAACAAAGTGAGGTTTGAGGAGGATAGAGTGTATGCAGACCTTATCACTACCTCGTGGAGGTACAGAGTGGTGAACACGTGATTTTATCAATTGAAGTTTCAGCTTCTCAGGTGAATTTGGAAGTAAAATGTGAAAAATAGATTACCTCTTTTTGATGAGTATTCCCCCAGTCAACAGCATGTTTGATAGATCGGCATTTGTCATTATTATTTACAGGCCAGTAATGTATCAACGGCATCAAACCTCTGCTATAGAAATCGTAGTAGTATGGTTTTATAAGTAACGTAACAGAATCACAGGCCAGAATGTATTTTTCACTCACGGACCATGTCTGTCCTTCAACATAAATCTTGTATCTGACATAAATTGCACAAAAAAAAAAAACATAACAACATTTAGGATTGACGATATATATATTTAACAAACACTAAGGACATCGCTAATCATATAAAAAACTTCATTTTCATACCTGTGTTTGCACTGATTAGCTAAATTTGATTGCTTAAAACCTTGCTTCTGTTCTTTAATCCAGTCCTACATATGTTCAATTTATTTTACATTATTCTACCTCCCGTATTGTATTTGTATTTGTATATCCTGACAATGAACGTAGATGATTCATTACCTGTTTATATATACGCGCATTCCAGTCCTGTTTTTCGGAAACATTGCACTTGAGCATTTCCATCCTGGTCCCAGCAACATATGGATTACCCTTCCAGTATGCATATGGTTCCCTCTTGCTCCATTTTAACTTCTCATTCGCTTTTTTTAACTCCTTTGACAATGTCTCCCAAGGCTTTATATTAATCTCTGCCCTAAACATTGTTATTTCGAACAAAAAGAGAAAGTTAGGGATGATCATATCAATATTGCAAGCAAAGAGAGTGATTAGGGGTAACTATACCATCCCCAGAACGACCAATCTGGAAAAACAATATCCAAACTCGCGTCATTTCCACAGTATCGGAAGAGAGGTGGAGGAGCAGGGGCATTAGGGCGTCGATAGAATTTAGTCTTAGTAACTGTACTGTCACCACAATTGAACATCAGGTCCAAATCAGGTACTTTACCAGGGTACCTACGTAACATTTGTAAAATACCCCATAATGTAAATGTATCTCTGCTTTGAAATGACTCTCGATACGTTTCAACGTATGCTCTTCCATCCACGATCACCAATCGAAAATCTGCATTACTTTTGCCTGCCATCACCATTTCTTCGGTGACTCCTGTTTCTCTCCAAGGCCATAGATCATCGTAGATCCAACGAAAGTAATCAGGACATGTAGATGATGATGAATTGGATTGATTTTGATTCGTGAACTTTAACGGGTAGTAAGAAGCAGGGCAAGTGTTTGTAAGGTTCCCATTTGTACAATTTAGTTGGAGTTGTAGTTTCTTTTGAAGCTGTACTGAGACTGTTGGAGTTGTATCAGTGAGAATGGACTGTCAATCAACAAAAACAAGAGGATCAAGATTGAGTAGCTGAATACACACACATGGGAACCAGAGGCAGAGTCGGGATTAAGAGTTTATGGGTTCAAATCCGCTACTATAGTGTGGAAAACATTTCCACAGTTTCTTCCTTACCACTAAACCATCAATCAATTTTGTTAGGGGTTCACAAGTTAATATACATATATATTTATTTAATTTTCTAGTACAAATATAAGATCTACGAAAAAGCTATTGGGTTCGTCTGAACCCACGAACCCCTACCTAGCTCCGCCTCTGATGGAAACACACACACTATATAGTTATTTCATTCGATGATGTTTATCATTTGAGCAACTCTCTATTGTCTCATCTGCTCCACTAGATCATAAGCCTTGATGGTCTTCAACACATCACCTGGTTTGGTTAAGCTAACTTATTTGTCAGTGTGATCTCAAGTATTTCCTATGTTCTATTTACATGATCTTACTTATTTACTCCGTTTCAAAAGAAATAGTACTTGTTTTTTAAAGTTGAAAATAATTTAACTTAAATATTTTAATTTACTCGATGAGATAAATTTATATGGACACACAATTTAACACCTTTTAAAACTATATGGGGATTTTTGGTTGCAAGGATGAGGGGTTATCTCAATATAAAACTTAAAGGCTTGTCTAGTGTTTGATTTTGTTGTATTAGATAAAGTCAAGCTAAAATTTATATACAAACTTATTAAATTATGAATGCCAATATAAAAGGTGAAATTATCTTCTTCTTCTTTTTTTTGGTTATTACCCTTGAATAACCTTATTTTGTACTAAATGGTTCCGAAATTTCAAAAGTTTTTTAGTCATAAAAATATTATATGTTTAAAATTACATAATTTTCTTTAAAAAAATGTTACTTTATAAATTCTATGTCCAATCATGAATTGAAACGATTTGATCTATGAGAAAATTCTTCAATATACTTTTTGACCCACATTTTAATCTATTCTAGCCAAGTAATTTTTGTATAAGCCAACAATCCATCCATTTTTATTTAAATCTAGTTCATTTTGACCCGCCTAAATTCAATCCAACTCATCCATGGTCGCCTCTATAACCTACACTTGGTGTACTTGCCATAGGAAAATTGTTTCATTGTCTCGTACACCACATTCTAAAATAACTATCATCATTTTTCGAAAATTAACTATACTAATTTTTAATGCGAAATTAGATTAGATCAACTATATCTTTCACACAAAAAACAATATCCAAAATCTATAAGAAAAATACTACTATACATTATAACTTTTATCATATCAATTTAATGGTAAGCTTTGCTTGGAAAAAGCTATTTAACTAATTCAGGAAGCTACTAGCAGCGAAACCCGCTTGATTCAAATTAATCAAAGTGTTGTATCAATAAACGATCAATTAATCAAGACATCGAAGGAGACAACGTAACATTGTTTTGATTAAGGAAAATGAACTTACATTAATTTCGAAGGAAGCACGGAAGAGGATAACTCCGATGAAGAGAAAAAGGAAGACGAGGATGATTACTGAAGATCTTACAGTACTAGTTTTCGTCTTAGTCGCCATTAATGGACTAAAATTGTGTTTATCAAACATAAACAATAAACTTGTTCATCTCAATGTAAAAAAATATATATAGCTGCTAATTGTTATTTTTTCTTTTATACTAAGCCTTCATTTATACCTCTTAGTGGGAATTTTATTTCTCTTTTATATTTCTGGATTATTGCAATCTGTACAATGTATATTTTACATTTATATATTTAATTTAAAATAAAATAGGCTATTAGAGTACATAACTTTTTAAACTTGACACATTTCGTAAAAACTTCTTAGTTGGATGAAATAAAATTTATCTCATCAATTAGAAGTTATTCTTTAAAATTAAACATAATACTAATTATAGCTCTTACTTGTAATTAAGGTATTATAATATTAGTAAAAAGTTTAATGTATTACCCAATATGCATAAGATTTAATTGTGTATATATATAGTTATCTAATAAATATGTAACCATACTATAATTGTATCAATGTACTTTGAGTTGATATATAAATATACTAAGTTTATAGTTTATTTAAACTGCTTACCAAGAACAATTAAGGAATATTTATCATTGATGAATTGAATTATACGCAAATAATCAGAATGTACGAATAGGAAAATTACTAAAATACTTTCTTAAGTATCATGTATAGGGTCCACTTTATATTTTCAAATTATATTTTCCAGCCCTTCTGATATCATAAATACTCACTCTGTTTTCACTTGTCCAATTTTGACTTTTTTACTTGTCATTTTTGACAAATCAATAAAAGACAATATTTTTTTATCTATTATATATTCAATTTATTTAGAGAGTTAATGTTTATTGAAAAGGTAGAACCTCTCTAATGAGTAAATTGATTTTGAAATTCTATCAATTAATAGGGATAAAATGGTAAACTCACTATATAAAAAATGGATAAGTAATTAGGGACAGAGGTAGTATAATCTTGTAAGTAGTGCAATTTATCTTCTAGGAAATATATAACTTTTTAAAGGACAGAACAAAAAAAATTCAAACATCACCTTGAACTTTGAACAATTCAATATTTTGAACAATGAAAAAACCTCAAAAATTCACTTAATATGAAATAGAGGGAGTATTATTTTAACTTAAAACACTTTTTCAACTACCCCAACATTGTAAAAGAGCTTAAAAGCCATAAGTCAAATTATCTAGGCTCTTTGAGCCTGTTTGGTATTTTGCTTCTAAAAAAAACTTATTTTAAAAGCACTTTTTTAGAAAAGTGTTTTTGAAAAAAAAAAACATTTTGTGTTTGGTAATTAATTTGAAAAGTGTTTTTCATAAGTAAATTGCGTTTGGCTGATCTTTTTGAAAAGTGATTTTGAGAGTCAAATTACATAAAATGACAACTATTAATGTACTTCTAATATTAAAATTGCTTTATGAAGAGAAACTATTTTAAATTTTTATTTTTATTTTTATTAAATTAAAATTTACATGTTTAGATTTTCAATCAATATTATACCTTTTTTGGGAGACTGAAATCTTTAACGGTTATTTTTCCTTTTTTTTAATCTTTTAAAAATATTGTGGTTACCTTTTTTTTTCTAATTCTAAAAAATAATACGCAAAATAATATATAATATATAAAATAATAATATATAAATGTAATATAAATTATAAAATTTTGTATAAAAAAATAAATTCTTAAATTAAATTTAACCAAAATTATGAAATATGCTAATTAATTAATAAGAAATATATTGGTAAATATGTATGTATGAAAAGGATATTTTAGTCGAGAAAAATAATTTTTTGTTGCTTTTTTGAAAAAACAGAAATTTTTAGTTTCTTCCCAATAGCTGAAAAACTGTGTTTATACTTCCATTTAAAAGCACTTTTACTGATTTTTCAAACACTTAATTTTTCAATTAAAATATTTTTTCTCAAAATAAGTGCTTCTGGCCTCACAACAGTGATGGCAAACGGGCTCTTAGTCTAAAATAAATTGAGTTTTTTTTTTTACGTAATCATGTATTAATTATATTTTCAAATTTACCCTTATTTAAATAAGCAAATTTTACATAACCATTATATAATATTAAGTTACGTATTATTTAATTAAGGACATTTTAGAGAAAACCCCTCTTTTTTTTAGGAGTGAATGTATTTCTTAATGAGTGTAGATAATATGGGACCAAAGGGAGTACTAGTTTTAGCTATTGAGTTTGTAATTAAATATTTATGTATATCTAATGATTTTCTAATACAAACCTAACATCTCCGAGAACTCAATAAAATAATTCTCTCTTTTTATAGATCGAGTTGAATTACATTCATCCTCTCACGAGAATCAAGCAAAAGTTACTGAGTTTGTCCGAACCCATACGTAACATTGTACCTCCGCTCGTGCTCGTGGCATAGAAAATTTCTTTCATGACATTACAAAATCACCTAAAAGTATTAGTACAAAAGTCAAAAATTAACACTAACCTAGTATCTTAGTTTTCACTCTTTGCTCCCTCAAGTAATCTCTCTCCAATGTACGGACCTCTTTTATTGAATTTTGTTTTCTTTTATGATATGAATCAAGAGACAATTTATTAAAAGGTATAGGCATTTTGCATGGACTTTCATCAATTGGCCAATTCACCATTGATTCCATCATTAACTTCTTTTCAGTACCTTCAGCTGGACATGCCATTATCTCTGAGCAGAGTTCACTTGCATTTTTAGGCACACTTGGCTTGTATTTAAGCAGCTTAGCATATTCATTTAATAGATGAAACATGTAATCATATACATACTCCATCCTCAAATCCTCTTGAATAAAATCACTTGCTTTTCTACCAATTCTTTGTACCTGAGAAAAGTCGTCAGGACAGTCAGATCTCTCTTTAACAATATTTCATTATAAAAGTCGAATTTCCCATGTTATGTTATACTTTACGTTCTCTATAACAACATTTTGCTATAGCAGCAAACGACGTCGTTATAGAGAGATTTGGCTATATTATTGATACCACTTAGTTGTTACAAGGTAAATAGTTTGTGACTCTCTTTGTCTCAATTTATATGACTCGCTTTCTTTTTTACTCAGTCACAACAAGAATGACAATTTAGTTTTAAAATGTTTATTTTACTCTTAATAAAATGATTTATAGTCATACAAACATCTTTGACTTATTTTAGACTACAAGTTTCGAAAGTCTTTCTTTCCTTTTTACGCTTTGTGCCAAAGCAAACTACGTTACATAAATTGGGACGGAGGAAGTACCTTTTTCTTGTACTTATTGCCCCAATCAACTGCAAATTTGATGGATCCACACTTGTCATCTTCATTTATGGGCCAATAGTGGACTAGTGGCAACAAACTTCTTGAGAAGAAATCATAGTAGTGAGGTGTTACTAGCAAAGAAACTGAGTCACAAGCAAGAATATATTTCTCACTAACAGACCAAGCAGATCCTTCAATGTATATTTTGTATCTGCAAGCAATTGGTAAGTATTAAATTTACGTCTCTGCTAGGCAGCGTGTGGAATGGCCGAGGATAATAGAAATAGATGACAATGAAATTTAGTGTTGCATATACCTATGGTGACATTGATTTCCTAAGTCGGAATGCTTGAATCCTTGCTTTATCTCTTCTTTCCAATCCTGTAAACAGCACCAAATGTGTCCATTAAATTTTAAACCTTCGTGAGACCAGAGTTCATACTTATGATGAGTCTCTTTGACATTCGATTTTACACCAGTAAAATTCTCTTCAACAGAATTAAGTGAGACTTTTCTTTTTTTCTTCCCACACAACAATCTTTCACTAGCCTGAACTCTTTTTGGTTCACATTCTAGTTACACGGGATTTATAATGTCGGAACAGTCCTCATTCTCCCACTTGGCAAGCTACTACTATGAACAACAAAGTCAAGGATGCATCCAGAAGTCGTCTAAGGTTCTTTCTAGTAAGATTTATTCCTTTTGTCCTAATGAAAGGACATCTAGTTTTGAAGTTAGCCTAACTTAACATGATGACACGCTTATAGAGTTTTCAGTTAAATGACAATATCAACGAAGGAAGGGGGGGGAGTGTGGAAGTTCACCTGGACATAAATGCGAGCATTCGATTCCTGATTTTCAGTCACATTGCACTTAACGAGTTCCATTCTCTTCTCAGCGACTTCCGGATTGCCTTTCCAGTAAGCATATGGCTCCCTATTCATCCATCTCTGCATCTTATTCCCTTTGTCAAGATCTTTCAACAAGTCTTGCCATGGCTTTATATTGATTTCAGCCCTACCAAATCAATCAAACTAACAACTTATGCATGCATTATGAAACCGTCTCATAAATCAAAATTCTGAACCTCTGTTGCTCGAACTCTTCAAAAATACCGTCTTAGTGAACACGACGAGTGCATCAACATTTTCAAAGTGTCCGAGCAACATAGTTCTGAACTACACAAACTCTGCACAAAAGTTAAAAGTGTAATTTGTATCCTTACCATCCCCAAAAAGACCAATCAGGAAAAACAATATCCAACGTTTCGTTATCCCCACAATATCGAAACAAAGGGGGAGGAGCAACAGCATTTTCCCCAGCAAAATCACTTGATCTAACAACAGGCCAATCGACACAATCGAACATCATATCAAGATCAGGAATTTTTCCAGGGTACCTTCTTAACAACTGAAGAATTCCCCATAATGTAAAAACATCTCTAGTTTGAAACCCCTTTTCATATGTTTCTACATAAGCCCTTCCATTCAATATTACAAGTCTAAAATTGGCTGTCCTGTTAGCCCTCTCCACCATTTCTTCAGTTATACCTGTTTTCCTCCATGGTTTTAAATCTTCGTGTATCCAATGAAAGTAATGTGGACATTTTGGAGAAGACGATGAAGGGTTGTCGTTAACGAATTTGTAATCTGCTGGGTAGTAATTTACTGGACATGTTCTTGTGTTGTTACCAGATGAACAATTAAGTGGAAATTTCCCTCTCCTACTTTGCCATACCTACAACATATCGAAAACCACAACAAAAATTTAGCCTCTATTGGGAAACAGAGTCTACAATTAATGTTACAAGCTACTACTACTAAAACATACTAAGTGAAATTCGACAAGTGGGGTCTGAGAAGGGTAGAGTGTACGCGAGAGACTATTTCAATTAAAGTTACAAGCTAATACAATTTTAATGTTGATTTTGGAGTTGTAACAACTCATTAAGGGACAATTAAGTGGTGAAATTTGGGAATTTGTAATTTCTCAATAACACATAGTAACAATTACAACAACAACAACAACAACATAGGTGAAATTTGGGAATTTGTAATATCTCAATAACACATAGTAACAATTACAACAACAACAACATACGCTAGTATCTCGTGATGGTAGAGAGACTGTTTCTGAAAGGCGTTCAACTAACATATGAACAATTACCAATGTAAAATAAAGGAACTTACGTTTGAGGTTGTGTCGAGTAGAGTTGTCCACAAGTATGAACCAATTACAAGGAGGAAAATGAAGAAAAGAAGAAAGTATTTAGCAAAGGGTTTGTTAATGTAAAATGGAAGCCAAAATGACTCTATAGATCTTCTTTGATTCCCAACCCTTTGATATCCAATTTCCATGAGTTTCCTTCTGCCTCCTCAAATTCCCTGATATTAAATCAACATTTCAGATTAAACCAATAACAACAACAATAATCATTGCTACGCGTCAGCCTAAAACAAGTTGGAGTCTGATATATGAATTTCATTTCTTCATAACCATATCCCCCGTTTAAACGGGAAAAGCAAAATACTTGTTAATAGTACAAAAATTGTCAGATAACATGCAAAATTCCACCTTGAGAAAAGTTTTTTTTTCTCGTGAACTTATATAACTATAGTAGTGCATTGTCACTAGTCTTTTTCACCTGTTGTTTGTGCAGATTCTTCACTTTTGATATACCACATTCATGTACTTTTCTCAAAAAATACATTATTTTTGAAGAATCTGACAAACATTTTGACATTTTTAAAGAGTGCTAACAACATAAGTTACAGATAACATATCTTATTTTTAAAATATATCAAACTTTTAAAAAGTTACATAAAGGAAGAAATTATGCACCTGCTTTTCTTTCTTTATTGTTGTATAAAAAAATAGCTTGAATACTTGGAGCCATGCAATTGAAAGTAGAGAAAGAAAAACAGTATTTTGTTAAAATTTAACAAATTTTGTTTTTGTTGTAGAGAAGTAAATTACAAAGTGTGAGTGACCGAGTCAATTGACTGGGCTCACTCTTAGACCAGTGATTTGAATGGGCTTTTACCTTAATTTATGGGGAAGCCCATCTTTTTAGGGACTTTCAGCACCCAAACGTTATTTATTCTTTTACATTTCTTTTCTTCTTTTAATGTTTTTAATTAATTGCAGGGGAGAAATATAAAAAAACATTTAGCTGCAAAATTTGCTTCTCCCAATAACTATGAAATTTTAACAACCCACTCGTTTATTTTTATGATAAAGACTTTGAGGGTTTAATATGATAAAGAATAATGTGTCATTAGGTATTTAAATCTCTCAAAGATCGTTTAATTTTTGAAGTCGCAAAAATTGGTAAAATTTATCGTAAATTAGATCAAATGTCTCGAAACTTTTTTCTCAATTATAAAGAGTTAGAGGTTGGAATACCTATCAAATATAAGATCTACGAATCTAGTTTCTAATCCGTTCACCAAAATAACTTTAGAATAGAGAGATATTCACATTTTTGTGAGACTGTACAAGCAGATACTTACCGTAAGTCTGTAGAGGCTTACAAATATATGATTTTCGTCATTTGTCTCACTTCCACTTTATGTCCTTAGACAAAAAAAAAATGCATATATCATAAATTCTCCATTGATGTTGATATTTCTAGTTTAAGTCCTTAACAAAAGTTATAGTAATGAGTCTATTGTTGTAGTATATTTTCCCCTGTCAATTTGATGGTTAGGTTCGTTCGTATATTGACACAAGTGATTTGGTTGCGTGGTAAGGTTTCGGGTTGCATTTTAAGATTGAGAGCAAAATAAGACTCTTTTTTCATTAATTCTATCTTTGATAAATTTGCAGATAGTGCTTACAACTTGGTCATTTTTTAAAAATAAAAAATTATAGAATTTGGCCCATGCAGGTCTCGAACCTGCGACCTTCGCGTTATTAGCACGACGCTCTAACCAACTGAGCTAATGGGCCATTGATAGCTTGGTCACTTGCTTTTGGGATACATGCTTATCTTTGTTATTGATTTTGAGACTCTTGTGAATTCTTCAGACACTTGGAAACTTGTGTGCTCAGATACAAACACAAGAGTCTAGTAAACTCATATACAGATGTACCGAGTATTGTGTGCTAATATATAGATACATGAGCCTTATGTGCCAGATACAAATACTTAAGCCTTGTGTGCTCAAATACAAATACAAGAGCCTTGCGTGATCAATTACTTAGAGCCACTAGGTTGTTCAGTTATATACATAAAACAATATATATGCTCCTCAGTTGTGCGGAGCCACGGGGCCCTCTCAACTACATTTATTATGTTCATTGCAGTTCACTACATATATTTTAAGAAGATTCAAGTTCAATGCGGTATAATCTTCATCGATCTAGCAATATAACTCTTGACTTGTCCCTTGCAGATATAATAATTCGACAACGTTGTATAACTCAAAATTAGTTGAAGAGTCCAAAATTCCATCAAAAGAACACATTCCTTATATACTACTCTTTTGTATAGTGCATAATTAGTTGGAGGTTAAGAATATTTTTTTCTCCACTCTCTAATTCACTATATCAACCTCAAACTATAAAGACAATACACTGTTTATTCATCTACGACACAATACTTCTCATGCATCTCATCTATACAACACAAAGAAAGAAAACATCATTTATATAGGTGTAGTATTTCTTCCACATTGTAAACATAGAGACAGTGGATAATTTGATGCGTAGTGGGATAATTAGTAGGATATAATAAGAAGAACATACAATAGTAGTTATATGAATTATAAGGAATAATGGCATCAATTTCTCCGCTTTATGTCCAATAATATATCATACACTTTAATATTATAATTTTAATATTAAAATACATATATACACCAACACTCACTATTAAGTTTTACTCCAGTCTTCTCAGTATTATTCCTTCTTTTCCAATCGAACATAGAATCTTAAAAAAAAAATGACATAAAAAATAATATAAGTTACAATATTGAATAATTTCAAAACTAAGACAAATAAATTACTATCTCCATTCATTTTTATTTGTCAACTATACTATTTTAAAATGTCTAACAATATGTGTCCATTTATAAAATCAATGAATAATTTATCATGTTATGTCTATTTTACTCTTGCTATTAAATACTATTCATTTTTCAATATTTAGATGACTTATATTTAGAAAAAAACCTTTTGGCCAGAAATTGGCCATAATGTTATTTTACCTATGTTATTTTTATATTTTTGATCATTTTTACCATTCTAACTTTAATATCTTTTAATTAAAAATGAAAAATAGATCAGTTTAATAAAGTAATTTGGTAAAATTATTTCTATCATTTAATATTTCTTAATCTCTATATCAAATAATAGTGGACAACTATTATTAAACAAGCAGTAAATACTAATAATTACTTGGACGCTGTGGCAATAGAGGTGTTTGAAATTTTGAAATGGTAATGAGAAAATGTGCTACATATTAATTGTGTTTGATATGCTATTGGCAGCCACCATCATTATTTATTATTGAACTCCACCATCATCATTTTTGTACCAATCATGCTACCAAATAAAGCTTTCGTGTTATGAGCATTCTCATCTTTGTCAACATGAACATAGTTCACTAGAATAGTAAAAGAAACTGAGAGAGTGTGTGATTTTCTTTTTGGAAAAATCTGTTTTCTTTACGTCATTTTCTAATTATTTTTGCAGCCTTTTGTAAGAAATATTCTCTAACATACATATATATAGTCCATATCTTACCACCAAGAATTTAACTCTTACCGTCACTGGGACTAACAAAATTTAAATTTTATAGGTTCGAAATGTCATTAAACTCATTGATAATCTTGTTTACTTGGTTTAAAATTTTAATATTTATAGATTTTTTAGTGATTAATCAGAGGTTGAGTCAAAAGTTCACCACTATCATATATATCATACATTTATAATGCAAGAAAATTTGCACAAAATTAAGTCACTCGTTAAATGATAATTACGACGTATAACCATACCTAACATATATGAGACTAATTAGTACTCTCAATCTCAATTTAGCTAACTCTCTTCTCCTTTTTAGTCCGTCTCAAATTTTTTTATATATTCTTATATTTAGTAAAAATATAACTTTATGTCGATTTTATTCTTATTGAAATGATTTATATTCATTCGAACATCTATGACTTGTTAAGACTACAAGCTTCAAAACTCAGTCCCCCTTTCTTAAATTTTGTATCAAATCAAACTATATTACATAAATTAGAATAGAGAAAAACAACTAGTGATCCAAGTCACGTGGTACAACAAATTAAAAGGCATATACTAGTTATGACTAGACTATATAATATGAAAATAGTTTATACTGTCTATGAGTTAAATCCTAGGTTTAACTTCATCATCAAATTATTTGATTATGCATGACCTTTGAAAACTATTCCAACAATTATACCTTATCATAATTCATCATTCCATATATATATATATATATATATATATATATATATATATATATATATATATATAGTGATGAACACAAGAAAGAATTAATTACACCTAGCTAGGTAGCAAGGATATTTGAACAAGACTTGCATGAAAGCATGCAACAACTTTGTTTTGGCACACTAGGTCCAGTTGTCAACCTAATTGGCTACATATGATGATATTATAGTATGTTTGTCTTGATAACTTTTTATAGAAAATAAAAAAATAAAGCTGAAGCAGATTCAGTTTGTTTGTGTATAGTGTTTGAGAGAAAGGTATTTTGGGTTATTGGGCCATTGGGGTGGTGGGGGGAAAAGGTGATCATCACGCCAACGTCCACGCCTCAAATTTCAAAAACCAATGCTATGTTTTGATGAAGGGAGCAGTAATTAGTACCCCTGTCCAACCTAGCTACCTTCATAAATACATTTAATTTTGTGGTCCATCGATCTAAAATAAGTGTCACTTTAATACTGTAAAAAAATATTGTTCATTGATGTTGTTCTTTCGGTCAGAATTTACTCTTTTTCCTCACTTTTATTTGTAATTATTTTTTTACATCAAGAAAAGATAGTTAACTTTTTTCATGTTTTACTTTAATATTAGTTGCTTATTTCTTAAATTATTTTTCAAGACTCAATATTTAACAATAATCAATAGGAGTAATATGGTAAAATATCATGTCAATAATTATTTGCTTAATGCATATGTCAAATACGAAAATAACAAGTAAAAGTGAAAAGAAAAAATATATGAGTAATCTTTTTATTGGTCTGTTTCGAAAAGAATATCATTGTTCCTTATTTGACAATTATTCAATGACACCATCTTTATTTTATCTTTATTAGATGTCACTAGAAACGAAGTTAGAAGTCTGGTTATAAGTTATGTACAAATATTAAATTTAGAACTTGTCGACTCACACTTAACACTTATATTGGTAGGTACATGTAACAGGAGGGAGGGAGTAGTATATTAAAGATGAGAACTTACCTAGGTAGTCCTAGTTGAAACAAATTTAAGGAGAGCCATAATTAAGGTCTCTCTTTCTCAAAGTCTTAAGAAATTTAGCAACAAATTTGTTCCATCAAACATGTCTGTAAGTCTCTTTTTCTCCTCTCTTCTATGTATTTATATAACATTTTGTAAATGAGAATATAGCTAATATTAATATTATATATGTTGCAGATTATGGTAGAGGTAAGAGTTCCAAACTTGGATTGTGAAGGATGTGCTTCCAAGCTTAGAAAAGCTCTTTTCAAGCTTAAAGGTCAGTTACATTGCTCACTAACATCACCAAAAAAACATTTTTCTTTCTCTATGTATCACTAGAACAACAACAACAACAACATGTAATTTCATAAGTGAAGTACGAAGAGGACTAACATATTCAGTATAATTTCACAAGTTGAATACATGAGGGTGGAATAGACATAGTCTTGAATTTTACCCTTGACCCACCCCTGTTCATAGAGTGTTACGAACAGAGCACCATTACTATAAAGTCCTAATGGCCAATACCCTGTGCAATATTAATTACTATTAACTCCGTTTCATTTTGTTTGTTCTATTTTGATTTTACATGAAATTTAGGAAAATAAAAGAAGTTTTTTGTATTTTATAATTTTAATTTAAAGATGTGTAGAATATATCAAAATACTTTTTTGATTTTACGATTTTAAACATGTTAGGTGAAAAATTAAAATCTAATAGTTCTCAAAAATAAAGAAATATTCTTATTGAAACTCATTAAAAAGGAAAATAGAACAAACAAATTGAAACAGAGCAAGGAGGGAGTGTATTAGAAACAATACAAGTACAAATTGGTTAGAACAATTACTTAGCCTAACCCAACTTTCCATTAGAAATTAACTTTAAGTTGAATACATAATTTGAACAAATCCCATTACAAACAAAAATACACTAGCCTCCCCATTTGGTTAATTAATTTATGTGATAGTTACGAGTAAACAAACATATATTAAATGAAATAATGGTGTACAACATACTATTTCATCAGGAGTAGAAACAATAGACATTGATATGGAGACGCAGAAAGTTACAGCAAGAGGTTACGGATTAGAGGAGAAGAAAGTGTTAAAGGCGATAAAACGAACAGGAAAAGCAGCAGAGCCATGGCCATATCCAGTTGGTTACTCACATTTTGCTTCATTTTATCAGTACCCAAATCACATCATAAGCCATTACTACGATACATCTCGAAACGTTGCTGCCTCGAGTGTGCATACATTTTTTCATACTCCATCAGTTTATTCAGTAGCAATAGCATCAGATGAAGCAGTTGCTTCTCTTTTCAGTGATGATAATCCTCATGCTTGCACCATTATGTGAAATTTGATTAATTTTTGTAATTTCCTTTTGTAACGTTGTATACTTATGAGCTTATGTATTCTACTGTTACGTTTTTAAATTTGTTGGGGTTAGTTAATATTGATCCTATGTACTGCATCCTCATGATAATATTGTTCCTACAAGAAATGGCTATCAAGAACGTTAGGCTACTTTTGTAATTTGGTGGTGATTGGTTATCTTTGTAATTTGGGTTATTCTCGCAATTTTGGGTTACACATGTAATCTTTACATTTAGTTTTTGGGGTATTTAGGTTACTTGTAAGCCAAATATCCACCTTAGTGTAAATAGTCCATAGGCCTTTCATTTTTAGTGGAAACTATTTTGATGAAAAATGCACTGTTGAGTAGGCCTGTGCACAAATCGGTTCTGCCTGAATTTCCGAATCGATTAAAATGCTAAGATTTTTCGATATGAATATGATTGGATATATTATAAATCAAATCAATTGTGTATACACTTCTAAAAAATATTACTCTGAATCCCGATATCCACTCCCCTTTGATATTTCTTAGACGGTTAGAACTTAGATCTATTGTGTCTCATATATTATTATATATGCTTGCAAATTTATGGGTTTTTTTGGGTTATTGCTCTGTAATTTTAATATCTTGTTACTTTTGGTTATGTTTGCCTTAAAATTGAAATGAAAATAGTTACTTGTTTATATTTTGAAACTGGACAAATCAATTTGTATAACCAAACCAAAGTAAATAAAAAAAAAGAACCGAATTGGATCTAGAATGGATAGAATTTTAGATGAAAATTGCAAAAGTTCAAAATTTCAAGTCGACAATGACCAAAATTGAACCCAACCGAATGGATTCGTGCACATGAGGCCTACTCTTGAGAGATCGAACTTTTGATTTTTGACTTATTTTTAAAATTTTCTAATCTAAAGAAAGTGCTTAAAAGTACTTTTTAACTTTTTCAAACACCTCCAAAACAAAAACAAAAAGTATTTAAAAGTCAAAAACACTTAAAAATAAGCTAATTCAAACAGACACTTCGACTCATATCACTAGTGCTAGGGCCTAGGTATAAGAATGAGTGGGGGAGGGGGTGAGAACAATGCAATATTACAAATTACCAGAGTTGCGTTCACTAATTAGGTGAGGTTTGATGGAGAATAATATAATTTGAATAAAGTGTGAAGTAATTGCATATGAGTCAGACCTGAATGTAGACGCCTAGTCATAGCAATTAGCCCATTTCCTATGCAATCTTCTTCGTCAAATCATCCAACTCTTTGGATGTTGAAAGATATTTAATTTATCTACCTTGCATTGACAAGTGAGTTAATATCTCAAACTTTAGGAATTTATCTAATAAAGTTATTAAACTTTATTTTGTATCAAAAAAATCTTAGTTCTTTATATCAATAAAATCACTCAATCATATTCATCATTAAAAAAAAATTACACCACAAAGAAATTATTTTTTATATTACGTTCATGATTAAACTACTAAATAAATGACTCAAAATTACTATTTCATTATAAAATAATATAAAATTGAAAATAAAAGATAAATTTATCAAACTTGAACCTAAAATTCTTCAAGCTGGCGTCATTCACTCAAACAAGAAATTGATTAAACCATCACAGCAAGTGTTGTTATACCGTCAAATGAAGCAGTAGTAATTTATCAAATAAAATTGATAAATTATTGAAATTGACTAAACTATCAGATCAAGTGGTAGGCATCATTGCAATGAAGCAGTATTAATTTATCAAATGGAGCAGTATTAACTTATCAAATGAAATTATATATTAATATTTTATTTTGTAATAAAGTAGTAATTTAAGATATTTATTTATTATTTTAATTGTGATTAGATATAAAAAAACAATTTATTTTATTTTTTTAATGATAAATTTGGTTGAGTGATTTTATTGACATAAATGTTTAAGTTGAGTGATTTTATTGATATAAATACATAAGTTAAGTGATTTTATTGATACAAAGTTTAATGACTTTACTAGATAAATTTTTAAAGTTGAGTGACTTTTAGAGATATTAACTCTTGACAAGTGCGTAGTGTTAAAAAAAATCTCAAATATTAATATCGAACAAAAATTAGAAACAATTCAATAAGCATCGATATAATTACTAAGTATGTCGTAACAAGTCACTATTTTAAAAATAATTTCGATTCAACTTTGATACAAATTACCAAGGCGAGTCATAAAGTCTCAGAGCTCTTTCAATTTTCATAAAGTATGTATATTCTGACTGAAAAGTTTGAAGTTGCATCAATATAAATGTTCAGAAATTTACAATAGGAAAAATGACTATTTGAGATAATGGAGAATTAAAGAGTGGTTTTTTTTGTTTCTCTGTTGTATATATAGCTTATAAATGATGCCCTTTAAATAGACACGTTATTTACCTTTTCATCAATAGAAGAATGTATAAAGCTAAATCAAAGTTTTTTTTTTTCACCAAGCTAAAATAAAGTTAATGTAATGAAAGTTGAAACATTACTCTTGCTTTTATAATAAAAAAGTAATTTCAAGTGTTCTAAAAAATTTACATCATTTCATTAAGAAGTTACAAATTAACAAATCGTATCATTCGAATAAATGTGAACTATTTATGAAAAAGTATTTCTTTTATTCTATATATACTTATGATATAACAATGCAAATTTATGTCCCATGAAAAAACTATCATTACCAGGGATAAATAGTATAGACTAGCACAGAACAGGGTAAAAGTGGAAATGACCCTTTCATTATTAGAATAATTTTTAATATTTATTTACTTAATATTAGAAAATAAGTAAATTATTTATTTTCGATAAAAGTATTTTTCTTGATACCAAACATATCTTAAGCTTACGGCCTAAGGGCTTCTCCAACCCAATCTTCTATTTTACTCTCCAAATATAGAGTTTTCTATTTTTTCAGACAACCAACTTTAATTCAATTCTCTATTTTACTCTCTAAAAAAGAATCTTTTTCTCTCTCCTCAATATTATATTATTATTTCTATTTCATTCTTATTTTCTTATTTCATAATATAAATCCTTTATTTCTTTTTTCCCAAATAATTACTTTATATAATTTTTAATGTGATATAAAATTATTTTTTATTCTAAATTTTTAAAGAACATAAATTGCAAGAAAATATAATATAATACATAAAGTAGGGAACAAATTCAAATAAAAGTGACATACAATTACATAAACACTTAATTTTCAAAATTATTACGTTGCTCGCATAAATGCTCTATTAATGCATTACGGAGTTCAAAATGAGCATTTTTGTCCTTAATTTTTTTTATGTCTAGTTAAAATTTGTTCAAATCGGAGATTTTCATCTATCACCATTTCTATAGTTGGAGTTGGAGCCTCTACGGCATCTTGAATTGGTGCATTGAGATCATGTTCATCCTCAATTATCATGTTGTGCAGTATAATACATGTAGTCATTATATCATGTAGCACTTCCTTTCTCCAAAAACGTGATAGTCCTGCAATAACTGCAAAACGTGATTGCAAAACTCTGAATGAACGTTGAACATCTTTTCGGCACGATTCTTGTTTCATCACGAAATATTTCTTTTGTTGGGAATGAGGATCACGAATAGTTTGAACAATTGTAGACCATTTAGGATATATACCATCAGCTAAATAATAGCCCATATCATATACCATCACAACCACAATCACAACCATTCTCGGAATCATATCCTTATTTTTTTCCGAATAGTGCTAAATCTGAAAATGACCTGTCGGATTTCTAAATTATTGTTGTGATCAATTAATTATTATGTTATGTATTGCACTTTATCTTGTATTTAAATTATTATGTTATGTATTATATTGTATTGTTATCCTGTATTTAAATTATTATGTTATGTATTGTATTGTTATCTTGTATTTAAATTATCATATCATGTATTGTATTTATAAATTAAATTTTTTCATCTTGCCATTTTAATTTTACGTATTCTTTATAATGAAAATTAATAATAAAATAAAATTTTATTATTCACGAAAATTAGAAGAAAAAATTAAAATACTATTAATTTGAAATTAAAATAGTATATATTAAATAATATTTAAAAATATTATATTACATTTAAAAAGGAATTATGAATATTAGATATTTAATTAATAGAATTATATGTAAAATAATATGTTAATTAGAAAGTAATAGAAATAATAATAAAATAATGAAAAAGTGAAATAGAGAGTGTGAATAGTAGTTCTCCAAATTTGGAGAACTACTATTCAACTCTCTAAATTTGAAGAATAGAGGGTGATTTGGAGGTGGGTTGGAGTGCCCATTTTCTATTTTAGTCTCCAAATATAGAGTATGGAGAGTAAAATAAAGGTGGGTTGGAGATGGTCTTAAGGGTGACCTGTTGTCCTCCAAACACCAAACTAATTAAAATTTTATTTGTTTGCATTTAATGAAGGCATTAATTTTAGTTAGTTATATTTCAATTATTAAGTTAGTTAGTTTTTTTTAGATTGAATTTTAATTATTCAAATCTTATCTATTAATTGTGTTTTGATGTGAATTAATTTTAATGGTTAAGATATCAATTCATCAATTTGATTTATTCACTACAATTGCAATTGCCTATAATAATCAAGAACAATTATTTCGTCCATCATTATCGACTATTACCATTTATTTCCATTCATTAATGTTAATCACTACAAATAATCGTTAACATTAGCAGCTATTATGTACAATTATCACTATCAATCATCACTACAACACATTACTTTCGATAATCACCACTATTAATCATCATTACATATCATCAAACATTGTTGTCATTCATCACAATATTAATTATCACGGTATATCATCCACCGTCACAATCAATCACTATATACAGTCATTGTCACCATTAGCAATTACCCACCTCTTTCTCTTTGTAATATAAAGATTCAGATTCTTCAACTCCGAAATTGTTGAAATAAGGTCTTGGAAATATATAACTGTGACCAGAGATGGGCATGGAATGGTACAATAATTGAAAATTTTGATATCGTAATTTTGGTATTCGTTTTTTCAAAATATTATATTATTATCATATTAATTTAATTCAGTATGATTCGGTATATTACAGTTTGGTTTTGATATTTTATGATATGGTAAATCGATAATCATAGTACAAACAACTCATTTTGTTAATCAAATAGAGTAGTCAAAGTTTCAACTTCTAAACATTTAGTTTATATATACTAATACTAGATTGCATATTTATTTATATTTTAATAATATATATATATATATATATATATATATATGTTATTTATGTAATTATATATTTCCATATGGTATTCGATATTTCAGTAAATTATTTCTAAATACCAAATATCGTATCAAATATCAAAAATATTAAAATATATACTATATACCACATCATCAAATATCATAAACTAAAACTACGATATTAAACTTTTTCATATAATTTAATAATTCGATATATATCATACCATGTCCACCCCGACCACCTCTTTCTCTTTGTAATATAATGGGTGGTTCTTGCCTACTGGTTTTTCAACTTTTAATTTTGGCTCACGGAAATTCAACATATAGATAATTCCCCAAAATTCTCAACCTTAAGAAAATCGAAATCTTAAGAATATTCAGATCTTACTCTTTTTTCCCATTAATACACAAAAACATGTAAAAATGTTTGAAGGATCGCTTTGTAATGTAGGTAATTAATTCTATTTGCTTGAATATAATTTTTTTTTGGATAAAACATTTAAATCTCAAGGGTCATATATCAAAAAAAAAAAAAAAAAAAAAAAAAGAGGAGAAATTGAAGGACCTAATAGGTTAAAGTATATGCAATCTGCCTAGATTTCCACTCAAATGCGTCATAGGCAGCATCTTTCTGGTCAGCATAAGACTTCTCGACACCCACATTTTGACACCCAAAATGTTTATTCATGTTCCGTCACCCTTGATTTTTTTTAGTAATATTTATAATCAATTAAAATATATGTAAAAGTTGAAATTGCATATATATTTTTTAAATCAAGATCTATCAAAAATGAATTTTTTAATCTTAATAAGGTCTAAATTTACTCATTATTCTTCATTTGTCGAGTTATATGGGATATAATATTATTGTTATAGTGTATAACCAAATCGATTTTAGAAAGAAAAAAAAAGTTATGTTCAAACGGACCCTAATACGTCATGTTTAAGTGAGAGGATTAGTAAAAAAAATCTAATTAAGTATTAGGTATAAACATATGTAAGTATTACTTATTTTATTAAATTAATACAAATGCGGGGTACCAAATCTTCTTTTCTTTTTTAATGAAAAAAAATATTTTTCCTTTTGACATCACATTGTTTTTGTCCCCTATATAATAATATAATAATAACGGCGTATTTTTAAAGCTTCTTCATTTTCGTCAAATAAGTATCCAAAGCACTCCTTCGAGTTCTCCAAAATGGCTCAGGTACTGTAAAAAAATATAATACATATTCTATATTTGTATGTTCTTTAATTTTGTTCTTTTTTAACTTAATTCCCTTTTATAGATTTCTCTAGTCCAATAGATCTTTCTCCTTCCCCTTTTTTAAATTGAAATTACAAAGCGGAGAATCGAACCTTTATCAAAAAGATTCGACTGAGCTATTGAATAAGTAATATTTGTGTTTTTTTTGTCAATCCATCAGATGAAAGTTGTAATGAAGGTGCTAACCATGTCTGATGAAAAGACAAAGCAGAAAGCCATAGAAGCTGCAGCTGATATTTTAGGTAATTACTGACTAAAATGCCCCTGGCTGATTTTGAAGATCTAGTATCAGTAAAATTGAATTAGTTTTTAATTAAACAGGTGTAGATTCAATAGCAGCAGATCTAAAGGAGCAAAAATTAACAGTGATAGGAGAGATGGATGCAGTAGCAGTGGTGAAGAAATTGAAAAAAGCTGTTGGTAAAGTTGATATATTATCAGTGGGACCAGCTAAGGAAGAGAAGAAGGAAGAAAAAAAGGAAGAGAAAAAAGAGGAAAAGAAAGAAGAAAAAAAGGAAGAGAAGAAGGAGGAAAAGAAAGAAGAGAAGAAAGCAGAAGCAAAGTGAAACATCATCTCTATTTGAAGTATTCAAATTGCAACTATGTTTGAGAAACTTTTTGCTTGATTCTTGCTGTTACATAATTAATAATTACTCTTTTTTTATTGGCGGTATAATGTTGAAAATATGAAATCTATTTTATTTCTTCTCGAGTTTATTGGAGAAAAATGGGAAAATCATGAATATGTTGGCATTCACACTATATCAAATTAATAAATAATGTATATTATAATGGATTTGTACATGCACTTTTGTTCAAGTATATTTGAAATTTGATTTTTATGAATTTAATTTTTTAAGACTCTTATATTGGACATATTCATATTTTCAAAGTTATGAGTTCATATAACAACAATTTTAGTGAATTTATGTTATACATAGAATATATTGGGATCATGTACATAAATTATTGCAATTGTGATTCTCACCATGCACCTTTATTAACTATGATAATATATAAAATAATAATAATATACAAAAATACAAAATAATGAAATATAATTTCACAAGTGAAATACAAGAATTATTACGGTAGCCAGGGCCGACTCTATGCTTTTAAAAATAAGGCCTTTGCCTTAGGCCCCCAAATTTCGAGGGCCCCAAATTTTTGTCAAGAATAAATTATGTGTTAAAATTTTTATAGAAAAATTAATTATTTATGATAAAAAGTATAATTTTTTTAAAAATAAATTATTTTATCCACTTTAACATCTTTTGTACTTTGTTAAAAATAAGAATTAACAGTGAAAAATGTTGAACAAAGTGAATTACAAATTCTTTTTTATTTCTTTTTAAATTTTAGTTTCAAGCATTACTCTAAGCATATTAAAATGAGGTATACCAAGTCATCAACTTTTTGAGTCAAATTCTATGATTCTAAACTTCTAACTCTTATCTTTATTTAATATTTATCAACTTATTACTTATATCATTATGTTAACAATGCATATAATAATTGTCTCACTTAAAGGATGTTTTTCAATGTTGTGTTGATAAAATCTTACCTAAAACTAGTAACTCAAAAAACAATATTAAGTACTAATAATTTTCATCTTAATAGTGTAATTTTTCTTTTTTGAATAAATACGTATATGAAGTGTATTTATATTTTAGGCCGCGAATTGAAATTTCGCTTTAGGCCCCCAGTTACGTTGAGCAGCCCCTGACGGTAGCTTTGATATTAATTGTTTATTGTGCGCGCATTTTTTTGGACAATTGTAGCCTCGTGTAACATCCCTTTCTCTGAATTCGATATCACATAGCCCGACTTTTATGAAAAGAATTTTGTTTTACTCATCCAATTGCTTGAATGTGACCCTTCGTTTGGTGGTTGATTAAAATCATAGTAAATAAAAATAATATAGGTATTAGTTATGTTATTTTTTATTTTGCATAAAATCATACGTAAATTTCCTTAGATTCAACTTTTATTATAACCCCGAACCATAAAAGCTTCATAACTCCTTTACTCGCATTTTGATTCTTTAGTTTATTGCACAATATTCAACTGCTAATAATCAGCTATATAGACTAAATAGATAACGCATATCATTAACCTTGTATATAAATTTAGTTGTACTGTTTTCCTAGTAAAACAATGTTTCCTTTGTCCATTTTTGTAAGCCCTTTAATTTTTGAATGAAAACTCCATTTGTATCTTTGATGGCTTCTAGAGTTTGGCACAATTCTTTCATTAACAGACAACAGAAACTGTGTACATGCGTAATGATGACTCATATTGTTAACCTAATTAACTAATTAATAGAGTTATGTATTAGCTAGCTCTCAATCTGAACACATACAAATACCAAACCTGTTCGACCCATTTAATAATTTCGTCCACCCATAATTTACTCATTTAATAATAAAGTGTACACCACCTAAAGTGGAAATTATAACTCAAAAAATTATCACCAACTATTTAGTTAGTATGTCAACTAATTAGTGATTATGAACTTATAAATAGTGATTACGTATATCAAATTTCTCTCTGAAAAAAATGCATATCAGTACCACAACCAGGGGCGAATCAATCCACGTGGAGGTCAGGGGTTCACTCGAATCCTCTTGTTGAAAAATTACACTATATATATAAGGTCTATTTCTGATTTTATGAGTACATATATTAAAATGAACCCTCTCAAAACAAAAGAGAAGCATGACTCATCGAACAACGGCTAAGGGGTTCAATTTTGACTGAGATGGTTCGGGTTCGATTCTCACTTGCAACATTTTCCCGCTTGTTTTTATTTGCTTTGGTGAATGGGCTCTGGTTTCGTGCTCAAAATCCCAACTCAATGAAATGCTCATTGTTTTTGGTTCAATGTAAAGTTTTATTATTTTTTTTATCATTATTTTTCTGTCTATGCTATTTCTTTTTCTCAATTTATCTTTGTTTAAATTTATTAGACATATTTTAGATACTTTTGTCTTTTATTCTTCTTATTGATACTTTTCATTTTATTTCTACATAAGTCTCTTTCCATATACTAACGATGAATTATTATTAAATTTGAAATTGATTTACAAAAAATATTATATAAAAGAAATTAAATTAAAGTTAATTAAATGAAGAAATTTAAAAGTCGTGAATAATCTTTTAATAAAATCTAATTAATTGATTCCCCCCCTTAATTTTATAGTATTTTTTTTTCAGTTCTAAACTAAACTTATTTGTTCTATTCATCATTTGTCTTTTTCAAGAATGACTAACTTAGTAATTTGAATTAAATGAACTAAAAAATCGACAATGTCAATTATTTATCTTATAAATATATATTATAATATCTTAGTGGTCGAATTTTAAAAAAATAGAGTAAAACATTGCAATATAAAATAGAAAAAAAGCACAAAAAATATTTAAAAAAAAGCTCGATGAATAGGGTAAAAGTAAAAAAAACTAAACGTGACATGATAAGGCAAAATCTAGCTCAGTTTTTTATTTTGTAATTTTCACATATTTACTTCTTTATATTTCAAACCCCATTCACATAAATTCTGAATCCTAACCACAACTAGTGACAAAACGTTGATTAAGCGACCTATACAATTAAATTTCACAAGGCTTTAAGATTATTATGCATGCTGTACTCCGTCTCTGCTCTAGATTTTCTTAAGCTTGATGAAAATTAGCACAGCGCGATATAGAGTTTACGCGTTACTACAAATTGAACAGATACATAATCAGTTCAATTTCAGTAGACTTTTAGCCAGAAAAACAATTGAAAGGACGGACTCAATACAAATCTAACAACGTTGGCCTTTGAGGAATACACCACCAATAGATACAGAAAAAGTTACATGTAATATGAGTACACACTTCAGTGGAACACTTACAAAACAACATACATAATATGCAAAGTATAACTTTCCTAGAAATCATCAGCAGCATCCTGATCACTTTTCCCATAAACAAAACAACAGAACAAGACGTAGAAAATTAGGCGAAAACGCATGTATATATAAGCAAAAGAAGTCGTTGTAACAACTTCAATTGCCTGGTTGCTGAAGATTTAGCAAAACATGGTTTGATCATTTAACCCCTCCCCCCAACAACAGCGCCTCCACCCGTAGCAGAATCTGAATACAAAAACCCAAAAATGAAATTAATTTACAATGCCGATGGATATCAAAATGGGCAGAAAGTATCTATTTGCTTACCATTTGCCTGTGCTTCAACACCTTTCCCAAGCCATGTACTTACAGCACCTTTAACCCTATCCATCACCCCCTGTCCGAAATTTTCACCAACTTTTGTTTCTCCAGAAGCACCAACTTCTTCTTCTTTCTTTGTGGGTTCAATAGGACCTAATCGCCTTTCAACTTCCACTGATTCGGTCACCTTCCCCATTGGCTTTGCCTCCCCTGTTTCCTCTGTTTTCTCCTTCTGTCTTGAAAGTGAACCTGAAATCACTTCAGAAAGTGCTCTGTCTTCCTCTCCAGGCTTAAACTTCTCTGCTAAATACTCCGTCATTGACACCCCTTTATCAGTCTTCACTTCATGCTCTGCATCAACACCTCCCCTGTTTTCATGTCCTGTAACTTTCGCCACGACTGTGCTACCAGCAACTGCTACTTTCTCATAAACCGGAGCAAGTTTTCCTGCAACTGCGCTTGCAGCTTTTTGTGCAAATTCAGTTGCTGAGGTTGTTTTTGTTGCATCTTTATCGCCTGCTGTTGCCTTAGTTTCCTCCTCTGTTCCACCATACCCGAGTTTGGAGGCGACAATGTTCTTAGCAGCAACCGCCTTATCAGCAATTGCTGATGTTGCGGATGAAAGCTTTTCTGTATAGCTACCTGGTTTCCCAGTTAGAATGTCCTGAGGTAAATCCTCTGGATTGATACTCTTAGGAATTGATTCAGTATTTTCACGAACTGAGGGGAAAACTGTAGGCGATTCTTGCGGAGCAAATTGATCATGTGATCCTGTATACTGGCTATGTTCTGTTCCTTGATCAAATTGAAAATCCCCTGCTTTTGGCTCTGTTCTTATTCGTGTTGTTTCCGGAACATCGTTCACGCCCATTTTTTCGAACGATTGAACAAGTGGGCTAACTCCCGCCTCCTCATCGTCTGTTACAATCAAAATACATAGCATCTATTTTACTTTATACAAGGATTAATTAGTCAAATAGCAATTTGAACAGAGAAGTAAAACTTACTGGCGCCTGTTGGATCGGTGACTTTGCTTTGATAGTTTGTCGGATTTGGATAATCTTTAGGAACGTTAGGATCCTCCTCTAAACCTGTTAGTACTTTAAATTTGTGCCCCTGCAGTCCTTGATCATTTAGTTCCCCACGGGCTCCTGTATCAGTAACAACAGGTGGCATCTGCATCTGTTCATGTAAGTGGGAAGCGTGAGGATTCGCCAAACCTATTGGTGCTCCAATAATATTTTCAGTACCCTGCAGTCCTTGATGGACTTGTGCTCCTGGAGCAGTAACATGATCAAAGCCCTTAGTCTCATGAGTTTCAGCAGCAGTAGTAATCGGTCTGTGGGCGGCAGCAGCATGATGATCCACTACGCCTGTTGCTCCAATAATATTTTCATGCCCCTGCAGTCCTTGATGACCTTGTGCTCCAGGGGCAATAACATGATGATCAAAGCCCTTAGTTTCACGAGTTTCGGCAGCAGTAACTGGTCTGTGGGCAGCATGATGATCCGCTAGGCCCATTGGTGCTCCAGTATTTTCATGTCCTTGATGTTCATGTTTTCCAAGGGCAGTAATATGATCATCATCAATGCCCTTGGTCGTCTCATGAGTCCCAGTAAAAACAGGTTTATGTCTTTCTTCGGGGAAGTGAATCCCCTCCAAAGAGGGTGGCCTCGCAAATTCGTCTTGCCTCTGCAAAATTGGCCTATGCACATCTTCATTCTTCATCTTAGAATCATAACGATCCTCCTTTGGGCTAGTTGGATTCTCTAAATTACCCATTGGCACAACTTCCTCTTTTGGAATATCTTTACTCCTAATAGCATCTAATCCATGCCAATTGCAACAAAAATTCACTAGTCATAAGACAGGAAGCAATTATCTAAGTCGTAATTAATTAATATGCTAAAATTATTGAGAACGTACATGGTCCACCATGAACTGCTGCAACTTCCTCCATTTCTTCATCATCAGTTTCTTCTTCATCGCCTTGGAGTGAATGCTGCTCGTGCTCGTGTTCGTGTTCATGACCGTGATCGTGTCCAAGACCATGTTTTAGATGATCCTTGATCTTTTTTGCCTTTGCCTTAACTTTCTTCAACACTGATTGCTTATGATGATGTTCACCTTCATCATGAATTTGACCATGTCCTTCCCCTTCAATCATAAAAACAAACAATTAATAAATAAACAAAACACTTCCTTTCAAATTTCATTAACAATTTTTCACCTGAGTGCAACCCTGTATCCTGTGGACGGTGCAATTGTGTCTCCATGATATCTAGCTAATTATGCTCTTTTTGGGTTTCGAAAGAAATGTGTATACGGTACAATAGTAGTTTTCAGAAGAAAGAAAAAGAAGATAATTGTTTTTTGAATTTTGAAAAGAGATAAAAGGATGGGAATAGTTTATAGAGTGAAGAATTGAACTAATTGACCACCTTTGCATGGGAGTGGCGTTCTCTGAAGGATACACGTATTTATTCGGCGAAGCACGTCTCTTGTTATAGGACGCGTGGAACGACCTTTATGGGACACTACTGTGGACGTGGCCTTCTATATCTACGTGATTGGCCCTCAAAAATGAACCGCAAAATAAGAATGTCGGCTTTCTTATCTTTCAACTTCTTATGGAGCGCTACTCCTGATCAATCGCGGAATTCAAATTTAATAGAGTAATTATAATTTAAATATAGTCAGATTTTAATATAAATTGTTGACACTAAATAGAAAAATCCAGACAAAATGTTGACATTGAATAGAAAAATCCAGAAAAAAGTTCCGATGACCGTAAAATTGAATAAGTCGCTAAGTTCGATCTATTATATTACTCACGTTCAAGCAGTTTTCAATTGTTAATATTTAATAATTGAACTGCCATTTTTTTTAGGGGGTTGGAAATAATTGAACTGCCTTGAGATCACAGGATCTCGAACCGTTTTAGATGTTATTTAAAAATTATATTTAAATAGTTAAAAATTACACAAAAAATATTACTCTATAAATTATTTTTAAAAATATTTAAGTATAATTTACAAATTTTAAATTCAGTATTTATTGGGTGTGCTCATTTTACGCTTTCGTTCAACTCTCGTAGAGTTAGGTTCTCAACTAATATGCAAACTATTCAAGATAAATTTGTAATTATGTATATACATTACTATGTATTTATGAAGGATTTTGCATAAAATATTCATATACATATTCCTTCAAAGAGCTTGATGGAATGGAAGCTCTGGACAAAGACATTACAAAACACATACTTTATAGAGTGTGTTAAAGTTAAATAAATTGGAATTTTAACATGAATTCCTCAATCATTTGCTACACTTCATAAAATTACATCAATCTACGAAAGAAGCCGATAGATGAGTTAGCCTTGTAACCTAACATCTCTAATTTTTTTAGATTAAAGAACCTCCAATCTCATGTTTAACAAATTCAAATTCTGACTATATGCATAATTTTTTTAAAGAATATTTTATAATCATAATATAATTTATTTCAAAAAAAAAATTAGATTACGAACGCATCTTACCACTTACAAATTACAAATGACAAATAATGCTCAACATTATTTCATTTGATCATCTCAATAAGTAGGAAAAAGAAACAAGAGAGAAAGGGGAAAGAACACATGGCCACGATGACCCCTAATTTTAGCGGGAAGTAACTCAATATATTTACACCGTCGAATCATCGTGGGCGCCATTTCAATTTTTCAATTACAATCCGTTACATTTCAAAATCTTCACTCTTCTCACTACTCTTTCTCTCTCCCAGAAAACCTCACCGTAATCAGGATATGCGAACTCGATTTCTCGGCAAGGATTACTTCAATTCCGCTCAATTTCCAGCCGGCGATTTCCTCCGCCTCCCTCTTCCACACCTCCCTACTTCGAACACCTCCATTTTTGAAGACCTTCATTGTTTTGACGAACTTCCTACACTTAGTATCGATGTTGAAATCGAGAGATTTCCGATTGAGAAAACTCTCTCTCGCTTCTTCTCATATGTCTTTCCGCACAGGATTGATGTTGAACTTGCTGAGTTCGCAGATCCTCGGCCGTTCGCCGGAAAGCTTGACGTTGACGAGCAGGGAAGTTGCAGTCCCGAGGAAACAAGCGGAATTACTACAGAGGTAAATGCTGAGCATAATTGGAACTTGGCTAGGGTTTAAATGCTATTCATTAACTTCATCGTGAAAATATTCACTTATCTGATGCATTGATGCGTCTGGTAAGAGGCTGATATTATAAGGAGGATCTAATTTGCTTAAAAGCGAAGAATTTTAGATGTAAAGCTTTTATGAATTGTAGTGTTTAATTAAAATGAATGCTTATGTTGATTGAGGATCTCTCCCAAATTTACATCGAGTTAGCAGTCAATTAGATTTAGTTAAGGATTTGTCACTTCCAATGGGAGCTTCATGTCTTCAAGTACACTGGACTCGTCACTACACTGGCAATCACTCCTGTCTGCAGCAGCAGAAGTCTAGAATATGAGACTCAATAGTTAGCACTTTTAGTTTGGAAATAATTTTAAAAGATACTGCATATTAACAGAATTTTGATATGTTTCTTCTTCATTTATGGTAATTTTGAAAATTTCTAATGAAGGGCGTATGGTATAGATATGATGAAAATAAGAGAATTGTTTGCAAGTTGCATGATTCAAAACTCATATTCATCCTTACAACCTTCCAATATTATCAAACATACAACTACAGGTTAAGGTTTTTCAATATTAAAATAAATCTTTAGAAAGTTAAGATTTCAGATTCCTGGAAGACTTGCTCGAGATGGCTGCATGTGCTTTACCAAGGCAGCACTGCCTGAGTTTGTATTGTAATATTGGTAACTACTTTATTTTTATGAGTTAATGTTATGTTGAAATGTTATACGTAAAAGCATACATGTACTGCATCGTCTTTCAGAAAACGAATGAGGTTTTTGCAATAAAAAGAAAATTAATCTAAACTGAGATAGAGTAGAAGTTGATTGCAAAAAAGTATTAGTACTAATTTTTGTCTTACCACATTAAAATTACATCTGCTTTAGGCTGCTTTTATACTTATTTATTGCAGGGGACTATGGTTTCCTATGGCAAGGGGAAGGACAATCTCGAAATGGTCCAATTTGAAATTCCAGAGCTGGATTCATCTTCACTTCAATTGGTAAACCATCTCGGCAATCAAGCAGATATAATTTATATGCTACTAGCTAAATTCTCATGTGAACATCTGCATTTGTCTGTTCTCCTGTTGTCAGCTAGAAGATATCCCTCATTTTGGAAAGGAGAACATGCTGATTCTGTCTGAGATTTCAGATGATGGAAATAAGCTGGTAATATTTTGATGACTTACTTATTTCTTCTGGCATTTAAGTTTTTATGATTGCAGGGAAATGCTTTTGGTTTATATTTGCTAACTTTTGTGATGATGGTTAACTACATAGGATGGGAATTACCAACTCCTCTCTTTCTGTCAAGGAAGAAGTCTTTGGTCAGAAATAAAAAACCAGTGGTTCATATTGATGGAAGAAGCTTGGTCATTTTGAATATGATATAATTTTTAGTTACATGCATGGGTTGAAGCTCTCAAGTCTTAAGATAGTCTGTTCTTTCATCTCTTCTAAATATATATATGCAGCTGGGTACTCTGATTCTGAAGACAATATCCTCTACCTTTTTTCTTGTCAGCCCCAATCATCATTTGAGAAACTATATCACTAGTTTCTTCTTTTCTGTTCTCTGATTGCCTTACTTGACTATTGAAATCTAAGAATCACGTAATTAGGTTCTTAAACACAATTTGCTGGGATATTTTATGCAACACCAAGACCATTCATATGTCAATATGTGTCATCCTTCAGTTTCAAACATCTTTCCTTTCCATATGATTCTAAGGGATAATGATGCTTAATGACATAGTGACCTTTTATTTGAAGCCTGTTCATTGTGGAGGACTGTGAAGAAATTGTACTCCATGCCATCTTGTTAATTTACTTTTCTCAGACTGAATGAAGGAAAGGGAAGGACGTAACCAATACTTTCACTTGTTAATGATCGCTAACTGGTTTGGCACATCATTGTTCACTTATTGCAGGATATGCCTGGTCTTGAAGTTAGGCTGCAACATTCCCTTGACACTCTGCAATCAATTTGTTCAGTGGATGACATTTGTTCTGTGTCTTTTCTGGAGAAAAGCTCTGATTGGCTTGAAGATAGTGGTTTCAGTCAGGGGAAACATCATTCTAGTACATATGTCTTTCCTCTTCTCGAAGTCGATGAGGCAGGTTTGGGTATTGTCAGCGACAACTCTATAAAGGAGAAAGTTCTAATCTTTGAAAATATTGAGCTTCAGTGTGAGACACCAGGAAGTGAAGGAATGGGTAACATAAATGAGCTTTTGGATTCCACAAAGTTTGACACATTGCAATACCTGTCAAATGGTAGTTCAGCAACGGACTGCCTTGAAGTTGAGGTTCCGTGCTTGAATTTCTCTTTAGAGATGAATTTGATAAGTATTATTGAACTTGAGAAAAACTCGGTGATTCATCAAGGCATAGAAAATGATGGTCCAATTTGGGTAGGAAACCCTATCATTTTTGATGAACTGCAATTCTTTGATTCAGACCTTTATACTTTTGGTGAATTGCTGTCTGAAGTAAAAGTAGACGTTGAGGATACATGTGACCTGATGTTGAGGGAGGCTGACAATTTCAGGAACTTCGACGAATTGATTGTTTCCCATGAGCTCATTCCTGTGGATAATTCTTTCAGATCACTGCCTGTGCCGCTAATTTCTGAGAATGGAGATATAAAGTCATTGCACTTGTGTATTAAGGAAATCCTAGCTGAGTTGGAGCCACAGTCTTCCTCCATGTCTGATGGATTATACTTAGATTGGCATTTTGTGGAAGAAGAGAAATGCAAGTGTCGAGAAGACTTCTTCAATTTATTGGGAGAGATAGATGCTAACAACATTGACCTTTGCTTGAATTTCATCGACAATGAGATGCTTGTATCAAACTTTCTTTTCTCTAGTGATAGTCCACAAGAACCAAACAGAGTGGAGAGCAAAGAAATATTGAGTTTACCTTCAAATGCCATTCCTGTTTCTCCCATGCCTCATAACATAGAAGTGTCAACTAAGTTTCTGAAGGATGGAAAGTTCCCAATTGAAGGAGTATCATCCCAATGTAGTTCTAAAAAGGCATCTTTGTTTGGTGACTCCTGGTCAGAGTTTAATGATCTTGATTTTTTCTTAAATCCAAAAGAGTATGGTAGAGACAAAGACTATAAACCAGCTGACAGTTCCATTGATACCAATACCATGGTCCGGAGCAGATTTCTCTCTTCTGATACCACACTAGTACAACCTCAGCAATGGAATATCAATGTGCATCAAATATTGTTGTCTTCTGATATTCTACTTCTAATTGATGATCTTAGGAAAATCTTTCAAGTTATCTTTGAAAGACGGAGAGAGTTAATTGAGACTCAGGATCCATCTCAAGCTGTGGACGATATTGCTATTCTCCGCCTTCCAAAGAAAAAGCTCATCGACTTGATTAAGAAAAGAAGTCTGTACAGGACGTCTTTGTTCCAGGATGGTGATAACACAATATCATTGGTCACATTGTGCGCGATCAAACAGATGGTTTGGTACCTGTGCTACTATGGTCTGCATACAACATATCTATACATAGAAAAGTTGTACAGAAGGTTGCAGGAATTGAACTCTAAACTTGACTTCCTCTACAACCTCATAAAAGATGTGCATCAGAAGGGTGAAAAAGATATACATAAGTTCCATCCATCGCTTTCTGTTATTAAAGATATACTGCAGTCGTTTGTGAGCAAGGGTAGTTCAAAAATATTGGTTGTGGCTGAGCCAGTGTTCTGGTGGTCATTGAAGAAACTATTAACTTCCATGAATATTGCATTTAGCCAGCCACATAATGGACAAAAGAATGATTTTTACAAATTAGAAGATGCCAGCATGCAAATGATCTCACATTGCTGTTTAGTAACCCAAGAGTAAGTGGTAGTTCCAACCTAAAATATGCTTGGATATTGGCCTGTTGAATAGTATGGTTGATCAAACTTGCAGTGGTATCTTGGCCATATCCTTGTGTTTAGGATGTTGTCTTTGCTTGTTATTTCCAATTGTGTTCAGGACAAACTATAACATTTTGACAGGTGGCCTGCTTAGTCCTTAGTGATTCACATAGTAAAGTTATCTGTTTTTAACCAGGTTGAAACTTACTAGTAAATTTTGACCTTTTCAGACAGCATCTTGACATTTTGGTAGTCTATAATAATTGCTGTTGTATTTCTGATAAAGAGAGCTTTTAATTGGGTGATCTGTAAAATTCTGGTGTTAAGGTGCCTCTTAGGAGAAAAGTATTCTAAACTTAAAGCTGGGTAGTTCCTTTTAGCTGCAAAACTAAGATATTAATTCTCATAAGATAGATTGGCTGTGTAAATGGTATTAATGCTTAACAGCAATAACCCATAGATGTGATATTACTGGTCTTCTGCTTCTCTGCAAGAGAGGCATTCAGATTTTTGCCATTAAAATGTATTTATGCAAAAAGTTCTCAAAATAGTTATTACCTAGTGATGCATAGTAATTATATAATTTGGCAAGAAAAAATAAAAAAATATCTATAGGTATCTGGGAGTATTTGAATGAATTTACTTTTCATGAATTTGAATGGGTGCTTACTGCTTAAGAATCATATTTTTTCTTTGATAAATTGCTCTAGAATGCTGAGGTAGTACCACCAGAAAAGAACATTGACTTCACAGACAACGCTTGAGTTTGAACTGTTGCGATCCTTATAAAGTGTCGAATATCTAATGGTCTTGGTTGATGCTTAGTTTGTTTTTTCTTTTGTCTTTTCTATCATATCTTTGCTCTCTAACATGCTTGAATGAAGCTAGTTATTTGCTTTAGTTTTAACTTCAACCAAAATCTTAAACTGGCTTATGGGAATTCAGAGCTAAAATCTTAAGTCCACCATAATTTTATTTTGTTTTTAATTTAAAACTGGGCATTAAGCCCTTTATTAAAATAAAAATCAATTCTAGGTACAACAGACCATTAAGTCCACCACAATAGTATCACGACAGACAACATATAGTTTGGCTACATTGAGATGGTTCAAATTTATTTGTTCTTAATATTGTTTACCACAATGCTACTGACAAGTTTCCTAAATTTAAAATGAGATTTAAAGAAATGAATTGATATTCCAATTTTTTTTCCAGGCATCTGTCTGCCTCATTTCCATTTGAAAAATTTGAGATCATCTTGGAATATGGAGGTTCACAAGGATCATCTAAAGTATCTTCCATCTTGCTTAAGTCAGATAGAGTTCCTCCTCTTCATTTCCTTAAGGTGGAGCTGGAGGACCCCAGTGTTGCAAAAGCACTTTGTGATGGCGTTGACATGCCCAACACAGATGAACCTAGTATGGCAAGTCTCTGTCTTTTGCTTGATGTCTATCAGTTTGAAAAATATCACATAGTTTTGTGTTTCCTTCCAAGGAATGCACGACACCAAATTGTTTTTGTAAATGGAATGAAAAGTTTGAGACTGTCAAAATTTTCGATATTCTTATTGTTTATCTATTCTGTTTTCTTGAGTCACACTATACAGTTCAATTTGCATTAAAGTGTTAACAACCATGATATCCAAACTCGAGAGACGCAGTGGTTGTTAATTCTTTAAGTTAGAATATGGTCAGTTATTCATCTTGCAGGTATGAGTTTGTACTTTTGAGTAATTGGGTTTCTTCCCTTCCTCATTCTTTTGGTGCTCTGTCTGCCTTTTATTGCTTGGTTGAAATAATTCTTCAACACAATTGACTTGCTTCCTTGTTTGAACTCCCCGTGTGGGGGATTTACCTCACTGTGGCCTGATGTATTTCCATTTTTACATGGTACTGAGGTTTTCTCCATCCAAGTCATATTCTGTTATATGCTGGTAAATTATCAACAGTTGGAGTATGAGCTTTTATCTTCTGATAAAATCGCCCTAAAACCTTAACTTTGATCACTGCATGAAGAGAAGAGAATTGTTTAGCGTTCAATGTTTTATGCTGTCGATCAGACTAGAAGTAGACGGACTCCTCCTGTTCATTCCTAGAGGCTTCAAAGTTTAGAACTTCTGACATGTTCGTTTTCTAGGGGGGAGGTCCTCACTCTTTCTCTGCTCTCAATGAGATTGACGTTACAGTTGAAGAACTGCTGAATTTCCTTCCGGTGGAAAAGAACATGGCGACATTACTGGGAAATGAAGCTTGCTCTGCTGCAGCTCAACATGCAGTGTTCAGTTTAGGATCTGAGCAAAATCGTGGAAGCACAGATAGCTGTCCTGAGACAATCATTATAGTTAACACACACAATTTTGATAAGGAAATGGTAATTTCAAGGAGAACTACATACCAAAAGATTCTTGCGTTCGAGAAGAAAGGAGTACAGGTTGTAGAGCGTGATTTACGTCAGCCTGTCGATATTATAGTCAGTGCATCAGCTTGCCTTGCTTGGTATGACTGCAAAAACATTGCAAAGAAAGCTACTGCCCCCGATGAGGCTTTCTCTTGCTTGCCTCTGTGTGTTGAGAATATTGCAGCAAGTATTTTGACGTCACTCAGTTTTGCTTTCAGTGTCTGCATCCTGGTAAGTAGCATGTTTTTCTTTCCAAACTGCTCACACCTACACAGTGTTGTGCTAGATGTAAGGTATGCAATGCATTTATTTCAGAAAGAGCACTGGAAAACCAAAAATAAAACAACAATGGACTTGTGATATCTGAATGGTTTTCCACCCTGTAACATAGGAAATATACAGATTCTTAGCTGCAAAACCAAGTGTTTGAGAGCAGAAAAGGATTGTTCAAAAATTGAGTATGTCTTTTCTATTTTGACTTTTCCCTCATTATTTGTTAAAAAGAATATTTCATGCTTGTCTAAGTTCATTCTATGTAGCTTTCTAGGTTCTTAAAAGTTTGCAATCCACTTGGAGAAAAATCTAAACATTTTTTCATGCCCTGCTTTGTGTTCAGCTAATTGTACTTGCAGCAATTGTTTGATCAGGATTAAAATATCAATAGTGAGACACTGAGATAGTTGAGAATACTAATTTGAAGAGTTTAAGGTGATTCCTACAAATTATAACATTCCACTTACATACACTTCTTACATTCACTTCAGTGAGTTAAAATGAAATGCGTTACGTTCCCTTCGAGAGATAGAAACACTTCCTGATTGCTTATAGTGTCCAGTTTCTTCCATCAGTGTTGCTTGTCACAATTCGCCATGTACCAGAGTCTAATTCCAGCTATGTCATTAATGATCTTTACTTTGCTTTATCTTGACACCCTCAACCATCATTTCGTCAGAGTGTTCTTTTATCTCTAGCTTACTTTTAACTCCTTCTAATATCAAATCAAAGTATTGAATATTCTTCAAGATGGTCGTCTGGTAGTACTTGCTACAATCGAAGGCATGCAAAATTACTGGAAATAACATCATTGAATGAGTAAGAAAAATTATGACGATCTGATGATAGAGGGTAGGCTGGTGGCAAATTGATATTGGAAATTGCAAGAGTTATACCTTTCATGAGCTTATCAGCTAAAGGGCAATTCAAATATTAATTCTCAAGACTTATTTCTTTACGCTTCCAATCTCCCGGTTCTTCCCTGTTCCTTAGCTCCAGATGTTCACAATTGCATTGCAGATGTGATGCCAATGACCAACTTGAGACAGGCCTTCTTTTTGTTCTCGGTGAACAGTTTGAAAACTGAGTACTATCACCATGTGCATGTAATATCTCTCAACCTCAAGTGACCTTGTGTACGGCATGATGATATAAGCACAAGATAATGATCTTCATTACATGGTTATTCTTGAATATAGCGGATTACTTCAAAGAAGTAGCAGTGACTGGAAATGTAAATAAGAGCACTTGTTTATTATAGTTTTAGACCAAGATAGTCTAGCATGAGCCCTGCTTACACATAATGTTTTATTCATGATATATAGTATTTCTTGGCCATCTTCTTTAGGTCTTTGAGGGAGAAAGCAACTTTATATCAGGAATTATGGAGTCATCTGATGAGCTCTACGCTGCGGCTGCTAGCTTGGGCATGGATATACAGATCTTTTATTCATATTCTT
Organism: Solanum verrucosum; assembly: GCF_900185275.1. NCBI lineage: Eukaryota > Viridiplantae > Streptophyta > Magnoliopsida > Solanales > Solanaceae > Solanum > Solanum verrucosum. The sequence goes on from NW_026020814.1 coordinate 1,150,173, forward strand.
CTGAGATGACTGATGAGATCATATTATCGTGTATCGAACTTTCCTCGAGGACAAGCAGAGGGCTCTATTCTAAGATGCCTGAGTCACAAACGCTGGCAGAATCCTTCCTTACTGCATTTCCTTCAATCAATTCACTCTCAGCTCATGCAATATTGTCTTCAGCAGGCTTGCTTGTTGAGTTTCTGGGATGGACTCGTGAACATAGAATTCATGCAGTTCAAAAATATCAAGTTCCTGATGAAAGCATCATATTACTGAGTGCTTTGAGCAGATTTGGGGAACGGGAGGATTCTAAATCGGTAATGACAGATTGCTCCTCTTCAGTTTCTTCTGCTCCAGACTCTGAAAGTCTTCATTTCAAAAGAACCTATGGGAGGACGAAACGAAAAACCACCTGGGATATTGATAATCTGAATATACCTACAAGGGAAGTATATGATCTTGATCCACCGAGAACATTTTCTGAAGGCAGACTTCATCATCCCAGAGCATCTGGCCTGCGTGATTCTTTGATTTCAGATGATATCAACTTGTTTGATGAATTTGGGAAGTCTAGCTTAACATTTGACAACGAACCATGCGTTCACAGGCAGTCATTAGACACCTATGTGACAAAAGATCTTTTTAAAGTAACTGATCTCTGTGACTACCAGATGACTAATAATTCACAGATGGGAGGTGGTGATATAAATAAATTCAGGGCTCCACAAATTGATGTGTGTTTGCATCCAAGAGAGGGAGTTGATGTGGGTATGATGAACAAATTGGGTAGACAAAACAACTATTCAGGAAATTTTACAGATCATATCACAGGTGAGGTTATTAACATTGATGATACTGTCGGATCTGGCAAAGCCTTTCATAATGCAAAATCCAAGTCCTTTTCTACCCAGGTGCATGCAATGGAGACTCCTACAACAGGAATTCCTACAGCTGCTAAAAAACTCTTTTTTGGAGCAAGTGATCTAGAATTTCTAAATACTGTGGAAATTGGCTCTAGCCTAGATGCCTACACTTCTGTGAGAGACCTTGGGCAAGGATCAAGGCAAGGACTGGGACAGCATTTAAATGCAGGTTTCAATCATAAGAAGATTCAATTTAAGCACCAGAAATGGGTCCCAGATGAGGGTATATCCCAGAAAGTAATATGTGTGAGTGATCTGATGAAGCAAGAAAAGAATGCAGCCAGTTATGGAGAAACACCACTCTCAAACGCACTTCAATCCACTCCATTGCAGCAAGGATCACCCTGGACAATTGAATTTCTGAACAGAATCAGGGAAAAGAGTCGGTCACGTCAGCAATCTGTCCCATGTGACTTATCTGCTCCTTGTTACGGGTACCCTGGGAAACCATCAAAAGTTACAAAGAGAAAGAGTCCCTCTACTCTGGAACTTTACAAGTACCAAGGAAACAGTTTCCAAGAGGCAGCAACTAGGAGAAAGAGGCGTATGAAATGCATGCAGCTACCAGCATCCTCTAGTGAGAAGGCTTCAGATCGTCCTATTTCATCATGGACACCCGTTGATAAAAGAGCAAAACGGGTATGCCTGAAATGATTCTGTTTCTTTAGCTGAATTCAACCATTCTTTTCAAATAGTTTGTTTTCCTCATTCGACAATTCTTCATAGTATGACTAACTTGCAGGAGCTATCCTTTGCAACAAGCGGAAATGGAGGGCAAACTAAACTGGTATGGAATGACAAGAACTCTCATACATTGGGAAGACGATATTAACTCTCACATATGAGGTATACTGGGCCAATACAACTGAGCTCTCAGTAAGTGTAAGTCATAGAATTGTAAGTCATAGAATTTATTGGGACCTTACATTCCTAGGACATCAATTATTAATCAAATTGCATGATCATTTACAATTCATATAGCATAATTCTGCATTCCTGGTGTTGGAAAAATGGTATTCACCATGTACCGAATCTGTTTTTTTTCCCCTGTGGTATTCTTCTTCTTTAGCATCTCTGCTTTGTGAGTTCAGCCAATTATGGAAGTAAAGTGGCAATCAACAATATCAAGATATGTAAGACCTTTTTTTGGCTTTAAATCTAAAAGTCTTTTTATTTGAGAAGCAAGCATATGTTAAACATGTTATGACTAAAGAATCCTAATGACGATACTTTTAACTAGAGTACTGAGAGATAAAATAGTTTACTGCCAATGTTATAATTGGGGGCACACAAGGCTTCTGATTCTATCTGAGACTTTTTGGTTAACCTAAGCTAAACCTGGAACTTAAAAAAATACAAAAATGACCTTATTGTGAATAATTTCCCCCTTCTTTGCCTTTGGGGAGAGGTGATTAGACAGGACTTGGCACATCTTCAACTTTCTGAGGACATGACCTTAGATATGAGGTTATGGAGGTTGCAGATTAGGGTAGAGTTTGTAATTGAGTGTTGTCTCACTTTTTGTCAGATAGGCTAGGAGGTTTGGAGCACCGCATCTTCCCCTTCTTACCAGTAGTATTAGCATCATTGCTGTAGTCCCTCGTCCATCGGTTTTTGTTACTATGTGTTGTTTCTTGTACTTAGGTTATCATACTTTTTAGCTGTTGTTACTGTTCCTTTTTTCTTTTCTTCAAAATGCTTCTCATATTATTTGTCATGGCCTATTTGCTTTTGTAATTGCTTTTTCTAAAACTGCTTTAATTTGCTTTTCTTGAGCCGAGGGTCTATCGAAAACAACTTCACTACCTCCACGAGGCAGGGGTAAGGTCTGTGTACAATCTGCCCTCCGCACTTGTGGGATTACACTGGGTATGTTGTTGTTGTTGTTCTTAGCCTTTGGCGGTGGGGGTGGTGGGAGGTACCACCACTACCACGTGGATTATGTGCAGCCTAATTTGCATTGATAAATTGACCAGCTGCATCAGTAGTATCTGAAATTAATGACCATGACCATGCAAGATCATGGTAAAGGACCACGTTTTAAGCTTGAATAACTTGCTTCTAGACTCATACTAGTTCTTCTTTGTCTATCCCAAAATAATATCTGCTATGTACAGGAAAGTAAACATGCTTTTACATTTCTATTATGTGAATAATTTGTGAACATTATCAACTGATCTTCAGATCCTGTGTAAAATTTTACAGAAGAATGAAACCTGGATATACTGCTCGCAAATAATCTAGTAAGTAGTCATATTGTGCTGGCCAAAAATGAATGGAAGATAATGATCACAAGATATTCTGACAGGTTTCTTGTCTATGACCTGGAAGTTGGAAGTTTGAGGATTTGAAGCATCTTCTTATTGCCAGGGAATCTACTTTTTTAAACCTTATTTTCCACTGCTTCATTTACCTTCTACAGAAGGTTGACTTGCGCAAATCTAATGAGTGGATCATATACCAGTTGGAAAACTACTACCTCTTTCCATTTTTAAAATTGCGCAAAGCCATGACAAGTTGTTGCCTTTCACCTTCTACCTCTGCAAATTTAAGACTTATTTCTGAATATCTTTCTTGCATGTCCTTCAATTCATGCTCCATGTGTTTGTTTCTCTCAGTCAATAAAGCTACTTGACCTCGTAATTCTTCAGGATCATGTATATTTTGGGATTGGCCATTGATCGTTTCTGCCACTCTTCCTGAATCAACTTCTCTTCTGCAGAAGGAATATAAAATTAAGTTCTTTTTCTTCTTTATCCTTCCATATAACTGCAGTTTCTCACTGTTGACAAATTTGTTTGAATAGATGCTAGCAATGCTGCAATGGTTCAGTAAAAGTTCTATTGGTTTACCTTGTTATATTAGCAATTTTTCTGGATCCATTCTGCACAATTCTTCCTTCTGTAAAGCCATTTCCTTGGTGATGAATGTTCTTCCCCATACATTTTCTTCCTCCAGCTACAATACTATCCTGAGTTGCTTCTTCAGGTGGTTCATCCTCCTGTATGTCAAGATCAGCAGTTCCTTTAGAAATATAGTGATGCTTTCTGAAGCCTTTTTGTGAGTCTTTTGCTAATCGGAGTCAAAAACTCGAATGAGAATACAGGAATCTTAGGTGTAGAAAACTTGACAGAAATGTCAACAAGTTGGTGTTCAGTGGAATCAACTCCTTATGTCTGTGAATATGTTACTTCAAATCTAGGTCAATGGTTTAATGGTTTTTAATGGACTCTCTTTGTTCTATATGAATTGACAATTTAACTTGGATGACGATGAAATACGATTTTGCTTTCATGCAATATTTATAGTTGTAGAAGAAAGATTAAGGTACTAAGAATTGTTAAGTTTGTTGAAGCTCTACAGGAGCATTGACTTCATACTTATATACGAACCTGTTCTGTGAATATGGACTTTTGGAACATGCAAAACGTCTGTAGGTTATCAGTATTTGTAGTAGTATCTAAAAAGGATGTGTATCATAAAAAAATGAGAGAATTTTCTATCAACCTGATGAATGCTTATACTACCTAGAAAGGACAACCTGTTAGTGAAAGTCATCATTATGATTCTTTGAATTTAATTCACCTCTAGGCATTGAATATCATTGTTGAAGAAAGGGATACATTAGAGCATTAAGAGAAACAGTTTCTTCTCTTTTCAGGTCTTCTATAATTTATGAGTAATCCCATAAAGTTTTAAATGTCTTAACTTTTTTATTAATGCAAAGTACCTGTTCCTGTAATTTGAGCACCAGCTTCATCAGGTTCTCATTCTCCAACTTCAGTTGATTTGTACTGCATCTCATTTCGTCATTCTGTAGGTGTAGTTTCTCTACTTCTGATTGTAAGGTTTCTTCAATTATCTTCTTTTCATCCACTTCAGTCCTCAAGGGAATCAATTCCTCCAGAAACATTTCTGCGTCCCTCCTCACTGAAGCTAGTTCCCTCTCCAATTCCTTTTGCATGGTCAATTTTTGCTCTACCTCTATTTCAGCAGTTGATTTTTCCATTTGCTCCGTATCATATCCGACTTTTTCTCTATGCTCCATTTGTTTGCAGTGCGCTGACCCTGCTAGATTTAGCCTTCCTATCTCCATTGACGAAGCTTTCAATTCAAGAACTTCTCTTTCATAATGTTCTTTTGTTGATTTAAGTTCTTCTTCAGATTTCTGCAGTAATTCCTCTAAAATTTTGTTCTCCTCACGCAGAACAGTTGCTTCCGTCACTGCATCATTGACCAGTTCTTCTTTCTCATCAATCTTCAATGTCATTTCATCTGATAGTCTTTTTAATTCTTCCTGAAGTTTCTGAGCTGCCTTAGCATTACTCCACCTTGCCCTTCTCAATCCTTCCTCTGCTTTTATCGCCCTCTGCTCCTGCTTAACTTTGGCTTGGGTGACTGCTTCCAGATGTTCTTCAAATTCCTGCGACTGTGTTTCCAGTTCTTTCTCCAGCATTGAAACATGTGTTTCAAGTTCGTTTATTGTATCCAATGATTTTGAGTACTGTGACGTTTGTGTTTTCATTTCTTCCTCCAGTCTCTCCACCTGGAGTTTAAAGTGCTTTATAGAGGCTAAAGATTCTGAGTGTTCTTGTTGTGTTTTCAGGTTTTGCAGCTCACATTGCTCTAGGTTATGATTAATATCATCATTTTCCTTTTCCAACACTTGGCAATGGCTTTCAAGCTGGTCCATTAGTGCTTTCATTTTATTGTTATCTCTCTTGTAGACCTCTATTTCATCTTCCAACACTTGGCAATGGCTTTCAAGCTGGTCCATCTGTGCTTTCATTTCATTGTTGTCTTTCTTGTAGACCTCTATTTCATTTTCCAACACTTGGCAATGGCTTTCAAGCTGGTCCATCTGTGCTTTCATTTCATTGTTGTCTTTCTTGTAGACCTCTATTTCATTTTCCAACACTTGGCAATGGCTTTCAAGCTGGTCCATCTGTGCTTTCATTTCATTGCTGTCTTTCTTGTAGACCTCTATTTCATCCTGTAATTTTTCAATTGTCTGCTTCAGTGATTGAGATACATCTGCAAATTTAAGCTCCTTAGCTTTTCTATCTTCATTCTGACCAATCTTTAGTTGGGTTCTCTCCGCAGCGGCCTCTAGCAAATCCTTATTGGACCTAACTTTTTCAGAAAGATACGAAATATCCTTATCTTTCTGGTCCAACATTTTGTTGAGATCTCTTACTGTAAGAATCAATTCAGAATTTGAGTCTTCCGTCTTTTGCAGCTTCAGCATCAATTTGCTATTGAAGTTCTTCTCTTTCTGAAGTTTATGCCTGATTTCTTCCAATAGAGCTGTCGATTTTTTGTCATCTGCTCCTGCATTATCTGAAGCTACTGCATCCACCTCATCTGTACATCTCAGTTTAAGTTTCTCACATTTGATTTTAAGGACATCTCTCTCTTCTTTTAGATTAGAAATTTGTCTCGACTGTTCCTGTACCCTTTTGGTTTCTTTCACAATTTGCTTTCTGAGTGTCTGTAGTTCCATTTCTGACAATTCTGCCTGACGCTCGAGCATTATGATCTTATTTTTCATGGACTCAAAACTGTTACTTGAAGTTTCTTGGGCAGTGTCTCTCAGAAGATCCTCCTCTGATTTGTGTGTTGTATCAGTTACACTCCCATCTAAATCAGAGCCAAGCGAGCAATCTGTGGATGATCTCTGATGTAGATGTCTTTCAAGGGGATTAATTGCATTTTGTGCGGTGAACTGTTTCACAAGACTGTTTTTTGGTTGAGGATCCCGTGGGATACTATTTTGCTTGGAATAACGAAATGTTTCATTCAACTCTTCATCCTGTGGAAAATAATAAAAAAAGCTTAATTGCAAGATGCAGCTACGAGATACAAATAGTTTCTCTGAAGCATGAACATGTTTAAAATGGTATTCTATCTGACTAGGACAACACTGGCAAGATGTATCGAAACCGAGGGATTACACCCCACATTTGACTCTATCCAAATTGTTGTATTTGATTGCCTTTGTCATCTGCATTTTAGCGTCTCTCAAATGAGTCGTGAAATTTTCTATTTGAAAATCTGTGAAGTTAAAGTAAATATAAGCATAGGGGATTTTTCATTTCTAGCTGATGAAAAGAAGACAACATTGAAAACCATCCTTGAAATAATTTGAGTGTATCAATAAGTGATATTGTTGTTAGAGATTCACAACGTTCCCATTTTTATATTTGTAGAAAAGTTCCAAAAGTGTTTATAATGGTTTTGGCAAAACCCATCACATAAGACTTTATTCAGATTCTTTACATGTATTGGAAACTTAAATCAGGCCTCTTTCTTGTAACCAATGTTCACTCCACTAGCGAACCTCAGACCAGTTACACATGTTGAAGGATTTAAGGGATATTTCACAACAGTTTGTATAAAGGTGCCAATTCGATTTGTATTGCCTCTAGATCATTTATAAAGATAAAAAGTTACGAACTACATCAGAAGTTGTGTTACTGTTATTTGAGAAGTGAATCTTTACAGTGATAGGCTGATAGCCATGCCGCAAGGGTTTTAATCGAAGTAAATATTACTCCAAACTCTGAGGGCTTGATTGAAGCATTCAGCTGTAAATAGAGAAGCTCAATTCCCAAACTTTGCTGTTCTATGTTTTGTCTTCTTCCTCATTGTATTTCTTAGAGTGGGTTAGAGTCCCACGGTGGTTGACGAATGGACTGATGGTTTGCTTATATGGACTTGGACAATCCTACCTCATGAGTTAGCTTTTGGGATTGAGTTAGGTCCTAGTGCCATATCTTTTCATGGTATCAAAGCTATTTGGGCTCCCGGTCCACGTTCTAGTTGGGCTTGGGCATGAAAGGGGTGTTAGAGTTGTTAGAGTCCAACATTGCTTGTGGAATGGATAATACTGTATGCAGTAAAATGAAGAAATGCAAAAGTACATAAATATGAGACCTTACTTCAGTAGATGTACAATGTCCGTTTCCATAGTGGCCATTGCTTCCTAGTTCTGTTTCAAAGCTTTGATCTAGAGAATCAGTCCTTGAAATAGCACTATCTTCAGTAGGCCTGAAATTATTTTGTTAAAACGCTACTTTAGTATCCAGACTTGTAGATAACTGAAGCCAGATTGATAGCATGTTTAGTGTGGTATTGATGCTAAATCACCTGATTTCCTGAGCTCCTTGCATATTCTGTACTGCGACCTGTTTCATATATATATACATATCTTAGACTAACATAGTTAAACATAAAAAACTTTTGTTTACTTTGTTAGTAATAAGAAATGGACTTTGAGTTCAATTTAACCTCAAAAGCTAGCTCATGAGGGTGAGGATTCCCTAAGACATAAGTAGACCACAACCCATTCCCTCAACCAATGTTGAACTTAACCTCTCCCACATGCTCTGAACTCAATTGGAGCATGGATTACGGGGGCCTAACATTGAGAAACCCAATAATAGGGATTGCTGGGTTTGGCTTTGCTACTATGTTAAGAAATGGATATTGAACCTAATTCGACCCAAAAAGATAGCTCATGAGGGAAGGTTGCCTAAGACCATATAAAAAGACCATAACCCATTCCCCTCAACCAATTTGGGACTTCACAGTTAGCAAACATTATGGCAAAGTTCCTATTCTAATACTATCTATTTTCTGTTTCCTTTCCCATTTGAGGTGTTGAGTAAGGAAGTTGTAAACCTTGATCAGCAGTCATGTCAGAAGTCCTCTACCATGGAAGAGTTTGTATGTATGTATGTGTGTGTGTGTTGTGGAGAGGAGAGAGAGGACATACATGCAAAATCGCGCCAGTCTCCAGTGGCATTAGGGGTAGGGATACTACTAAGCTTTCAGTTGCCTCTACCAAATCTGCAAAATCAAGACCAACTTCTCCCAGAAAACCTGATTTTGATGATCCCTGAGATGACATCATGTCGATGAGTAGTGAGCAAATGTTCCAACCGTAAGGTGGTCAGAGCATACATGGAGATTGCATTTCTGTTACTTACAGATGCCACAGCAAAGTAGTAAATGTTTTGTTTAAATTTTCCTGTTTTTGGATCCCTGATTAATTTCACTGTCTCGTAAATAGGATTTTCCCATGAACAGGTTCCTTCGATAATTGCTGTTTTTCCTAGTCTCACTGTCGGCTTTCCAGCGTCTGCCGGAACTAGTGAAATCATCAGTTTTTTCGCTTTTAGTTTAGGCACCTGAAATCATCATGATTGAGTGATTCGTAAGCTCAGTGAGATTAAATTCTCAATAATATATGCAGTTAACATCATTTGAGAATAAACTGAACAAAGCAATTTTTAACCATCCTGTTAGCATACCTGTGTTACCTGAAACTGCATTTGGAATACAGCTTTGATCTTCTCCTTTTTCCATTTTGAGGACTTGAACATGATTGTTAAATCAGAAAATGAATTTGTTTGGCCTCTTTCTTTGGGATCCGAGAAAGCTGACTGCTTCACTTTACTCTATATTTCGTGTTTCTGGTTTGAAAGTAAAGATATTCCTGCCCTCTAGGCTCTAGTTGAAGGATGCAGATGCTTTGCTTGGTGTACAAGTTGAAAGAAGAAAGGAAATGAAATATAATACAATATGCAATATGAGTATCAGATAACAACAGCTAAATGTCTCCTACTTTTTTGAGTGCATAAAATAAGCAATACCTTTATTTTAGTTGAAGTAAAGAGATGATGAGTAAGTGCTTTGTTATGACACACAGCAATACTTTTATTGCACAAGCTTGTCTTCCTTTTTCTTTATGTGGGACTGACTGATCCCTATCCAGACTGTCATTTGAGTAGAATATATTTTTTTTCCATGAAGGTCAAACTACTTTTCGCCTATATTTTCAATGTTAAGAAGTGACCTAAATTTTTATCCAAATGATGCATACTTTTAGTTGTAAAGGGACCTGCATTAATACCCATAGAATTTTAGATCTTTACTCAATATTGAGTTCACTTTTTAGTAGACATTTTGCTTTTTGTTGAGATGCCAGTGTTTTCATTCTAATTTAAGCTTATATAGTTTATAGTTATTGGGTTTCTTTCTGATATTTACAAATGTTTTTTTTAAGTTACAGATGACCAGAAAAAAAAGTGTAGGTAGGTAAAATATAATGCTATCACTCAGCTGGTTTGGGTTTTTCCAGATGTGTCCCCAAGACCCAACAAAGACGTTGTTTGGACTATAATCCTGCTGACTTCTTAGTCTATAGTCTATACCATTCTTTGTGTTAATTAATTGCATATAACAACGGTATTCTTATTGTTGGTTCTTTCATCCTTGCTATTCTGATCTGTAAATTCGGATTTTCACGTGATGTAACATGGCATCCCTAAAAAAAGAGGAGAAATTATCCCCTCTTTTTTCACAATGGTGAAGACAAGTTTAAAGTTTTAAAATATGATATACATCCTCGAATATGTAAAGAATCTTCATATGTTAATCATTAATTGTGGTTTTTTTAATTTTGAATTGTTGATTGCTTTTTGATTGATTGATTCTTGAAGTCCATTTCTCCTTTCATTTTCTAGCAATTTAATTGTCTCGTGTGGCACAATGACCTAGGAAGAATAAGAATTCTAAATCAAAATGTTTTTTGAGTCTGTGATGGACGATGATACAGCGCAATTACGTAGAGCACTTTCATAGCAGCGCTGGTAAAATGAAAAAGAAGCTATGTATCCCAGCAGCAAAAATAGAGGTACTCTTTCTATTGTAACGTGTCATTTATTGCCTTTATTTTCTGTTGGCGAGTATCCATCTTACACGTTTATTAATGTTGGCAATTATTTTGTTGGTTAAAATTGTGTGGACGTTGTTAGATGTATATGTTTTTAGTAGAATACCGATTAATTTTACTTGTCCATTTTTCTGTTTTATAGGTTCTAATTTTACTAATTTACTCCTTATTTTTTTAATATACTTAATATTTATGTGTCTTATTCATCATATCAAGATTAATAATGTAAGATTTTTTTCTGAAATTTTACAATATTTATATTTGTAAATAATTAAAAATAAATATTTTTAGTAATATAGACATCTTCTATAAGACGAGGAGAGTAAATGACAGGCTTTAATTGCGGAATAATGATATTAATGTCTAGCACGTGCCTCAGCAGTGCCAACAAAGGACACAGCTATTCATGTGAGTTGTTGCATTTATTAATTGAACTCACCCAGGAAACCGATCACACTGGGGGTTCTGTTTTTTCCATATTAAAATATCCCATCTTATCCTCCCAACTTTCTTTTCGAACGAATCAGAAGCTCGGTTAGTTGATTATTTGAACACTATTTTATTGATTATAATCTTTTTTTTTTTTTTTTCTTTTTCTATTCCTAATTTTTTTATTATAATAAATTCTAAAATTTGAGCTAAGCAAGACAAATTCAAAATTATGTGATATTTACTACGTTAATATGTTGTATACGTTCTTCATAAATTCTGTTATAATAAATGTATCATATATTCTGTAATTATAATAATGGCAAAAGGTGTTTGCTACATCATCATTGGTGAAGAGAAGAGTAGGGGACTGAAATGAATCTAAATTTAAAAGAAAATCATTGCTTCCAAAAAGAAAAACAGATATCTTTTAGTTTTCTGGAATAATAAAAGTACATGGAATAAAAACTATATTTTTCATTTGATACTACATTATAGACCTGATTTTTAGTCCATTTCAACCACTCAGATTCAACCTAATTAATCCATTTGACAACTCTAATATAAACTCAAAAACTGAGTTTGCAAATTATTTACTCAAAAACGGGTAAAGTGGACAAATAGCCCTTTTAGGATACCTGTTATTTTAAGAATAACCGAAATTTTACAAAGTTCTAAATACTTTATTGTCTCAAAATCAAATTTCAAACTTTGTTTAGGTCTAAAGTTTGAACTTTCATATGAATGCAGTTAAAAACTTTTGACCTTTGAGAGAAATTAGACTCTAGGCATAACTAACCTCAAATTTATAGGTTTGAAATTTTAATTTTGATTATTCAAACTAGAGATCTCTAGGCCAGAAAATTTGATTTGTGACAGTTTAAAATTTCATATCGAACGGTCTTAAGAGTAATTTTTGTAGATAAAAATCTTAAATTGAATGATTTTATTGATATAAAATAAAATTTAATGATTTTTCTAGATAAATTCTTATAGTTCAATAACTTTTTAAGATATTAACTCTCTTATACCTGAAGAGAAACAAAAGCACTCTTAAATTTGTAAAATATTATTATACTTCGAATAAATTACTAACAACGCCTATCTAATGTTATTTCTACCTCAACAAAAACTAGGGAAAACACATTTATACCATCTACTAGAGTAGGTCTATATATAATACAATACCCAGTTCTAAAATACATATAACATCCTACAAGTAATTACATTGTATATCAAATTTAGACAAATTGATGCTGTTGTTGTAATATCTTGGTTATAAAATAATGAGTTCACCTATTTCATCGACCACCAATGTAGGACTTCTGTCATTCTTTAACAAACAAGTCCCCAATTTTATAAAGAATTTCATCTAAAATTTTCTATTATTTCATTCAATCATTTTAAAGATTTTCTCTATTAACTATAGGTTGTAATAACTGTCAGTATTCTACCAAACTAATAATATACCTACCAGTATTCCATTAAAACTGATTATATTTATATATAGATTTGCGAATGCTCTAACCAAACTAATAATTAAATACCTACCAATGTTCTAACCAAATTATTTGTGTAACCATAGTATTCATTTTATTTTATTTTTTTAAAAAAAACAATAGTATATCTACCATTATACCCGTTAGAATTCCAAGCAAGCAAGCAATATAACTCCAATACTAAAACCCAAAAAGAAGTTAACTAGCTCAATAAGATTTCATTAATTAAGCAACGTATTCATCCTTCTTCTTTTTTTATTAGTTGAAATTTTTGAGTTCATTTATTTAAAGTTGAATCGAAAAATTATAAGTTCTATTAATTTTTAGTTGACAAATCTAAATTTATTGTTGGATTTGGAGCTCAAATCGTGATTAAAAAAATTGATTTTGCAGGATTTGAATGGTGAAAACCATGTGTAATCCATCATTGTTGAATAAGCTTAAGGAAGTGAGTTTGAATTTTAGAATTTAATTTTTGTTTGAAATTGGGAGTGGATGTTGTTTAGACTTGTTGGAAATAGTCTAGGGAGGTTGTCTACAAAATTTCAATTTCTTTGGTGGAGATTTAGACTGATTTTGAACAAATATTAAAGTAAAAATCACTATAGAAAAACTTCGTCATTGTACCTAGCGACATACATACCCTCTTATAATTTTTATCATACACGTTTATACAAGGTTGATACAGTTTTATATAGTATTATACAAAATAGAGATACATTGCTTGTATAAGCATATCAGTATTGTATACTATTATATAAATACATATAATCATTGTTGCGAAAATAGTTCGATCATACGAATGTAAATTGAAAATATGACTGCACAAATGCAATGTGTTGTGAGGCTATATATTTTTAAATGTTCCCTAAAAGATTTTCAGTTAGGTGAATACAATTATATTTTATATAATTTTGAGAAGGATATAAAAAAAATTATTATGGTTAGTGGGTAAAAAGTAAGTAATTCCATTTTTGTGGTGTTTAAGGTGATTTTCATAGGAACCACCTATAAAAATATCTCCAAAGACAAACTCATCCTTAATATACACCAAAGGCGATGAAGTGCGGAGAAAGCCCAATTGGTACATGCATCCTTTCCTCAATGGGTCCATTCCCACTATATGACTAAGCAAATATAGCTATTATATATGCACAATATTACAATATTTTTGCAAAATTATCTAATGTCAGTTTTGACTATCTAGTGTCGATATTTAAAGGGAAAAGGGTAAAAATATCCCTCAACTTTGTTTTATTGGTTGACTATGCTCTTACCGTTAAAATAAAATTATTTTTACCCCAGCCATTACTAATTTCATCATTTGTGCCACTCAATTGGATGAAAAGCCCCAATCAACTAAAATTACCCAATTTTACTTAAATTACCTAACTTTAACCTTATCCGATCCAATTAATCATATAATCCATTTCTTTTACCCAAATACATATGTATATCAGTTACATATATACAATTATCTAACCGATATACATATACAATTTGCCTCTCTCCTCCCTCTCACAATTTCACTCGCCACTCTCCTCCCTATAACATGTAGCTACGAATCGTAATTAGCAAACTATAGCTATGGAGCATAATTAAGCTATTTTTGATTGATTCTATCCAAAAGTTCCCCAAAAATTTATTATCATGGTTAGTGGGTAAAAAGTAAGTAATTCCATTTGTTTGGTGTTTAAGGTGATTGTTCAGAGATCTATAAAAAAAATCTCCAAAGACAAACTCATCCTTAATATACACTAAAGGCCATGAAGTGTGGAGAATTGGGCCAGGATTCATTTTGATTTTTGATAGGTGTAAGTGGAAATAGTCCAAGTTATGCAAAGCCCAATTGGTCTATGCATCCTCTCCTCAATGGGTCCATTCCCACTTTTTGACTAAGCAAATATAGTTACTATATATACATAATATTAGGATATTTTTACCAAATTATATAACGTGAGTTTTGACTATCTAGTGCCAATATTTAAAACGTTTGTTATTTTAAGTCAATTCCACCTAGGGATTGATATATCGTTCCAATTAATTAGATCTCTTAGCTAGGCCCTTCTATTTTCAATTTATAGCCCACCAAATCCGCTTACCCAAATATTTCATGTTGATTTTCTGTCCAATATAGAGCTTTTTTCACTGTTTTTTTCTTCATTGTAAGATCAGTGTGTTACCATTGTGTAAGAGCTCGATAATGATGACGTTAAAAGAACAAATCAAAGCATATTGTGAAGTTAACAGGTAAAAAGTTGAAAAACAAGTGATAATATATTAATACTTATGTATAAGGGAATAAGTAGACTAGCTTTCAGTCGTAAGGGTATTTTAGGAATTATATATGAATTAATTTGTTGTATTAGTAGGGCAACTTCTAGTAAGGGTATTTTAGGAATTAATAGTTACTTTGTTGAAATAATTTCTTCTTTAAATTTCACAAAAAATCAGGGATAATTTATTGTCACTTAAATATATATAATTTATTTTAATTATTTTAGTCAACATTACTTAAAATATACAATGTTTACAATATTTAAAAGGTATTTATTTTACATTTTATGAGATGATTTGTCATTATACAAATATATCTATGAAATTTATTTTAGATAAATAATTTACTGTCAGACAAATATATAACTTATTTTAAAATTTAAAATTATTTAATTGAAACTACTTAAAAAAATAATTTCATAAATAAATATTGAGTTCGTGCTAAGGCACGAATCTTTGTCACTAGTTTGTGTAAGAACTCATTAGTGATAAAGTCGAAGAATATATACAATAGTAACACATATTTTATACATACATTTCATACAATAATGATACAATTCCTATCCATATAACATTGATATTTTTTTTTCTAATAACAAGATATTTTTTCTATATATTTCATATACATTTCATTTACTGATAGATAAGGCTTCGTTCATTGAAAATTGTGGAAGAACTTAATCCTTGATATGAATTTTTTGTACGTTAATTGAAATTGAATCGAGACTACTGTTTGTTTGTGCTTGAAAGAAGTTGTGTTTGCTTTTTAAAAAGTTTGGAACAAATGTGCAAAACTTAAAACTACATGAACTATTAAAGCTCGGAGTTTCAAGTTAAAAAAGTTGAATTGTCATGAGCTTTATTTTAAATGAGTAAGACATTAACAAACGAGATATCCAAAAAAATTGTGTGGTTTCACATTAAATTACTGTTGACATCCAATTTTGACCCTCCACAATATAAATTAATCATTTCGAGCTTCTTCAATTTCAAATGATTTAAAATAATTAGTTTTATAAAATTTCCAAAAAATAATAATAGTTTGCAAGATTTTTAAATAGTTTTGTCACTTTTCTTAATTTTTAGATGATATATACATTTTACATAATTATGTATATAATTAGTATATTTTATGATTATTCGAAAATCGTCTCGAAAAGATTTTATATTTTAAATACTTCAATAGTGAGGGTCACAATTTTGAATTAATGAATCTTGTGAAATTCAAAATACTTTCAAGTTGTATTTAAGGTAATTTTGTCACTTTTAATGATTTTTTTTTTTTTTTTTTGTTTAATAACTATATATGTACATTTTTACAATCACGCTACCTTACAAATATGTGGAAATCGTCAAAATATTTTACATTTTAGTTAAAATATTTTATTAATTTTCTTTAGTTTAAGTTATAGTTATAATTTTGAGTTAATTAGTTTGTAATTAAATTAATTATTTTTATAATCAAATTAATTACTCTATTTCGTTAGGACTAAGAAGCTCGTTAATTAATTTATGAAAATTCGCCTTGTTTAAATGTCAACCAAATTCACCGATTAAATTCAATTTGGCTACAATTGAAATCCATTTGGCTATTGTGTAATTGCAATGCTAGCCACTTTCTCACCTTATCGTTAATTCATTTTTTAGATCAGAAATTGGGCCATTTATTTGCCATGTTTCAGCAGCCCATTACAACTCTATCAACAACCCACCAATTCAAGCAACAATTCCAAAGACCCAAAGGTGGGCCAACTTTTTCCAGCCCATTTCCTTTTTTTCAGCAGTCCTCTTTTGTTTTTCAATTCGTCCAACCCATTTTCCCCCATATATTACAACATTCTCAGCCCAATCTTAACACAAAGAAACCCAATTCAGTCAACATACAGCAGTAGCAACAATACATACAACCCAATACGTACAAACAGTACCCGACCCCTGTTACTTATCTTCTTCACGCGAACACCGAAATTCAGCGAGCAAATTGCGCTGCAAACTTGGAGATCTCGCTCAACTACCCTGCAAAACCCATATCATAGCAACCCCAACGTCAAACCTTCACATCCCCTTTCCCCCTTTTCACGGAAATCAGCTTTTGCCCATCCCCTTTACTGTGGTTTCGAAAATAGCATAGGGGATTGAAAATTGTTGTTTGAATTCTCAATGGATTTTTCCCCCTAAAATATTTTTTTTCTTCTTCTATATATTCTCTTTTTCAATCACTGTTGGGGGGAGGATTTTTTTTGGAGTTGGAAATTTTCCTTACTAAGGGCATCAAAAAAGAAAATTAAATAAGTACCTAATACCTATTAAATACAGTTCAAGAAAAAACAGGGGAGGGATCGATTTTAGTGTTTTGGAGTTGATATTCTTGCAGCTATTGTTCGTGTTTGGATTTCGTGTGGTGAAAGACCGTTCTGCTCGTTGCTGTCCTAGTTGCTGCCCCAAGAAAGGTAAACGCTCCTCTCTCGATAACATTTTTTTAAAATCTTTTTTCCTAGTTCAATGTGATGTTTTCGATATCGGAAAGTCTTTATTCTATGGTTGTTTGTCATTAGATGCTACTTGGTTGGTGATAAAATGTGATACATATGTTCTTGGGGGACGTTGTGGCTCAGTCTAAATGTCGGACTACAAATTTTGTCGTTTTGTAGTTAGTATCATTGCTTCGTTTTGTATTCCGTTTCAATGTAGCATATTGTGTGTGTTCGATACTTGTTGCGAGAATTGTTAACAAGAGTGTTTGGTTCTTTCGTTAGTTCGTCCATAATCTTGTTTTTTCTTGTGAGTTTTTGTACAGCAAGTTCGAATCCAAAATCAATAAAGTTTTCTTTGATTCATGTTGGTGATATTGTTTACATCTATGTGATTAGTTGAATCTCTGCCTCGTTTCGTCTAAAACGGTTTGACGTTCACTTGGCTTCAAATCGAATGTGTTGGTTGTGCAGTTCTGTTCTTCTTCACTGTTTCTTTGGGATTTTCGATTATCTCGTCTGTCCTTTCGATTTATTATTGTAGATTTTCGATAAGGTTAGCTTAATCTCATGAAGTAACATATTGAATCTTTGTTTTGGTTTGGCTGAAATGTTGTTCAGGTCATATCAAGTTTTCAACTAGCAATTTAAGTCCGTTATAACTTCCTGTTTAATCTGGTTTGTAGTTGTTAAGGTTACTTACTCATTCTATGCCTTAACATTTTGTAGTTCCTGATGTTGTGCGTGAATTCATGTAAATTTTGAGATGAAGTTATTAGTCATTTTATTTTGTTTCCAATTTAATGCTAGTTATATGAATCCTTTTATCACGTAGAAGTTATCTTATATGTGTTTTTGTTTTCATTTGAAGTAAAGTAGATTTTTTTTTTCTCATAAAGCTAATCATCTCTCAATACTAGTATTTCATGATTGTGTCTATTTTTGCCTATTCTTGGAAATTTTCTCGGTGAAGTTTAGAGGTTACAATGACTATAATTTGTCTAAATGTGGTGTTAATTGATAATGATTCCTTTATGTGTTTGAAATGTGTATTTAAGTGGTTAATGTTGCTAAGTATCTGTCATATTCCTAGAATTGGCCCCAAAGTAATTATATAAAGTTATTAGTTCTAATGGCCATCAGTTATTTGTTATTATTATTATTTTATTTTTCTTTACAAATGAAGTTATTACTATTACGACTATTAGTGGTAAATCAATTGTTGGATGTATGTTTATTATGTCTGGAACAAATATTGTGATGTTCTTGTCTGTCATTATGGGTCAAGTGTGAACATCGTTTTGCAAGTTCAAGTTTATCCGGTTCTAATTAAAAATTGATCAAATGAGCTTGGCAACAGATTATGATCTAATATTAAAATAATTACCATTTTTTTTTCAGAATTAAGTCTTCTACTAATCTTTACCCTTCTTTTCTTGCATGAACTCCCTCGGATGAGTCTCATGGGGTCCCGTCTTTCCTCCCTTCACATTTTGAGAGGGCCATAAAGGCCCAAAATTCTTTTATCGAGTCATTCAACCTTGAGAAATCGAAGAACAAGTCTTTGGAGTTGACGTACAGGTTCCGAAACGCAGAAAAAAAGGCTGTATACATCAATATACACCGATATACAGCTGATGTATACCAAAAAGGGGATTGAGTAAAATCCCCAGAATTTGCAGTAAAATTGGCCCAAAAAGGGGCCCAATTTCCTAATATCTTTTACTCTTTTAATTGATTTGTTTATGCTTGACTAATTTTATTTAATTCTAACTATAATTTATTTTAATTTACTTATCACACACCACCCCCTCCTCAAAATACCAACATCCAAGTGCCACTCCCTTCCCCCAACGCAAACCACCAAACTGGCCTACCCCCTCAAAGCCAAAATGTTAACCGCCCGCACATTTCTTTCCATTACCAAAATCAAAATACCAACCCCCAGACTTTCCCTCAAAATTACCAAGCCACTCAAAATGCCCAAAGTCCCTCTATTGCTCCACCACTACTACAAAATGCCACTTTCCAAATACCGATCCCCAATGAGCATGACGTCCATGGTTCGGAGCTCGACCACTATGAGGAGAGGGAGAGAGAGTGGAGGTCAAAGGAAGAGACCGCCAAGATAGATGTGAAGGAAGAAATTAGAAAGGCCATGAAGGAGTTGAACTGCATTCCTGAGGTCGCCGGGTTGAGTTACGAAGACCTGTGCATTCATCCAAATTTGGACCTCCTGGAATGGTTCAAGGTGCCGAAATTCGACATCTTCGGAGGAACGGGGAACCCCTTAGCACACCTGAGGGCCTACTGTGACCAACTCGTGGGAGTTGGGAGAGACGAAGCTTTGTTAATGCGGCTTTTTAGCCGAAGTTTGAGCGGAGAGGCTCTAGAGTGGTTTACGTCTCATGAAACGAGACAGTGGTCTAATTGGAACGCTCTGGCTAAGGACTTCATCGAACGATTCGCCTACAATGTGGAGATCGTTCCTGATCGTTACTCCTTGAAGAAGATGAAACAGAAGCCGATCGAAAGTTACAGAGAATTTGCATATAGATGGCGGAAGGAGGCAACTAGAGTAAGACCTCCTATGTCGGAAAAGGAAATCGTTGAAGTGTTTGGGGGGGTGCAAGAGCCCGAATATTATGACAGAATCATGTTGCTCGTTGAAGCAAAATTTGCTGAGATAGTCAAGGTAGGTGAGACTATCGAAGATGGATTGAGAACCGGGAAGATTGCCCGTGTTGCTGCCTCACCCGGATCTTCGGGTTTGTTGAAGAAGAAAAGAGAGGATGTGTTCTCTATCTCCTATGAGGGGAAGAAGACCCCAAGGAAAACCTCATCATACCAAGGTCGTTCTCGACCGTCACAGAGTTCGTACCTGACTTGTTATACACAGACTGATTACCAAAATAATCATCCCCCCAGTTATCAAAATTCTCCTCCTCCCATTTACCAAACTCCCCATACTATTTACCAAACTCCCCCTCCAATTTACCAAACTCCACCTCATTACTACCGGAACGTCACCCCCAACTGTGCCAATGTTCAGACAAATTACCAAACTCCTCCCCCGACGTACCAAACCTCAGCTCCACTTTACCAAAATACCCCCTCGAATTACCAAGCTCCACAACCAAATTATCAAACCAACTCATATCCCAGATATCAACCCCTCCGTCTGAATGCTCCAAATTACCGCCAAATGCCTCCCCCTAAACAAGGAAATTACGATCCCTCCCGTCCTAGATTTGAGAAGAAATCTGCTAGAGCTTTCACTCCACTCATTGAAAGCCGAACAAAGTTGTTCAAGCGATTAACTGCGGCAGGATATATTCATCCAGTGGGGCCCAAGCCGTTTGACATTAGTTCAAAGTTTTACAGACCTGATCAGAGGTGCGCGTATCACTCTAATAGTGTTGGTCATGATACCGAGGACTGTATCAACCTGAAGCATAAGATCCAAGACCTAATTGACCAGAACGTGGTCTCTCTTCAGACAGTCGCGCCCAATGTCAATAACAATCCTTTGCCAAATCATGGAGGCGCTACTATCAATATGATAGAGATAGATGATGACTAGTGCGTGGCAAAGACAATAGTTTCGATTGCTCCTGATGAACTGGAAAGGGTTGTAGCTTCGTTGAGCATCAGACAGAAGAAAAAGTTTGTGATTCTGACACCCGAGAAGGCTGTTGCCTTGGTGCCACGGGAAACTCTTACCCAACCAAAGTTTGTGATTGAAACGGCTGTCACCCAAGGTATGACCAGATCCGGCAGGTGCTACACACCTGAAGAGTTAGCACAAGGGGGGCAGAAGAAGGATCAGACTAAAAGGCCGATTAGTGAAGCTGAAGCCGAACAGTTTTGGAGGAAGATGCACCCGAAAGATTATTCAATTGTGAAGCATTTGGAAAAGACACCAGCTCAAATTTCTGTGTGGGCTTTATTGATGAGTTCACAGTTGCATAGACAGGCTTTGATGAAATCTTTGGATGACACTTATGTGCCTGTGGGTACTAACAGCGACAATCTAGCAGCCATGATACACCAGGTCATTCGGGGACATCGAATCAACTTTTGTGACGAAGAGCTGCCCTTTGAAGGGAGGATGCACAACAAAGTTCTGCACGTCACCATCAAGTGCCGGGAAAAAGTTATAAATCGTGTTTTGGTCGACGATGGGTTCGGTCTTAACATATGTCCGCTTTCGACTCTTAAGCAGCTGAAATACGACTTGGGAAAGGTTCAACAAAACCAGGTCAATGTGAGAGCTTTTGCTGGAGTGCAAAGAGACACGATAGGGGCAGTAAATTTGGATATTCAGATGGGGCCTGCAGAATTCAATGTGGAGTTTCAGGTGTTGGACATCAATACCAGCTACAATTTGGTTCTGGGAAGGCTGTTTATCCACATGGCTGGGGATGTGCCTTCTACCCTTCACCAATTGATGAAATTTGTTTGGAAGGATCAGGAATTGGTCATTGATGGTGAGGGGAGTCATTTCGATGGGTATGCGCCGGTCGTTCACGAGGTTTCTCGAGGTTGTGATTTCAACACGGTGGAGCTGGTAAATGCCACCGGAGATGATTTGGCTCCGCAACCTCCTATGCCCTCCGTGTACAAGATGATTGCTACCGTCATACTCCAGAATGGTTTCGAACCAGGTTTTGGATTGGGGAAGTACTTTCAAGGAATCGTCGAGCCTATCCAAATTCCCTACAAAAGAGCAAAGTTTGGTTTGGAATATGTCCCCACAGAGGCTGATGAAGAAGAGATGAAGAATAGGAGTATTGATCAAGCATTGGCCAGACCAATTCCTCAGCTATACCAGTCATTTCCGGCACGAAAAAATGTCAACGATGGTAGTCTCGGGGAAGGAATCTGGGGCCTATTTGAGGAGATTGATGCGGTCATCGAGGAAGAGGCTGGAACATCAAGCATCTGTGATGCAGAACCTGATGAGCATTTCCAGAACTGGACCTCCACACCACTCCTGATTTCCCGCTCATCAGCTTGTATTTCTATCATTTCCTTGTAATTGTTCTATTTTCTTGTAATTGCTTTGTTTAGAATTTTATCCCTCTTGTAATGAACTACGTCTGACCTGAATTCTCAAGAATGAGATACGTAGGCGGCCTATGTCGGCTTCGGTCACTCATTTATCCCTTTTCAATATTTCTTTGTATTTGAACTACGTTCGACCTGAATTCTCGAGAATGAGATACGTAGGCGGCCTATGTCGGCCTCGGTCGGTTCTTTGCTTAAAATTTTCTATTTTTGTTAATCCTCGAGGGGGAACTACGTTTGACCTGATTCATGTCTCAATGGGATACGTAGGCGTCACAACAGCTCGGTCATATCTCATGTAAGATTTCTATTTTTCCTTTACAATAGAAACTGAGACAAAATTTTTGAGAGAGACTCAAAAATTCTTAAGAAGACGATCTCTCCAACAAAGTCGAGGCTAAAGTTACTTTGAAATTTGCAACTGGGAAAGAATTTTTAAGAGGATCTCAAAAATTTCGTGATTTGCTCACCAACGGTTAAAGATACACCAAGACAGTTAACTGGAACAGAAATTTTTGAGAAATGGCCTCAAAAATTTCAACTGAGCTTATCGGCAGTTTAGAACAACCTTGAATACTTCCCAACGAGTAATCAGATAGATCTCGAGACATCACTCCAAAGGTGTTCATTAAGCTCGACTTGACATGACACTTGGCAGTGACTTTTTCAAAATACTACTTTTGAAAATCTATTTTCCTTAAAACTTTTCCTCCATGTTTCAATTATTTTTGCATAAAAATGTTTTGTCTTATCTATCAAGAAACGGGAGATCGGAGGAATCAATCGAAGATAGCAAAACAAGGAGCAGACAGTCGAAGAGATCGATACAGATCAGTTCACTCTTAAACTAACAATTTTTCTGTGGATACAGGTTTACAGGTTTACTTCAAAATCAACATATTCCTCCATTCAATGAATATGGAGAAGTCAAAAGGCCGAGGAGCTCCCCCAAAATTGATAATTTTTTCGATGGATGCAGGAAATATTTTATGTTTCTTATATCAAATATTTGGGAATATGAATAACATTATTTCATTCAAATTCCCAACAAGGTGAAATCCATAATGGACATACGATTATGTTCGGAGTGGTGACAAATAAAAACCTCGAAGAGAGAAATTTTATTTATTTTCCAGCAACTAAAGATATCTGGAAGACGTTTATCTGCATTATATTGTCATATATGATAATACTCTTACCCTGAAGGTTATTTATATTGTATTGTCGAATGAGATGATACCACTACCCGGAGAGTCATTTATATCGTATTGTCGAATGAGATAATACCACTACCCGGAGAGTCATTTATATCGTATTGAAATAAGATGATACCACAACTCCGAGGGTCATTTTATCGAATTGTCGAATGAGATGATACCATTACCCGGAGAGTCATTTATATCATATTGTCAAATGAGATAATACCATAACTCCGAGGGTCATTTTATTTATATTGTCGATTGAGACGATACCACCATCCAAAAGATATCCAGAAGGTCACATATGTCGCTCGGTGAAGCACTACCTTCGTTCGGTATCAAGGAAGCATCATCAGAGAAAGAAGTCATGCATTGCAAGAGAAGATTCATGCATCGCGGGAAAAAGTTTCATGCATCGCGAGAAAAGAGATTCATGCATCGCGAGAAAAAAGATTTATGCATCGCGGAAAAAAGATTCATGCATCGCGAGAAAAGAGATTCATGCATCGCGAGAAAAAAGATTTATGCATCGCGGAAAAAAGATTCATGCATTGCAAGAGAAGATTCATGCATCGCGGAAATTGTTTTTTCATACATCGCGAGAAAAGAGATTCATGCATTGCAAGAGAAGATTCATGCATCGCGGGAAAAAGATTCATGCATCGCGGGAAAAAGGTTCATGCATTGCGGGAAAAAGATTCATGCATCGCGGGAAAGAAATCCATGCATTACAAGAGAAGATTCATGCATCGCGAGAAAAGGGATTCATGCATCGCAAGAGAAGATTCATGTATCGCGAGAAAAAAGATTCATGCATTGTAAGAGAAGATTCATGCATCGTGAAAAAGATTCATGCATTGCGGAGAAAAAAATTCATACATCGCAAGAAAATCAATATCAATTGCATCATTTTTCTTTGTAAAAATGACATTACGAGAATCATCAACAACGACATCAAGAGAACTATCAACATATTACATCTGCTTATTTTATTACTTCATTATCAAAAGAAGAATACATTGAAGATTATATTACAAATACAAAATACGAGCTTTATTTGCTTTACGTTAGAATAGAGGAAGCTGACGTCAAATGTCCAAGGAGAACAATTAAGTGTCAACATGGTAAAAGACACTGTCTCCCATTTGAATTGCATTTTTATGCTAATGAGTTTTATCTCAGTCTTTGTCGAGAACATCCGAAAGGATAAATTCTCCAAAAAACAAACCACAGGTGCAGACGACATCAAAAAGGATGCAGCACAACGTGGAACCTTTTCTTAGCAGCGAACTGAGACATAGTCCAAAGAGGAGTGTCAAACTCTTAGGACGCGAGCAGAGGAAGTGACTCCCACCACAATCAAACCACACTCCTATCAGAAGGCATGTGGGTTTATCTTTGGGTTTGTCAGTTTTAGTTTCGCATCCGGAAATTTTTTGGTATTTACCGGAAGCAAATTTCCAATCTGAGTGACAATGTACCAAGAGCTTTGGAAATCATGTACATGTAAGTTCTTACTTGTGGATGTGAAGAGCTCCACATTCATGGCTAAAAGGTTGCGAGCCTCTTTTTCATACTCGACTTACTTGTCACTCCTCTAGAACCAAAGGATATCTTGCATAATAGATTTCCTTTTCAATCGATTTAGTCAAACTACAAGTAGCCTGATTTCCTAAGTTGAGGAATATGTAGGCGGGATCAATGGTGAAACTCGGCTGTATTCCAACATTCACTCTCAAATCTTATTTCAGAGCATTCCGGTCTCTTCATAATCCGATATCGAAATGACTTTTGAATTCTTTTGAATCGTGCGTTAAATCAAGCGTATCGAACTACAAGTGGCCTGAATTCTCATATAGCCTGAGATATGTAGTAAACCTACTTCCGGGGTTCGGCCACAATTCCCAAGTCCGTACAAAATCCCCTTTCATAGAAGATGAAGATGTGGTCAGTCAAAATTGGATTTGTCAATTTCATTTGCCTCGAATTTCTTGCATCAATCCAAGGCAAACGAGGGACAATTGTTGACACCCAATTTTGACCCTCCACAATATAAATTAATCATTTCGAGCTTCTTCAATTTCAAATGATTTAAAATAATTAGTTTTATAAAATTTCCAAAAAATAATAATAGTTTGCAAGATTTTTAAATAGTTTTGTCACTTTTCTTAATTTTTAGATGATATATACGTTTTACATAGTTATGTATATAATTAGTATATTTTATGATTATTCGAAAATCGTCTCGAAAAGATTTTATATTTTAAATACTTCAATAGTGAGGGTCACAATTTTGAATTAATGAATCTTGTGAAATTCAAAATACTTTCAAGTTGTATTTAAGGTAATTTTGTCACTTTTAATGATTTTTTTTTTGTTTTTGTTTAATAACTATATATGTACATTTTTACAATCACGCTACCTTACAAATATTTGGAAATCGTCAAAATATTTTACATTTTAGTTAAAATATTTTATTAATTTTCTTTAGTTTAAGTTATAGTTATAATTTTGAGTTAATTAGTTTGTAATTAAATTAATTATTTTTATAATCAAATTAATTACTCTATTTCGTTAGGACTAAGAAGCTCGTTAATTAATTTATGAAAATTCGCCTTGTTTAAATGTCAACCAAATTCACCGATTAAATTCAATTTGGCTACAATTGAAATCCATTTGGCTATTGTGTAATTGCAATGCTAGCCACTTTCTCACCTTATCGTTAATTCATTTTTTAGATCAGAAATTGGGCCATTTATTTGCCATGTTTCAGCAGCCCATTACAACTCTATCAACAACCCACCAATTCAAGCAACAATTCCAAAGACCCAAAGGTGGGCCAACTTTTTCCAGCCCATTTCCTTTTTTTCAGCAGTCCTCTTTTGTTTTTCAATTCGTCCAGCCCATTTTCCCCCATATATTACAACATTCCCAGCCCAATCTTAACACAAAGAAACCCAATTCAGTCAACATACAGCAGTAGCAACAATACATACAACCCAATACGTACAAACAGTACCCGACCCCTGTTACTTATCTTCTTCACGCGAACACCGAAATTCAGCGAGCAAATTGCGCTGCAAACTTGGAGATCTCGCTCAACTACCCTGCAAAACCCATATCATAGCAACCCCAACGTCAAACCTTCACATCCCCTTTCCCCCTTTTCACGGAAATCAGCTTTTGCCCATCCCCTTTACTGTGGTTTCGAAAATAGCATAGGGGATTGAAAATTGTTGTTTGAATTCTCAATGGATTTTTCCCCCTAAAATATTTTTTTTCTTCTTCTATATATTCTCTTTTTCAATCACTGTTGGGGGGAGGATTTTTTTGGAGTTGGAAATTTTCCTTACTAAGGGCATCAAAAAAGAAAATTAAATAAGTACCTAATACCTATTAAATACAGTTCAAGAAAAAACAGGGGAGGGATCGATTTTAGTGTTTTGGAGTTGATATTCTTGCAGCTATTGTTTGTGTTTGGATTTCGTGTGGTGAAAGACCGTTCTGCTCGTTGCTGTCCTAGTTGCTGCCCGAAGAAAGGTAAACGCTCCTCTCTCGATAACATTTTTTTAAAATCTTTTTTCCTAGTTCAATGTGATGTTTTCGATATCGGAAAGTCTTTATTCTATGGTTGTTTGTCATTAGATGCTACTTGGTTGGTGATAAAATGTGATACATATGTTCTTGGGGGACGTTGTGGCTCAGTCTAAATGTCGGACTACAAATTTTGTCGTTTTGTAGTTAGTATCATCGCTTCATTTTGTATTCCGTTTCAATGTAGCATATTGTGTGTGTTCGATACTTGTTGCGAGGATTGTTAACAAGAGTGTTTGGTTCTTTCGTTAGTTTGTCCATAATCTTGTTTTTTCTTGTGAGTTTTCGGACAGCAAGTTCGAATCCAAAATCAATAAAGTTTTCTTTGATTCATGTTGGTGATATTGTTTACATCTATGTGATTAGTTGAATCTCTGCCTCGTTTCGTCTAAAACGGTTTGACGTTCACTTGGCTTCAAATCGAATGTGTTGGTTGTGCAGTTCTGTTCTTCTTCACTGTTTCTTTGGGATTTTCGATTATCTCGTCTGTCCTTTCGATTTATTATTGTAGATTTTCGATAAGGTTAGCTTAATCTCATGAAGTAACATATTGAATCTTTGTTTTGATTTGGCTGAAATGTTGTTCAGGTCATATCAAGTTTTCAACTAGCAATTTAAGTCCGTTATAACTTCCTGTTTAATCTGGTTTGTAGTTGTTAAGATTACTTACTCATTCTATGCCTTAACATTTTGTAGTTCCTGATGTTGTGCGTGAATTCATGTAAATTTTGAGATGAAGTTATTAGTCATTTTATTTTGTTTCCAATTTAATGCTAGTTATATGAATCCTTTTATCACGTAGAAGTTATCTTATATGTGTTTTTGTTTTCATTTGAAGTAAAGTAGATTTTTTTTCTCATAAAGCTAATCATCTCTCAATACTAGTAGTTCATGATTGTGTCTATTTTTGCCTATTCTTGGAAATTTTCTCGGTGAAGTTTAGAGGTTGCAGTGACTATAATTTGTCTAAATGTGGTGTTAATTGATAATGATTCCTTTATTTGTTTGAAATGTGTATTTAAGTGGTTAATGTTGCTAAGTATCTGTCATATTCCTAGAATTGGCCCCAAAGTAATTATATAAAGTTATTAGTTCTAATGGCCATCAGTTATTTGTTATTATTATTATTTTATTTTTCTTTACAAATGAAGTTATTACTATTACGACTATTAGTGGTAAATCAATTGTTGGATGTATGTTTATTATGTCTGGAACAAATATTGTGATGTTCTTGTCTGTCATTATGGGTCAAGTGTGAACATCGTTTTGCAAGTTCAAGTTTATCCGGTTCTAATTAAAAATTGATCAAATGAGCTTGGCAACAGATTATGATCTAATATTAAAATAATTACCATTTTTTTTTCAGAATTAAGTCTTCTACTAATCTTTACCCTTCTTTTCTTGCATGAACTCCCTCGGATGAGTTTCATGGGGTCCCGTCTTTCCTCCCTTCACATTTTGAGAGGGCCATAAAGGCCCAAAATTCTTTTATCGAGTCATTCAACCTTGAGAAATCGAAGAACAAGTCTTTGGAGTTGACGTACAGGTTCCGAAACGCAGAAAAAAAGGCTGTATACATCAATATACACCGATATACAACTGATGTATACCAAAAAGGGGATTGAGTAAAATCCCCAGAATTTGCAGCAAAGTTGGCCCAAAAAGGGGCCCAATTTCCCAATATCTTTTACTCTTTTAATTGATTTGCTTATGCTTGACTAATTTTATTTAATTCTAACTATAATTTATTTTAATTTACTTAATTAGATCCCCCAAAAGATGAGTTATTTCTTAGTGTTGGTTTGTTTTAAAATATTCTTTTTGTGTTGTGGTCATTTATTTTACTAATCAAATATCAATCAATTTTATATTTTAATCAAGTCAAATCTTTGTTCTTAAAAAAGATATGTCTTAAGGTCGCTTCACTTGATCACATTTTATTTTAAAGTGATTTTAAGTTAAAGTATTTTTTCTCAAATGAACTAAAAAATGTTCCCTCTCTACTTAGTCATTTACTCAAAAAGGTTAGTCGAAATTTTTATTCTTCAATTAATTTAAAATGGTTTCATTCTTAAATTAACTAAAGTGGTTTAAATTATCATTTCAAAAGTGTATCAAATAATTTCTATTTAATCTAACTTTGTTAGAATTCTATTCATTCGCACCTTAACTCAAGTGTTTCATTTTAGTTCTATTTCTCTAAAAAAATGAAATAATAAAATGTGTCATTTATTTAATTATTTTTTTCGAGGTTAACCAAATATTGTAAATTATTATTCTTATGCTAAATCACATTTTTTCTAAAAAATAGTCAAATATATTTTAGTCAAATCGCAGGTCAATCGCATGTTAGCGGGCACTTCGAATGCTTAAACCCTTCTCGAAGTGTAAATTGAACCCCGAACCTTCTTTGGTATTTTCAAATGATTTTTTCTGTTTAAATCTTTGAAAATTATAAGTTTTCTTAATTTCTTTAAAAAATTAAGTGGCGACTCTTTTCTAAGTATTTTTTCTCAAATTGTTTTTATACTTAGAACATTTCAAAAGGTGATTTTTCTAGAAATAGTTAAATTACGGCACAACAATTACAATATCATATGCGCTTTTAACGTGAGTTAGAAGTTGGAATTAATTTTAAAAGACTATCAGATACATATTACTCTATCTATTTCAATTTATTTAATTGCTCTTGATTTGACACGAAATTTAAGAAAATAAAAAAAAAATGAATTTTGTATACTTAACAATATCATATTGTCATGAGCTCTACTTTGAGTGAGTAAGACATTAAAACAAACGAGATGTCCAAAAAAATTGTGTGATTTTACATTAATTAACGTGAGTTAGAAGTTGGAATTAGTTTTAAAAGACTACCAAATACATATTACTCTATCTATTTCAATTTATTTAATTGATTTTGATTCGACACGAAATTTAAGAAAATAAAAAAGATTTTTGATTTTGTATACTTAAACTAAATATATGAAAAGTATACCAAAATACTCTTTAATCTTATGGTCAAAAACATGTCGGGTGAAAAGTTAAAATGAAAGAGTTGCCAAAAAAAAATACGCTTTCTAAAATGAATTAAAAAGATATTTAAAAAAATACAAATTAAAACGATATTATAACTTTTTCGTGGCCACCACAAGTTATCAATTATTTCACCAAGAGGACTACTTGTACTTGTCCCTTAAATAAGGGTATGCTAATTTTCTAAACTTAAAGCTGTTCTTTGCCATCATTTAATATTCTAAACTCATCATATGGTATCAGATTTTTATTTTTATTTTTTCATTTGGTATTTGGCAATCGTATTGAAGTCCGACTGTATCAGAATTGCACTGCATAAGGCCTTATTCGAGAGAAAGCATTCACTATCAAGAATTTTTTTTATATTCAAGACTCAAATTTGAGATTTCTGATTAAGGGAAGAACAATCTCATCCACAACACCATATCCTTCTATCAGTTGGTGGTAATATCAAATTCTCTATTTATTAGTATTAATTATTAATATGGCCCATATGAAGGACGTGGTAGTTAATAAAAATAAAATGTAGGGATCGTGATTGACGGAAGAAGATTGGTCCATGGACCATGATAACGGCATCATTAGTTACTTTTAACTACTAGATCCTCCAATTTCGTTCTTCATCCTTCTTATTGCCAATGGCGCGGGTTAGAGTCCAACATTTTCTCTAATTTTATTTTTCTATCCATAATTTCACAAAAAAAATAATATGCACCTATATTTTAGGTTATTGTAATTAACCTCTTAAATTTGATTATTTATGTTGCTAACCAATCACTCGTAATAGAGGTGGTCATCTTGATAGAGATGGTTCTATTTCGTCAGATATTTATTTGAATTTTGAAATATGAAATAAATAAAGAATATTTGAACTATATTAATTCATACTTAATATTCAAAGCAAAGAGTTTGCTTAACTCTTTTCCGATGCAGATAAATAAATCATTATTTTCTCTTTCAGTTGATACTATCGGGAAAGAAGTTTAATTTGCTTCGATAATCTCGTACGTATTATCAATTATAACATTCTCATGAGAGGGATGAAAAGGAAGCTTGAACAGAGTGAGAGAGATACAATCTATTAGTTTTTAGATTATATTTTTATGTTATAAAATAAAGTATTAGAAATTATATAACAAAGAAATAGAGAGAACGGCAATATTGTTTTCCTTCCAACCTTTCAATGCATTTGTGTCTATATATAAGTTGAGTATATATAGAAAGTAGGAGTATATTTCTAATCCTTGAAAGTCATGAGGAAGATCTCCAAAGTCATGAAGAAAATTTCCAAAGTCATGAAAAATCTCCAAAGTCATGAAGTGTGAATTTACTAAATGACATTCATATTTTATTATTTACAACATTTTCCAAATTATATTTTTCCTAGATCAATTTTGTAAATATTGCTGGAATGTCATTTTTTAGGTTAAAATTTTTCATTCAACTCAAAAGTATCGGGGTTTAGTCAAAATATTATCAAAATAGTTAGTTCGAATGAAAACAAGGTACCAACCAACGTGAGTTGTGGTGCAGTGATTTTATTCTTAATCAAATATCTTGAATTTAATTTCTGAATATGGAGAAAATCTTGTTGGGAGCATCATTTTCAAATAGGCACGACAGTATCGAAGCTTCAATGTGAGTTCCGAACACTGAGCGGAAAAAAAAAGTTAACAACCAAAGTCGACGCCCAAAGCATCCACCTACCACCAACGTGTTCCTTTCTTCTACATATATTACACCTACTTTTGGAATGTGGATCGAAAACCAAATTTACCGTATTACCATTTAGAATTATTCCTTCCGTTTCAAAATAAATACTCCCTTTATTTTATATTAACTTAATTTTTTGGAATTTTTTCATTGTTCAAAGTTTAAGATAGATGTTTGATTTTTTTTTTTCATATTTGCCCTTTTATTTATTAAAGTTTTATATTTTTTAGGAGAAAAATTACACTACTTACAAAGTTATATCTATGATTTCATAAAGTGCAATAGTGAAAATTATGATTTAAATTATGTTCTCAATATTTTTTTCCTTAATATGTATGCATTGACTTACGAATTTAATTAATATGAAATAGAGAGAGTATTACTTTTAGTTTTGGCACACGCCTAAAAAGAATGGTTCATTCCTAAAAACTAAAAAGTATTTTTACGAATTAATTCTTGATAAGTATTTTTACAAAAAGTATAACTTTATAATAATTTCTTAATTATGTAAAATTCTTCATTCCTAAAAACTGAAAAGTATTTTACAAATTTATTCTTGATAAATATCTTTTAAAAGTAGTATAACTTTATAATAATTTCTTAATTATTTAAAATTCTCTTTATAAAAAAAATAAAATTAAAAAACATCATATGAAGGCGACAAACGTAACAACAAAACCATGGCTACTTGCCACGTGTAAATGATCCACATATAATGGAGATAGTTTTGTCATCATTTACGGGTCTTTTGGTAGAGTGTATTGAGAAAAATAATGCACGCATTAGGCTTGTGTATTACTAGTATCTTGCTTGATATTCTTTTCTAATCTATGTATAACTAATGCTCGTATTAGTTATACATTTTATTGTGTGTTAAGGTGTATTGCTAATACCATGAATTTCTAGGTATTAACAATGTAATCATTTTAATACATGTATTAGCATGATTAAAGACACAATTACCCCTCAAAACCTCTTTTTACATCTTTTCTACCATAATAGTGGATAATATCTTTGTAAATTATTTTTTTTATACAATGCATGCTAGTTTTACTGTATCAAATCAAACAATGCATAAAAATAATTTATCTATAATTTATGTAAACATAACCAATACATATATTGCTAATACAGACATTATTAACACACTCTATTTAGTATTATTTTTTATGCACTCTACTTAAAGATTATCAAAGGCAAGAAATTACAGTTAAAAAAATAATACTATAAATTAATGATAATAATGTCCCACAAAATCAAATATAAAAAGAAAAATCGTCACAAAAGCACTTTAATTATGGAAAATGGTTCTAGACCAAGATGCCTTTATATCATTCAAATTTGTCTATAGATTATGAAAAATAGAATAATAGTAGCATTTTTGGTTAAACTTTCAAAAATTACTTATTTTGAATCCTTTTTTTTTTTTTTTATAAAAAAAAGTGGTTTTAGAAAATTATATTTAAAGAGTATCAGTTCAGTCAATTAATTAATTTTTTTAAAAAAATTACTTAATATTAAAACATTACTTGGTGCTTCCTTATGTAGTTATGTTGCCATCCAAAATCATATACTACTTTTAAAAAAAAAAGAAATTTGATCAAACAAGTGATACATTTATTCTTCTTTTGAAATTTGATCTCAGATATGTCACAACACACCCTCAACATTTTGTTTAAAAAATCTTAAGCAAAGAAATTACATACACAGAAAATAATTTAAAGAGCTAAATTACATCTAACTTCAAAAACTCAAGTAAATAAAAATAATTTTTTTTTCTGTTTTATTCTTAATAGTACTTTATATTATAAAACTAAACACAAACACCTCAAGAAGTTACATATATAAATAAAATAGATATATTATTTTATCTTAAAACATAAATTAAAAATAAAATAATTAAAAACTTTTCTAGATTAATATTTTTTCTGGTCTTTAAAAACACACACATATAACATTTAGCAGTATTTCAAAAGACTTTTCTCTCCCTTGTCTCCATCTAAAATATCCCAAATTCACTTGATAAGATTAAGATTACACTCTACACATTTTCTCCATTGCTCTGTACTTGCACTTGTTATCATCAAAGAGAAGAAGATTGAAGATGGCAACTGGGTTAAAGGCATTGCCTTTTTCATTTGGGGCACATTTTCTTGCCTTAATTGCTGCTATTATGGTCTTAGTTTGGTCTATTCACTTTAGGGGTGGCTTAGCTTGGGAAGCTGAAAACAAAAATCTCATCTTTAATGTAAGCCCCCTTTCCCCTTTTCTTGAAATTTGATGGGGTTGTTGTTTTTTCCTTGGAATAGTATTTGACTTGACATCTTGTTGTGTTTTTGTTGGCAATTTTTATTTGTTCTGTGGTGGGGGTGTAATCAAGATTTGGTTTTGCAAACTTGTCAACTCTATTTGTGACTGATGAATTTTTTACTTTTAACATATTTGAGATTTTTACAGCTAGAAATTACAGTTTTTAGTTTGAGAGAAATCTTCTCTGTTCAAAAAGAAGTTTTTTGTTTTTTTGTTGATTTATGAAAAGTCTGAATGTTATGATCTTCTTTTATCCTTTTTTGATGGTGTTCTTTTTTATGTATTTTGATTATTTGGGGTTTATACCAACATTTGGTTACCTACCTACCTACAACTTCTCTGTGTTGTATTCATACAATTTATAGTTAAGGAGGAAGTTGACTCTAAAATATGAAATACTGGATTGAACAAATGAGTGGTCTGATTCTATGTTGCTCGGACTCTTCAAAGAAGTCTGGGGTGCGTGTGTATTTTTGAAGAATCTGACATGGGTGTGGCAACGTAAGTGAAGAGCCCGCACAACTTATGTCTGATTCATCATGATGCTTTCAGTGGTTCAACACCATAGAAGTAGTGATCATTTGTTATGGAAATCAGAGAGTTTGTTACAACAACAACAACATATCCAATGTGATCCCATGAGTCTGGGAGGGTAGTGTGTACGCTGACCTTAGCTCTTACCTTGTTAGGTAGAGAGGTTGTTTCTGATATAATTTTGCAAATCATTAATTGATCCAATATGTAGGGAAATCAGAGAGTTTATTGTTCCAGTGTTAGACATACTTACACTCAATGCTCTTGGGGGAACCTTATGACTGCAGAAATACAAGACAATGAAGATAATTTGTAGTTGCACAGTACTGCTAGATGAAATTTAACAATACTGTAATTGAAGTACTTCCACAAAGAAAATTAGATTATGAGACTTTCGTGTTACGGATTCAGTGGGTACAATCTCAACTATCATTTCCAGATATCTTAGACAGCAGTTTTGTCTGCTTTATTTAGTACTACTTATACTTCTGCTTAAAGCATCGTCTTTTCCGATTATGGTTATTTTCATGAATGTATTATCTTCATCTTTTCTCTCTGGTTGTTGTTTTCCAGATTCACCCTGTACTTATGCTTATTGGCTTCATTATTCTCGGCGGAGAAGGTAATCGAGATGTTTATAGACATCTTTCCTTTTTCTTCTTTATTATGCCATCTGATTATTAATGCCTTGTCAATCCAAAATTTACAGCCATCATAAGTTACAAATCTTTCCCCCTGGAGAAGCAGGTGAAGAAAAAAATACATCTAGTTTTACATGCTATCGCCCTCATACTTGGAATAATTGGAATCTATACCGCATTCAAAAACCACAATGAAACCAACATCCCCAACATGTACAGTTTACATTCCTGGATTGGAATAGGAGTTATTACTCTTTATGGCATTCAGGTAAATATCCCATTGTGACTCCTTTTATCTAATTGAAGAGTGAAGGAATAATAGTTTGACGCTCGTAAATTGTCATGAGATGAAGTTCCAAGTAGGTTCTTTCATGTATTTCTGATCCAAACGGTGTTACTTCTTGGTCGGACTTTTCATAATTGTTCCTGTTCAATTTATGTTTCTTGATAAACCATACACAAATAAATGATACTGTAGCTGTTTACGACGAGGAAACACACCACTTAGATGTCAACCTTCAAAACTTTGTGTCAGAGCCCACGTCTAAGGCACTTTCATGGCGAGCACAATGTCCATTTCTTCTTGCTTGGATCTCCTGATCTATCATATCTAATCGTTTATTTGTCTTAACGTACCTACTGGTGAACATGTGGAGGAACTGTAAGAGAAGAATGGAAATCCATGCTCTAACTCGACATATTCGACCCTATCTTTCTTGTCCAGTTGATGATGCATATTGAACTTCAACAAGTTTGACTAGCTGCTCCTCCGACCCGGAGTGGATTCTAGGGGAAGGGTAGAGCCTCACTTTGTATGCATATGTGTGGTTACTTTGGGTGGGGTTTTCAAAATATACTAAAAGTTTGCAAAAGACTTTACATACTCATAGGGGACACTTAACCAATCTTTATCTGTTTTAATACAAAATTTGATGATCACGAGTTGTTTCTCATTACTCGATGACATATCATTTGCAGTGGATTTATGGATTTGTGGTGTTCTTCTACCCTGGAGGTAGTTCTGAAATCAGACGCGATTCACTTCCCTGGCATGTGCTTTTGGGAATGTTTATATATGTCGTGGCTGTTGGCAATGCGTGTTTAGGCTTCCTTGAGAAGCTCACATTCCTGGAAGTGAATGGCTTGGCTAAATATGGTTCCGAAGCCTTCCTAGTTAACTTTACTGCCATTGCTACCGTTCTGTACGGTGTCTTTGTGTTTCTGACCATTCTTTCGCAAGGTCCCACTGCGGATGATCATAGTTACTCTGCCATTGCTTGAGTTCCAGTAAGCTATTGTTACATATCGCGTTATATTGAACGTGAAGCTTCTCTACCTTGCATACTTAGATCATCTTGTTTTAATTTCTTCGATTATATTCCTCTTTGTATAAGTAAAGTAAGACTCAGTTCTTACTACTATTGTAATCATGATGAGCACAATCTTGATGTTTATGTTATTATATATAGTACATGGGAGGGACCAAATATTCATGTATAGATGATTGTTGTGGGACGCCATGATAACTTGGAATACTTCTATTTTCTTAATGAAAATTCCGACTTCGCCTTATTTTATACAACTACTAGGCACTAGCTGACGTGAAGTTATATTGAATGTGACACTAGTGGAACCAAATAATTGTTGGTCTGAGACAAGTTTTCTATCTCTGTCTACATTCTAAAAACGTTATCCTATCTCTTCTAGTATCTACTCATCTTCTATCATAACCAAAAATATTGAGCATCCCATTATTTTCTACCTAGACACTTTTTTATTTTTTTAAAGTTAATTTTCAATTGACAAAATGTTGGCTGCAAAAAATGCTAATATTTGAGAGCTATTCAACATTTTTCTTTTTAATAAATAAAGAATCTAATTCCATCATTCCATAAAAGATAAAAATAAAAATCTCGAACCATCATATGGTCAAAAGTTAAAAGATGGTTTCAAAAATTTTAGATGAGAATATTAGATCCTTAAATTACGGTTAATTAATATGCATTTTTTCATTATTTTTTTGATTTTCCACCCGATGTCCGGTGTTGGCATGGGACTAATAAAAATTCCAATTAAATTCGAATCACATGTTATAGAACTCGATAATACTTCATATCTAGAGCTCGAACCAGTTTGTTCACACAGAGGGCCCCGGCAGAAAGGTCTATTCAATTCCTTGTCGGCTGATAAATTCTATGTTAAATGATCCAAAATATGATTGTGATATAAGCAACGATATCCTTTTACCCTGCTAAGGTTGAAATGTCAAAAATGACTGAAAGTTTTTGAGTTCAAATCTACAAAAAATCTTGTTTAAAAAATAAATATAAAGATTTTTTTAAAGATTTGTAAGAATAAAGGAGTTCTTTTAAGTTCTTAGAAAAAATGGAAAAACTTCAAATGCTAGTCACAACTCACAAGTAGTTTTTGAATAGTTTTTTTCCCCTCTCCAAGAGCTCCCACCGTTTTGCTTCCTTGCTAACTCGAACTCACAACCTTAAGGTTAGAAGTGAGAAATATTTACCATCCGAGCAACTACCTCTTGTCTGATGAATAGTTTTTTCTGTTTCTACAATAACCAGAAAACTATATATCTTAGTGTTTGGTTAAAAAAAAGGTTTTGTAAAAAGTAGTTGAGAGGATACAAATAAAAAATTATAAACAACGATTGTGGTGAGATAAAAATAGAATTTTCACATTTATAGGTTTTGTATTCGAATAAGAGAATTTCAAGTTTGAGAATTGAAAAAATCACGCTAAAGAGTATTAATGTCCTACATGACTTGAATTCAAATTAATCGAAAAGTGATTTTCTTGATATTTACTTCTAATTGTTATTTACTTCTCCTCCTCTTGCTTATTTGATTGAAAAGCTAGTCAAAAGTGGACTAATAAATGATAGAGGACGTTCATATTATTACAAGCTAAGTTATAAATGTTGTTTTCAAAAGGCTATAGCGGATATAAGTTGTAAAGTTTTATTTGAAGACTCCACGCTGTTATGGGCCACCATACACAACTTTAAACCAACTAATATATAATCCTTCACCTAAAATAAATTATTAAAAGCTGGATCTATTATCACGAATGTTCTTTTAGTTATATAATCCTTTATATAAGATATTGGTGAAGAATAGAATTATAAAGTCAAGTGTGAGAATAAATGATCCATTTGGCCAGCAAAGAAGCAACAATATAATCGATCAAATTGCTTTAATTTAAAGGCCACGGATTGTAATTTGGATTTAATCAAGACTTCTATGCCAGCTCCGAACACCAGCTGAGAAATTGAAAAAATTAAAACAGGTGTGTTCGGGGGACCGGACACCTTCGATTGTTCAGCCAAGTAAAGACGCTTTGTTAATGCCACAAGCTATTGTTTTGTTTGCGTTTTGCCAACTCACAAAAACTTAGCCCCCTTCATAGTCCAATATTATACATCTAGACTTCATTATGGATGAGTTGAGGTGAAATCCCAAAAAATTATGTTTCTATAGTTAATTTGATTGATATATTTTTTTTGTTAAAATCTTAAAGGTTGAACACCTTTGTTTAACTTGTATTAAGTTTAGATAAAAATGATGAGAAAAGACATAAAGACACAATCAAAGTTGTCCCGTATTTGCATAAAGACACCTTAACTTTCAAAGTGTCCTATTACCCCACAAAACTATTTAATATTGTTGTAAATGGACCATTTTGACCCATTCCCCCGTCTGGGTTGTTACCACGCACATGAGGCGCGTCATTCCGTGTTTTCACTGCCATGGACCAATTTAAAAGTGCCACATGTCATTTTCTTTCTTTATTATTAATTATATAATCAATTTATGTCATCTTCCCCAATTTTAAACCCAAAATAGCCCTAATTTTTTGATTTCATGGTTTTTTCCATAGCAAGATCAACCTGTAACAACGAAAAACTATAATATTCTAACAATGGCAACAATAGGAGGTCGATTCCAACACTTTTACAAGAAGATTTTAATAATCCCTAAAATCATAATAATCGAAAAAAGAGAAGATTTTTATCATATGATGTAGAGCCCTAACATGTTAGACCTTCAATCTCCAAGACACATAAACAACAAGATTATCAACAACAACACGACGAGAAAACTTTTCTATTTCTTTAGATTTTAGGGAAAGTTGAGAAATAAGAAAAGAAAAGGAGAAACGACTTTCTTCAAAGAACATGATTAGGTCGGGTCGGGTCTTTTCACATCATAGGGAGTGAGCAACACTCGCCACTAACTAGACGAGGGAATGGGTCAAAATGGCCCATTTACAAAGATATTAAATAGTTTTGTGGGGTGATAGGACACTTTGAAAGTTAAGGTGTCTTTATGAAAATACGGGACAACTTTGATGGTGTATTTATGTCTTTACTCTAAAAATGATTGAACTTTAGTTATATGGCTTGTGTCTATAAATTCCAGGAAAAAATGTCTAAACTCTAGGTAAAAGTAACTAAACTTTGCCATATACGACTAGAGTTCACCAAAAAATAATAAAGCTTCATTCATATGTGTCTAAAGTCAATCATATGTGGTTGAACTTCAGTTATATAAAACTTCAAACACCATGTATCTAAAATTATTTCAAAATGAATGAACTTGAAAAATGTACGCACTACAAACTATGATTTCAAAATAAGGTATCAATACACTTCGGTTAATATTTCCTTTGAGACTTGAGTTCTAACTATGAAATGGACGTACTGAACCAAATTTAAATGGTTGAGTTAAATCGATTAACGAGTTGGCTCATAGTATATTCAATTAATTTAGTTAATTCAAGATTAGTAGATCAATTTTGATGAAATACTGAATCATAATCCAAACTTAATTTTTAGAATCATTTTTATTTATCTATTTATTCTTTAACAATTCAATTATAACCCATTTTTCATTGATTAATTCGATAACTCTGAAATCCTCTGCTCTATGATCCCAATATTACAAAATGAGACTAACAAAAACTTTTACTTATACCTAAACTCAATTTTTTTTTCGTTTGCTTTGATAAGTTTTTTATAGGTCGATTTTCAGCCACATAAACTGTCCAAATTAAGCCAACTTTTTAAATGAGTTAATAATTAGAATTATGCATAAATTGACTTGCCAATAAATATATCTCCAGCTCATTTCGTCCAAAATTAGAGACGAATATATTTTTATGAGCTCTAAATGTTGTTAATTAATTTCCTCTCTTGTGAATTACCTTATCATTAACGTAATAATTGAGCCCTTATTTTTTTTTTTCGCGTTCTCATTAATTTAATGTCGGCAAGGGACCTCCTTCTAGTATATATCTAAATAAATAAGTATCTAATTTGATTCTTAATTATTTGAGTGCTTTATTAAAGTGACAAAGCAACGTTATGAACATCCCTTTAATACGCACTAATCCCTATAATTGTTGGATATTCCACATAGGTGGAAATGTTGTTTTTCTGTTCTCTATATATGAACTAGAACAATTTATCTTTTGAGCTAATTTTTAAGTATATTTTATGTTGATGTTTTTTAAAAATCACGTGATATCATGTTGGTCCATTCAAATTCATCGTTTCACCCGATATTGAAATCCCATCTAATTGCAAGGTCTGGGCTTGCAGGGATGTTGGATATACCACATTGATATGGTCTTTTAGCTATGGAGGTGTTGGATATCTTATATGTTCCTAACTTTTTTTTTCTTTCTAAAAAGGATCAATAGTGTTTTCATTTACTTTTCAGTGTGTCTCGAATCCTCAATCTATCAATTAATAATGATAATGCTCAACCACTTAAACAAATCTTATTTATCGTAAATTTTCAAAAGTTGATTTAGACACAATTTTTTTTTATTCAAATCAGTACATAGATTTGGAATAGTGAAGCCTTGTTTGGTAGGTGAATTGAGAGTGTATACATTCTTGAGGCAATCAATTAATAAGATTAGTGTATCATGAATAAAATGTACATCAGATTAGTGTATCATGTATAAAATGTAATGTATCTTACTTAATGATTAATGTATCTCACACATCAGATTAATGTATCAGCGCTTATATTATTGTATCCATTTGATGGATTTCTGTAATTATAAACTTTTAAGGGATAAATTATAATTTTGCCTTAAAAGTATGTAATTTCTGTAATTTGTTTTTTTTTTTTTTTTATCAAATCAGTGCAAAGATTTGGAATAGTGAAGCCTTGTTTGGTAGGTGAATTGAGAGTGTATACATTCTTGAGGCAATCAATTAATAAGATCCATGTGGATTGTGGAAGAAGTCGTGCTTAACACTTTCTTCCAACCAACTCCTTCACTTGTTGTTATAGTTTTTCACGCCAAAAAAACTACTAGCACAGGCAATTAAAGGCCCTACAATGACAATATTTAATTTTTCATTTAGACTTTTTCTTTTCTCTTTCTATAATCTGTCCTTTTTTGCTTATTGAATTTTGGACTGAACACCTTGGACCAGGAATCCCGATATAAAATGTGAAAGAAGAAGGTTTCAAAAACTATTTTGTTTATCAGCATTTTTCGATATTTTTTTTTATCAGTAAGTAAAGAAGTTTTATTTACCAAAGAGCAATACATACAAGTTTCAACTCTAAACAAAATTGACAATGACCAGAATCCGAAAGTCAAAATTTATTTTGCTGGTATAGTTCAATCTGCCATAACAGATTAATCATTGTTTTTTTATCAATTACCTACTACCATATTTATCATGAAAATTTATGTGTTATTAAATTATAAGTAACCTAATTATATAAAATCTCTAATATTGCTTGGATATATAATTCAGATCTATTCAGATGAAACGGTCATGGGAAAACAAAAATAACGTTGGACCTAATTAGGACCACATAAATTTTTACAAGTATATCAAAAGTAACATGATGTTTAAAGGGAATTATTTTGTCCCAAAATACTTTAGTCCAACGGCTATGTCATCATTACTTCCTCCGCTACATATTAGTTAATCACTTTTTATTTTACACGATATATAAGAAATCATAAATAAAAAGATAATTTACTAATTCATTCCTTAAAAAACTTCTTGGAAATTTTACAAAATATATGAATACTTTAAAAAAGAACTAATTGCAAAGGTAATAGAAAAAAAATATTTTTTTATTTAGTAAAATAAACAACTAATATGAGATAACTATTTTTAGTATAATGATTAACTAATATGGAACTGAGAGAGTACCCTATTTTAGCTTAGTTAGTGAGAGGTATTGCCACATATAGGGTTGTTCCTCACTTAATTAAAAATCTTTATAGTTCTAAATATCAAAAAAATTGACAGGGAGCACTTCCTTCAAATGGGTTCATATTAATCAAACTCCAATGTAAATATCGGATATCGGATAAATCGAAAAAGAAGTTAGTGAAAGGCATAATGGCATGTGACAGCTCACCATTGGCCAAAGGAGTTTCCCCTTTGCAAGACTGTACAGATTGATAAGCCAGCTAAGCTAAAAAATAGTCCCATCTGTCCTATCCCTCTTTCTCTCTCGTA
Source organism: Solanum verrucosum (assembly GCF_900185275.1). Lineage (NCBI taxonomy): Eukaryota > Viridiplantae > Streptophyta > Magnoliopsida > Solanales > Solanaceae > Solanum > Solanum verrucosum. The sequence goes on from NW_026020814.1 coordinate 1,193,109, forward strand.
AATAATAATCTATGGTCCATTTATATATAGTATGTCCAATCAATTAGGGTGACAGTTACCTTCCTCCAACTACTAAATATCTTCTTCTTTGAAGAATTCTCTGTTTTGTTGATTCTGTTTGTAGCCATGGCAGAATTGGAAGCTAAGAAAGTAGAAATTGTGGACCCTGCACCCCCTGCGCCAGGACCTGTTGAAACTCCTAAAGAAGTGGTGGCTGATGAGAAAGTTATAGTTGCACCAGCTCTGCCTCCTCCTGCAGAAGAAAAAGAAAAACCCGATGACTCGAAAGCATTAGTTGTCGTTGAAACTAGTATAATCTCTTATCTCTTTGTGTTTATGGATTTTTTTTATATGTTTTCAGCTGAATTTTATGTTTACTATGAAGAGAATTGCCCTGCTTAATTTTAATTTTAATTTTTTGAAAACTGTTGTGGGAGGGGAAAGGGATTATAAGATGAGGAATCAAACGCTCACCAATTACTTCAAGTGAGCTATTAAGAATTAAGATTCAGTTGCCTTGCTTAATTGAAGTAGTTCCTGTGTAGAAAAAGTTTGTTTTCTTTTGTTACAGGACTTTGTATGGTTGAAAAAGTGTATACATGTCAGCAGTAGATAACAAAAGAAAAGTTTTTTTTTTTGTTGAAGCAATTGATTTCTTTATCTATTTCTGTTTCAAAAGGGAAAAAAAAAATTGGTTAAAGATTTATTCTATGTTTGTGAAAATTTCACTTTGATTAATTCATGTTATTTATCTGATGTTTTTTGTCCATCTTTTTTTGTGGAGAGGGGAATACAGTGGGATTCGAACCCACACCATTAGGGTTTCACAGCTTGCGAACAGAGCTGCACCCCACTATTTTTATCTGATGTTAGGAGTTGTGCTGAGAACACAATTAACTAATAAAAGTGTGCTTTCTCTAACAAGTTAAACTTTTTAGACGAGATGTTACACACTTCAATATAATATCAGAGCAAGCAGAGATCGTGGAATCGGTGGCGTGTTGAGAATGCAATTAACTAATAAAAGAATGTGCTCTTTCTAACCGCTTAAACTTTTATATAAGATGATTACGCATGTTGTTATGCACAAGTTCTAATTATGAGTGTTTTTCAAAATTTTGACTAGTTTCACTACTCTTGCAGTCCTTAGCTTAGATTGTGCTGTCAAAAAATTGTAATTTTTTATGGTCTCACTAACTTTGTGCTACTTGTGTTATTTGCAGAAGCACCAGAACCTGCTGATGAGAAAAAAGAGGGATCTATTGACAGAGGTAGCTTACGATTATTCGTTTCTCTTTGGTTGTTTTTAGTTCATTTACTGCTTAAAGATCATGGACTAATTATTATGATGTATAATCCTCAGATGCTGTGCTTGCTCGCGTTGCAACAGAGAAGAGAGTATCACTCATCAAAGCATGGGAGGAAAGTGAGAAATCAAAAGCCGAAAACAAGTATGTATTCAATCTGCTGATTTTTCATGCATGCTTATGCTTGGTGTATTGGGACTCATACATACATGAATTGGTTTTGCTTGTGAATGAACGATAATTGTATGAATCATGTTAACTGCAAATAGGACACTAGTAGCAATTTGACATTTTCTTGCTCAGAATTAAAAACTTGTTGATTACAGAAGTACTGTATGCTTTTTATGAGACATTGATACTTTATCCCTGGTTGCTTCACTTGGTTATGTCATCTGCACATTTGATCATTCCTTTTGCCTTAAGCTTGAGAGAGTAATTAGAATTTTCTTCATAAGTAAATTACTAAACGATAGTATGTGCGGCCAATTGCTGATTATGGATTGACATGGCTGTGACAATGTATTCATTTGCTTCACTATCAATCTTCTTCATTCGGTTTGAAATAATTATATTTTGTTGCAAAATATGCATAATAGATAGAGTGTGAGTTGCATGGTCTAATATTATCTATCCCATGGATCTTCCCATTGAGAAAGCCCTGCAGCCAATTTTAAGGATCTGCATATACCTTTTCTGTCATTTTCTTTTTCTCCTCAAAGTAATGGGCAATGATTACATTTTTACGCAAACTATAGGGAAACGTTGCCTTAGTTTATGAAAGTGTTATGCATTACTGATTGTGGTAACTTAAATCTGTCGACAGAGCTCAGAAGAAGGTATCTGCAATTGGTGCATGGGAGAACAGCAAGAAAGCTAACCTAGAGGCTGAGCTCAAAAAGATGGAGGTGAGTGGCCATTCTTCAATTTGTGCGATATAGTCAGTTGTATGACATTCGTTATTTGCTTATCATTTTGATGATAAAGACCAATGCTTTTGTTGATTTAACTACTTATCTCGATAACAACACAAGGACATCTATTCTCTCATATTTCTGATGGTTTCGTTTGTGAACTTCTTGTATTCTTAACTGAGGAATATTTTCTCAACAAGTTCCCATTTTATTAATCTTCCATATCTTGTTGTGAGCAGGAACAGTTGGAGAAAAAGAAGGCAGAATATACTGAGAAAATGAAAAACAAAATTGCTCTACTCCACAAGGAAGCAGAAGAGAAGAGAGCGATGATTGAAGCTAAACGTGGAGAAGATCTTCTCAAGGCAGAGGAGCTTGCAGCAAAATACCGTGCCACTGGAACTGCTCCAAAGAAAATCCTTGGAATATTTTGAAGCAGCAAGCACCAGGTCTGCATCGAGAGTGATTGGGAGTTACATTTTGTAAAGTTTGTGCAATTGGAATTTTGTTTCTTGTTAGATTACATTTGTGTGATTATATATTTTAGAACCATTTATTGTTTATTGTTACGTGTGCATAGTGATGTATTTCCAGTGTATATAGCACCTGGACAAAATTAACTTTGTGGGATTGTATGAAGAAAAATGTTGAAGGAAATCTTCATGTTAGTACACAACTCTTGCAGAAAGGCGAAAGCCTCTTTTTTTAGTAAGACAGCTGAGGCTGTCATCGCGGTGCCAATTACTACAAAAACTTACACAACTGCAGTAATCATGTTGAAATAAGGCAAGTAATGCAGTGTTGTGTGACTCAGTGAAGTCGTAGCCCTCCAAGGTCTCGATTACTTGGATCAAGTTAAAACGAGTCCTACTTGTTTCTCCTATACACGTTTCTAGTCCTCCAAATGCATCATAGAGACTTAAAAAAGAATGATGGAGGTCTTGTTAGTCTTGCATTAGATCTTAAGAAGTTGAGTGCTTAACAATTACAGGTACACGCCACGATTTCCTCCTCCTCATAGATCATCATATTTTCTATCAACTCTATACCTTTATGGTTAGGATTGCATTTCTATGTCATTTCATTAGCTATTACCAACCGGTGGATGGACTGGAATAACTAAGTTAGTACTTTGCTTCAAGTTATAGCCTACACAAGGAGTAATTTGTCTTGATGATCATGTCGAAACAGCCAAAAACAAGAACAAAGGAGGAGTTATGCAGAAAGTAGTGCAGAAACCAAACCTTTAGTGGATTAAGAAAAGAAGCAAGTTAGTATCAATCATATAAAGAGAAAAAAAGAGAATCTTTGGATAGCTTAGCATAGCTGCAAAGCAATTTACTTTGAGACTTATAAGATATAGTTCAAATTAACTTGATAGTTTAAAACTCTATACAACTATGTTCAATATTCTGTGCATAGTAATGTCCTTGATCCTTGCAAACTCGGGGTAATTTTTCCAATGATCCAACTAAGACTTCATGTATACGAAAACTTGCTGACTATCCTGAGCTAACTTGGAGGAAGGGGCTTCAATCAAATCCCTATACTGTACAAACAGGATAAAAAATAGTCTTTTGACAGATATAAAAGTTGTTGAATCCCCTTACGTGAGATCACATGCTTAAATTCCTGGTATGACAATCCTGACTCCACTACTGATCCCGAGGGATGAGACTAATATTTAAGAACCAGTTTCTTCATAGCTGAGTTCCAAGACTTCTCTGTGTCATCATCTTTTCTTTCTGTTAAATGGGAGGCTATTGAACCAAACCTGAAAATTTTTAATGCTCGACGAATGAAAATGAAGAATGAGGGGAAGGAAAACATTGCAGAAGCGTTTAGAGCATTGCAAAATTGAATATGGCCCAAAGTTGAACTTCAAGTATAAATAAGCCATGAATTGGAAGAAAAGCAATGCACCTTTGCTCTAGTTTAGAGGAAATTTCTATGGAAACTTCCACTTTTTATACATTTTCATAGAGAAAAAATCCATATATTTCAATAATTAGACCTACATGCTGTGAACGTGCCTTCTTTTGGTAATCTTGATAACTTATTGGCCGAAGAGTTAAGAGTAACAATCTTGGAAAACCAAAGTTCGAATCTTATTAGATACGACACCAGCCTAATAAATTGATCTTTTCATTTGCGTATTTGGTACTAGTGTTGATGGAAGGTAGAAGGTACCGAATAATTTGTCCATTACGCCTTTTACTAGTGTTGGTACACCACACACATCAACATTTTATTATGCACACTTAAAAGTAACACTTTGAAGTCACAAAAGAGGAGATGGCTAGAAAAGAAAGGGAAGAAAAAGGGGAAGTTAATTGTAGTTAGTTTTTTTAACATGAAGGTATAATTTATTATTTTATATAATATGATGCATAATCAAAACTTAAAACAAACAGGAAAAAGAGAGGGGGAAAGATCATAAAAGTCCAAACTGGTGGAGTGTGAAAAAAGTACCATATTCATGTATAAATTCAAACACATGACATGCATATATTGAATTGGTATATACACCAGGTGCGGATAAATTTTACTCATTTTCAATTAACTAAAAGAAAAAGGAACAATAATACATTAAGCTTAAGATAAGAAAAAGAAGAAAAGGAAAAGGATAAAGGCGCTAAAAGAAGAATCATGTCTTTAACAATTGCTTATCCAATTAGTATTATTTTTTATTAAAAATTTTTGCTTATTCAGCTTCCTTCACACTTTTTTTATTTGTAAAAGAAATAATCCAAACGTAAGGCATTATCCTTCGTTTTTTTCATATTTTTCTTTCTTCAGCTTACACAAAATAACTATAGAATAAAACTTGAAAAAGAAATATAGTTTGAGATTTAACGTGTATTCCTCTCATTATATTAGTGCTTTAAATATTTTCATAAAAAAGCAAGAATTTTTTTCCCCAAAATGAATATTAAAGCGATTTTGCTACTCATTATTTACGAATTATTAGAGTGGAATTGTCCTAATATTTTCAGCCTAAGAATTATAAGTAGTTGCGATTCATATCGCGAAGAACCCAGTTTTCCATGAACGGACGAAGCACGTCGAACTCGACTGTCACACTTCGTCCGGCAACAATTTCTAGCTGGTCTCATTTCCCTCTCATATATTCCCTCTCACTCTCAGCTCGCCGACGTTTTCACCAAGTCGTTATCTGGTCCTTCTCATAGATCGAATATTCGCAAGTTGGGGGTTACTTCCTCTCCCTCCAACTTAACTTGAAGGGGGATGTTGGTGATGAAGAAGCTCAAACTCACGACAACAATGGAGGACAAGGGAAAGAAATAGTTTCAAAGTGTGAAGTGAACAAGGTTTAGACACATTTATTTCCTTTTAGACCTGTGCATCACAACCATCCATCACAAGACAATAAAATTAAATCAAGACCGTTGGTTCAAAGTTTGATTGAGACACCTGGATGAGCTGACTCATCATTTTGGAAGCTTCCACAATATTGATATTTTAAATTATCTGATTTTTCTATTTTTTGTATAAATTAAAATTCTATATTATCTATAGGCTGGATAAATAGGATTTGTACAAGTGTCCTAGGCATAAGAGATTTTGATTCTTTTTTTACTGTATTTATAAATTTTAGGGATCACATAGTTTTAATATAAAATTATAATCTATCACTCTTTAGTTTGTAATTACATTAATCCCTTAAAAAGTAACACAAACCGGATATATAATATGTAGCTCGGATACATTATAACATAAATCGGATACATAATATGTAGCTCGGATATATTAAAAACTAAATCGGATACATAATATGTAGCTCGAATACATTAAATACTGGCTCGGATACATTAATATGTAGCTCAAATACATTAAAGAAATAAGGGATTTTAGAGGTTTTTAGAAATAGAAGGGGATATTGGAAATAAGGGAAACATAAGACGTGTATTTCAATAATTTTTCCTTATAAGTAACGTTACCAACAAAGGTTATGGTCGAGTGGTAAGTACTCTTTCATCCTTAATCAGAAGTCTTGGGTTTGAGTTCCTTGAGTACGGAGTCGCCTTTGTTAAGGAGTACTTTACCCCCAATGTGGAACTTCCTGGCGTGAATTAATAGGTAACTTTAACCATAAGTTAAAACGTTAGAAATTAGAATATTATTTCAGGAAAGAAAATACATTATTAACGAGGAATTTTCACATATAGCCACTCAAAAATAGCTTAATTATACTCCATAGTTATAGTTTGCTTACGATTCATAGCTACATGTTATAGGGAGGAGAGTGACGAGCGAGATTGGGAGAGGGAAGATAGAATCGAGCGAGAGGGGTTAGAAAGTAGAGAGAGATAACTTATTGGCCGAAGAGTTAAGAGTAACAATCTTGGAAAACCAAAGTTAGAATCTTATTAGATACGACACCAGCCTAATAAATTGATTTTTTCATTTGCGTATTTGGTACTAGTGTTGATGGAAGGTAGAAGGTACCGAATAATTTGTCCATTACATCTTTTACTAGTGTTGGTACACCACACACATCAACATTTTATTATGCACACTTAAAAGTAACACTTTGAAGTCACAAAAGAGGAGATTGCTAGAAAAGAAAGGGAAAAAAAAGGGGAAGTTAATTGTAGTTCGTTTTCAAGTAACATGATGATATAATATTTTTTTTAATGATTTGAAGCATAATCAAAACTTAAACAAACAGGAAAAAAGAGAGAAAAAGATCATAAAAGTTCAAATTATTGGTAGATCGAAAAAAGCACCATATTCATGTATAATTTTTCGATTAACTAAAAGAAAAATAAATAAGAACAAGGAACAATAATACATAAAGCTTAAGTTAAGAAACAAGAATAAAAGGAAAAGGATATAAAGGCGCTAAAAGAATCACGTCTTTAACAATTGCTTATCCAAAAAAAAAAGTGCTTATTCAGATTCCTTCACAATTTTTTATTTTGTAAAAGAAATAATCCAAAAGTAAGGGATTATCCTTCGTTTTTTCATTTTTTTTCTTTCTTCAGCTTACACAAAATAATTTTAAAATAAAACTTGAAAAAGAAATATAGTTTGAGGTTTGACATGTATTCCTCTCATTATATTAGTACTTTAAATATTTTCATAAGAAAGCAAGAATTTTTTTCACCTAAATGAATATTAAAGCGATTTAGTTACTCATTATTTACAAATAATTAGAGTGGAATTGTCCTAATATTTTCAGCCAAAGAATTATAAGTAACGTTACCAACGAAGGTTATGGTGGAGTGGTAAGTATTCCTTCATCCTTAATCAAAAGTATTGGGTTCGAGTTCCTTAAGTACGAATTCGCCTTTGTTAAGGAGCACTTTACCCCCAATGTGGAACTTCCTAGCGCGAATTAATAGGTAACTTTAACCACAAGTTAAAACGCTGGAAATTAGAATATTGTTTCAGGAAAGAAAATACATTATTAACAGAGAATTTTCACATATAGCCACTCAAAAATAACTTAATTGTACTCCATAGCTATAGTTTGCTAATTACAATTCATAGCTACATGTTATAGGGAGGAGAGTGGCAAGCGAGATTGGGAGAGGGAGGATAGAGTCAAGCGAGAGGGGGTAGAGAGTAGAGAGTAGAGAGAAGTGAATTGTATTTGTATATCGGTTAGATAATTGTATATATGTAATTACTATGTATATGTATCAATGATTGTATTTGTATATCTGCATACAAATTGAATTCATATACAATTGAGTCGAGTTAAAACATTTGTATTTGTATAATTTGTATTTGTATAAAGTGAGAGAGAAAGACAAAAGAGAACTGGATATGGAAAATTATTGTATTTGTATAATTATTAGTGTATAGGGCGGAGATATGTATTTGTATATCCAGTCTCTCTCGCTTTATACAAACCTAAACAAAAATTATACATTTATGTTTGTATAATTTGTGTTTGTATAAAGTGAGAGAGATATTGACATAAGAGAATAGAGAGAGAGACAGGACAGGGAGAGGAGAGAGGTGAGAGAGATGACTGAAAAAGAGGAGAGAGACGAGCGAGATTCCAGAGAGAGGCGAGCGAGATTCCAGAGAGAGAAGAAGAGAGGAGAGAGACGAGAGAGATGAGTGTAATTATAGCTAGAAGTAAGTTACGGATTGTAATTAATGTAAAGTATAGCTATATTAGCTAATTAACTATTACATGTTTGCTTAATCGTGAATTTTCCCTACAAGCTTGGCCTCCCAATAATGCTCCTGTCAAGTGTCAAGCCCACCATGGCCCAAAAGTGGCGACGCGTTACACGGGCCCCAACTCTTTTTGATTTGGATTAAGGGGATTAATTTGTAAAACAAATTTGCACTTATAATGTTGGAAAATTATATATAATAGCAAACTATTAAGGATTAATTACAGAAATCCCACATTTTAGTTTACTTATTACCATTATCCCCTATAAGTTTTACAAATCTCCAAAATCCCTCATTTTCACGCATCAGATTAATGTACCAGCGCATCAGATTAGTGTATCTCGCGCATTAGATTAGTGTATCATGTATAAAATGTACATCAGATTAGTGTGTCATGTATAAAATGTAATATATCTTACTTAACGATTAATGTATCTCGCGCATCAGATTAATGTATCAGCGCTTATATTATTGCATCCGTTTGAGGGATTTCTGTAATTATAAACTTTTAAGGGATAGATTGTAATTTTGCCTTAAAAGTATGTGATTTCTGTAATTTGCCCAAATATTAATTCAAATTAAATGACATATTTGATTTAATTGTACCAATAGCAAACTGTTGCTATTTCGCCTCTCTCCCTGGTGAATCTCGCTCGCCACTCTCGGCAGTCTCTCCCTCGCCTCTCTCGCTTTTATACAAACACAAATGTATAAAATGCGTTTGTTTTTGTATAAAGCGAGAGAAAATTGTATATATACATATATTTTCGTTTTCCTCTCTCTCCTCTCCCAGATCTCGCTCACCACTCTCACTCGCCTCTCTCACTTTATACAAACACAAATGTATACATTGTGTTTGTGTTTGTATATGTATAAAGCGAGAGAAAATTGTATATACAATACAAATGCATATATTTTCGTCCTATACACTTATTATTATACAAATACGATCTTCCCCTGCCCAGATTTCTTGTTTTTCACTCTTTCTCGCTTTATACAAACACATATTATACAATTAATTCTTTTGTATATGTATACCGAAACTGATTATACAATTGCTTCTTTTGTATATATGTATAGCGAAATTGCTTCTTTTGTATATATGTATAGCGAAATACAGGGGCGGATCTATTAAGTCCCGTGGGGGTGCCACGCCACCCACGAGTTTCGACGGAAACACTATTTATATAGGTATATATATGCACCATATGTATAAATAATAAACATGCCACCCAGTGAACAAAAGTGATCTCTGGTGCCAGTGGTAGGCGATTAGATTTTTGTGTCTAAGTTCGCGGGATCAAACCCCACTAACAGATTTTTGTTTTGATTTTTTTTTCAACTGCAGGCTGCCTTTTTTGTTTTTTTTTTTGAACTACAGGCAACATTTCTTTACTACAAGGCACATTCTCTTTTGTATTTTTTGAATTTTTTTTACTTGTTAACTTATTATTATTAAGTATTAATCAATAATTATTTTTTAACTAATTTAATTTAACTTTTGGACTTTTCTTTTATTTGATTAAACGTAAAGAAATTTTTTTTCTCTTCACCATTGAAACCCTCGTTGTTCCTTTAAACTTTTCAACAACAAAAATCTGTCATTAATCAAAGCTTCAGCCTTCAGCCTTCAGTCTTCAGTCCGTCGCCCAAATCCTTCTCACCCATCCGTCCATAAGACGAATAATTCTATCTGAATCTAAAGTTGATTTAATCTGAGTCTTCTGGGCATTAGAGGCTAATCCAAAATTTGAAGATTTCGGTGCATCAATACTATCTTAATTTAGGTAGTTAGCGAAACTTTTACTACAATTAACGGATAATGTAGTATTTGCTTGGTCACTAATGACTCAAATATGAGCTCTAAGCTAAACTTAAAATAAAAAAATAATGAAATAGGCTTCTAGGTAGATTTAAATTGTATTCTCGCGAGTGGTTCCTCTGGCTTGTACCAACTACACAAGGGCACCCCTACGCTTCTTATAGGTGCATTGTTGATTATACGTTTCTCAAGCACATTTTTTCGAAGTTAACGGGTGCACCCCTATCAAATCATGTGGGTCCGCCTCTGCTTGGCACCCAGTGACTCGAAATCCTAGATCCGCCTCTGGCGAAATATACATATTAATAGTCATAGCAAACATAAAGTTTGTTATTGAGAGCAATTATGCAAATTATAGATATAATATACAAATATGATTTTTGTGTTTGCTATATGTGAAAGTTGCTCTATAATGTAAGTGCAAATACGAAGAAAGATCATTTAACTATTAATTATTTATTATTTAAAAAATATATATTTATTTTTATTTTAAATAAAAATAAAATGGAGAAAATAATAAATTGTCATGGTTTTACCTCGGTCAACTATAATTTTCTTAGAGTTGAAGGCGTGGTGGCAAATTTTCTTCTCAAGTCCATAAAGGAAAAAAAAAGAGAGTAGAAAAGTAATGGATAAACTGTTCACCATAATAAATTAAATCAACTTAATATTTTAAAACTTAAGTATTTCAAAATTATATATAAAAATATATATTATATAGTATAAATTATAATTATAATTGGAGCTAAACTAAATAAAGCGACTATATTTCATTTTGTTCCTTTTGGATCCTCCTAAAACTTTTTGGCCACCCTAGCTAGGGATTTGTTTAGCCTTTTTTCCCCTTAACCGCGTGTACACAACTTTTGATCTTAAAATGTTTGTTGAAATGATTTATAATTACATAAATATCTATGACTTAATATAATAAATCACAAGTTTTAAATAATTTTTTTTTTTTTTTGTATTTGATCAAATTATATCATATAAATTGAGACGGAGAGTACTGCATTTCGTTTTGTTCCTTTTGGATCATTGTAAACTTTTTGGCCACCCTAGCTAGGGACTTGTTTAGGCTCTTTTTCCTTAACCGCGTGTACACAACTTTTGATCACAACAAAGAATAACTTCACTCCCAAGTTCTTTTTTCCCTTCAATATTCTTAGTCTCATTTCCTTCCTCCTTCACCCCATTTACTCCTTATAAAACCCATAAGTCATTAATTATGTTGACCATATTAATTGCCAAAAACCACCTACAATTCTCTCACAAATATATCACAAATCAAAGCCAAAGAAAAAAGATAAAAAGACTAACAAGAAAAGAGAAAGAAAAAGGAGAACTTTCTAGTAGTATTTTGTTACTATTAATTAAGGGATGGTGAAAGTGACAATTATAGGGAGGGTAAGTGATGGGATGCCCTTAGCACAAGGTCCAAGATTACATGAAGAGAATAATGATGTTTTAACAACTTACAAGAAACAAGCTGAGTTCATTCTCAAGGAAATTTCTTTACAAGCCTTGCCATCTTCCAAGATGACCATTCTTGTAGATCACCATAGCTTCAAGTATTCTTTTCTTTCATCTACTTTTAATTACATCTCATTTTGCATGTTTTTTTAGTTTCTTGCCTGGTGTCCAGTATCTACCTTAAGAGAACCAATTAAATTTGGATTTATTTGTGTCTGAAAGTTCCATATTAGGAGGTAAAATGTCATATTCAGGATTCAATTCTAAGACCTCTGGTTAGGGATGAAATCAATCCTACCAAGATTAATATGGCTTTCTTTAATGGTCTATCAAGATTCAAGAATGTGACTTTCCTTTATTTAGTTCTTTTACAAACACTTTCACTTTAGCAATAACAGTAAGTAAATTGGTATATACTAACATTCCAGGGGTATTCAAGATTTAATTTATAAAAGTAATTCTTGACCTATATCCGCAGTAGTATTTTGTATGCACAGTATATTATACAACGAAAGGATATTCAATTGACCATCTTAGTCAACCTTATACCTCATGAGGGTCTTGACTCATCGATAGAAGTAGACAAGTAGTGCATGATATGATGTGTGAATTAGATGGATAGTAGAGGGCCGATCCCTTATACATTCTATTGTGCAAGATTTGACACCTGAGCCTAACTTGAACCCTAAAAGCTCCTTCTTGAGGCAAGGAACAATTGCCCAAATCCATCTAAGCAGACCGTTGGACCATTCCCCAAATGATGTGGGATCTAACCCACTCTAACACCTATTTAGAATCATGCACCAACAGGCCTGAAGATTTCTCAGTTATCAGAAATTATAATATCATTTCTCTGTTACTTTTAGTTCTTCAGTTTATTTGTCACCTTTTGCTTTAGCTATGTTGTAGTTTTACATTCCACAATTAGCTCTTTACAATTGTGTCCTTATTTTGCTACTTCATATTTAGCTACATGGTTGCAAATGGGATTTGTTACCTGATGTTGTGCGAGTCGTCGTACCCAAGAAAGCTTGCATTCCATTATCTACAAGATTTGCAGCAGGAGTTTGAAAGATTAGATAGCAGTCTTGTTGACAGAATAACAAAACCATATACCTTCATCAAACTTGGTAATATACAAAATGCTCATCATAGTTTAGTACTCCCTCCGTTTCAATTAAGTTTGTCTAACTTTCCTTTCTAGTCTATTTGACTAGATTAAAAGACATTTTGGTTCATCCTACATATCGTTTGTTTAAAAAGTCTCCTTTACTTTCTTAAACTCCGTACTGAATCAAAACCAGACAAACAAATTAACGGAGGGAGTATTTATAGTAGCTGCATTAGTTTAACTACAGAGTATTCCTCTGTTTTAAGCCTAAAGTTTAGGCAATAAGTTGGTCTATGTTTACTTACATCTATTGTTCCTTTTTGCATGTTTGGCTTTGTTTTACAGATAATATCATTGGCAACATTAGGAAGCAATATGTGGATACAAGAACACAAGCAAATTTATCTAAACTAAATGCTCATCGTCAAAAGGAATTAGATATCGCAACAGAGGAATTGTCACTAATAACAGAGAGAAGGCGAAGAGTAGGTAAGCTTGTCATATGGTTACACTAAAATTCTGTTTCATTTAACTTGAATTATATCATATGATTCATTCGATTATTACAAAATGTTCGTAGAAATGATGGAACGAATGATGGAAGCTCACATAAGTACTTCTCCAGTCTGGGAGTCTAAAAGGCTTGAGGTATGTGGTAATAACATTGATCAATGATAATTAATCTTGTTATATTTGACACAACTAAACAAAAAGGTTCTAATTTTACTCGTTGGCATCCAGATCATCGCGCTGAAATGGACACCGATTACAATCCTTCTTGTTGTTGCTTCTGTTCTTCTATGGACCGGCTTAATCCTCCAAGATGATTTTCGATAATGGTGAACTGAACTTTGTACTTTCTAAAGCCATAGTCAAGAAAGTGGACATAAGCAACTAACAAATTGTTCATACTGTTATTATTGGGATTTGATGCCTCATTCATATGTGTCCAGTAGATCAATCGATCACTTAATGTATTGATTCTTAAATTGTTAACTTATTAGACTACTTGGCACTTGTAGCACCTTGTGCAAAACATCATCTGTGAAATCAATAAAAACTATGTTACTCTTCCAAATATATATCGTCCAGCTTGTTTGATCGTCATTCTGTTATCCAGTTTCTTTATGTTAAGTGCTCAACATGGAACAATCGTCAAGTTTGCAATGTAAATCTCAGTTTATTATTACAGATGGAATGAATTAGCTTTGTACACCATGAAATACAAGAAAAGGAGAAGGCATCTACAGTAAAAATGCGCGTTAACAGGTAACCAAACAGTATGGTTACTACTTTATTACCTCTTCTATTTTGTATAAAATTCTAAAAGAGAACTCATCATAAGAACATCACATCGTCGTTAATGTTGAATTCCCCTGACATAAATTCCTCAAATCCGTTACCAGAAATGGTATCCTCAAACTTGAGTTGTGGTGAGAAAATATCATTGTGAACCTCTTGATTTACGCCATTCCCATAGCTACTACCATCGTTGTTCATCGGTAAACTATGCATGAATATGTCATGTAACTCTGCATTATTATACCCAAAGTTACTCTTGGAAGGTTCAAAACTCCCTGAGTTTTGAAAATCTTGTCCATTAAATTGATCCAACGAAAGCCATTCCGCGAATAATACTTTAGGTAAGTTACTCTTTTGAGTCTCTCTTGGATAAACAGATTGATCTGAATCTGCTAATGATCCTTCTATATGTTCAAATGAATCCAAACTTGAATTCTGTGGAGTCAATTTCTTTAAAGAAGGTGAAGAATCTGTTTTCCCAGACTTAGTGTGCCCTTCATTTTCTGCCATTTTGGACACTCTTTTCTTTAAATACGAGTGCCAGTGATTCTTTATCTCGTTATCTGTTCTTCCAGGCAAGTGTTGTGCAATCTGAGACCACCTATTAGTACAAAACTTTAGTAATCAGATGTAACGTTATCAATATGTATAAGTTAAATCGACAATAAAATGTCATGTTACATGTTTATTAGAAAAAGTCTGCCGACTATTGTAACAATATTTGTTAAATGGGCAGCCTAGTAGGTGATTTTTTATTGAATAGTAGTATTATTTTGATGTCAACACCATATAACAGTACGATATTTCTAATTTAAAATGGTGTTAGATAGTCAAAGTTGACTACTACCTCTTCGAATTCCAGAAGAGTAATTAGACATTATGGTCGATTTGTTGAAAATATACTAATTACACATTAATATGACCTGATAGTGTAAAAAAAAAAAAACTTATCATGTGTGATTTCTGACACGTTAAACTTTAAAATAAAATGATTGATAACGCAAAATTGAAACAGTTTTCTTACTTGTTGCCAAACATGGCATGAAGAGTCAAGATTGTGTTTTCCTCTTCTAAGCTAAATGCCCCTCTTTTTAAGCCTGGCCTTAAGTAATTAATCCACCTTAATCTACAACTCTTTCCATTTCTTTGCAAGCCTGTAAAAATGACAGTAAACTATATATTATTAACAAGAATAAAATTGATGTCAACGATTATACTTGTCTTTCTCTATGTGTTAGTATTGAATTTTTCATTTCAATTATAAACAAAAATTTGTATGGTTTGTTGACTTACTGTTATTGTTCCTAAAATTTATTCCCAAGTAGTGCGCCAAATATAACGAAAATACGCCTCAGCCAATGAACTTGTAGAAGTTCTTTTTTTTTTTAATGTATTATTACAGACTTTCAAATGTTTTACTCATTAAAGAAAAGGGACAACTTTTTTATTCTTTTACATAAGTACACTCGTCAACTAGACAATCGTACGTATATGTTTGGGCAATTTGATCCCAGCTGGAATATTGAAGTCATCCAAATAGTAAAAGATCAAAAATCATTATTTTTTCATTGAAAATTTTCATGGCTATTTCCATATATATTTTCATTGAATTGGTGAGAAAAGAAAAAATAGTAGTGTTTTCATACATAAAATTTAGAAGGTTTCCCAATATTTCAAAAATCTGTTTCTCACTGTTTGTTTTTTCAATGAATTGATTTGATGAAAAATGAATGAAAAAGTCATATTTTATACTCCTTCCGTCCCTATTTAGTTGTCCATATTTCCTCTTTTAGTTGTCCCTATTTCGTTGTCCATTTTGACAAATCAAGAAAGGACAATAATTTTTTTCCTATTATACCCTTATTTAAAGTGAAAAGTTGTCATAAATAAAGTAAATAAACTTATGAACTTTCCAGCATTAATTAGTTATCTTGAGTGAATTTATTTTGGAAGTAAATTATACTATAAGGGTGAAATTGTAACTTCACTATGTTAATTATTATTGCCTTAATCTGTGTGTCATTTCTAAAGTGGACAACTAAATAGGGACAGAGGGAGTAGTATAAATTTTTCATTAATAATTTACGGTGAATAAAAATCTCGGTTTTATGAATAGACAAAAAGGATTAACAATATTAACCATGTTAATTATTGGTGTATATAGTTACTCCCAACATTAATTAATGCTCATCACCAATCCTCAAAAGCATGATATATAGTGGTTGTCATTGACAAGGATGTAATACAACTAGCTTGCTTATTTCCAGATTAAACTATATGATAAAAGTAAAAATATATGTGTATATAAGTTAAATTCTTCTAACGTTCGACCGCTTAAACTAGGACATTTGAATTTGGTAAAGATAGAAAACTAAATATATGTCTATCTACTAAGAAAATTATAAGATATAATTACACTACTTGAATTAGAGATGAAGAAAGATTATAGTATTAGTTAATCAATTAATTAAACTAACCAGCATTAATGGGAACAGAGCTCCAACAGCCATGACCATGCTTAATGATGTAATTTTTGAGCCTATCATCTTCATCAGGGGACCATAATCCCTTCTTGTGCTTTTGCTTTGGCTTCTCAGCTGCCAATTTGCACCCCATTATTAATTAACTATCAAACTAATTGAGGATTAATGTGACTAATGTTTAAGAAAGAACACAAAGATTATATGGTAATGACTTTTGTCTGTGTGTAGAGAGAAAGAGAGAGGAGACAAGGAAGACTTGATGTTGAGGTTAGCCGACCTTGTATTTAAAGGAAGGATTAGTTGACACCAAATTCTACTAATTATGTTTAATCAAAACAAACTAGTTAATGAAATTTTTTTAAAAAGAGACTATTTCACTATTACAAAACAAATAAAGGATTGTGCGGCAATTATTTAGTGACGATAATATGATTGCTACTATAGTTTATATAGCAGCAATAATATAATTAATATTTTATATAGATATTACTAAAGGCTTTAGCAATTTCGGATGTAGTCTCTGTTTGATATTGTTGTTGAGAGGCTAAACGTGTTTTTTTATTTAAAACATTCTTTTTCTTTTTTTTTGAAAAAATAAGTGTTTGACAAATCCTTAAAATTGTTTTTAAATTGAAGTCGAAACAATTGTTGGGAAGAAGAGAAGCTAACAATTGTTGCTTCTTAAAAAAAGCAGAAACAATAATTATTAAGACCAAAATATCTCTTCAATATATACATATTTATCAATACATCCCTTATTAATTAATTAGCATATCTCATAAGCTTGATTATGTTTTATTCAAGAATTTATTTTTATATAATATTTTTTTAAAATTTTATGTTTATATATTATTATTTCATATTTATATATTATTTTACGTTTTATTTTACCGAATTAGAAACAAAGGTAACAACAATATTTTTGTAGGATTAAATATATTAATGACTATATTTATTTTTGTGGTGAATTTTTGTATATAGTAGTTTAATTTGTGGAATTATTTTTAAATTTATTTTACTTAATATTTTTAATTATATTTAAATCATCATGTTAATATTATATTAATATTTTATTTATTTATTTATTTATTTATGTATGTATGTATGTATAATATCGATTTATATTTTAATTAATTTTTTTGTAATAGATGTTTAAAATAGTTTCCTCTATAAAATAATCTTAATATTAAGTGTACATTGATACTTACTATTTTTCGTAATTTGACTCTCAGAAGCATTTTTAAAAAAGATTAGTCAAACACACCATTTGTTTAGCAAAATCATTTTTCAAATGAATTAGCCAAACACAAATAATTTTCTTAAAAACACTTTTTAAAAAAGTCATTTAAAAAAAGTACTTCTAAAAATAAACAATTTTTAACAAAAACGTCAAACAAATTCATGATAATATTACCTTAGTTGCTTCTAAATATTTTTGCTAGGTCTATTTGTATGATCGCTAGCCCCATATATATGCAATAATTCCTCAACAAAAGGAAAGTGTGAGTGAAAAATGAAATAAAGTACAATTACCATCATCTAGCTAATTGACTTATATATATTGTAATTGTATAATCAATAGAATAATTGTCCATCTCAAAGAATTTTGAGAAGCTAGGCTAGCTAGCTAGCACTAATAGAGACAAATGAGTCATTAGCTACAGTGAATCTTGTGTCATTTATCATGCTTAAACCTACTTGACAGACACCAATAACGGTTTCTTAATTATGTTCTCACTTAATTATAAGATTTACTCAAAACACTTTATTCAATCACCACATTATTTATATGTTAATAGATATGTATTTGAGTATATGCCAAAATATTAATGTGGTGAAAGAAGAAAGGATGTCCTGATCCACCGACAAGTTAATTAAGATTTTCTGTTAAATATTATTGGAAAAATAAAGTTAAATATTATAACTATGTAACGACTAATTAAGGACCTTAATATCATCATGTGCGTGTATAATCAAACCCAAATCTAAAATTTCTAAAATATGAGTACACCACTAGAAATAAAGAAGGAGAAAATATATTAGATCATGCCAACAGATAATATTAGAGCAACTTTCACATATAGCAAACATAAAAATCATATTTGTATATTATAGCTATAGTTTGCATAATTGCGCTCCATAGCAAATTTTATGTTTGCTATGGAGCTTTTGATTTGTATAATTCGCTACAAACATCTAATTTTATACAAATTATTCAGTTTTGTATAAATTCATTTACACATTGTAATTTGTATAATAAGATCTATATTTGTATAATTATAAGAGTATTAGGACGAAAATGTATGTATTTGTATTTGTATTTGTATATACGCTTTTTTCTCGCTTTATACAAACACAAACGTATTTTATACATTTTATACCGAAATGTATAAAATGGCTAATTGTATATCGAAAATGGCTAATTGTATACCGAATCAGATGACAAAAAAAGGAGATGTTTGCTGCGAATTACAATTAAAATAAAGTATGACTATATCATTTAATTTGAATTAATAATTTGTTATTTCATACAATTTTCCCATAATATTATACTAATTTTAAAATATATATACATAAACATCTAGTTTTAGAAAGAGAACAAAGTCAAGATGTCCCATTTTTAACATATGCATCCATCGTTGAGTGTATTAAACTGTGCTTTAATTGTTAAATAGTAAGTTCTTCTCAGATATTTTGGAGTTCAATTACATTAAGAACCATAAGAATAAAATTTAGGAGCCCACCAATTTGTTCTGTGACAATTTTAATATTGTCGGTGAAAATATTTTATACTTTATTAATTATATAGGTTCTACTCAAATAGTTAGTGCAATTTTAGGAATTTTTTTGTTCTCGAAATTTTCCCAACTACTTTCCTCTTTTCTCTACGTTGCCTCTTCATGGTTCACAACTTGAAGAAAAATTCAACCAAACCATTTATAACCTAATCTCATTTCTAAATAATTTTGATGATCCAATGAAGTTTCCTCAACTTCAAAAGTCTAACTAAATGGAAATAGCATATGGAAGTTTTTTTTTTTTCTCATCTGGTGTCTGAAGTTCACATTAAGAGAAGGATTGCGCTCCCAACTGGCATAAGGAAGTTTGTTACTCCCTCATTTCATTTAACTTGCCCCATATGTCTAAAATAGATTGTTTTAATTTTTTTCGTCCATTTTAATAAATCAAGAGAATTTTTTTTTACTATACTTAATATTAAATAACTATATAAAATAATAGTAGTCAAATTTTGAATTTCGAAACATCATTAATAAAATTAGTTTAATAAAACAGACCTCTTATTAAAGTTTTTTTAAAGAAGAGTGTTAAGTCAACATGAGACAAATAATATAAAACAGATCGGAATATTTCCTTGCCGACAAGAAATCCTAGCTAGTCAATATCCTAAATTATTAGAGAAAAATTCAAAATATTTACAGTTGTGTATTACTTGTTGAAGTGAACAAACAACAATGATTTGTTAATCATTTTTTAATTTTAACACCCCCCCCCCCTATGTTCTAGAACAACAAATTAAAGTAGATAAACCTTAACTAATTTATTCAGAATTAACTATTAAGCCTTTGACAGGTTCTAATTAATAATTCTGTAAATGGTTAAAATAAAAAAATCTAAATTTTGCGTGGTTTTCATTATTGCAAATATTAAGATAGACTAAAGTCCAAATTTTAATACTAACCCTTGTTATAAAATAAATTTTAAAACCTTAAAAAGTTAGTGTAATAGTTAGAAACCTAATAAAAAATAGTAGAAACCAATCACGTTCATGTCAATATACTTTCATATTCAGCCATGAAGAATAAATCATAACTTAAAATGCCTATAAAAATCCATATAAAATTTTTAAAACCTTTCTTTTCACAATCATAAAATTTAAGTGGCTGAATTTTATTGGCATATTTTTCTACATACCACGTGCAGAAAATTAAAATTCATTGGTCGAAAAAATAAGGTTGTTGTTAGACCTAAACATACATTATATTTCTCTTGAAAAAAACAGATTAATTAGTGAATAACAAATGTTGAAGATAAATCATAGATAAAGAGAAACTAATTTTTCGTCGAGTGGTTGAGAATTTTGAGGTTTCCGAAAAATATTAGGTGATTCTTTACATCTGGTAGCAGGTATCCCGTGAAATTAGTTAAGGTGTACCAAAGCTGGCCCAGACACAACGGTCAAAAAAAAAAGAAGAGAAACTGTGTTTTCAAGAAAGGGAAAGCAGAGAGTAACGTTTCCAAATTGTTATTTTTAGTACAAAGGAAAAAGATAGCTAATATTTTTGATAGTTTAAATGGACTTTACCAACACTACTTCCAATATATTGGTTGTTTTATTTAATTAAATAACAACGGTGAGATTATAAAATAAGAACGCGTTGAATTTACCCCACATGTGGTTTAATTTATTTATGTATAACCTAAATAGATTTTATACTATTACACTATTCATGATTTGGTGCACAAGATATTGTAAGATGAAGAGTTCGGTAGTTCCTACTCCGTTTACTATTTGTTTGCATATACACACTATTAAAATAATAAAAACGAGGTGTTTGATCGAGCTTTTGAGAGAAAATAATGTGTTTTTGAAGAGTAGCAGAAATTGGCTTTTCGAAAACTAAAATAATAGTTTTTTCGCAAAAATATCTTTTTGAAAAGTAAAATTTTGACCAAATATGCTATTAGTGAGATATTACTAATAATTTGTTGCCATATACATAGTATAAAAAAAAGTGAGGTGTTTGATCGAGCTTTTCAAAGAAAATAAGCGTTTTTAAAGAGTAGTAGAATTTGACTTTTCGAAAACTAAAATAATAGTTTTTCTGCAAAAGTATTATTTTGAAAAGTAAAAATTTGATCAAATATGCTATTAGTGAGATATTACTAATTTGTTGCAAACCAATCTCCTTGTATTGTATATTCTCGTATCAAGTTAGGAGGGCAAACAAGTACATATCAATTATTTTCTCTAAACTTTTGGATATACTACACATAATTAATTGTTTTAATTTGGCTCTAAGGTTTCAAATTAATGTTAACTCGTGAATAGATAGTTTCTCATTAGACTATTTTAGCAGAAAAAGTGTTTATATCGACCCTTCCAAATTATATGAATTGACTTACGGATGAAATCGATAGGTAGGATTAGAGGAACAATCCTCATAACTCATAAGATGTACTTAGCCACTTAGGGCCATTGGCGGTGACGGGTAGGGTCAAGAGAGTTCATCCGAACTTCATTTGGCGAAAAATTATTATTTATACATGGATTTTTTAATGTTATATATACTAGATCGATATTGAACCTCCTTAGGCTTCTTCATGTGTTTAATCACTTCTTTATATTTTGAACTCCTTAATAAAAATTCTGACTCTGTCACTCCTCATGCAATTAGATCAAAGGGTAGGTATAGCTAGGGGTTGAGGTTTAATTTCAAAACTTGATAGTTAAATGAGAAATGGTGTTATTTTATAACGACTAGTTACAATTTGTATTTTTTTTTAAGAGCGTACCAAAATTTCTTTGCGTTATATTTTGTTAAAAAAATTAAAAGTCACCTTGCCCCTTTCACTATCCAATAATATATTCCCTCACTCATTTAACAGTTTGTATTTTATCATGAATGAAGGGTAAACACTCCATGTTAAATATTTATTATATGATATAATTTCAATAATATTCCCTACCTACCAACGCGTACGATTACACGAACCAAATACGAGACTTAAATTTATTCAATAATAAAGCTCTTGACCAAAAAAAAAAAAAAAGGGTTAAGGTAATGTGGTCACTATTATTTAAATAGTTTTTATGAAAAAAATCATTAAAATACTATTCTTATTATTATATGTTAAAAAAATTGTTAGTCGCATAATTTACGTAGAAAAAATAAAATCAATCGTTAATCATCGTCATTTGTGACTGACTTAACTCCCTGGCATGGCCCACTACATCAAAAATGATGTTTAACTCATTTTAAACTGAAATTAAGTAATGGTAACAATTTAATTGTTGCTAAATATAAGTTTTTATTGACAATTAGCACTTTTTGTTAACATTTCTAAAGCTTATAGTGATATTGAATCTAATAATAATTAACTAATTATATCCATAAAGATTTTAGCACTCTTTGTTAATTGCCGATAAAAACTGTTTTTTGTTAATGTGCCAACTCATCAACATGTGTGAATTGTGATGGATCGAGATCTGTCACACAAATTGCATACCAGCAAATTTTTGTGTGTGAAGATAGCAAACAATAATAGGGATGGTTGATATTACACTTATAGGGTTTAAACAATGTCACTTAGAAGTTGGATGACACGAAAACAAGGCATCGATCATGGGAGATGGTCTATCAATAACGAAGTCAAAATTTTTATTAAAATATATAGAAGTAAACACATGAAAAAATCAAAGAAATTTCAACACCTATCATATATACATAAAAAAAAAATCATAATCATATATGAACATTATAATTTTTTGTTGAAGAAGGTTCAAATAAATTCCCTCGATCCTATCTAGCTCTGATCAGCCGGAGGCGGCACCAAGCTAGAGAGAGCTTATCCACCTTTGTTTCAAGTAATAAAACAATACATGTGATGATGTAAATATGTTCATAATTCACTTTGTCTAATCAACAAGAAACCAAGCACCACGTTAGGCCATACTTTGTGTCATGTTTCATAAAACTATACTATTTCGGATAACAATGTATTACGAGAATAAGCCAAAAATTTGCTATTAATATATACATTACTCTTTTTAATTTGTCTCAATATAACTATGTGTCTTACACTTTATTTTAATACTCTATTTTACATACAAAAAATTATGAGAATTCGAATCAGCCAAAAACTTGATATATATTACTCTTTTTATTTCAATTAATTTTTCGTCTTATATTCTTATACTCTATTTTAATCGGAAATAGTGGTTGATTAATTTTATATTCAGTAACTTTCTTAGGCAAACATTTAACATGTTAAATATTATAAGATTCAAAAATATTTTGATATAATATATATACACATTTTTAATTTAAGATCACAAAATTTAAAAATCTCCTTCTTACTTTCTTAAGTTTTATGTCTAATTGTTAAATTAGGTCTTAGGCCTAACTCACACCCCAAAAGCTAGCTCAAAGGGAGGAGGATTGCCCAAGCCTTATAAGGAAGTCCACCCATCTCATTAATCACCGATGTGGGACTATGTAAAATTAGGTCTTAGGCCTAACTCACACCCCAAAAGCTAGCTCAAAGAGAGGAGGATTGCCCAAGCCTTATAAGGAGTTCACCCATCTCATTAATCACCGATGTGGGACTTTTGTCATTCTTTAACACCCCACCTCATGCCCAGTGCTTAGCATCTGGTGCATGGGCAATTTTGATTTTGGGGGCCCCAACATCGGGTGAGACGGGCCCTGCTCTGATACCATGTTAAATTAGGTCTTAGGCCTAACTCACACCCCAAAAGCTAGCTCAAAGGGAGGAGGATTGCCCAAGCCTTATAAGGAAGTCCACCCATCTCATTAACCACCGATGTGAGACTTTTGTCATTCTTTAACACTAATCAAACTAAAACACGTCAAATTATGAAATGAGGAAAGTTTCATATATTTATCTGAACGTTTTTCAGGAAAGAAATCGGAGATGGTGGACATTAAAGCAAATAGTATGGAGATGAATGGAAAAAGCCCAAATGAGTATCATGCATGCTATTGAAGTTGGTTCGAGTTTAGAATTGGAGCTAATGTTGGTTTTACACTTTAACTAAAATAACTTTTGATGACGATAAATATGCATATTAATAAAGAGTGCTGAAAATTTTACGCCGATATTAGTTAATTGCCATTAGATCTAAAGTTGATATAAACTTTTTGGAAAATTTATAAAGAATACAAATTACTACTAAAACGACATATTTAACGATTAAGCTATTGCCGTTAATTAATTACCGCTAAAGAACATGTCTATATATTAAAAGATCAATAAAGCTATTCAATATTGGAACCCTAATGGTCTCTTGGAGATGCACTAGTACAAATCAATCAATTACTCTACTTTTGTATATCATTGGAAATGGATAAACATGTGTACGATCGAATATATTGATGTATAATTAATTAAACTAGGTCACTTATATATACTGTCCAATGGGAATAAAGACCAATTTAATAATCAATATTTTTCACCAAACATCACATAAGATTAATGGAGCAATTGGATAAAATATTTATGAAGAACACAAAGTTAATTACAAGAATATTGCAGATTAGCAAAGTCATATTATACATAATAATACACATTTACCAAACCAATAAAAATAGCTGTAGTTGGAAAATCTTACCTAGCCGTATTCATACTGCATGCGTACGCGTACCATTGTGTTGATTTAGTATTTTGTTTCCATTTGGGGTTAGGAATTGACTAATTATAATTAATACACGTTTCTAATTGGAGGAAATGATTTATAATTAAGTTATGCAACTTGTTTTTAGAAAAATATAGGGTTTAGTACTAGAAAATTAATCAGACTTAATTAGTGCTAAGTGTTAATTATACTATATAATATGACTTGGATTAGGTCTTTCGATGTGTCTACTGTATTTTAGAATCAAACACTTAGACCCCCTACACTGTAAAATCTTACAATTACACCCCTATGAGATATATCCAAAACTAAGTTGGTTGAAATATAATTATTTTAAAAATTAGAATTATAAATAATAAGTTTTCTTAATGTAATTTTAAAATAATTGTGAAATGGATGAATATATAAACACACTAAAATGAAATTGAGATATTCCTATATAATAAAGTATTATAATTGATAAAAGAAAAGATTAGATAACTAATTACATGTTTATATTGTAGAAAAATTATTATACTTATTGTCGGCATATCTTATATAAGTAATTTTGTGTTCATTTCTTATAAAGTTTCGAAAAATATATATTTCCAAAGAATTAATTATCTGTTGTAATCAAATTTCTGAATAAAGATATCCAACAAAAATGGTATCTTCTTTATTAAATTTCATAAAAAAAAAATCATAGTTATAATTTTAATAATTATATTAAATATATTTAGTTACAATTATACATGTATATTCTGGAATATTTCTATAGTATAAGAAATATAAATATTTGATTTTAAAGTACAAGAAATATATTAGAATTGAATTATATTATAAAAATATTTAGTGTAATTAACCCTAGTTTTGACTTAAAAATACCTATCCCACTCCTTTCATGTACCATGGGAGGCTAAAACTGGTGGAGTTCACTTCTAATGATAAATAAAATAAAATAAATAAGAGATTCTTTGTGTAGAATCAAATAACAAGTGGATGCAAAGAATTTTTATATAATCAAATCATTGTTACTTGTTATTATATATTAATATATATGAAATAATTACTATTTTTGAAATTATAAATTTCATATATAAAAGGATTTAGATCTATATATTTTTTAATTTTAATAATATAAAAGTAAATTAAATTATGCTGATGCTGTATATAATTTTTTTTGATAATTAATTATTATAAGGACTGTATCTTGTATGTAAAGGTGGAGATGGAGAGGTTGGAACCGTCCAATTTTATTGGATCGTCTAATTATATTGTTGCCCTTTAAACTATAGTTTATTCAAATTGTGTTTTTGACTATTGAATCAGTATAAGTAGGTTTGGAAGTCAATGCAAAAAATTGTTCATTAATTTTGACTTGTTTGAAAGAAAAAAACAACAACACATCTAGACACTTGCATTAAAGTAATTAAAATCATAATTTTTAATGTTATATAGTGCTACTAAAATGCATTTAAAAAAAACAATTTTTTGCTTAATTTGTTTTATTTTATATTTCTTTTCTTTTATTTTAGTTCTCACTTACTTTGTAATTCCAAAATAGGCATCATGGGATAAGTTAAAAGAAAATGATCAAATACTAATAGTTGCTTAAAAGTATTTTAAAAACTTATTGGTCAAACATAGGTGAATTTGCATGTTAAAAATGAGGTATGTGAATTTGCGGTCTCTCCGTAAATCTACATATTATGTATACATTTTAACGAATAGATATAATATTATATGTTGGCACATATTCTACAAAAAGGCTAAATAGTGTATTTGATTAGATGTTGAATTATCTACCTAGAAGACTAGAGATCAATTTCCACACTTTTTCATTCATATTCTAAATTCACCTCTATTGCTAAACACGAATTTTTTTACTGTATTTTCTATTTCTCAAATACCTATAGTACTTGTAAATATCACTTAAAATGTCAATCGAGGGAAAAATAATCTAAGATTCGTGCACCATTGTCCTTTTTGCTGACTTTATTTTAATTTCTCCAATAAATTAATTAAGTCTTTAGGTATAACATTTTAATAATTAAATCATGTCCTGTAAACTTGGTCTTGCCTCATTATTGTTGCATAATATCCTACTGATTACTAAAACTGAGATTCTATTGATGACGTACAAAAAAAGACAACTTTTATTTTGTTGGTGGAAAACGAGTAATTTATATTTAAAATATCATTAATCATATAATTAATCAAATTTTGTGAGGTAGCTAGGTGATTACATGTGTTAAGAGTTAAATAGTTCTTATTGGGTACGTGAAGATATATTAATTGTGAATCCGTTAATGACTCATCATATATATAATTAAATAAATATTAGCAAAGTCAAATTGGCTATTTTCAGAATCAAAGTGAAATTAACAGGTCGAGTATGATGACATGTAAGCACAACATGTACAAAGAGATCAAGATATTGAATATATCGAGTTGTTTAGAATTTTCTTATGAAAATGAAGTAATTAAGAGAAATTTTACTTCATAATTAATTTAAAATGTTGATTTAGTTAGAGTTATTGGGTCGAGTAAAATGTTGGAGAGTTTTGTGTGGGATTCAGACCCAATTAGGAATTGGTTAAAAAAGATTGTATGTTAGAAATAAGAGTTACATGCGTATTATCTGTAATTTTTACTCAGTTTGTTCTTCTCATCCCTCTCGTAAATCTGTTTCTCATCTCCTTTTTAATTACATATTCTAGTTCTTCAATCATTCTACAATTTCCTTTTCATTTTTTACATTTCATAGTTATAATCCTTTCAGTATTGAGATCAATATAATATATAATACCGTAGTGTTTTTTATGGAGAAATTTAGGTCATTACACCTTCTCTTAACAAAATCAAGTAAAAATAACTAATTTGAGCTAGGAAGTCAAAATGTGTGTGCAAAAATGGATTTAAATATTATAATAATAATAATAATAATAATAATAATAATAATAATAATAATAATAATAATAATAATAATAATAAGCGTGCAGTAATTCATAAATCATATTTGCGTCTTATAGAAGGGCCACAGGATGATGCCACTTTGGCCACGCCATTGTAAATAATTACCACTCCCTTTATTTGACTAAATAAAATTGAATATCTATTTGTTTCAATTTGTTTGTCTTATTTTTTATTTTAATTCATTTTTAAAAAAATGTTATTTCCCCTTTAATTTCATTCTTCACTTGATTATTTTGGACAATTGAATGGTCGAACGAGCCTCTTAGTCTGTCACCTCGAAATGTAGAAAGAATTACAATCCCCATTCTACTAGTGTTAGAATTTTCTGAAAGGAAACTATCTCGATTTCATAGATAAATTTATATAGAATCTTTGAATAAAGACTTTCTTTCATAAGAAAGAAAATACTTACTAAAAGATCTCGATTCAAGATAAATTCACGAGGAAGTAGTATCTCTTTAGGATCTACTCCAGCGTTTAGAAATTGGTTAATCGGTAAAGAGACATGTACTTGATGCTCCGTCCAAGAGAGACCCAAGTCCTAGTAGCCCTGCCAAATAGTGATTCAGCATATATAACTTGTCATTAATTAATCAAAATTAGGTTTAGTTAATGAAACTCCCCCACCATTTTAATTAATTAGTCAATGATGTTAAAACTGTCGTTTTAGCTATTCAAAGGCATCAAGGAACAGACATAGGTCAAGTATAAATTTATTTTTAAAAAAACTGTCAAGTCAACAACTATATTTAAAGAAACAGATCGTTTTCAAACGCTAATTAACTACGAATTATTTCAGTACTTGTAGCATTAAAATATGTATTATTATTTTTATTTAACTTTTCAAATGCAAATTCTATTTTTTTTAAAAAATAAATGTGAAGTACCAATTAGACATTCATGGTAATTTGATCGTCCATCCTCTTTGTTTCATTGTTTCCATACTCAACAGGGCTAGAAAAAAACGAAATCGTAATATGACTTTTTAACTTCTTATGTTTTATTGTTCGTGTTAATGTACAATTACATTTTATCTAGTTACTTATATATTATCCAACCTGTTTATACTTTACCCGACCTGCTTATATGTGGATATTATTGATGTGCTTACTTATTCTTTTAAATTCCTCAATAAAAATTTTGTCTCCGCCACTATTCAGGAAAAACTGAAAAAGACATACGGCGTGGCCTACGCATCTGAAAAAGAGGAAATGCTCACCTAAGACATAAATACTTACCAACAATATTTTAGTAGCCAATGCAAATGCATGTATATAACTCTAGTCCTTCTACAACAAGTGTTTTTTTTTCAAAAACATATATTATCTCCGTCCACCTTTAATTATCATAGTTTTCTTTTTTTAGAGTCAAACAATAAGTATTTTGACCAATATTTTACGATATATTTTTTCATCATATTGATTTGTAAAAAATTGCACCTTATAGTACCTTTCGTATAGTGTTTGAATATCTAAATTTTTTGTTTAAAATATCGAATTAATGTAATCTAATTTCACTTTGAAAATTAGTCAAATTGACTTTCGAAAAGCACAACATGACAATTAAAAGTGGACGAATGAAGTATTGTCAGATATTTATATAGAGAGAGATGCAACTTAAAATGGATGTGGCCTAATACGTGATCAATGAAATGATTTAGAATCTTGAGGTCTCAAAGTCAAAATTTAGCAGAGACAAAAAACACTGCCCACATAACATCTTAGAATCTTCCACACCCAAATTCACATATTAATTGAGTTGTCAAACACTATTATATATATATATACATATAGGTCGATATCGCTTATGTAAAATCATGCGGGATTTTGTGGCAAGCAAATCTTTATTAACTCTTTGTGCTTGTCGTCTATAGTACAATTAAAAATAAAGAGAAAAAAAATTAATTCAAATTCCACGAGATATATACTTTAAATTATAGTGATTAGTGTCATGCAAATATATTAATTTGCTTATTTTCTGATCCATGTGAATTGTATGGAAACAGTAATTATCACACTCCAAATCCCCTACTTCATTTCATGAAACATAATCTAATGTTAAACACTTTTATGTATTTAACTGAATAAACTATACAAGAGACTACATTTTTATACTTCAATTTGCATCTACATATATATTGCAAGTGACAAACTTGGAAAGGGGGGAGGGGAGGGGGGGGGGGGGGGGAGGCGCCAAATGAAAGGCCTTCAATTAAACTTCGCCAATACTGAAAGAGACGTTTAGTAGCAATAGTTTTTCAGCAATTAATTGAGTTAATATCATTGCATCTCGAGTCACTAAAGTCTTTAGCATAATTGGAGCTTAGGGGTTTTAAATGTAAGGTAAAAGAGAAATTTTTGTTGATAGTGCGGTTCGAACCCATAACTTTTTTGTGGAAAACATTTTTATGGTCTCTTCTTTATCACTGAGCAGTTAATCAGTTTTGTTAGGGGGTTTACAAGTTAATATACACATATATATTTATTTAATTTTCTAATACAAATACAGTGCCTACGAAAAAGCTACTAGGTTTGTCCGAACACGTGAACCCCCACTTAGCTCCGCCTCCGCCTTAATATAGAGAGAGTCCTTGTTATAAATACCCATATTTGTTATAGTATATATATACCATTGCATGCATCACCAAAACTGCAACTCCGAAAAGAAAAAGAAAAAATCAGTAAAATATGGTGAATAATTAGTACCTAATGCAAGTTGTAACAATTAATTATGATTAGCAGCCACTAAAAGTAATCCCTTGTCGTCTGTGCTGCAAAAAAAAAAGATATTTTCATGAATATATGGAACACACATGGTTTTGATATCACATAAAATATTATGTCCAAAGAAATAATGTTGTCAAATAATATTTTTCTTTTTCCTTTCATGTGAATAAAATATATACAAGTTGTCTAATAATTTAATTGGATCGCTTAAACTAACTGATTAGTTAGAATATTAGCAACTAGTTTTAATTTATTCTAAACACTTATAAGTAGTTGGAAGTAAATTATGATCGAAGTGATGATCAAAGAGGTACGTAGTAAAGTGATCATGTGCTTTCAGTATGATCATACATTCATTATTTTTTCAAAATTGACAACTTAATGAAAATTAATTAACAATAATAACATACTTCCTCTTATTTCATAATTAAAAGCAGGGGCGAATCTACGTAGAAGGGTATTTAACTCAAAATAGTTTTTAGAAAGTTTTGTATTTTTTGGATAAAATAAAAATAATAATTTAAGTATTTGTTTTCAAACAAAAGCTCTAGGGTAGAAATAAGTTATTAACTCATCCAAACAGATTATGAATAGGTGTTTAGACGTGCGATATGAAATTATGATTTCAAATCAGCGTTTGAACGTGCAATTTGGAATCATAATTTCAAGGAAAAACTATATATCTAATTAGACAAACATCTTTACCATGTCTACTAAATCTCATTATACATTAAAATAATTATATAATCTCTCGCTCTTTCTCCTCCACTCACTCTCTCTCTCTCCCCTCCTCTCCTCTCATCCCCCCTCCCTCGCTCTTCCATCTTTGTCTCTCTCTTTCCTCTTTTTGCTCTCCCCCTTTGCTTTCTCCATCTTCCTAATCTCTCTCTCCTCTTTCTGCTGCGTTATTGGTTCCAAATAGTTATTGAAGGGTCACTAGTTAAGACATAATTACACAAACATACGTATAAGTGCACAAATACATGTATCAAGCAGGGGCGGTTGGTAAGGCTTAAAAAAAGTCTTTTATCTTAGGCCCCCAATTTTAGGGGGGCCCATTTTTTAGTTAATTAGGTAGGATTAAATTAAAAAAAATAATATTAGAACTAAGACAATAAATGCAAAGGCCCCATTTTTTAGTTAATTAGGAAGGATTAAATTTTTAAAAAGAAATTGTTAGAACCAAGACAATAAATGCAAAACGTCTCAATGAAGTGATAGTATGATAGATATGACTATGATTATGACTTTTTGACTTTTCAATAAAAAGTTGTGTACTTTTTTTTTTAATGTACAAGTTATCTTTTTTATTTACCTTATTTTTTTTCTAATTTTATTTTTATATATTCTATCCTCCTCCCTTCTATTTCTTCTCCCTTTCTTTTTTCTAATCTTACATCTCTCTCTTATTCAAAGCTTAAAAATTTACTCGTTCTATTGATAGTTTATATTTTAAATTTGGAGAAAACTATATTGCAGCAGTCCGATTCATTTTTGGAAATCAAGTCTTCTTAGCTTTTGAATTCGGTAATATCATTCTAATTTCTAATATTATATTTGTTTTGTGTCTTATGTTTATTATATTTTTTATTTGATATTGTAAATAGTGTTTTAAAATATTTGTTAGATTTTGATGTCGCTATAGATCAATTAAGAGGTTTAGTTTTTTTTTTAAAAACATATAGAGAAGAAGGATTTACAAGTACTATGATTTTGGCTAAGGAAATTGCATTAGAGATGAATATAGAACTTATATTTCGTAAGAAACGTGTAATTTATAGAAAAAAACAATTTGATGAGAATGTTGATAATGAAATCACAAGATCTCTTGAAGAATCATTTAGAGTTGATTACTTCTTATACATAGTAGACCAAGCCATCTTTTCACTTCAAAATAGATTTGAACAATTTGAAGTATATGAAAATATTTTTGATTTTCTATTTAGTGGGAAAAAATTGAGATCATTAGATGATGAGAATTTGAAAAAATATTGTCTTAAACTTGAATGTTCCTTAAAACATAATACTCACTCTGATATTGACGGTTTAGACTTATTTTCTGAATTAAAAGTGTTAAGGGAAATCATAAAAGTAGAAGACAATACTCTAATTGAGATACTCAATCAAATAAAAAGACTTGATTCTTTTCCAAATGCTTACATTGCTTATAGAATAATGTTAACAATTCCCGTAACAGTCGCCTCAGCCGAAAGAAGTTTTTCAAAATTAAAAATAATAAAATATTATTTAAGATCGATAATGTCTCAAGAAAAATTAAGTGGTTTGGCTATATTATCGATAATGTCTCAAGAAAGATTAAGTGATAACTATATTTTCGTCTTTGTCTCTTTCTAAGTATGCATCAATACTCAGACTGAATACATCACAAATTTCATAACACTAGATGCACTAGATACAACAGTGCCCTCTTAGAACCAAGTTGTAACTATACATAGATACATTGGATACTATGCATATACACAAGATACATCAATATATTTTTATGACGGATACATGAAATTGATACTAGATACATATGATAGAATCAATATATACAGATACCTCAGTGCATATTTGATATTGTATACACATACACATGAAATTATAAAACACAAACACATTGTGAAACAAAAATACGAAGAGGTAGAAGGACAAAGGAGGGAGAGAGGAGAGATACATTTGCCATATACAATGTATCCAAAATAAATACATTGTATCTAGAGTCGAGTGAAGAGAAGAGGGGCTAGATGCATTCACTAAATAAAGTTTATCCAGAGACAAATAAACTGTATTTAGAGACGAACACAATGCATCTAGAAGCAACTCAGACAAAGTAGTAATTATTGAAATTATCGATGTGTAGAGCAATTTGCACCTATATTAATATATTTTATGAAAGATGCTCTAATTTCAAATCTCAAATTCTCCAAAAAAAAAACATGATTTTAGAATACAAAATTCCAAATCATGATTTCAATTTTCTTAGTTGTAACACTTGACCATAAGTTTTATTAAAAAAATAATACAATATATATAATTTAAAAAAACAATGATGCCCAACCAGTAATGAGATTTTCTATACCATGAAAGGATTAAACTAAAAACTAACTAGTTACTCCTATTGTTGACTAATGAAACTTTACAAAATTGTGGATTTAGAAGTTTGTGATTGCATAACATTTACTTATAAAAAATAATATGAAAATATGTGATTTATCAATGTGATGCCTTCAAAACTTGTGGGGCTTTCACATTTATAAGAAAAAGAATACAACTTAAAAATTCAAAATTGCATGGTTAAGCAATACTTCAATTTCAAAATCAATCTAATTTCAAATATTTAGATATCTCCTTGTCCAAATGAGTACCAAGAAAAAGATGGGTCAAATGCAATGTCTTAACATGGAAGTAAATGGTAGATTTAGTTGGGCTCAATCTTCAACGTCACTGTTATAAAATTACATAGCAACTAACTAAATTACAATCCTCGACATATCTGTACATGCAATTCACTTAACTTAGTAACGAACGGAAAGATAAAAGCCTTCTACATGAAAGGAAAAATGAAATTATACAAGTCTAGTTTCATTGAAACTTGATGCTAAGACAATTTTATGTATCCAAATTATTTCCTGTTGAAGCCAATAAAAAAGGAGTCTTCAAGGGAGTGATGTAAATGGCCTAGTGTATCTCATGCTGAGTGTAAACTCAAACTCAAGAAGTGGTTCCGTTGGGAGATCACTAAGTACAGTTCTGTCCAAACATAGCAGCGGTATTCCATCTAACATGTAAACATTCAAAAACAAACAAAGAAATACATTACAACAGACAGGCAATCAAAGCTTTCAACAATACACCTATAATTTATGTCTATCATGAATAAGCTAGTTGAAAACAAATATCCACGAAAGTCGGTAGATATATGCCTATTGGAAAAGAAAGAATCACGTCAGAAAATAAGGTTATCATTCTGAATATATAGGACCTCAAGTAAAAATCTTAATGTCTTTTTGGGATTGTATGCCAGAAGGAGGTTCTGAATGTCCACCTAACCTAATCTACGCGTGGATCATGTTGAACTGGAATCTGGAAAGCTGTTGAGGAATCGTGGATATCACAGGTCCATATCTCTGCAATGAGTTGAAATAGAATCATTAAAATGATAAACATTTATCAAGATGGTTTACAAAAATGGTGTGGGTTAAAGGCACATGAGACAGCCACCAGATGGCACAACACTGACTGCTGAAGGACTTTTAGGCACTCTACTTGGGAAAATATCTTATGAAGCAACAGAGAAAATTAATGATTATAATTTATACCTGAACATTGTCATAAAGTTCAAACAATGGCACTGCAAGAAGCTTCAGATTTTTTGGGACAGCAAAGTACTCTCTTTCAGATAGATGAACAACGAAGAGCTTCTTACACTCCTGCACGCCCACGGAAATAATTAGAAAGAATCATTCACCAAGAGAGGAACTAAGTACGCGTTTGGTGAGATGATAAGAAATCAACATTTGAACACGCTGATTTCATCTAATAATTTCATATCATGAGATAGAATCTCAAATTCTCCAAAAAAAAACATGATTTGGGAATTTCAAATCATGATATGAGATTTTTCAAATACAAAAATTGATCCACAAGTTTATATTTTGTAAAAATAACCCACATTTAATTTATATATATCTACTAGTCATTTGCTTCATATATAAATAAAATTTATAATTCATATCATTACTTTTTAAACTGTTTATATCTCTCATATAATGATTATCCTCTCCAATATTAAATTATTTTTACTTCAAATCAATTCTTAATTTACCATTTATATTCACTAAATTCATTATTTTTTATCAAATTTATTACTACTTCATTCAAATCAATGTTTAATATTAAAATAACTTCATCATTATATTAAGTGGACAAAACTAATCATTGTGGCATTAATTGCAAAAAATAATTTATTTATTTTTTTGATGACAAGGGAAACCCGCACAGGGTAAAACCCCCACACCTATGCTCGCAAACCACATAGGAGAGGTAACCCACACTAGGCAAGCCCGATGCGACAAGCTTGACCCAGTTGGCAAGGGGTTTCGAACTTGAGACCTCCAACATGAAAGTCTCAAGCCCAAACCATTGGGCCACCAAAAAATAATTTCCTTAGCTACCAACAACTTGAACACAACTTATGTTCAATTTTATTTTTTATTGAACTAAGGTTGATCAATAAATGTTGTATTTTTTAGAATAGTTTTGTGATGATGTATAATGTGATTTTATTAACTTTTGTTTATTTGGTAAGATTGTATCAACAATTGGGACAATTTTGATAGTTTTACAACTTATGGAGTTTTTATGTTTATGAGAAAACATACAACCAGAAAGTCTAAATCGTATGTCCAAACAAAACTTCAACTTCATCTCATAATTTCATATCGCATGGTCAAACGGAAGGCTTTACTTGGAATAATATGATGATTTATCTTTGATATTCGATAATAAAATTAAGGGCGGAAAAATTAGCCCATAAAAACACGACTCATTTATTGGCTCAGCCTTTGACCCACCCAATTCAGCTCATCTAAATCTGGGCTGACATGTACCCCAAATAGACCTATGAGGAACTTCGTCAAAAAAAAATTAAAAAGGACTTTTTTTGTTTGATATGTTATATATAGTGATAATAAAGGGGAAAAAGTTTATTCGGTACTTAAAAGATTATAAGAAAAAACAGAGATATAGAACTTAGTAAGAATTGGGCGAGTTACATTATGACCCATTTTTTAGCCCATTTAGACCCAACCTATTTCAGCCCAAGTAACTTTTGGGCAGGTCAAGTAATTCAGTCATTTTGACCCGCCCAAATTCAGCCCAACCCACACATTTGACACCGTTAATTAATAATAATAATATGAAGATTTAACACCCAAGGCTTGGGTTGGGTTTGGTGTGTGTGTGGGGGGGGGGGGTTGCCCTTCAATCATGCATGGTTGCAGGTTCGAATAGAGAAGAGATTAGGCATCTTAAGAAAAATTCTATGATACTATACCTTGGGTTTTGTTATGTGTGGAGGGCAATATGGATACATTATAGTTTCAAAATTTGGCCTCCACCAGATGGCCACACACTCCCCTATCTGCATTGAAGAAGCCAGATCACAGCAAAAGGCATTAACTAATATTATAAGAGAGGACAAATAGATAAAGCACTTGAATAACTATCAATGGTTTGATAAACAGAACCTTATAGGAAGTTATGAAAGCTTGTAAAGAGAGTAATAAGTATTTAAAAACAGAATTCTCTTGCATAATGCACTTAGCCACTTACAGAGGACAATATTTTCAGACAAAACAGGTCAACAACAACGAGACCAACTATTCTCCATAAAAAAAATAACATATTTTAACTGACTAACAACCAAATCTCATCTATAATCAGATTCGTTACATATTTAAAAACAGAATTCTCTTGCATAATGCACTTAGCCACTTGCAGAGAACAATCCTTTTCAGACAGAACAGGTCAACAACGAGTCCAGTAAAATATTTTTTATGCCATTTGTGTAGCTGCTAAAGCAGACAGAAATGATAGTAGACCAGTTTTCGGGTGCAAACTCAAAGTTAAAATTCGCTGTTCACATTTATACCATTCCACAGATGCCCGAAATCATCCTCATTCCATTTCTCTCACATCATAAGATATATGGCTGACTAAACAGTCGTGAAATGAAGAATGTTAAATACCTTCAGCCCACCTACTTTATATTTAAACCACCAAGGACTCCCCAAGGGACAACTGTCATATGGTTCGAAACTCAATAGATAAAAATACCTTCAGCCCACCTACTTTATATTTAAACCACCGAGGACTTCCCAAGGGACAACTGTCGTATGGTCCGAAACTCAATAGATAATCCCCCACCCATCTATGCTTCTCCACTTTCATAACAGGTGTTTGCATGCGGCAGAGTTTGAACTCATGACACAGGCCTAACCCACATATCATTATGTTGCACTCTTACCACTAAAAGTCATGGGTACCCTTCACCCCACCCCTTTTTCTCCTATATCTTCCACCCGCATATGACAGTGGGAAAAGACTCAAAATACTTTCCGATCATAATGGGGTTGCATCATGGATCAACTCTTAGCCCGTTCTTATTTGCTTTGATGATGAATGAATTGACAAAACATATCCAAGGGGAGATGTCATGGTGCATGTTAGTTGCAGATGACATAGTATTGATTGACAAGACACGCGGCAAAGTTAATGACAAGCTGGACGGTTGGATACAAACCTTGGAGTCTAAGGGGTTTAGGTTGAGTAGTAGTAAGACAAAGTATTGGGAGTGCAAGATTAGAGACGAGACTCGAGTTTCAAGTATCTTGGATCAATAATCAAAGGAAATGAAGAGCCTGACAATGTAACACATCGCATTTGAGTAAGGTGGATGAACTGAACATTAAGCTATAACAAATCTTGGATTTGAATAATATCAGAAACTGAAAAAATGCTCTCAGGCGCTAAGATCAAGGAAAACTTTTCTTAGCCTGCCTTTAGTCAGCTTTTGATTTCTTCCCTTTTGGGGGGTTCCTTTTCTGGGAGATGGCCGGAGTTAATGAACTAGGGGAAAACAGCATTTACTATCCTGGTTTCAAATCATACGAGATCACTAAATGCCATTCAGGAGCAGAAACGTGGTATGAGTGGATTGAGCGCAACAGGAATTTAATGAGGAGAGTTAAGAGTCGGTAACAAAACTCTAAAATGGTTGGTATCAGTCTTTATTGAAGCTTCAAAAACACAGGGGAAAGAGGTCAGGAGATGGAAGACAAGGGACCATTTTTCAGAGCTCTTTTGCACTCTCAAGTACAATGAAAATGGGAGATACATTAGTTTCATTGCACTTCCAAGGTCAGAGAAGTCCATAATTATTACACCTGAATGCTATTACAAAGTAGGATGGAGCAATATAGCCCACAAAATAGCAAAATTCATATATACAACAAAGGAGGCACAACAACTCCAAACAACAACAAGAAGCAAGATAACAAGGTCCTTCAAAGAGGTCACAAACAGATGGACAACAGAGGCATCAAAGAAGGTGCATTTACAGACAACAAAGAGCAACATAAGCATTACAGGAGACACCACTGTGTCAGAAAAGGATCTCTTGAGCAGGTACCTGGTGGGAAGATTTCAGATTTCTACATGGGAAACTGAAACCCCAACCAAAAATGAAGTCAGAAGATGGGCGCAAGTAGCAGGCAGTCTCAATGTTTTTGCGACGAATGACAGAGTGTTTCTTTTGGAGCTCCCCTCCAAGAAAGTCACGGAACACGTACTGAATGCAACTTGGATCTGGAAGAAGATAAACCTGTCACTCGAATGGTGGAACCCAACCACAGGATGCTGGCCAGAAGAAATCACCAGAGATTGGCCGTGCATAAGAATTTTAGGGATACCTCTGTGTCTGAGGTCGTAGAACACCTTCGAACGGATCGGAGAGCAGTGCGGTGGTTACATCGAGACAGAGGAGGAAACGTCTACGAAAAACCAACTGCATTGGGCAAGAATAAAGGTGAAAGGAGATGGGAAGTTGATCCCGCCAGAGATAGAAGTGGTCGGTGGAGACATGGTGTTCACAATCCCGATATGGGTGGAAGCTCCAATCACTTTCAGAGTAGAGAAAGAGAAGACAGAGGTCGGGGCCTTTGACCTAGTGGGTAATCAGAAGCAGAGACTTATTTTGATGAAAGGCTCTACTTTTGGAGAGACTAGTCATGTGGGTGCAGTAGAAAGTAAGGAAGGCAAATTCAAATAAAAGGGCACATGAAGGTTTAATGAATGGGAAAGGGCCACTAAGAGATGTGGCAGGTAGGGTAAAAAAAAAATTGGGCCTAAACTTAAGTCAAAAGAATTGTATAACCCAAGAGACAATTAAAATAACGCAGGAGGATATAACAATGGAAACAGAAAGTCAAGCCAATATCTCTCATCTTAACACTGTAAGTGCAGCAATGGAGATTTTCAAAGGAGAGAAAGAAATTTCGAATGACCAAACCGAAAAGTCAGTAACAACATGTTTGTAACAGGGCGATGAAGGTGAGATTTCATTCACACAGTCAGATGATCAACTCGATGTGGTGAATCGCATTGGAGAAGAACCAATCCCACTGAGAATGAAATTACCAGCAGAGGAGAATGAACAAATAAAATACATGACTGAATGGATTGAAGAGTATATAATCAAGCTAAGTACAAAATTTGGGGTAGACTTCAAAGGGTGTGAGAAGAAGGCAAAGGAGCTCTTCCTGAAAATAGACAACAACAGCCAACACAACAAAGACATGCAACTCACAGTAAAGAAGAAGGGGCTAATAGAATTGAAAAGGCTAGAAATTGACAATAAATTTTGGAGCTATGGCTCTAGAAGTAGGGAGATATCTACCTATAAATGATCAATGAATTTGAAAATTATTTCCTGGAATGTGATGGGGTTAAATTGTAGTAGAAAGAGGGGAATAATCAGGAATATACTTGGATCTTGGAAGGATGACATTGTTTGTCTCCAAGAAACTAAATTGAGATGGATATCATAAACATAATAAAGGAAGTATGGGGAAGTAGGTGGGTAGATTTTGTGCAGTTAGAGGCTAGTGGAACCAGAGGGGGTGTAGTGATTATGTGGGATAAAAGGAACTGGGAGGGTGTAGAAAATAGTGTGGGGATGTATTCTGTCACTTGTAGATTCACTGGGGTGTAGTGATTATGTGGGATAAAAGGAACTGGGAGGGTGTAGAAAATAGTGTGGGGATGTATTCTGTCACTTGTAGATTCACTGGGAAGAGCTAAAACCTAAATTGGCACTTAACAGGAGTCAATGCACCAAATGGTAGAGTGGAAGGGAGAATACTTTGGGTGAACTAGGTGCTGCCAGGGGTCTATGCTCAGGGTCGTAGGTCCTATGTGGGAACTTCAACACCACTAGATATCCATCAAAGAAGAAGAGATGCCTCAGAATCAATAAAGCAATGACAAATTTCTTCGAGTTCATAGAGGATATGGAGTTGAGAGACTTGGAATTGAAAGGGGGTCAATATACATGGAGAAAAGGGGATAGACAAGATATTGCAGCTAGATTGGATAGATTTCTAACCTCAGAAGAACTGGACAATTCAGATCACTCCCCTATCATGCTACAGTGTGGTGAATGGAAGGCTTCCAGTTCTCACTTCAAATTTGAGAATTGGTGAATTCAAACAGAAGGATTCAAGGAGAAGATCAAGACATGGTGGGAGTCTTTCCCTAGCACTGGTAGCCCTGACTTTGTTCTCGTCTCCAAGTTGAGGGCATTGAAGACTAAACTAAAGGAGTGGAGTAAATCAACTCGAGGGAATCTGGGAATTCGGAAACAGCTTGCGCTGGCACAGCTGGCAGATCTGGAGGAAATTCAGGAGCCTAGAATATTGCAAGAAGAAGAAGTGGTATCCCTAATGACACTCATAAATGAATTTGAAGAAATTGCAAAGAAAGAGGAGATAGCTTGGAGACAAAGGTCTAGGGTAACATGGCTTAACTAAGGCATGTGCTAGGAATAAAGCCCCTGGCCAGATGGTTATTCAATGGAATTTTTCAAGCAATGTTGGGATGTCATCAACTCAGATCTGCTATTTTGATAGCCAATGAATGCATAGAGACCAAACAGAGGAGCAATAAGCCAGGAATTATATGCAAGCTGGACATACAAAAAGCTTATGATGCTGGTAAGAATGGGTTTTGTGGCCAGGTGGATAAGATGGATAAAGCATTGTATTGGCACTGTCAGATTCTCTATACTCGTGAATAGAGTACCCACTGGTTTTTCTCTTCCCAGCGAGGCCTGAGACAGGAGGATACTTTTTTCCCATTTTTATTTTATCTTAGCTATGGAAGGAATGAATAACCTTATTAATACAACAAAGGGAAAGGGTGGATCAATGGGTTCCAAGCAGGAGAACTTTCTAGTTTGGAGATAACTCATCTATAACATGCAGATGACCCATTGATATTTTGTGAAGCAGAGACAAAACAAGTTCTGCTTTTGAGGGTTATTTTTGTCATTTTTGAAGTTGTCTCTGATCTCCACGTTAACTAGGGGAAAAGCTTCATCTATCTTATCAATAATGTGCTTAATACAAAAGTTTTGGCTAGAACACTAGGAGGCAAGGTTGGGGAGCATCCAACTACCTACCTAGGTATGCATTTGGGAGCTAAAAGCAAGTCCAAAGGTATATGGAATGGGGTCAGGAGAAATGTGAAAAGAGACTCACCAATTGGAAGAGTCAGTACTTGTCCTTGGGTGGAATATGACTTTAATTAACTGTGTGATGGATGCATTACCCTCATATAATGTATGTCTTTCCTATGCCTGCCAACATATATGATAGCATTGATGCACTTAGAAGGAATATCGTATGGCAAGGCAGTGAAGATAAGAAGAAGTTTCATCTAGTTAAATAGGAGGAACTGATTGTGAGTAAATACAGGAGGCCTAGGCATAAGAAACCTCAGGAAACAAAACCATAGCCTAATGATGAAGTGGTTGTGGAAGTTTGCAAATG
Source organism: Solanum verrucosum (assembly GCF_900185275.1). Lineage (NCBI taxonomy): Eukaryota > Viridiplantae > Streptophyta > Magnoliopsida > Solanales > Solanaceae > Solanum > Solanum verrucosum. The sequence goes on from NW_026020814.1 coordinate 1,235,365, forward strand.
AAGATAACATGCTCTGGAAAGAGGTCATCATAGAAAAATATAGCATAGAAGATAAGTGGATGACTAAAATGATAAGTACTCCATATAAATGCACTGCTTGGAGAGCAGTCAGAAATCTATGGCCAATGCTATATCACAGAACCAAGGTAGAAGTGAGAGATGGTGCAAAGATATCCTTCAGGGAGGACAAGTGAAATGGGTATGACCCTATGAAACAGCTTCATCCTGAATTGTTCATTTTATGCCAACATCAACAGGGCACTGTGGCTACAATGTAGACTGGACAAGGATGGAATTTGTTCCTAAGGAGGAACCTTCATGATTGGGAGATAGACAAAGTGGCAGAATTTCAAGATTCAGTAGGCTCTTTCAGCAACCTCACTGAAAATGACTTGTTGGTTTGGTAGAATGATACCAAAGGTCAATTTTCAGTAAATTCAATTTATAAGGAACTCAACAAGAATGTTGGACAGAAGACAGATTGTCCATGGAAGATGATCCGAAAACCAAAAAGTACCCTACAAAGTAAACTGCTTCATGTGAAAGAAGCAGTTTTGACCCATGAAAATCTAAAGAAAAGAGGCTATAAGTTGGCTTCTAGATGTGCTTTATGTGGAGAACATGTTGAGACAATTAACCATCTTTTTTTGCATTGTACATGGACAAAACAACTATGGAGAATGTTCATCTCTCTAAAGGGGATAAGATGGGTGAAACTATGGAGCATTAAAGGAGTCCTACACATCTAGAATAGAGATGGCAATGCTTCTAATAAGAAGAAGAGATGGAAACTTGTCCCAACATGTATTTGTTGGACAATTTGGAAAGAGAAACAACAAGAGTTTTAAAAATGGGCAGAATAATTTATAGAAGATCAAGATGAATTGCTCAGCTCTTTTCTATTTTTGGTGTAAACAAGATATATTAACTAGGACGGAAGACATCTTTGATGTGCTAGATTATTTATAGGCAGCAGTTTAGATTAAGACTGTTTTACTTGGTAAGTTGTAATACTTTTGAAGGGGAACTGCACTTCTGTTGTAGTATACCTGTGGAGATATAGATTAAAAGTTGCCAGTTTGCAAAAAAAAGGTAAGGTGGATGAAATGAAGGCGCTAGCATTTGGTGTGTTGTGTGAAAAGATGTACCTCCATGCCTTAAATGTAAGTTTTATATGGTGGTGGTTAGACCAGCTATGTTGTATGGGTCGGAGTGTTGGTCAATCAAGAACTCACACATCTAGAAGATGAGATAAGCGAAAATGAGGATGCATACTAAGAGAGATATGATAGGAACGAGGATATTTAGGATAAGGCGAGAGTAGCCTCTGGTGGACAAGATGAGGGAAGCAAGACTAAGGTGGTTTAAGCATGTGAAAAAAAGATGCTCTAATGGCCGAGTAAGGCGTAAGGTGTGAGAGATTGGCTATGATGGGTATGGAGAAAGGTATAAGTAGGCCGAAGAAGTATTGTAGAGAAGTGATTAGACATAACATGACACAGCTACAGCTTACCGAGGACATAGCCCTAGATAGGAGGGTATGGAGGATAGAAATAAAGATAGAAGGCTAGTAGGTAATTGAGCGTTATCTAGTTTTTCTCACCCGTTGTACTATTACTACCTTTCTTTTATCTTATTTTGTGATTCTATATTACCTCTTGTTGTTTTCCTTTGCTTCAATTATCAAATTATTTGTTGTAGCTATTGTTCTTTTCTCTATTAATTTATTATGGCTTTTTCACTCTTATATGTTCTTTTCATCACTTGCTTAGAATTGTTTTACTTGAGTCAAGGGTCGTCGAAAACAACCTCTCTATTTTCACAAGGTAGAAGTGGTCTCCATACACACCACCCTCCCCAGACCCCACTTGTGGGATTACACTGGATATATAGTTGTATATTTCTCCCACACAAAAGAAAAGAAACTACCAAAAGGCGTAACGCTTATAAGCATACCTGCCAATTTGGCTGAATGCCAGGAGAATTAGCTGCAAGTTTACTAGATAGTTTCCTTTTCAAACCCTCGATTTCTGCACATAAAGAAAAATAGAAAGCAGAAATGCTAGTATCCCATGTCAAAGCTTAGAAAAAAATTTATGAAATCCAATGAAAATCATAAGTAAAACATACCGTTCTCTCCTGGTTTCAAGCGTCCACCTGGAAGTTTGCAAAATGTGTTCCCAATTTGCAATAGAAGAATGTGAGGATGATTGTGTTCTTGTACCTGTGAATTCAAACCAGGGGAAACATACATCATCCTAATTTTACTCCATAGAATCGAACTCTAAAATTACAAAATCTACCTTTTTTGTTATGAAGTAAGAATGTTATTAACAAAACGGTATTAACTAGCCCATATACAAGAAGTATACCAAAAAGTAAAAAATCTTACACAAATATATGATTTCCTATGAAAGCCGCCCAATCATATACTTCTAGCTAACCGACTTGAACAATTTGTGCCAAATTTAGTCAATTACTAGGTATATATCGCCTCTTGTATTTATTTTTTAACAAAGTAACAAATTTCATTAGAAAAGGGCAAAAACTTGCCCGTATTCAAGAAGTAAACCAAAAGTAGAAAACCTTACAAGAGAACCTCTTGCATTAAAATAGAATTTGGTATGAACTATCTTTTGAAACAAGTGAAAAAAGAAACAACCAACAGATTATTAAGTGGTCGAGTACTCCTCCTTTTACAACTATAAACAGTTCGAAATAAAGTTGAAACCTAAGTTGCTTGAGACCTATTGTTTTTCCTCCCATTAAGAGAGCTTGAGAGCCATTGATCGAATAGAACAAAAGTTGTAAGGAAGCAGGCATAAAGTTGACTGTTGAGATGGGTGATAGATGGAGTGTGATTGTGAAAACAGAAGATAAAGCTCTAGTTGAAGAAGAAAACATGAGCACATATGTAGTAAGGTAATGGAAATTAGTTAGTAGCTTGAGACTCATTAAGCATAACTCTATAAACAAAAGTTGCCACGGAAAATGATCTCCCTTAATATTAACATAACCTTTTTTTTGGTGACGCTTAAAAAAAAATGATAACCGTCCACAGGATACCTGCTATCTCTCCCTTTATATTAACAGGGCCTTTTTCTTTTGGTAAGGTTTAATATTAACATAGCATTTATATAGCTTTTCCTTGTTTCAACTTTCAATAATTAACAGGGAGACTGGATGTTGGTCTGACCCATTTTTTTTCCTTTTGAAATATGTTAAAAGTTAAATCAGTTTTCCGTTGGACATCTTCTGATCAGAATTAAGAGCTCAATAATTAGCCGAACTAGGACATCTTCAAGTAGTTCAAGACATAAGTTTCTCTTGTAAGAATAGAGGGCATTTGTTCTCTCTCACACTCTCTTCTTCTTATAGTTGAGATCTTTCTTCTCGTCCTGCTAATTTATTTTTGGGTTTTTCCATTACTTGCTTCTTAATGTTGTAAATCCTAATTCTGCGACATTTTATCATCTGCAAGCACCCTGACCCAGAACTAAATTTGAATATGATCCAATATTCCCTAAAGTGAACAGATCGCCAGCTGTTTTAAAAGTTCTAGGTATGTAATCAACCTAAAATTAAATGTCTAGTACCCAACTTTTCATACATGTGAAACCAGGAACTGTAACACTACATGGAGTTTCTAATTTCCTTTCTTTTTTACAGATAAGGAACACTGTATGGAATAGTATTCTAGGTAACTTTTCTTATTATAAACATTTTCAGTAAATAGCTACAGATGATGAAGAAGCAAGCTATATAAGAAATTGAATGGAAGCCAGTTCAATGAATGAAGTGCCCTCAGTTAATGGCTATACTGACTAAGATAGTTGAAGAAACAAAGGTCATTGTCCAGTAACCACTGTCCAATCCACTGAACAATGCGGACGAACTCCTAGTAAAGACATTTGATTCTTCTTCTCCCCATTAACTCATATAAAAACCAGTTTTCCTAAAAATATCTCTTTTTCCCCAATTGAACTGAACTCATTGAGAAAGTTATATTGCTTCACTATTTACTTAACCTCTCCCCTGATAGAACTTCTCCATGTACTCCTCCCATATTCCACTTTATATTATACTTGGCATTTAGGGAATCATTCATCTTTGTCTTAGACTACATCCTTTTCGTGCATGGTTTAATTTTCAAATAAATAAATTTGTAACCTAAACTACCTTTTATTATAATTTCTAAATATCAAAATTTTATTTCAATAAGATTTAAGAAATTGATGTTTGAATTGAAACTGAAAATTAGAAGTTTGGTCTTGGTGCTCCTGAGACCGCCCCCCCCCCGCCCCCCTCATCCTGTTTTAAATGAAGGGAGTAACGTTTATGAGATTCAAATGAAATATTTGTCAGAATATTGGAAGATGGCAAATGAAATTAGAGAGAGAGAGACAGACAGGTGTACTGAAATCAGTCTACTTCCCTTCAGAATGGTTATGCATATAAAGAGGCCAAGAGTACCTGAAGACCTGGAAAAGCAACTATCCAGAAAGCGAATTCTTATGATTGGTTGTTGTTGTTTTGGAACTGGTAACTTTGACTGATGTGATGAAAAGTAACTGTTCATGGATAAATACATGTAAAGATTTTTCCTATAACACAGGAAACTGATTTGAAAGTACATGATATTTTCCACAAAGGAGCTACAAAAATGGCAGCTAATGGAAATGAAGAAATATTATGAAACAGAGTGGAAATTTAGTTCCCATTGTGACTGTTGTTTTCTTATTAGACAAAGAAAATCTTAGACAGATAAAGGAAGAATCATATACTTCAAGCACGGATATTTGTTTAGACATACATCTCAAAAATCTTAAGCAAACAATTGCATACAAAGTTATGCAAGAGCTTTGAGAGTGCCGAAAGCTCCCTTTTTCTACAAGTGATGACAAGTTGACAACCATATGTCATGTCAGAGAAAAAAATTAGACTAAACTAGGACTAAAGATCTTAATATCAACTAAACTAAAAGCACAATCACTGCATCAAAGCCAATATTCGAATCAAGCATATTTCGAGCTCATTTATTGCAGCTTAACAACAGCTAATGAGTTCCTAGCAACTAGATGTGGCAAAACAAACAAAAATAGTAACAATTTAGGGCAATAACTGAACAAGGTAAGACCAGAAAATGATCACTTTGCTAAGATGGAAATAGGAACATAATATAAGTTGAGAAAGAGGATGCAAAAGCATACCAAGAGAATTCCTTCGACGCTAGTCCTCATGCCCTCCTTCGCATAGCTGCAAACCACATCACAAACAACAGGTTGTTAAATTCCAAAAAAGGAGAAACTTTTTATAGCCTCTTAAGTGTAGTAACCTAAGTACTAGCAGTGACCAGTGTGATCCAATTTCGGAAGGGTTTTACCTAAGGTTTAAGGAACTTTGATCTACTCAATTACCTGGAAGAATCTATGAGAATTTCAATTACGAAAAAAAAAAAAAAAGAAGAAACTATACTTGACTTTCATACGAGCAAGGCGATCGGCGACGGAGGTGTCCTTCTCCATTTTGGGCTCCTTAGTACCAAATGTATAGCTGGACAGTGGGTATGTGTTGACAACCGAAGACGTTACCATTTTCTTTCTATGCAAATGACGAGGTTTTCACCCTATCTTCCTCTCAGGAATTAGATATCGCCGGCAGGAGGACTGAAGGAGAGACGGTGGGTGGGTGTTCACCGGAAGAATATTTGTATTTTCAGATTTTCCCTCTTGCCGTTGATGGGATGCTTCTGGACTTTGAAGGACTACTTAGAAGATTGGAGAGAAAATGTCATAAATAGTCCCTTTAATTAAAAGGATAGGTCTAAAATGATACCTTAATTATATTTTTGTTGGATTTAGTCTTTTAATTATTCAAAAACTTATCAGAGTTAACTCTCTTAATTATACATTTATCCATTTTAGTCTCTTAACTATATATTTATCGATTTTAGTTTTTTAAGTATTTAGAAACTTGACAAATTTGATCTTTGTCCACCTTTTATATAAATAATTTAGGTTTATATTAACGGAATTCATGTCTCGAGAAATTAAATGATTTAGTTATTTTTTTTCAATTATTTCTCTCTCCCCACTTTTCTTCGAATTCCTCTTATGCAAAAAACCTTAACTTTAATGATTCAAAATAAAATTCACGAGAAAAAAAAATACAAGTCATAATTTTATTCAACGAACGATAAAATGAAGCATATTATTGTTACTAATGACTTGCATATGTTAAACTTTATCATAAAAAAATTATTACTCGTTAAATTTAAAATTTGTATTCTAACGACTTTATTGAAGTGAATTTGTTAAATTTTTCAGAAGTTGAAATTTACAAAATGGTAGATTTGCAACTTCTTTTTAAGTTTTTTTTTTAAATAGATCGATTTTATTGTTCCATTCATTTTATTTTACGTATAGAAATTGGAGTAATAAGATCAAATCTCTTGTTTTTCTTTTGTAGGAAGAAACAAAATTTAAAAAAAAACACTCTGATTATGAATCGTTAACCGCCAAAGAAGGGAACACAACACATTCAAGTCGTTAGCAACAATCATATGCTTCATTTTATCCTCCATTGAATAAAATTAGGACTTATATCTTCTTTCCTCATTAGTTTTATTTTGAATCGTTGAGGTTATTATTTTTAGTAAGAGCAATTTGAAGAAAAAGTAGTGGGATAAAGAAACAACTTTTAAAATGGGTTAAAGATTTAATTTCACGAAAACTTCAGTTAATACAAACCTAAGTTGTTTGTATAAAAACCTGATAAGTTTCTAAATACTTAAACGACTAAAACCGATAAGTGTATAGTTAAAGAACCAAAGTTGATAAGTTTTTGAATATTCAAAGGACTAAAACTAGTAAGTGTATAGTTAAAGAACTAAAACTAATAAGTTTTTGAATAATTAAAGGATTAAATATGATAAGTGTATAGTTAAGTGACCATTTAGACCTAATCCCATAGTTAAGAGACTATTTATGACTTTTTCTCAAAGATTGGGACTGTCCAACGGGCCTTCACTGGATCCATTTCAACTTCGGTATGGTTCTTTTTATTTTGGGAATCTATTTAAAAATAGATTTTCACTTTTAATAAAGTATTTGTTTTAATATAATTTTTTTTAAATACTATTATTTCAGATCTTATTTTTAGAATTAATTATTTATTTTCAAATTAATATGAATATTATGATAAAATACTTAGATATCAATTATTATTTTTAAAAAGCATGTGAAGTTCAAAAATGAATAATATAATCAATATAAATGAAGAAAGTAATTATATGAGAATGCTTCTTTTCTTTGATGCCCAAAAGAATATTTACCCAAATTTCTTGTTTTTTTTGGGATGGTAAGATTATATATATTATATATAATTAGGGAGTTACACGGTTGTGAGGTTTATTGGCCTCTACATTGTTATCATAGTTGGCTATTACAGTTAGATTACCAAAACAACAGTTAGATTACCAAAACAAGCTAACTTATTACAAGTAGTCCTTAAAACTAGTTTAGTAGATATCACTCCTTGTTGGTCATCCTTGATTAGAGACATAGTATGATCTGGAGGAGTGGATAATATAGTAGCTTGTGCAGACGGTGTTAGCTTGGTACCTAGTCTTGACAAAAAGTCTGCCACTTTGTTTGCTTGTCGGAAGCTATGGCGGACTAGTGGATTCCCCAACCTCTTCATAAGCAACCTATAAGAATTTATTTTTGATGTGTAAATAGATTGAGTATCTTCTAACTCTTCAATTACCTAAATGGAGTCAAGTTCAATTTCAATGGGGACAATGGAACAATCAGCACTATTTTTAGGTCATCAAGAAGAGCTTCTATTTCAACCATGGTGTGGCTTTGAGCAGTGATGTTATGGTAGAATCCCATTACCCAGTTGCCATTATGATCCCTAATAACACCTCCAGTACCGCCCTTATTGCGATCTTTGAAAAAAGAGTCGTCGATGTTAAGTTTAAAAGTTTCTGTAGGGGGGAGACCACCTAATACGCATGAGGTCGGAGGATTGAGGGTTATGAGCATGATTAGTGTAACGACAATATTCCAAAGTTTTGTTTCTCACCACGGAGGGTGACAGTAAGGAATTCTTATTATTGAAAGTGTTATGATTTCTATTTGTCCATAAACTCCAAAGGGCGAAAGGAAAAATGTCAGGCCAATTAGAGAGGTTGCTGCCTTGCGGTAAAGTAAAGTCTTTAAATACTTCAAGCCAGTGAGTTTGGGCGGGAATTTGGGGTGTTGAAATACCAAGTTCAAGCCAGAATTTTTTTGTCGTATAACAATGGAAGAAGATGTGGGTAATAGATTCATCCTCTTGTTTACAAACAGTGCAAATGGATTTTGAGACAATCCCAATGTGATGCAGGTAAGATTTAGTAGGAAATCTATTGAGAGAGCATAACCAAAGGAAGAATTTGATCTTGTTTAGAATTTTTAGTTTCCAAATCCAGGTGTGCTGAAAAGGATTGAGAGGAGGCTGCTTGAGAATGTGGAGAACAAAATTGGCAGTAAATAAACTATTTGAATTGCCCGTCCAATAGGGTTTGTCATTGTCCAAAGGATCGGAGTTTAAGCTAATGAGGTTTGCTTTACCCATAATATCTTGTGGAATGCGAAGGTTAAGATTATCCCAATTTCAGTTTGAATTATTCCAAATAGAAAAAATAGTAGCATTTTCATCCTACCGAGTAAGGGGGCCTTGTACTAACTGTCTTAAGGGACTTCTATGGTACCAAAGACTTATAGCTTTGCCATTATTAGGGGACCAGGCTGTGTTGTTAGAGCAAATAGTTTTTCTAGTAAGGACATTTTGCCAAATAAAAGACTGCCTAGGGGTAGTCTCTTCTTATTGTATTTCATAATTAAGGTTCGAGCTCAAAGATTTGAGGGGTTCGTAAAGTTCTTTTTATAATTTCTTTATTCTTCATCGTCTTTACTATCATCATCTTAGCTACTTAATAAGAAAGCTAATGATTTTAATTTTATACAATATAGTGTGTACAAAATGATTATGTGAGACGATTAATCATTCGTCAAGATAATGATAGTACAAAAGATGAAGATGAGAAATTGAATCATTTTGGCACTTGAGATATAAATATAATTTATATTAAGGCCTAACCCATTGGTGGCCTCCTAAAGTTGGCACGAAGTTTCACTTAGACATCTCAATTAGGCGATGTTCATTTTAAACTCCTCATGTAGAATCTCATTGTGTCATTTTGACACTTTTTGTTGACATGACATGGTGAGTGTAATACACTCAAAGTCAGTGCGTGAAGAGCTTTATTTCAGGCCAAAAAAATATTTTTAAAACACTGTTCATCTTCTTCCCTCTTTCTTTCTGATTATCTCATCCACCACACACCATCAACCTACCGCCGCTGCATCATCGCCATTAATCTTATTAAAATCGAAGTAATTTTAAATTTTTCAGATTTGAAAATTACCACAACCATCATCTTCTTCTCATTTTGTTTCTTTCGATCCAACAATTAAATTTTAGCGCCACGAAATAATTACTCTATTTCGTGTTCACATATTTGAATCCTCCGCACATACGAGAAACGCAAAAAAAATAATTCTTCTATTGTTAGTTATAATTGATCTTTTTAGAAGTAAAGAAGAGAAAAAATTGTGCTATTATAAACTAATTTTTTCAATGTAATTAAATTCTTTTGAAAGTGTTTCTTGAAAAGACGATAGAGTGAAAAAGGGATTGAGGTTGAGATGGGTGGGGGTAAAGAGGATGAACGATCTAATGGGAGTGGAGGAGCGGTTGGGGTTGGGATGGGTGGCGTGGAGAAGACGCCTGGGTTGGTTGGGTGAAGAAGACAAGGGTGAGTTTCTTGAAAATTAGAAGTGTTTTCTTTTTGAAAATGATTTATTATTTGAGTTTAAAATGCCACATGTCATCAAGTGAGTGGTTATTTTTCTTTCTACTTAAAAGTCATTAGTTTATAATTATTTTTTTACATATATGACTTGTGTCTTTGTTTAATTCGTCACTTTGACACGTCATCGGCAAGTACTGTATTACACACACTTTATATTTTTGGATGATTTTTAAAAAACTGTCAAAATGACACAACAGAACCCTACATAAGGTGTTTAAAATGAACAAAACTCAATAAAGGTATCTAAGTGAAGCTTGGTGGCAACTTTAAGGGGTCACCGATGGGTTAGACCTTATATTAATAATGTGTGTCAGTATATCATTGGTGTGTTATAGACATTTGTTTGGAAAAAAAGTAGTCAAACACTAAAGGGGTTAGAAGTATTATAGAAAATGGTCATATTTGCTCTTGTATTCTTAGAAAAGGGTCATATTTATTCTTCGTCATACTTTTTTTTTGATATATTTGCCTTTATCATCCAATTTTGGGCACATGCTTGGATTCTCACACGATTAATAAAACAAAAACATTGGACATTTCAATTAATTTTTCAAATGTTCGAATGGAATATAATATTAGTTTCAGATTCAAGTTTTCACCAAGAATATTTGAAAAATAAAAATAGAATATTTGAAATTTGAACTCGAAACCTCGAGTTGAATTTCGAATGCCTTGCTCACTCAACAAACTTCTAATCTTATGTTTAAACGGTTTAAAATCTCTCCATATATACATAATTTTTTTTTCCAAATACATTAATACTCTTATATACTATGGGTATGTTTGGAAAATCATTATATTAATTACACAACCTAGTAATTACGTTGACCCATTTGTTTCTCACAATTAGGAGTGTTCACAGTTTGGATAAAAACCGATCCAAACCGAAAAATCGAACCAAATCGATAAAATAAAACCGATTTTATTTGGGTTTGGTTTGGTTTGGATTTAGATTTTTGAAAACCGATAGTATTTGGTTTGGTTATGGTTTTATTCGAAAAAACCAAAGAAATAACCGAATCGATGAATTATATACATATATGTTATTAATATACATACATTTTATTAATATACATACTTAATGTATTGTTTTTATAAATAATTTTAAAGATCTTATACATATTTTCATTAAAATTTATAATTTACTTATTGAAAACAAAAATGTTCAAGATGAAACATTTATCTTATTGATTTCATGTATATGAGTGTCTATGACAATTCTTTGTATTGTCTCTTCCTTCTATGCCAATATAGCGAGTTTTAAAGTTTTATTGATAGTAAATTTAGTGATCGAAAGTTCAGTAATTTAAGTCATTCTAACTATTTTTCGTTTTGAATGGATTGTTGTCACTTTTTTCACATTTTGAATGAATTGTTTCTTTTATTTTTGTGTATGGTTAATAACCGAATAACTGAACCAATCCAAACCGAAATCGATAACCACCAAACCGATAAGTGTATATTATATTTGGTTTAGTTTGGTTTTGATAATTTTAAAATCGATTAAGTTGGTTTGGTTTTAATTTTGACCAATAACCGATCCAAACCGACCCGTGAACACCCCTACTCACAATGTAATTATAAATAAACTGCTGGTTGCACAATTGCAATCATAAAATTATATTAAATTTTAAGAATAAAAGTTAATCATCTAAAACAAAAAAATTATATTAGACAAATAAGACACTTTATAATAATAATAATTAAATTTTTAAGATATAAATTACCTTTTGAAAATATATTAATCAACAATCATATAAAAAAAATTGATTTATGTTTTTAAGATTAGTACATGTTAATTAAATTAACGATAAAAACTAAAAGTATAAGATTTCTACAAACATGATAAAATACATGTTTATAAAAAGATTAATATTATAAATACACTGTCATAATTATGAAAATACTTGACAAAAAGATAATCTATCAAGTATAACTAAAAAATAAATAACTTACAATGTGAAATATTAAGTCAATACTACTAAAATAAATGAAATTGAAAATTACATAAGTTCTAAATTTGAAAATAAATTTAATGTAATACTCCATGTCAAATTTCAATATAACGAAAATATGACCTATTTAAAAATTAGAATACTAACAAAATTATGCTAATGAAAAATAAACATAAAATAAATAAATTAAAAAGATAATACGAAAAATCACATGAAATCACAAGAAGTAAAAGTTGAGAATGTGAAGAAAATGAAATATAAATAATATATTTTTAGAATAATAAACATAATAAAGCTAAAACTAAATTAAAACAAAAAATAAAATAAAAAAATGAATGAAAAAATAATCAACTTATAATTACACTATATAAATACAAATAATTTATCATCCTCATACGTAACTCAAAAATATAACAAATAATGTAATTACACTCAATTACGCCAAATTCAATTGGCAGTACTTTTCAATTGAGAGTTGAGAGTGTGTCGAGTGAAATCGACATAGCGCGCCAATTGACCGTAGCACTACAGTCAACACTGCGAAACCGCCTTTGCACTTCGTACTGTCAAAATCACCCGTCGGAACTCGGAAGCTCCACTACCACCAGTCACCACCCCGACGATCGCCGCGGTCGGCATTGGTACAATGGGGAAACCAAAACAACAAGTAATTTCCCGCTTCTTTGCACCAAAACCGAAGAACGAAGAAGACGCTTCAACTTCAACGACCCCCTGTACTCCACCTCCCAAAATTGCTGCCACCGTCAGCTTTTCACCTGCAAAGCGCCTTAGAACTTCCCAACTCATTTCTCCTCAGAACAAACTTTCTTCTTCTTACGATGATCATCCACCAAAACCCACCAAAACCCCTAAGCTATCAACCCACGTAGATAACCCACCCATTCCTCTTCATAATCCCACTCTCCACCAGAAGTTCCTGGATAAACTTCTAGAACCATCTTACCACCTTTTGGAACCTTCCAAATGTCATGAAATTGCAAATCCCAAGTACACACCATTAGAGCAACAAGTTGTGGAGCTTAAGACTAAGTACCCAGATGTTCTATTGATGATTGAAGTTGGTTATAGGTACAGATTTTTTGGTCAGGATGCAGAAAATGCTGCGAGAGTTTTGGGTATTTATGCACATATGGATCACAATTTCTTGACAGCTAGTGTACCCACGTTTCGGTTGAATATTCATGTAAGGAGGCTGGTGAGTGCAGGGTACAAAGTTGGGGTTGTTAAACAAACGGAAACTGCTGCAATTAAAGCTCATGGCTCGAATAAATTGGGCCCTTTTAGCCGTGGGTTGTCAGCATTGTACACGAAAGCTACTTTGGAGGCTGCTGAAGATGTAGGGGGTGGAGATGAGGGGTGTGGGTCATGTAATAACTATTTGGTTTGTGTTGTCGAGAAGGGAATCGACATTGAGGGTTGTGGGGATGATGTGAAACTTGGGGTTGTTGGGGTTGAGGTTTCAACTGGGGATGTTGTGTATGGGGAGTTCAATGACAATTTCATGAGGGCTGGGTTGGAGGCTATGATCCTGAACTTGTTGCCAGCTGAATTGCTTGTTGGTAGGCCTATATCTAAGCAGACAGAGAAGGTGATTGTCACTCATTTATTTGAAAATCTATCATAAAACTAAAAGGAACTCTTGGTGTCTCACATTGATTTCCTATTTATGGAGATACAATATTCAGTTTGTGAAGAATTAATTCGAGAATTGGAATCTCTTATTCTCTAAAAGCATAGACTTTTATAACAAGAGCTGCATACTAAATGATCTTTATTAGTAGATTGCTCTGTTGCAGGTTCTTTGTTAATTGAGTCTGCGTTGATTTGGTAAAATGAATTTGCATTTTATTTCTAGATTGAAGACTGAACAGATGGATCTTTAGAAATGGTGTTTCCTTTGAGGGAAGGACTGTAAAACTTGATCACTAAAACACGAGCTGACCATGTGTAAAAGAAGGTTCATTTTTGGCATATCTCTAATGGGGCAAAAATGTACAAGCTTGTCATCCTGGTTCAGGCAGTGGTAGAACAACCTCCTCTTTTGGTAAAATAATGGTGACTCTTTATCCTTTGCCACAGCCTGTTGCAAATAAGTTACTATTTTAGGAATGTATGACCTTTTCTGGGGAGAAAACTTGGGTAATACAAACAAGGAAATTATTTGTAAGTAATGCACACCAGCCAAACTACAAGATGTCTCTCATATAACCAAACTACCAAGAAAGGTGTGTATCCAGGTGAGAGATGAGTGCAGCATTTTAATACTCTATGAATGTTTAGAGTGACCACTCATGTAAATAAGACAGGAAATTGGTTTGATAATTAGTTTGAAGGTAGCACATTTCTTACTTTTGTTTGCCTTGTCCAATATTTCTTGGTAATATCTTCAAGAATCAGAAAATAGAATAGCATTATTGACTTTTTTCTAGCGTTATTGGGCATGAAGATACTGGTTATTATTCAGTTAGAGCTGTGCTTTTGGATGTTCATTTTATGGGAAAAAGTCATCATATTGAAGTTTCTATGGAACTCGTCACAATAAATAAATAATTTGAAGTTTGTATGAAAATCATTTCAATTGAATATCAGAGTTGTCATGATGATGTCGTTGAAAGTGGATCATAAATTATAGTTTGGATCATAATTATCATTAGTAGCTCTCGTTTGTCTAATTAGGACTCATAGCCACAATCAGCGGGAGGTGAGATGCGAATGAAATTGGGAGAGAGAGGGGAGAGGCACGTGAGATTTGCGAGAGAGAGGGGAGAGGCACGTGAGATTTGCGAGAGAGAGGAGAGATGCTAGACTCAGTCCGTATTCGATGAGTACAGTTTGATACGGATACATTGATACATCTTGTATTCGATATATACAAGCTATCAGAGGGAGGAGAGAGGTGAGCGAGATTGGGAGAGAAGAGAGAGGCGAGCAAGATTTGGGGGGAGAGAGATGAGAGATACTAGATACATGTTGTATTTGACGAATACATGTTGTATCAATGAGTACAGTCCGATACATACATGTTGTTAGAGGGAGGAGAGAGCCGAGCAGGATTGGGAGAGAGAAAGAGAGACGAGAGAGGCGAGCAAGATTTGGGAGAAAGAGGAGAGATTTTAGATACAGGCTGTTTTTGACGATAGGTTGTATCAACGAAAACTGTCTGATACATACATGCTTATACAAGTTGTATTCAATACATACAACTGTATCACTTGTATTTATTCGCTTTTGTATCACTTGTATTCTTTCACTCTTATATCCCTTGTATTTGTTCCTGCATTCAGACTGTAACAACAACCATTAAAGTGATACAATTGATATAAGTATCTTCTTCAAGATTGTATGGTGATGCAGCCATTAAAGTGATACAATTGATAAAGTTGATATTACAATTGATAAAGTTGATATAAGTATTTTCTTCTTTTCTTTTTTCGATGTATTCATTCCTTTGTATTTGGAAGATACAATTGGATGAATTGTATGTCTCTGCCATGGAGATGTACTGTTATCAAAGGCACGCTTAAGCCCTGTAGCGAGACTCAAAACGTGTTGAGTGGTTCGCCACGCTTAATGTGCGCTTCAATGTCGTCATCAAAGCTGTAAGACATACTTCTCCTTGTGAATGAGCATTTTCTGAAGAGCCGGCGCTACACCATTAATATTTCACTCTATCGTAAAAACAATCATATTCTTTGTCCATATATTTGTTATTCATGCTTAAAATTAATTCGTATGTTTTCTCCATTTGCCCCTTTTCTCAATAAAGTCCACGCTTAATTGCGCTTAAAGCCCCAAACGAACCTTAGAGCTTTTTTGTGCTTTCGCTTTTGATTACACTGCAGAGAACAAATTGTTACCTGTATCGATGATCTTCTTTGAAATCGTGAGTGACAGATGTTTCAGACTGTATTAGATACAATCCCACATGTATCAGGTGAAATCATGAGGGAGAGATGTATCAGATACAATTCCAGCAAGTCGTTACCCATATCAATATTTTTTCCAAACTTTTTATCTTTATTTATTAATCACAACATCGATACAATATGTATCAGTTGTAATCAGGCTGATACATACTGTATCAATTCCGCCATTGATACAATTGGATGTTTCTGCTGTGGAGTCCCACTATTGGATACAATCTTGAAGGGTAGAAAATAGTGGTACAACCTATGAAGAGGGAGAAAGAGGCAGGAGAGAGAGAGAGAGAGAGAAAGAGAGAGAGAGAGCAGAGGGAGAGAGAGGTGGTACATATAGAGGGAGAGGGACGAGAGAGGAGAGATTTTCTATAAAACCCTTAGTATAGCTATGTTAGGTAATAGTCTAAACTATATCTATGTATGGTAAAATAGTAGTTATGTCTGCTTAGTTATGAAGTTTTTCCTTAATTTATTATATTCGTTTCAGCTGCTACTGGCTTATGCTGGACCTGCATCTAATGTTCGGGTGGAGGATGTATCATCAGATCGGTTCAGTGACGGTGGTGCTCTGGCTGAAGTGATGTCTCTCTATGAGGGCATGCAGGAAACTTATTTGTTAGATGTCCAAGAAAAGGAAGAGGCTGAAATGAAAATGCACGAATGCAATCAAATTGCAATCCAGGTGTAATTTCTACTATTCATAGAGTTAGAGGCTGAACTAACTAAATTTTATCTACCATCTATTGGAATCTAAATGTCAAAACTAATATCTTCATATTTTTCTTA
This sequence comes from Solanum verrucosum, assembly GCF_900185275.1. Taxonomy (NCBI): domain Eukaryota; kingdom Viridiplantae; phylum Streptophyta; class Magnoliopsida; order Solanales; family Solanaceae; genus Solanum; species Solanum verrucosum. The sequence continues at coordinate 1,251,969 of NW_026020814.1, forward strand.
TGTGCACATGATTTTACTTTCTTATTTCATGTTCTTTGCTTTGTCTGTTGGATGGGGTTCACTGGATTTCTCCGTGTATTAGATATATCTTTTTCTCTCATCCATTTATTTTGAATTGTAGGGAATTATGGCAATGCCTCATTTGGCTATACAAGCATTGGGCCTAATTGTTAGGCATCTAAAACAATTTGGTTTGGAAAGAGTTCTGTGCTTGGGAGCTTCATTTCGTCCCTTCTCTAGCAACATGGAGATGACTCTTTCAGCCAATGCACTGCAGCAACTTGAGGTGAGTGGGCTAGTCCTCCCCCCTCCAAAAGCAAATTAAATCGAAGAGAAAAACAAAGACAATTCTTTTGGATAAATTCCATAATTGAACTTGAGTAATTGTTGGATTCCCAGGCATGAATGACACATTTTCTTATTGTTTCATGTTTTCCTTGCAAAGATTTCTTCTCAAAGCAATAACTGATGGCACTCAAAATTAAAGAAGGATGTGATCATATTTACCTTACGAAAAGAAATAAAAAAGGAAGGAGTGACTGCTGCAATTAATATGACTTTGAATCATGGAGTAAGCAAAATAGCTGGTGTTAGGGGAAACCACCTGTAAGTGTTAACCTCAGTAAAATTGAGCACGATCAACTTAACTTTGCTTTCATGATAGAATCTAAAGTTGCTTCTGTGACAGCATTTATGGTTCTTGGACAAGCAGACTCCATACTGTAACGCGGATAAGCATTTAAACGAGCAACTTTCAATCATCTGATGATTGATTTAATCAAGCCAGCAAAATTGTTATGTAGAGATAGTCTGGATGTGGATAATGTACCTAGTTCAAAGGAAACCAATGGCTCTCTAGTTCCTGAAGTGTTTGTAGGATTGGTAAAACGTCACAAGTTTCTGAACTAGCAAGACAAGAGAGGATAGCTCCCTCCCTCTCAAACCTTGAGGTTGGGAATTTTTGTCACCAAAGGAGCAAAGTGAGGAACACTTTTGACTCACGGAAAGGAGGACTTGTGAGGTTACAAACATTAGAAATCAAGGCTCCAGCACATCCATTCCTTCCCTGTCTCCCCACTTTCTCACACATCATCTTCCTCATTTCTCTGGTTCCTTCCTTGCCTTTCTTCCTTTAGCTCACTGATTTCTCTTCCTTATATGAACTATGGGTAGATCTGTCATTTTGTACAAAGTAGATACTACTCTGGTGAAAGTTTTAAAGATTTTGATCTTTGTTTAATCCAGCCAACTTAGTGCCACACTTGTCTGAACCGAATTGCACATATAGAATTCACATTTTTTTCACTAGTTTGTCATTGAGCCATAGTTAGTGGATTGTTCTATTGATTAATCAGCTTTTACTCTGTTTGTTCAATATATTTGTCACTTTTTACTTTGTGAGAGTTGATAAAATCAATATATATATTTTTGAAACTAGTAACAGTACGACAACAACATACCTAGTGTAGGCCACGAATGGGGTCCGGGGAGGGTAAAGTGTATGCAAGCCTTACCTCTACCTCGTGGAGGTAGAGAGGTTGTCTCCAAAAGACCCTTGACTCAAGTGCAACAAATCAATAAGTTGCACTAACCTTGAAGGAACCATTGTTACTGCCCAATCACCATAACACATCTTCTCCTATCTGAATCCATTGTTCACTTGTGCTAAAATATTGAGCCACCCTTTGTATTTCTCAATCAGTCAACTGCCTTCTAAAAGTAAAGGTCCAACCTTGAGTTGTCGATAATTCTGCATTAGCAATTGCTGGTGTATAGTAAGGTTTTATATATCTGGAAGGAGTATTTCAAGTTTGTCAGCCTCATGCCAATCATCCTTCCAGAATTTTTCCCCATTTAACACTTTGATTTTTTATTTTTTTTTGAGTAAGCCATTTAACACTTTGATCTTAATACTGGTTTTGAATTCACTCCACAAGTTTCTGATGGATCTCCACAATCTCACCCCATAGGGTGTAGTTACCTCTTTAGTCATCCATTTGCCTTCCTCATATTTTGCTTTAATGGTTTTCCCCACAATAACTGATTGGCACTAATGAGTTTCCATAACCATTGTTTAGAAGGTCACATCCAGTGTTTTTAAAAGCCAAAGCGCAAAAAGCGATTGGGTCCATGGGGCTTGAAGTAAAAAAGCATGAAGTTAAGAGCACACTTCTTTGAAGTGAAGTGTACAAGTAATGGAAAAATTAAAAGAACACATGAATTTATGCAAAGATATGTCACTTGAACCTAACTTAACCTCAAAAGCTAGTTCGAGGGGGAGGATTTCCAAGTCCATATAAGCAGATCACCAGTCCATTTTTTAACTAATGTTGGATCCTAACCCACTCTAAACTCCCCTTCACGTCCGCACCCAACTGGAGCGTGAATCGGAAGCCCAATCATGGATGAACCCAACTCTGATACCATGTAAAGATATGATACCTAGGCCTAACTCAACCCCAAAATCTAGCTCATGAGGGGAGGATTGCCCAAGTCCATATAAGCATTGCCCAAGTCCATATAAGCATACCACTAGTTCATTCCCCAACCAATGTCTAACCCACTCTAACAAGTATTATTATAATCAAATTGTATTAAAGTAACTGATTTTTACAACCAATTTACAATTGCGCCGATATTAATCCCAATCCTCAAAGATTCAAAGAACCAATGGCTTTCCTTGGGATCACTTGCGCATCATTGTTCGAAGTGCACACTTCTATTTAGCATATGGCTTCACCAATCTACAATTGCGCATCAAGTCGCTTCATCGTTTTAAGCTATAAAGCAGTGGCTTTTAATAACAGTGGAGACGTCTGGAGGAATTACTGGGGTTGCTTCTGTTAAGGTTTTGATTAGTTATATAACTATGCAAAGTGGAGAGGAGAATGATTTAGCAATCTTTTTTTCTGGCTAAGAAACATCAAAGATACGTAGCTTGTCAGAGTATCAGGAATTTCAAAAGGAAAAAAAGAAAGATAAACAGTTTTCAAGTAATTTGATTATTATGTATGATATACATTATACAATATACAATATACAATTTGATAGAAGTTTTCTTTCCCTTCTGTCTACTTTACTGCACCGGCAATCTTTTAGCTCTCAGTAGATACAATAGGCATATTTTTTCCCCATTTGTAATTTTACCGATGATGTAGGTTTTGATGAATAACTTTGATGGATCAGAGTCTGGCTCCTTATTGCATTGTATGAATCAGACCCTTACTTTATTTGGTTCAAGGCTTCTCAGGCATTGGGTACGGAGATTTTTTGCTGTTAGTTTGTTGGGTTTTGATAATATGAACATATCGAAGGTACATGTGTAATTTCATATTTTGCAGGTGACTCATCCTTTACGTGATAGAAACATGATAGGTGCTCGTCTTGATGCAGTTTCAGAGATTGCAGAATCTATGCAAACTCATCGAACTTCTCATACTTCTGTCTTAGAGATGGAAGGTGCTGATGTCACCAGTTCGCAACCAGAGATACATCATATAATTGTTTCAGTTCTGTCCACTATAGGAAGGTCACCAGATATCCAGCGCGGGCTTACAAGAATCTTTCACAGAAAAGCTACTGCTGCTGAGGTGAGGGTTTTTATCTTCTGATTTAATTGGGCAAGATTTTTTTAGCTTTGTACTATGCTACAGTCTCTTATCTGATGGGGAAAATCATCAACTTTAGATAGGTTCTGTCACATATGCAACTAGTTCTGGTAACTACAGACAGGAACCTGTGTTGGGAGATATTGATTTTTGATTACATGTCCAATCAGCCAAGGCTTAGAAAATATATTTTTCCAACAGTGACACAAGCATATATTGTTCCTTGAATTGGTTTTTTGCAGCCTCAACCTTCTTTGAGATGAATTTAATAGGAATTTCTGTGTCAGTTTATTGCTGTCATTCAAGCTATCTTGATTGCTGCAAAACAACTTCAACAGCTTTGCATTATAGAGGACAAAAGTACGAATCTGCAAAGAGAGACCTTGCATTCTGTCCTGTTGAGAAAGCTGATATCAATTGCCTCATCTTCTACTGTTATTAATGGTGCTGCAAAGCTTTTGTCTGCTTTAAACAAGGAAGCTGCTGACAGACAGGATCTTCACAACTTATTTATCATTTCTGATGGAAAGTTCCCAGAGGTTTGTTGTATTCTTTTTCTATGCCATATTTCTTGCCTGCACTTGATTCTTTGACTACTTTCAGTTGGTTCACAGGTTGCTGAAGGTGCAAGGAGAGTTGAGTTGGCAAATGAGAAGTTAGATTCATTGATTGTTGTGCATCGCAAGCAGCTTCGCATCCACAAATTGGAGTATACGAGTGTAGCTGGAATCACACATTTGATAGAGGTACATTAGAAGAAGAAGTCATCATATTCCAATCTTTCTCTTGTAATCTCTGTCATGTTAAGTTTTTTCTTTCTTAAAAATGTCTATGTTTTCTTGCTGTTGACAATCTGGAAATATTTTTCTGTGCATTGCTGCTCTAGATCCCGTTTGGCTTAGCTGAGTTTAAGTAGCTTTTAAACACCAAATGCTGAAAACACTTTTTAAGTGCTGGAGCTGGTTTTATATAAATACACAGTTTCATATTTGGATAGAAGAGTGAAAACTGAAAATAAGAGTTGATGTGTTTGGAATTGGTAGAGAAGTGCTTATCGATACTTCTTCTGGTACAATGACAAAAATATCCTTAATATGACAACACTATAAAGGAGTTGATTACTTCAATTCATGCTTCAATCCACTTTCAGTTCCAAATTGATTAGGTAAGATTATTTTTAACTATGTCGCTCGGACTCTTTAAAAATGTCAAACGGTGCGCGTCGGATTCGCCAAAAGTAGTGTATTTTTGGAGAATCCGACACTGGTGCGACATCGAAAGTGAAGAGTTTGTGCAACTTAGATTTTTAATAAATATAAATTATTTATTTGAATAGCATATAATAAGTTAATAATTTGATTAAAGTGGGAACTATATATGCTTGATAAACTGTTTAGGAAAATTTTAAGAATCTTGTAACCCATAGAATTATCTAATTGTCACTTGTCAGTGAACTATCTCCAAACTACATTCTCATTAACAAATCACAGAAGAATTCATAGGGTACTTGGACTAGGGTGGGGGATATGGGCACAAGTATGAGGAATAGTTCTTAAGTAGAAACTTGGCTTTCTAGAAGGAAAACTAGTTTTTTTTGGGCATGTAGGTCGCTGTGAGAAACTGAGTGAAAAAGGAAGCAAAGCACTTGCTTTAAGAATAGTTAAAACACAAATTGAATGAGGTCCCAAGGAAAGCTCCCAGTCACTTGCCTTTTGTTTTCATCTTTGCAAGTTTACTCTAGGTTGTTGCCACTATCCAGAGATATTGTGGAGAAGGCTGAGATGGGATAAAGAAGGAAAAGAAACATCAGACTTGGAGCTTTCTTGGGAGCGGTAATTTGACTATTATATAAAAAGTATCAGGATAATAAAGTAAAATGCTTGTTAAATCTAAAAAGCTTCTAAGCTGCCCAACTTATGACTTTTGGCTTATTTTGGCTTTAGTACACTTCTTAAGTTCAAACACTAATATAAGCTGAAAAATGCTTAAAATCCCACCTTACCCTCTTAGTCACATGTTGTGAACTAAAACTCAAGGTTTCACAGGGTATCAAACACAATCTGGATTTTAATGGATCGTCCAACTAGAAATAACAATCAAATGCAGGGGGTTCATTAAAAGGAGTCCAAATAAGCGGATAAATATAATGCGGGTATATCACCTTAATTATTTCTTCTATGAGGGAGCAAGCATAATGTTAACACTTGCTGGAGATAGATTTTGTTGTGTTGTTTTCTTCTACGCTGCAGTCGTAATTCATCTCATATTTACTCTAATCACCTAAATATTTATTCATTTGGTTTTATTTTTGAGTTGGTTCTTTTTATTGTTTATTTTCCATTTTTGTTTTATTTGGGGGTGGAGGGGTAGAGGATGAGTAGGAAAGCGAATGTAGTTCTGAATTGTTCAAGAAAAGTAAGAAGCACCGTCTCCCGTGAAGAGGACACCATGTTGGCCAGCAACAACTAGTGTTAGACATGTCTTCTTAGTTCATGTTCTTCTGCCCACTACCATTTTCCTTCCATCAGGCGTGGAGCTTGTTCAACAAAGAGGTATATTTCATGCCTTTTTCCCTTCTTAAATTTTTTCTGGGATGCGAGTGTCAAGTAGACACTTCTAAAGGACACCGCATATCAACTGTCTGTGTATCTTTATTTGAGAAAGTTTTCTGCTTGTTGGTGCTACATAGCCAGCAAAGGTAAATCCATGTTTTAGGCATTTTAGGCTGTAATTATCTTTAACACATACCTCAAACTTGTAGTTCATTGTGAGATTTTGAAACCGAGGAAGTATGCCTTTTATGTCCTACTGTCTTTATTTGACTATAAGATGCTTCAACTGCAGTTGCCTCTAAACACAAAGGTGCCTCCAGATTGGGTCAAAGTGAACAGTACTAAGAAAGCAATACGTTATCATTCACGAGAAGTATTAGTGGCTTTAGATGAGTTAGCATTGGCAAATGAGCAGCTCACTGTCGTTTGCCAAGCTGCATGGAATAATTTTTGACAGGTTTTGGTGGATACTTTGCCGAGTTCCAAGCTGTTGTGCAAGCCCTGGCTTCATTGGATTGTCTAAATTCTTTCGCCATTCTTTCGAGGAATAAGGTCAAAGATTACGTTTTTCCCCTTTGTTGCTTCTACTTGCTTTATTGGATGTAAATAGTCCTTTATTGTTTGTTTCAGAATTATGTCCGTCCTCTCTTTGTGGAAGATGATGAGGCTGTTCAGATACATATTTTCTCTGGTCGTCATCCGGTATGTGCTAAAAACATAGTTCATGGAAGTTTCTCTATTTTAAGACTTCAGATATTGTAGTTTAACTTCTGTTCGTGAAGTGAAGATAACTCCCTTAAGCTATGTAGATGACAAAGACTACAGACTAAATCCTGATATCTAAGTGGAGAAGGGTAGAGTCGTAGGGGCTGGCCCATTATTCCACCGAGTTATGAACCATGCCTCAGCCAGTCCTCTGGAATTTCCTGGTTATAAAAAAATTATTTAGATGACAAAGTGTTGTCAAAGGTGCTCTTAAAGCACGCTTAGGCGAGGCTCAAAACATTGAGCGCTTCGCCTCGCTTAACGTGTGCTCTAGTGTTATCATCAAGGCTTTGAGATGTACTTTTCCTTGCCAATGAGCGTTTCTTGGAGAGGCTACACTAAAAAATTGATATTTTCACTTTATTGTAATTTAATTTTCAATTTTGTTGTTCATATAATTGTTATTCGTGCTTATAATTATTGAACTAAACATATATATATTTATATTTTTTTCTCCATTTGTACCTTTTTTCATTAAAGTACACACTTTATTTCTCTTTGCGCTTAAAGCCCCCCGGACCTTAGAGTTTTTTTCCGCTTTTCGCTTTTGATAACTCTGAAGAGGGTAGGTCGAGTGGAAAGCTCCCTCCACTTACAAATTTGAGTAGGTAAGTCACTTAGGGAGCAAAGTTGGAACAGTTTTTTCTGGTAAAAAGAACAGTTCCGGTATCAGTAGCTCAAACTAGCTGCTGAGGTTCTTTATTTGGTCGGTGACTAGGGTAAAAATAGGCTAGCTCTCTCTCGCATTTACTTATTATGTGCTCAAGGAGCTGGGGTCTATTTTTGCCGATGTACTGATAGCTATAATTCTTCTTCGATCTCGAGAGTGAAAGGATCAGGATTAAACATGCTTCAAAGATCTCCCTGCTTACCTTTAGAGGGGCTTAAAACTACTTTTTTACTACAGGGAAGGAGGGTTGTGTTGAAGTGGATGTAGGTTACTACTCAAAAAAGAGTGTTTTAGATTAGACTGTTTTATGTCTTAATCTGCATTAGATAACCAAGGATTGTGTTATTTACGTTCCACGCCTCTTTGGTATCTGAAAGTTGAAAATTCAACTGGTTTCTGTTTCTCCATATCAAAAATGAATAGCAATTGTAATATACAGGCAGTAACCCATTATCTGCATTTGCTTTATAGGAAGAAGTTTTGCATCAACCGCAAGTCTTACTTTCTGATATCATGTTTTACTATGGTGTCTTTTACCTACTTTAAGTTCTACTTTGGTCCTATCGAATTTCATCAGTACGAAAGAAGCTTCCTATCCTATTTTCGAGCAAAATCCAAGGGATACCACTAATCTACATTGCATGTAAATCCAAATCTTCTATTGTCCTTGAAAGCAGATCTTCTTGGCATACATAATATCAAACTACCATTAAACTAGATGTTCAGATGGGTTGCAAACAATATAGGAAATTAAATTTCTTGTTGTTGTTTGGTAGTGCTCCATATAAGTATATTAGATGAACTCTTTGATGTTTGCTACCCTTGCCAGATGAATAGAAGAATTGGGATGCTCATTTTACCCTTTTTTTATCGGTTGTTTAAGACATTCTTATATGTGTGACGATCTCTTATTGACATATTTTGAGAAATTGAATTTTAACTGAGGGCTTTGACAGGTTTTGGAGGCTGTTTTACAAGATAACTTTGTCCCAAATGATACAGATTTGCATGCAGAAAGAGAGTACTGTCAGATTGTCACTGGACCAAATATGGGGGGAAAAAGTTGCTATATTCGCCAAGTTGCTCTTATTGCTCTCATGGCTCAGGTAATGCCATACTGATGCTTGCTTCTATGTTATATCTCTAAAATTCTTAATCTCACAATCTTTGTGCGACCTTAGGCATGAAAATATTTCTTTAACAGAAGAATGTATGTGAAGGTAGAATTGGCAGAGAAGTGTATGACACTCATCTCTGTACAGTATGACTAGGTGTCTTTGACAGTATGACTGAAGGAACATTTCCTTAATAGTTGACTGGTTAAAAATAAAGACTGTTATCAAAAGAATATTTTCCTTGACTATTTTATAAGTTTCCTGGCAACTGCAGCTTATCATAATCTTTTTATTGTAAAGCTGGCCTCTAGTTGTAAGGCTGTTCTCATGGAATTGATAAGGATTGATTACCTATATCTCAAACAAGTCTAATTGGAAAGAAGTTTTAGTGATGGCTTGTTAGTGCAAATCTGCTTACTGAAGATCCACAACAGTATGGTTTGATAAAAGGTATTTTTTTCCTCCTGGATACCTCTAGGTTGGATCCTTTGTACCAGCGATCTCTGCAAAACTACATGTACTGGATGGGATATATACTCGCATGGGCGCATCAGACAGTATTCAGCAAGGAAGGAGTACATTCTTAGAAGAACTCAGCGAGGCTTCTGATATACTGAAAAAATGCTCAGCCAATTCATTGGTTATACTTGATGAGCTTGGGAGAGGCACCAGCACACATGATGGCGTAGCAATTGCTTATGCAACACTTCAATATCTCCTAGAGCACAAAAAATGCATGGTTCTATTTGTTACTCATTACCCTGAAATTGTCAGTATCAAGAATAAGTTTCCAGGCTCTGTGGGACCATACCATGTGTCATATCTGACATCCCAAAGAGATGTGAATGGGGATTTCAAGTCAAATGAGAAGATGGATCACATTAATAGTGAGGACATCACCTACCTATACAAACTTGCACCAGGTGTTTCTGGGAGAAGTTTTGGTTTTAAAGTTGCTCAGCTTGCACAAGTGAGTTTCCCTCTTTTCATGCTTCCTCTTGGGGCAGGTCCAATAGAAGACAGTCTCAATGAAGCCTGATAGTAAATTTAATGTGATACTAAAATTTGAAACACTGTTCAAAGAATTTAAATTTGAAAGGAGAGTCACTAGCTAAAGTTTTCAGTCATTGATGCTAGTGTCTTTTTACCTGTTACTCAATTGCCTGGGTCAATGTGAGGTGATTTCTAGTCAGATCTTTTCAATTGGTCTATTCAAACATCCATTGTTTATCTCATGTTCTTGTTTGTTTCAGCTGCCGGTCGCATGTATTCAGCGAGCCATTGAAATAGCTGCAAAACTGGAAGCAGCAGTCTGTAACTACACTGAACAACAAATTCGAAGGAGCTGTTCTCTAAGCCATAGGCAAGATGGCTGTAAAAATGAACCCACAGAGGATGTCCGAGAATCAGATTACTTGTCTGCTGGAAGAGTTGAAGGCTTAGACGACATCAGTGAGCTTTACAGGGAGTTGTTTCTGAACCTAAACTTCGGGTTTCTTGAAGAACATGGTGATGACAGGAGACTCCAGTTTCTAATGCAGGCTAGAAGCCTTGCAGCTCAGTTAATAAGTAGGTAAAGATAAGTTAATTTGTCCTATCTTTTTCTCCTCTGTTGTTCTGTACTTCTTCTGTTCCATTTACATGACACTCTTTCCTTTTGATCCATTCCAATAATATTGACACATTCTACATTCAGAAGCTCTTTTGTTTCAACCTTTCCATTTTTCTCCATGGAAGGGGAGCCTTGGAGCAACGATAAAGTTGTCACCGTGTGACCTATAGGTCACAAGTTTGATCTGTGGAAGCAGCCATTAATGCTTGCATTAGAATAGATTGTCTACATCACACCCCTTAGGGTGCAGCCCTTCCCCAGACCCTGCTAACGTGGGATGCTTTGTGCATTCAGCTGTCCTTTTCTCCTAATAACATGTTATTGGAATGGCATGACATGTTGAAGACAACAACATTCTAAGGATACTTTTGGTATGCTAATAATCTCCTACTGTTTCAATTTATATGACCGAGTTTGACTTGACATGGAGTTTAAGAAAGAAAGGAAGACTTTTGATACGTGTGGCCTTCAATACGCCTTAGCATTTGTGTGGCTAGAGAACTTTTGATGTGGTCATAAACATGTTTTAACATTCTTGTGACTATAAAAGCTTGTCAATAACAGTTCCCCCCAAAAAAATGTCAATAAGAGCAAAATGGGAAACTCAAGTACCATTCTTTTTGTCACGGACTAATAACGAAATAGTGTCATTCTTCAGGAACGGAGGGAGTGTTTAATTATGCATCATCTATCTTTTTTCTTTTTTAAACTTAGGTGTGTTCAAAAATGTTTTCCAATTTCTCCATGTTCGATGGGTTAATTTTTTTTGAAAACATTGTCTCTTAGAAACAAGTCACTTAAAAATGAGAAAAATGACTACCCAAGTGGAAGTAGGGAAAACAAGTTCCACAAGTGGCATACCACATTGATTGTGCCCTACACAATCCTCCACCATACCTCTTCTTCATCCCACCCCATATCCCCCATCCCCACACCCCTGCTCCTACCCCAACCCCCACATCCCATAGTAATTGTCTAGGTTATATACAATGCTTTTAGGATAATTTTTTTTTTTTTTTGGTGACAAGGGAAACCCGCAGCCGCTACCCTTTGGGTGCGCACAGGGTAAAACCCCCGCTCCTATGCAATAGCTCGCAAACCACATAGGAGAGGTAACCCGTACTAGGCAAGCCCAGCGCTACGAGTTCGACCCAGAAGGCAAACCCCTTGCTTTCGCTGGCAAGGGGTTTCGAACTTGAGACCTCCAACATGGAAGTCCCAAACCCAAACCACTGGGCCACCCCGAAGGGTTTTTAGGATAATATTTTTTGCTTATGTACCGAACAATGAACATAAGACAATAATTCTTAGAAAATATTTTTCAAGAAACACTTCCATGGAAAACATTTTCTTTCGTATTGAACATACCCTTTGTGACCAGTCAAATACCTTTATATAAAATGGAATGGATGGAAAAGGAATTTTTCAGAGGGATGCAGCATTATCTTGATCTTCAATTTCTTGGGACATATTTCTCATTACCTTCCAGTCAACTTGTTTGTTCTGTCAGTGTTTGAGCTCTCAAAATGCCTTGAAACACCTCCAACTAGCGTATCTTGATCGGCAAGGTTGAGACCTCAAAGGACTTATGGTCCTCCGGTTCGATTTTTCCTGGAGAGGGCTTGTTAAGAAAATTTAACTTTACTCTTTCGTAAGTTTTTTTTTTATATTTTTGTATAGTTCCTGTAAACAGGCGTCTTTCCCTTTCTTTAATGAAAATTACTCAAATAATAAATCAAAGAAATTTAAAACTTACCTTCCTCTTAAATAAGTAATTCTCTCTGATTAAAGTTTGCTTCTGGTTGCTTGCGTTTCCAACTCTTTTTTTTTTCACAATTTAGTGCTGTCTCCTGAAAAGGGGAAAAAGAGTACGCAGGCCCATTTATCCTTGTTTGTAATTATGACTGCACTTCATTGCGTCTTCTCCGAGCCCCTTATTTGTGCCAGTACTTTGCCTATGTCCTACTGCTCCAACATGAAAAAAGATCCTTCTCATTTTGCAGGTAAATGTTGGTCGTGAAACTGCCTGCCTGCTTGTACAGTAGGCCACCACTATTTTGACCCAAATATAGATGTTGAATATCTTGCTTTTATCATTCAGGTGAACTATCAACTTGACTCTGTTTATCATGTTGAGCTCTTATCATTGCTATCGATGTCCCTCTTATTGCTGCATTATGATGATTACCTAATTTTTATTGCCGACAGAGCTTTGGTCTAGTGGTAAGAGCACAACATGTGATTTGTGGGTTGGGCATACATAATGGTTCGAACTCTGATGTATTAGACAAAAGCATGATATTTAAGTGAAGTGTAGAGGGGTGGACTTATTTATCTTCGGGGTTTCTCCTTTTGGAAAATGGTGGTGTTTGAGTCAGGTTGGAGCATTCGGCGCATCTTGACTAATCCAGCAAGCAGCTTGCTGCAGTTTGCAATCACAGCTGTTGGGTAAAATCTGCTCACCAAGGATGGACCAAATAGGCTTGAATTATTCCTCCTGCATTCAAGTATCACCATTAGCTGTCAATTTTGTATTTATATGCAGGCTCTCTGTCTTTGCCTTGGGAATTCACTCTTCTTAGAGATTACGACAAGCACAAACAAGTAGTTCAGTATCATGATGTGTAAAGAATCGCCCTTTATGAGTGTGTCATCATTTTCATTAATTAAGGGTTGTATATTATCTGATGAATGTTCAAACAATTGTTGGTTTGGATGCATGTGAAGGTTCTCCCCCTGATTTTAATTTTTCCATGGTTATTCGAAAGGCTTGAAGTTTTGAACATGCCCTCCCCTACCACATGTTAGGCTAATCGAAAAAGATTTGTCTAAGCTAAATTAAGGAGATAATAGGTCTCCCTCTGATACAAGGTATCAGTTTTAGAAAGAATAATAACTGCATTAAATCCGTAATTGGAACTTCCCTAGCAAAATCTGATGATAACCATATCAGAAGTGAAGCGTTTGCATCTCTTCAGCTTTAAAGGGCTATACTGATCTTGGCAGGTGTTCCATCTTGAAAAACGAAAAACATGGTTGAATCTGTTAATGTAGTTTGTCCATTTTGTCAAAGCAACTGATATGCAAATTGCGTTTCCAAAAAAGGCAACATCAGTTTCATTTCCTTTCCCACTATCAAGTGTTTGCTGTTAAATTCTGCAATCAACGTCTAGTTCAAGAATTACACTGGCAAATCCTTGAAATGCCTGAAAATCAAGTCTTCAAAACGAGGAAAGATTACTACTAAAATGGAGGGAATTGCAAGAAGGTGACTTTAAGTATTTATTCTATGGATCACTAAAAGCCTGAAAAACAAATCTTCACCAAAAAGAATAAGAGGGAAAAGGTCATCTGTTTTCTTTTTTTGATTTAAAAAAAAGAAGAGGCAAAGTACATTCAACATGCTAGTCCTCATTTGAAGATAGCTGGCAACTATGCTAATCAAGAAAAAGACATTTAATCACAAGTTGACATCATGCGAGCAATTGCCAGAGATGGGCAACTAATGATAGACATACAAATAAATATATGTATACACACACTCGTTACACTGGAAAGACATTCTTCAGTAGGTGTTCTTAATTCCCGCAATGAACATTCTCAGTTCTCTAGCTCTCCTTGTATGTTCAGGGGAGAACATATCATTGTCTGAATCACTAAGCTCAACCAAATCAATGCATTGAACGTTGTCCTCTAGGTGTTTGGGGTTCCCAGAAGCATGCTGCACTGGTGGAGGACTCGTGAGATCAATTACTTCATCTTCAGATGAAACTGGTGAAATGTTGCTCTCTTGGCAACTGGTGATCCCATAAGTAAAATCACCACCCTTCTTCACACAGTTGCTGTTCCATGTAAACTGGGACTGTATACCTGGATCTACCAACTGAATTTGAGCAATGTCGTCATCATCCTCTGATACTGATCCACATAAAGAAGTGGTATCATTGGTAGTAGAGGTTTCTCTATCAATCTCAAGCAAGAGGTCTTGGAGTTTTTGGTCAATTTGACCCAAGAGCTGTGTTTTTTCTAGTTTCCTTGGTCTTGATCTAGCATTGTTTCTTTTCTTTCCTTGAGCTCGTCTTTCTTGGAACTCCAAAATCCTTTCCGGACAAGCTCTGTTGGAAAGAAGAGACGAAAGATTCAATAACATGGATCAAACAGTGTTTTTTGTGAACAATTAGGAGGCTTGTATTTTATTTGAATGGATCTCCAATCAGAGTACATAATCTCTAAGCAATTGCTATACCATTGAATTCATGTATTTTATGTCAACATCACCCAAAAAACCTGAGGGTGGCTAGCAAATAGTACATATTCTTGTCAGCTCGTATACTGAGTAATCCAACCTCATTGAATTTAATATGTTTCAGTGCTGCGTGACCTTAGCAAGTTCAACCAAATATGTTGTGGATAAGTAACTTGATAGCATAAATATCTTTTATGCCGACAGTGTAAAGAACTTAAACTCCAAGAAAGTTTCTTCAGTTGCCAAAAGAAGTCTACTTCCCAGTTTTTGCTTGCATGGGGTTACATGATGTGAATCTATGATAATGTATCATGAAACATTTTGATATTCAAACATAACATATTTAGGTCTGCGCAGAAAATACCCAAGCAAGATGTAGTTTGTTACAGATACTATTCACCTTTTAATATGTTGTGTTTGATAGCATAAAGTTGCATTAGGTCAACACCATCACCAACCCTCGAGAT
This sequence comes from Solanum verrucosum, assembly GCF_900185275.1. Lineage (NCBI taxonomy): Eukaryota > Viridiplantae > Streptophyta > Magnoliopsida > Solanales > Solanaceae > Solanum > Solanum verrucosum. The sequence continues at coordinate 1,267,004 of NW_026020814.1, forward strand.
ACATATATGACTTTTACGTGAACTATTGATTTTTTCAGGAGATTGAAAACAGAATGAGATTTCGTAACTCCAACTTGGTCAAGTACTTCTATAATAATATAACCAAAAATATCAATTCTGTTATAAACATATTTGTATTCTAGTGAATCTCTTGGGAACTAAGTCAGTTTTTCCCTATAAATAAAGGTTCCTTCATTGTAAATCCATCCCTTCAAGAGAAATAACAAGTCTTCTCTCTTCTCCTTACTACTTTCTCCTTCTTACTTTATAGTTTCATAACAAATTCCATAGTCTTCACAACAATGTAATTGGACTTCCTAACCATCTGAAAACCAGTATCAAAATGGTTCAGGCAAATAGTTTTTTCCTATTGCTTTGATAATGTATAAAACCTGACCCTACTGATCATTGTGTACCTTAGTAGCCCCTTAATTCATATCAATTTATAGTTGACATACCTCTCAACAAGATCAGCTGGTACTATGGAGGTTTCAAGTCCATCCGTTTCTTCCCAAGACACCTCAAAGCAATCGACTCCTTGAACTTTTCTTGGCTTGATAATTTGAGATAATGGACACTTTATTGGCATCTGTTCATGTTCAGATCTTAGAGATCATTTCCAGAAACACACTTGATAAAATGAAATATAGCAGTAGAAATTTTTTTTGGTCGAATAATCACAAAGATATTGAGAAAACAATAACTCTAATAGAAAAGTTCCAGATGAAATGCATCATTGCACGTGCAACCCTGCAGCACACCAAACTTCCTTTTCATGGAAAAAGCAGGCATTACGAGATGTTCACACATTTAAGACATGTTATTTTCTATGACACGATTGTCAGGCCCCTAAACTTATGAGGCCATTAAATAGTTAGCATCTTTTTCAAGTCTTTGTTTATGCAATTTCTTCTCTTAATTAAGATGGTGAAGGATCTTCTGGAATCATATTACTTCCATTTCTCCATTTTAGTAATATTGCATTACATTCCACTCCGTTCAATGTGCGACCCTAACTCTTGGAATGGATGAAAGCATATCTTCCAAAATCATGTATTTTATTGCATGTTCTCCATTTTAGTCTTCACGTAATGAAGTATCAAACATATCCAGAATGCTAGAGCAAGAAAAAGTCTGTCAGGTTCCCTGAGTAGCTATTTCTTTTTTTTTGAAAGGCAGTTCCCTCAGTAGCTATTCTGATCAAACATACAAAATTTCACAACCATCTCTCATCTAGTAACCAGAACAGCAACTATTTTGGGTTGGTTAACTGGGACAGACAACAATTTGGAGAAGCAATAAAGAAGTGGCATTATCATCTCTAAATGCAAAAGTCAGTTGGAATTCTGCAGATGCTTCTATCATCACAAAAGGAACATTCTCAGGTAGACGTAAGGGTGTAACTGCAAAAATGGTCTTGATAATGAATTACTGTATGGAAGCAAAGTTGGTTTGAGAGTCCATTGAGTTTGAAGCACAAAAGGTTATTTCTAGTAACACTGAGCAGTCATTGCAGTAGGATGAGCTACCTCATTTAGTGGAAGCTGGACTCCCAGTTGTGAAGCAGTGGACCGCAAGTTGGCAAATCTCCGCAATTCCCTTTCAGCAATCTTAGGAAGGATATACTCATCTGAGCCACAAAGAACAGAGCGTTTTCAGAGAAAAGCTTCTCATTGATTGTACCAACATAATTGCGTACATAATTTTTCTAACTAGTAGAAAAAAGGAAACTATAGATTTTCAAAAAACAGACAGCTGAGTAACTGTAATTGGAATTATACATGATAGATGTTGAACCAAAAGAAACAGGTCTGATAAATCAGTGCATGAAATAGAACCAAGATTTGGTTCAGCACAAAAGCACCTGTTTTCTCAGGAGGCCAACCAAAAGTTTCAGTGCATATATGATGAAGCTGGCTGCGGCTATATGGATACAACACAAGAATCCTGCAACAAATATCCTTCTTTTCAGACTTCTTGGTTCTTAACTAACATGTCAGATTTATAATCAGCACAGTGTAGTGAGGTATAACTTAAACCAAAAAGGCAAAAGGGGAAGGAAAAAGAAAGAAGAAGAAGTAATACTTTGAATAAATGTTGTAACGAATAAGAATCTACCTTTGAACAGCATTAGAGTCCATAGAATGGCACTTTGGTCTTAGATATGCATCTAATACTTGCATCACCTGACTTCTCATTTGTGAAGGGCATTTGCTTCCTAATAATGCCAAAAAGGAAAAATAGCTCGGGTTAAACATAAATATGATTACTAAATACTAGTGAACATCCAGAAATTTTTTTCTTCTCTTTATTCCCTCCCCCCTCCCTGGGACTCACCATCAGGATTTTTATGCTCTGCAGCATTTTCTTTACCATTGCATTTGTCATCTTCAGTCTGTTTCTTAGAACCTTTTTTCTTCTTTACAAAGGAAAATCCTTCTGATGTAATCCATTGAAGAACAGCTTTATCACCAATTGATTTAACAATCTGACAAGCTGACTCCTACGAACGCAGAAGCATGTCATATGATAAGCATCAGATTTTAACCCGTTTCAGATCATATACATGTTAAATTGAGAGGAAAAAGAATGCCTTCCAGATGCAAGAATCAGAATTTCCAAAACTTACCCGACCAATCCCATAAACTCCTTCAGAGTAATCACCACCAAGAATAACAGCCAGTGCTATCTGGACACAACAATTTCCAAAAAATAAACCCCAACAAATACATCAGAAATTTAAACAATGAGTTGCAAACATTGCTGGGTTGTTCCAGACAAAGCAAGGTCTATGAAATTCTGACACCATCAGATTTCATGGTAAAAATCAGAAAGATTCATAGTTTCTCCAGGAACATCATTTATCAGGACATAATACTTGCCAGTTGATCATATCATTGTATTCTGAAGTGAGCTGAATAAAACCAAGAAACAGAAAAAACTTTTCTCTGCCCTCAAGATAGAGTGTAAGTGTTTTCCCTTAGACCGATATGGTTTTACAATATCCTCCCCATTGTAATCAATAGTGATAGAAGCCAAAAAGGAAAAAGAATTACCAAGGAGTTCCTTCCGAGTCCGAGCTTTCTCTCAATATCATCCATTTCATAGCAAACTAGATACCCGCCATCCCCTAAATCTCACAAACTAAAAGTATAAGTTCATCAAAATCAATTAAAATCCACTACTAAGAGTCAAAAGGAAAGAACAGAGAAATATTGATCAATTCTCACCAAGGCACATATCTCTATACACCGTCCTTGCTCCAAATAGGAAGGCATCAGAATCTGATGTGAAACATCCATCCTGATAATGATAATCAGAACGTGTGGTACATTATGATGTAGCTCCAGTGAAAATAAAGAATGATTCTTATGGTAATAAGTTCTTAAGAACAGAGCCTTGGGGTGTGTTCGGTCCGGAGGAAAACATTCTTTGGAAAATGTTTGGGTCGTGTTGTAAATGCCCGGGCTAAACCTATGGATGGTAGAGGTGAAATTTCAGCTTCTGAATTTTGATTAATTGAATCTGCCGGCACTTACTGTTCCGTATATGAGCCAGCTTATTGCTATTGATTCGATGATGAGAATGCTGGTTTTCCCATGTTCATTTGGTAAAAATATTTGGAAAATATTTTCTCTAGGAAAACAAGTTCCTTAAAAATGCGGAAATGACTTTCATAATGGAAGTAGGGATAACAAGTTCTACAAGTGGCATTCCACATTGATTGTGTCCTCCCCAATCTCTAACACACCTCATCTTCACCCCCACCCCGTAATCCCCACCACCTCCCATATTATTTGTCTATATTATACACAAATGTTTTTAGGATACTACTTTTTTCTTACAAACTGAACACAAGAAAATGAGTTAAAAGATCCACTTATTTCCTAAAAAGCATTTTCCAAGAAAACATGTTCCATGAAAAGAACACTTTCCTTCATACCGAACACACCTTAGTCTTTTAGAACGACAATTATATCAGGAAAAAACTAACTTAATCCTCTGAAATGAAGCATTACTAGCATAATGGATCAGGACTTCTACTCACACAGAATGATTCAGAGTTTAATAATGCACATTGAGCTTCACCCTCCTCAATCCTGAAAGGTATTTCCATCAGTCAATAGTAATTTTCTACACCTCAATAGTTATAAGCATAATATCACACGACTCATTAAAGAGCACGGTCAATTCACAATTCATTGCACTGTAATCAGATGGAATGACCTGGTTTCTGTAAACATTTTATTCTTCCAAGTAAAGATACCTGAGCAAGTTAAGATGGAAAACTAACAAATGAAAATATCACATAGAACACTTGGAGAAGAATGAAAGTTGTCTCAGAAAGCAGTTGAGTTCCTTTTATTAATTACATGAATATTTGCATTCTTACAGATCAATAGCATACAAAATACATATGCATAGGTAAAGAGTTACCCATCTAAGCACGGAATTCCGAGTGCATTTCCAAGGACTTTAGCCTCTTTAATCATGCGTGAAAATTCTGATCCTGTGTTTCTTCGTATTGATGATGGTTTAATCGCCGCCTCATCTTGAGTGAGCTACATCATAAAAACCTAGTGTGTAATGATCAGCTTAAACTAGAATGCAGGTAAACAAACAATTGAAAAAGAGGCATGTCAAGACTCAAGAGGTTTTGGACGGGGAGATAAGGGAAAGCAGGAAGTAATAAGTAATCCTACCACATTTCCAGGATTTAATCGCCTTCTATAAGTAGATGATTTGATAGCCGGAATGGCTCCATCTGGAAAAGGAAAAAAAGGAAGCCACTGAAATGTGTGTCAACTATCATGTATTAACTACAGCATTTCCCAATATGCATATTCCAGACGTATTTAGATATGTAAAGAATCTAAATTTCTTTTGTCATAGGTTACTCAATTGTGTGAAGCAACAATGCTAATCTGGAACCAAACTCAAATCTTAAAATTATCTTGAGTACCACAATTAAGAATCTTCAAGTAAACACCCTCTTACACAGCAAACTAATGATAAACACAATAGGAAAAAGAGTAAAGTACATTTTTTAATTTTTTTTTGTAAAACCCCATTATAGATTTTCTCAAAGAAAGAAATAAAATTACCAGTAACAAAGATAACGCTACAATTCAAAGCAATAAGAGCTCTAACGCGGTGAAATAGGCCCCTGAGATAGAGCTTCTCCTTCATTGCACAATGGGATTTGTTGACATTCTGAAGTTGAACAATCCAGCAAGAAAGATCTATACATACCCTCTTGTTCCTGGTACACGAAATTAAGCAGAAGAACAGTAAATCCCAATTCCCAACAAGAGAAAAAGATGTAAAAGCAAAGTGGGAAGAGACTTAACTGGAGATGATGAAGAGGAAGAGTTTTCTTGCAAGATTCCAAGATATCCCAAAGATTCTTTACACCCATTCCGGTCGATCCTATACAGGTCTTAGCATTTGGGGTTCAGCAATTTCTAAGAAAAACGAACATGGTACAAGATTTATCGAAGGAGATAACCGTTGTTTTTGAATTTTGATTTGTACTGTTTCGACTCCTTCTATAATTTAGAGGGGTTGATTTTAACAGCTACTACTACTCTGAGGGCAAGAGCAACAAGTGAGATAATTCCTCATTTATTTATTTTCATTTTAGGAGGCCGAATGTATTTATTTATTTTATAGAAAAAATGCTTATTTTAAAAAGGCGGAATGTTGGATCCTCATACTTATCAATTTGTCAATTGAACCCTTAAACTCATCCGAACGTAATATTTTAAACCCCTTTTTCATCTGAGTAGTGTGTGTGAAGTACAATTGCTTACACGTGGAAATTTCATGTCATTAAAAATGACATGAAAGAAATTACATGTTAAAAATTTTAAAAAAACAACTAAGCCACTTTTGTAATTTCTGAAAATTTTAGATAAACATTTTTTTTTTTTAAAATAAAAATATTCCAAATAAGCATGTTCTTCATATTTATTCCAAATTGAACACTAAATTCATGTCAAATAGATGAGATTTTTCTCCATTTGACTTGAAAATTCAAATACAAGTTCACCACCACAAATCCAACTAATCTCAATCACAATTTTGAATCAATTTCATAAATTCACAAGACCCATTTGTTATTTTTCAAGCTTTCTCTAACTTATCAATGAAGTTTTAATTTTTCAATATCCACCATTATCCTTCATGTTAATCCATACTTAGACCTCTTTTTGAAACCTAAAAAAACAAATAATAATCTCAATACTTTTAGATTAAAAAGCTAAAATCTAAAATCTAAAATCTAAAAGACTTTTAGACTAAGTGGTTAGGGTGGACGACTGATTTATAGTGAAAAGAAGTGTGGGTTGAGAAAGTGGATGAAGGAGAGAATGAAGAGGAGGAGAGTGGGTGTGGTGGATGAAACTCCAAGAAGAAGAAGAGAGAAGGGGGCTGGGGACGGAGGAGAGAGGGATGGGGTGGGGTGGGAGAGGGATGGTTGAGGAAGATGGGTTTTTTATTTTTTTAAAAAAAAATTGATTACTATTATTATTATTATTACTATTATTTAAATATTTTTAATGTAAAATATCTTATTTACTCGCTGTCAAATGCGTGTAATCACGTAAATTTCCAACTCAGCATTATCAATGCCACATAGGTTCGATCAATGGTCAAAGAGGTTTAAAATATAGTGTTCTGATCAGCTTAGGGGTTCAGTTGACAAATTGATAAGTAGGAGGGTCCAACTTACAAACAGAGCCAAGTACATGGGTCTCCCAAGTCATTCCACCTCTTAAAAATGTGAGAATTTTGGGTAAATATTTTCTTTATTTTTTATTTTAGGGAAAATGAGTTTTGAAAGTAGAGAAATTGGTTTTTTTAGAAACTAAAAAAAAGGCATATTAATTCACTTTTAAAAAGATTGATCAAACACTATATACATTTCATTGATCTACTCGAGGATGAGTTGTGTTGCTAGATAACATCATGCTTAGATTTGCAGATAACAAGTTGAACTTGCTCTTGGCATTTGAGCTCAACATCTTGGAAACTTAAAAATCAATTAAGGAACTTATAAAGCATGTTTTCCCATTGAATCAATTGATTGGAAAAACGCATGGTGGGAGAAGATTTTTCGCTGAAATATTGATAGTTTTTTTATGTGAAGATACTATTTTTTTTTCTTTTTTCACTGATTCCATCAAAATATGTTGTGGAAATATTCACTCAACATTTTTCAATAGGAAAATGGTGATTTTTTTTAGTATTGTCTATCCTCATCCCTTGCTTGCACCTTCTACATTTAACAAAGTTTCCCGGCCGATAGGAGCTATATATTGTTCATGGTTTACCTTGTTTGAACCTTCTACATTTAACAAAGTCTCTTGGCCGATAGGAGCTATATATATAGTGCATTGTTTACCTTGTTTGAACCTTCTACCTTTAACAAGTTTCCTCGTCGATAGGAGCTCTCTCTATCTTTCTTGACTATAAATGAAACTCATATGGCCATATTCTAATTTGAAATCTAACCCTTTTATGATCAATGTTCATAATATTCCAACATTCACATTCCAACCATACGATTACCACATCTGTAACATTCAACATACCATAGTTCAACAACGATGGGGTACCCCGACGAACAACCAGACGCGTACCTTCGTCGTCTTCTTCCCAGTTCCCAGTGACCCCCATGACCCAGAAGCAAGAACATGCTAGGTGGAGGCCAAGATCAGATGTCAATCCATTCCAATTTGTTCATCAATCTCTGGTAAATTCTTTGTCCTCGAAAAGAAATTCAATTTTCAAATTGGGAATTTGCCCTATCCTTATGATTTATTTTGATGATCAGTATTTTGATGGTCAGACAGAAACATAATCTTTCTCTTTTGTGTGTTTAATCACGATAGATTTAGAGTTGCATAAGTGAGCTTTCATGGAGTAGAGGTAAGATATGGTGCTTTCCCATGAATTGCATACACTCTTGGATTTGGAAATGGTCCTTACTATAAGTGGAGAGAAAATGACAGATATTATTTGAAATACATGATAGTTAATTATAATTTGATTATTGATTTTTCTTTTTCTTCAATTAGGAGTATAATATTTCTTGTAATAATTCATAAGCTATGAATATGTATATATAAATCATTGTACGTTATATAACACCACAAATATTTATACCTTAGACAAGTTCCTATTGATTTTAGTTTTGAAAATCTTTTTAATTGACTCAATTATTACATAAACTATCACAATTATTCTAAAAATAGTAGAAATATTTAAAAGAGTATGTCAATTAAAGTATCATTTTACTTGCATAATATTTGGACGCTTTTGCTTTTCTTTTTTTTAGTTAATAAATTACCTTAAGGAGGGTGCAAATGATAGTTATATCATTGGGTAAGTGAAGTAGAAGTGTTACATTAATTTCGAATCTAATAGTATGGATGTTTCGCGGCATGTTAACATTAGCACGAGCCTAATTATGCTTCTCTCCCATCATATACCTATACATATATTACTCTGTCCGTTCAATATTAGATGAACATCTTACTAAAAGTATTTGTCTCATATTATCTCCGTCTACTTTTAATTGTTATAGTTTTTTTTTTTAGAGTCAAACTATACAAACTTTGATTAATATTTTATGATGTCCTTTTTTCGTCATATTAATACACAAAAAATTGCAATGTATAGTATTTTTCGTATAGTTTTTAAATATCTAAATTTTTTGTTTAAAGTATCGAATTAATGTAATCTAATTTAACTTTTAATATTAGTCAAATTGACTTTTGAAAAGCGCAACATGACAAATAAAAATGGACGAATGAAGTATTATTTAATCACTTAAATTAGAAGAGAATTAATTAATTTTTTTTCTATTTACCCTTACAATTAATATGACATTTATAAATAGAAAGTGTCCATCTAATAGACTACTAAGTGTAGTTCCATTTAATTGTAACAATGCATATCTACTCTACCCAAAAGGATTGCTTATATATATAAGTCAAACAAGATAATCAATCCGTTATTTCCAAATTAGAATTCTCTTAAAAATGTATATGGGTAATATGAGAAAATGATCAAAATGGTCCTTAATGTATGGGTTTGATTCCATTTGATCCTTAATATATGAACTTGATGGAAATGGTCCTTTATGTATCATAAATTGTGATCAATTTGGTCCTTAACCCTAAAATTAATATATTTCTTCTTTTTTTTTTGCCGTTAAAATACATGGAATATGTAAAAGATGCGCTCGTTCAAGACTTTCCTTCCCCTGTTTCCAAAAATTCCAAAAGGGCACATCAATTTTTTTTTAACCAAAAGGGTAAAATCGCTTCTGACGGAGCGATTTTCTTCTGACAAAATTGATGCCGTTTCTCCTTTAAAAAACATAAAAATCGCTGTCGGTCTAATTTTTTTTTCTTTTTTCTTTAAAATCGCTGTTGTGAATTTTTTTCTAACAACGCTGTCCCAGTAGCGTTTAAAAAATAGAAATAGCTGCTATAGCAGGCATTTTCTTAAAAAAGTTTAAATTTTTTTTAATTAAAAATTCCCGAGGCGAGGACTGCTTAAAAAAATAATGGGAAATCACTCCACGTGTAGCGATTTTAGTTAAATTTTTTTTAAAAAATAATCGCTACCAAGGCAGCGATTTCAGTAAGAATTTTTATTATTATTTTCCAATTGCTGCTAGCAATCAAAAAGTATACAATAAAAAATTATAAAGTAACTCAATTGGGAAATTTTTTCTACTGAAATCGCTCCCGTGGCAGCGATTTTCCATTATTTTTTTAAGCAGTCCTCGCCTCGGAATTTTTTATAAAAAAAATTAAAACTTTTTTAAGAAAATGGCTACTATAGCAGCTATTTCTATTTTTTAAACTGCTTAAAAAATAAATTCATAGCAGCGATTTTAAAGAAAAAAGAAAAAAAATTGGACCGGCAGCGATTTTTATGTTTTTTAAAGGAGTAACGGTGTCAATTTTGTCAGAAGAAAATTGTTCCGTCAAGAGCGATTTTGCCCTTTTGGTTAAAAAAAAATGATGTGCCCTTTTGGAATTTTTGGAAACAGGGGAAGGAAAATCTTGAACGAGCGCATCTTTTACATATTCCGTGTATTTTGATGGCAAAAAAATAATAATATTAATTTTAGGGTTAAGGACCAAATTGATCACAATTTATAATACATAAAGGACCATTTTCATGAAGTTCATATATTAAGGATCAAATGGAATCAAAGCCCATACATTAAGGACCATTTTGATCATTTCCCCGGGTAATATCAAGAAAAAGAATCTTGTTCTCCTTTTCTTCTTCTTCTTCTTTTATTACCTCTCTTCTACTTGTTTGAAAGAATTTCAGTATTCCAAGAATCTTGGATGGTCACCATTAGAAGCTCCATCATCTCCACATGATGAAGAATCAAGAGGGAGGAGGGTTGATGACGACGAATATGAAGACAAGAACGTTAAAGTTGAAGAATAGGGTTTCATCAGATCATAATTGGAACAGAAAAAGAATGTATACAGCAATGCTTCCAAAAGGTTATGTGCCTTCTTCGCCATGTCATAACACTTACCCTAATTCTGTTACTTTTTTTTGTCATTTTTCCACTACCTCTATTGGGCCTAATAATAAATTACCCTAGATTAACTAAGAATGTATACAGAAAGGTTGGAGATAGAAACACAATATTTGAATTACTCTGCCCAGCTCAATTTTGTTCTTGTCTTTTTTTGTTATGAATCTGTTGTGATCATATGTTATCTATCTCCTTATGTTTAAATTAAATATATGAATCAAATCGTTAAGTTGTTTGAGTGCATTTTTGTGTTTTTGATTTTTCATCATCTTGAATCTGTGTTGCCCTCTGTACCATTGTCCCTTGTTAATGTTGATTCTGTCTTCAAGTAGGCGTAGGAGTTTTAGGGTCGATTATCATAATAGTTGAGTAAGATCTATTATTCTTTTCGCTTGAGTTTTGTTATTTCAAAAATGTCAATTCCTTGTCATTACAGTCTGAATAAGTTGTTTGGAGTTGCTACAAATAAAAGGTTACAATTGCTTATTCCTTGTTGTTATCTTTGTGTATTGTATTTTTGTAAAAGGAATTGCTAAATGAGAATATCGTGGGGTTCAAGGCTTTTGGTCTTGCTAGTGCCTGGATTTTCAAAAGTAATTTATCCCCCTTGTTCATTTTCCTTTTGACACTGGTTGCAACAACAACTTGTTCTCCGTACTGAAGTTTTTCTCTATGGATGTCTTTAATTAGGGCTATTTAGATGGTATAAATCCATTTAGGATTGAGGTGTAATGAGTTGATTGATATACTTTATTTTGCTCTCTGACCTCTGTTAAACACCAGGTGCTAAGGCATCTTGAAGTGTGAATGATAAGCTCTCTTTCACTTGGCATCGACCACACTACTCTCATAAAAAAACTGTTGTTCCGTCTTTCTAATTTATCTTCATCTGTATGAGTTAGCTCCTTGTGTTTTTTATTATTATCATTATTTGGTTGTTTGTTTGTTTTATTAGATTAATTGGAGCTTTAAAAGTAACTTGACATCACTTGTACACCGCTTGCTATATGTTAAAGTTATTTTTTGTTCTTATGTGCGGCTTAATATATGTTAAATGTTATGGTTTGTTTTCTACAAATTTCTTATTGCTTTTAATATTGAGAAAATGGCCAAATGACTCCCCAATCTATTAGTCGATTCTCAACTACACATTTATATTTTAGGAGGATCCTATTATCCACCTGAACTATTTTATAGTAGAATTATTTGCTCCCTAATGCTGAGTTGGCAAAGAAAGTGTAATTCACCTTCTTAAAGAGAGTGAGAGGCAAATTTTATTACTTTTCTTTTTCATATTAATTTTCTGATCTTTTATGTTTTTCATTTTACTTTACTTTTACTCTATTTATGTTTTTCATTTTACTTTCTTTATCTTTTTCATTTTACTTTCTCTCTCTTCTTTCTCTATTTCTTCAGTACTCCACCAGATTTAAGTACCCTGAAGAAAAAAAAAGAGTATGAAATTATCTCACTATTAATAATTGTTACTAGTGACGCTATCTCCTTCTTCTTTTTCTCAAAAGAAATTGACTTCACTTGCAAAAATTAGAAAAACACAGAATCAAATTAAAAATAAACACTTTCCCATAGCCAAGTGTTCATAAATTCAAGCACAACATGAAATTGAACAATATAGAGAAAACCCAGTTGAGTAATAAAACTAGCAAAGCATCAAGGTCAAAATTAGTATCTTTTACAATTAAATTTTTACTACTTCAACTACAACAACACACAAAATTGAAGAAATCCAGATCCGAATCAAATCCAAAAGTTGATTACTATATAAGTATATCAACATCAAATTCTTTAACATGAACAACCCAAATAAAATTTCTCCTTTTAGATTATTGTAAGCCAAATCAATATGCTCAAGACTTCGATAGTTGGTAAACTTTTAAGGATTTCACCAATTAAATTCATATTTCATTCTTTATTTTTAATCTTTTTAAACCCCAACAATATTCTCATCAGAGAAAAATCATTAAATACTGAACCTAGATATTCAAGATTGGCTATGTGATTGTGTTTTAACGAAAAAATAAAGTTCATATGCATATATAAGATTTATAGCTCCGTCAAATTTTCGATTGGCGACGGATATCTCTGATAAAATTGTTCCCCAAAATCAAGATATTGAAGTTTTTGAAGCCGATGAATATCCAATGGTATGACACCCACAAATTAATTTTGAAAAAGGTCCAAATATTGCATGTTGAAATAGTTGTATAAGACAATTGGGAACTTAGATTAAGAAACTAAATTTTTTGAGGTTACAGATGGAACTTGGAGTTCCACTTCAATGGCAGAAAATTTTTAGTCAAAGAAAAGGATAGAAAAAGGAAAAAGAAAAAGAAGAAACCGGCTGAAAAAGAAAAGAAAAAACATAGAAGGGAAATAGAATAAAGAAAAAGAATAATTATATTTTTATATAAAAAAAAGTACCATATATGTTATGTGGCACCACGCGTGCAACACACTGCTTATCATAAATCTGGGTGTGACCTTTTAAGGGGCAATATATTCCACTTTTAAAATGTTTAGGGGGGTAATAGGACCCCCGTAAAATATAAGTGTGTAGTTGAGAATTGACTAATAGATTGGGGGTTCATTTGACCATTTTCTCTTTAATATTCACACAGATCAAGGCTGCTGAATTTTCCTGTCTATTTTGGTTTTCTCCTGGTGCAATATAGTTGATTCGAAAAATCATTGATCCAAATCCTCAAACTGTAAGTGCACTGATATGGGTCACTTGATTATTCAATCTACTATAAGCGACATTAATGTTGCACAAGAAAAAAATCCTTCATGATGGAATATGAGAAACTCTGTTTCATTAGAATTGAGTTTGATTACTTTGTTTTATTAGAACTGAACAAATCATTAAAGTTTGACATGATTTTTTTTGAGTAAATTTCCTGGATTGGTTATAGAGATCCTTTTTAAGGTCATTTTAAATGTGAGAAATGCCTTAAGCATATCTTCTGCTCGCACCTTGTTTTGTTCAGAATAAGTGTTCCTTTTCTCATCTTTTTTTTCTTGATTAATTTGTGAAACTTCAGCACAACTTGTACATGAGTCCTTTTAGTGTTTCCATAGTGATTTACTCAGAACCATGTACATGTAAATGATCAATATTGATAGGATAAAACGAGACCTTGTGTTCTTTCCTTTTCATTACCTTCATTGTGAAAGGTTAGAGAGACGGAACCAACTCATTTTTTTCTTCTTTGTCTTCTCTTTGTTATCTATATGAATATATGAATCGAAGCATTACGTTGGGGGGGCACCTCGGGGTGAGATGCCTCGAGGTGTGCTACCGGGGGGGAGGTTGGGGGCCTCGAGGCACAGTGCCTCGGGGTGTGAGGGGGGCCGAGGCAAGGGGCCTCGAGGCACGGCGCCTCAGGAAGAGAAGAGGGGCGCCGTGTCATTACATTTCTTATTTCAAAAATGTCAATTCCTTGTCATTACAGTCTGCATTTTTGTTTCTTTGGTTTTTCATCATCTTGAACCTGTTTTGCCCTCTGTACCAATTCTTTTGTTTGTTTGTTAATGTCGATTCTGTCTTCGAGTAGGCGTTAGAGTTTTAGGGTCGATTATCATAATAGTTGAGTAAGATCTGTTATTCTTTTCGCTTGAGTTTTGTTTATTTTTAGTATGAATGTCTAAAGGTTACATCTCTTATTTCAAAAATGTCAATTCATTGTCATTATAGAACTCTCCTACTTACTTCAAGGAGGAGGTATATGATTTTGATTCACAGAACCTGCAGTCGTTAAACTTTGCAGTGGCACTAAGACTCAAGTATTATGCAGGTGTTGCAAATGGAGTCTGCTGTTTTAAATTACTTGAAGTTTGAAATGACAGCTCCAACAACCAAATGCTTTCTGAGTTTAATATCTTACCATTATCTAGTAGTTGCTTTTGAGTATGATGATTTAGGAACTTATTGGTGAGATATACTGCAGGAGGTTTGTTCGTGCTGCTCAAGGACTTAATGAGGTAACCTCTTCACTTAAGGTTGATAATTCTCCAACATATTTTATATAAGAAACAGAGATGATTAAAACTTTATAAGAATCTACAGGTTCTGTCACTGTAGTTGGAACACTTGGCTAGCTGCATCGCAGAACTCTCTCTTTTAGAATACAACATGCTTTGTTACTCCATCACTCATTGTTGCTTCTACATTTTCTTGGCAAAAAATATGTTCTTTTCCCTTCAATGAAACCTTGGGTATGTACAAATTAACATTGTGACAATCATATAAACAGTTGTAATGTATTTTCCCTTCTTATTCTCTTTTAAACAAATATATATTCTTATAAAATTTGACTTTTGGAAACTCCGAATACAGAACTCTACGTTGAGGCATTATACTCTGTACCAACCCTCTGATTTACGAGATTGTGTCATGGCACTACATAGCCTTTCCTGCAACAATAACAATTCTAGCTTACCAGCAGTCAGGGAAAAATATAGAAAACACAATGTAATTTATCCAAGCCTATTCTGACAATGAAGATAAGTGGAATGAAGTCCTAACATATGTATACTTTCTAGATATAGGTTTGCATAATTCTCTTTTCAATTCATCCCATGCCTATATACTGGAATCTGGACTGCACTTAAACATTCTATTATATTGGAAAATTAATGTCTTCTGAAAATTAGTTAGCACCTTATGACCTTTGCTGCATATGTTTTCGCCATGATCTATACAATTTTTTCCTTAGCTTTTCATTTTATTTTTTCCTCAAATATTACAAGCATATTTGTAAGACATTAATATAGGAAATGATATATTGCAGAAAATATGAGGAGATCTGTCCACCTCAAATATATGATCTTGATTCACAGAAGTAAAACATTGCAGTGGCACTAAGACTAACGTATTATGCAGGGGTTACAAATGGAGTCGAGGAATGCGAGGCCTTGAGGCACAACGCCTCAAGGACGGGTGGGAATGAGTGGGCCTCAGGGTACGACGGCTCGAGGCTGGGGGGCAGGGTGGGCCTCGTAGCACAACGCCTCGAAGCAGGGGGGCGGGGGATGGCCTTGGGGAATGATGCCTCGAGGCAGAGGGACGGGGAAGGACCTTAGGGAACGACGCCTCAAGGCTGGGGGGTGAGGGAGGACCTTGGGGAACGACGCCTCGAGGCTGGGGGCGGGGGAAGGCCTCGGGGGACGACGCCTCGAGGATGGGGGGATTAGGCACGGCGCCACGAGGCCGGGGGGCGGGGGTGGGCCTCGGGGTACGATGCCTCGAGGCTGGGGTGGGACTCGGGGAACGATGCCTCGAGGCTGGGGAGAGGGGGGGTCTCGGGGTATGACGCCTCGAGGTAGCGGGGCAATGGAGGGCCTTGGGGCACGACGCCTCGAAGTTTGGGGCGGGGGAAGCCCTCGAGGCACAACGCCCCGAGGCCAAGAGTGGTCAAGCACGGCGCCTCAAGAGGGTGGGTCTCAGGGTACGGCGCCTCGAGGTCGGGGGGCAGGGGTGGGCCTCGAGGTACGGCGCCTCGAGGCTCGGGGGGGAGGGAAGGGCCTCGGGGCATGACGCCTCGAGGTAGGGGCAAAGGAAGGCCTCAGGGCACAATGCCTTGAGGCAGTGGGGGAAATGAAGGGCCTCGGGGAACGACGCCTCGAGGCAGGGGGAAATGGAGGGCCTTGGGGCTCGATGTGTCGAGGCTGGGGGGCGGGGAAAGGCCTCAGGGTAGGACGCCTCGAGACCGGGGTGGGCCTCGGGGGACGGCGCCTCGAGGCCGGGAGGGCACGGATGGGCCTCGGGGCTGAGAGGGCGGGTGTGGGCCTTGGGGCATGACGCATCGAAGCCTGGACAAGGGGTCGGGGCACGGCACCTCGAGTCCGGGGGAGGGGGGTGAGCCTCGGGGCACGATGCCTCGAGGCAGGGGGGAAGTGAGCCTTGGGGCACGACTCCTCGAGGCCGAGGTCCCTCGGGGCACGACGTCTCGAGGCAGGGGTGGGCCTTGGGGCACGATGCCTCGAGGCAGGGGGCGGGGGTGGGCCTCGGGGAATGATGCCTCGAGGTTGGGTGGGAGGGGTGGGCCTCGGGAGATTGCTCGTCAAGGTCAGGGGGCGGGAGGCCTCATGGTACGATGCCTCGAGGTCGGGGGGGTCGGGGCATGGCGCCTCGAGGCCAGGGAAGGGGTGGGGGTGGGCCTCGGGGAACGACACCTCGAGGCCAAGGAGGGGGGCGGGGCCTCGGGGTACGGCGCCTCGAGGTTGGGGGTGCGGGGGCGGTCCTCGGGGTACGACGATAAGGGGCAGAGATGGGCCTCGGGGAACGACGCCTTGAGGCCGGGGGGAGAGGGTGGGCCTCGGGGCACAACGCCTCGAGGCCGAGTTGCGGGAGTTGGCCTCGGTGCACGACACCTTGATGCCGGGGGCGGGAGTGGGCCTCGGGGCACGACGCCTTGAGGCTGGGGGCGGGTGTGGGCCTCCCGGCACAATGCCTCGAGGCCAGGGTGGTGGGGGTGGGGGTGGGCCTTAGGGCACGGCGCCTCGAGGCTAGGTAGGGCGGGGGTCGACCTCAGGGCACGGCGCCTCGAGGCTAGGGGTGTGGGGGGGGGGGGGGGCTCAGTACGCCTTTTGTTAGAGTACTGAAATTGAAGCTTAACTGCACAATTACTTGAATTGGACAATTAAGCTTAACCGTTAACGTAGTTGATTGAATTGGACAAATGTGCATAGATGAGATGAAATGTTGTGAGCTCCTTCATCAAACATGTATCTATCTTTCTTTCTTTTTTCCTTCTTTTTTGTCTTTCAGCATGAATGTTGATGGATGCAATGTTGTTCATTGGAATCAATGTTGCCATAAGGTAATTAAGTCTTAAAGTTTGTACAAAAATGTACTCCATTTGTTTTTGAGTTTGTTTTAATGCATTGTCGCTCTTTCAACGTTCGAGTCTCAAATGGGCTAGGTCGGCCCATGGCTACCAAATATAGTGGTAGTAATTCAATCATTCCTTATTGGGATACTCTACTGGCTGTAAGAAATCATCTGGCCATTCTTTTCACAAACAGCAAGGATTTGCAACGAGTTGTTGCTGACGTTGCTTGGCTTCTCGGAATAACCATGGTTCTTAGCAGTGTTATCAGGTGTTGTGTTTATTCCATTTTTGCTGGTTCTATGGTTGAAAGTGTCTTCATCTTTGTAGTCCTTATTATATAGCAAATATTGTTTTGCAGGTGTTGCTATTGGAGGTGGATGGCAAGGTCTAGTGGCTTTTATCAATTTGAGATCTTACTATGTTTTTGGTATTCCTCTAGGATATACGATTGGTTATGTCTCTAACCTTAACCTTGGAGTCGTGGTAAATAAATTCATTCTAAAAGTTACAAACATTAAGTATATCAAAGTTTAATCTCACACTGCATTTGTAAACATCTTTTATAGGAAACACTTCGTTTTAGTATCTCACAACTTTTTTTAACCTAAAAACATTATGACAGAAAATCAATTTATCTGAATTATGGATTTTATGTTGCAAGGTCTATGGGCAGGAATGATAGCAGGACTTGCTTTACAGACACTGCTACTCTCATTTGTACTCTATAGAATTGATTGGAATAAAGAGGTAAATAAAACGGTTGGTGATTTTCGTACAATTTAAAACTCCAAAACAAATTTACTCATTCTTGATAGGAATTAGCTGTCCATCCTCTGTAACCTGATTATCCTATATATAGACGACGTAAGGTTTTCATTTCCATGTTCCATTTTTGTTTGTAAGTCATTGCACAAGGGGAGTTGTTCAACTATTGCTGAATTTTCTGTTCCTCCTCTTTTCTTGGAAAATAGATGAAGCAATACTAGGTAAATACTTAGTTTGTTACAGATTTTTGTTGAACCTTCCCTTTCAGTATGATTCAGTCATGTGTAATAATAAGAAAATGAAATGCAGGTTTAGCAGTCTGTAGAGCACCTACGCAAGTGGAGGTCAAGACTTTGGATCTGAGAAAACTATTATTTCAGAGCCTACAAAGGCCTTACCATAAGAATACGATTTTTCAGTGACATCAAAGGATGAAGAGTCTTCATCTTTGTTTTTGTTAACCAGTTAATAATATAGTATCTACATGTTGTGAATAAAGTGGAGCCTAAATCCATGTCAGATGCCACGGTGGATGACAGCTAGGCCAGGTGTATATCGGTAAAATACTGATCCAAAAGATTATAACGGATTTTGTAGGTGACCCGGCTAAAAGATACTCTTGACATCGTGAGTGGGGAACTGTTAGTTGTAATAGGAACCTAGCTGCAGTTTAGAAGATTAGGCTAAGATATTTGTTTGTTGTGCTCTTTCTCCTGTTATCTCTGTGTTTGTTACATTACATTTAAATATGATATGTCAATTCACAGCTTTGTTGCTCCTATTGTGGTGCCTACATAATCGGTTGATAGTTTACTTTTCTGGATCTCTTGAGGAGTATCACTAATCAAAGTTGCGTGGACTCTTCACTTTCACTGCCGCACCCATGCTGGATTCTCCAAAAATACACTACTTTTGGAGAATCTAATACGCACTCATTGACATTTTTGAAGAGTCCGAGCAACATAGTCAGTCACTAATGTCTTGATCTCAATTTGACTTGTCAATTAACAATAGAAATAGATCACTTGTAGCTTCAGTCATTGATGGACATGCACAGCCGGGTGAGTTAGCAATAGTAGGTATGAGAAGTTTTAGATAGTAGCCGAAGTTGTTTTTCAGAAACAGAAAAAATATAGTTTTTTTTTTTTAAATTATTTTTTGAAAAGTACGTTTGAGAAAAAAATACACTTAAAATTACCTTTAAAAAGTTTGGTCAAACATTAATTGTTGCTTAAAAGTATTTTTAAAATTTATTGATTGAACACATTATTTCTCACCAAAATTACTTTTTTGAAAGCCACTTTCAGAAAGAAAAAAACATTTTTCAAAATAACTTCATTTTAGAAGTTTGGCCAAAACAACTATAAGCTCAAGGACTATAATGAAATGTCCTTTTTTTTTTTTACCCCAAAAATAAAAAAAATGTGCCTTTTTATTTTAGTAGAAAAATGACTCTTGAAGTAGTTGAAAAGTATCTTTTTGATCCTTTTACTTATCAATATTCACAAATTTCAAGAATTAATAATGTTATTTCTTGCACAAAAGAAACTAAATATACGTATTTTAATTAATCAAAGACTAGTGTAATTTCTATATCACAATCAAAATTTACAAACAAGTGAGGAACCAAAAATATTATGATCCCTTCATTTAGTTTGCCACCAAAATAGTTCACATTATCGATGTCACCAATGCCCCTTATTTTGATGATTTAAAGAATTTTACTCAACTAGGTTTTACAAAAAATCGTACATTCATTGATCTACTTGAGGATGAGTTGTGTTGTAGATAACATCATGATTAGACTTGCACATAACAAATTGAACTTGCTCTTGGCATTTGAGCTCAACTAGTCGAGCTAATAAGAAAGAAAGATTATGATTGTAACCTAATAATCCTCAGTTACAATCTCTCACCAATACCTGCATCATACACACCAAATGTAAAACAAATATAAGAATTCACTTATTTTGCTTCTTCTGGATAAGTGATATACAAAAGATAAAAAGGAAAAATGGTAACCATCATGAAAATTTGTTGACAGGCTTTAATCATTTGTAAAAAAGCACGCAGTGTCATGTTTATTCAATGGAACATTGTCATTATATGTCACACTATTTCGAATAAAAAGTAACCATGAAATGCAGTTCAGAATCCAAATACAGAAGGCAAGGTCATCATCTTCCCCACTAACAAAACTAGTAGTCTTTTGTTCCAAAGTTCTTGCACCATAGCTGAGAAGGAATGGGGCGGACTGGAAGATGTGGCCTTTGCTGCAAAATTGAAAAACTTGTTATTGCATGAATCTCAAATATTCCCCAAGAGAAAAACAGAGTAAACTTCCATACATCGCTGAGTCGGTGGAAAGCAAGAAATGCAAGTAAAACAAGAGCAGATTGTTAATAAAAGATAAAAGGGCAGATCAAGAGGAGGAAGGCACACTAAACATTATTCTAGAAAGGCAAAACACAAAGAAAGACACAAAGTTATCACCAACTGCCAATTAAAGACACTTCAAACTTCTTGTAACAAGTTTGACACCTCAATGGCATAAGTGTGTCTTTGGACGCCAGTTCTAAACAACATGTGTGCAATCGTTGCTGACATGTCAAATGAACACCACACCACCCCCTCCACATTTAGCTTCCCTAAAAAGTGAATGCAAACTTCCTGCAACCTCCAAGCCAGAAAAAATGGGATCTTCAACGACCTGATAAGAAAATCAAAACGACAGACAGCTCGCACAACCCCAAACACTTACAGCTCCTCCTCAAAATTTCATCCCAAAATTCCAGTCACAATACCCGACACCGCAGAGCCAACAACTGAGTCTGAGACCATAACTTTGGTTTAGAACTGGCATTTCATGAGCTTGGGTCCGACAAATTTCCTGGTGATGGATTCTGAATCAATGGGAAGCATTGTTTGGAGAACCCCTCTGGTTGAGTTTGTTCAAGTTCTTGCACGCTTATGCTGAAAATAATTTTTTCGGCAAGTTTCTATTAACTCAAAAAGGCAACATCAGCCACCATATTTTTACCAATGTAACTCCTCCATTTATTAGAATGGTAACAAAGCTACTTCGCCTTTTTCTCAATACTCCTCCACCTTTGAACCATAAACCACCACAACTGACAACACCGTAGAAGAATTTCCAGAATCTCCATTTTGAAACCATCACCATAACAACTCCCTCACTAAGGAATTTTTTGTGGCAAGACAACAAGGAAAGGGGAGGCTTTCAGCTTGTCAAACAGAAAACAAGGAAGGGAAACCTAGGTATACTGAATTTGAGGAAATAAAATCAAAGTCTTCTCATAAAATGGCTATGGAGATACCCTATGAAGATCACTTCCTGCGGAAGAAAGTAATCAAAGGTAAACATAGAGAGGAGTGCTTCTGGAAAACAAAGGAGGTGACCACTGCTTATAGTGTTCGGGGTCATATGGTTGTTGGTTGGAGCTATGCATGGATCAGTTATTTATGTATTACTAATCCCTGTATTAGTTATTCCATATTTTACTCCGCATAAAACACATAAATTGACTCATTGACTTAAACATGTCTTATTAATGTGAAATTGAAAAATGATAATTGATTACTGAACACTATACATGGTTTGCTGAATTTTATACAAAGCAATTAAAAGCTAACAAACATGATATTAGCTATGCTAGTTTTAATACATGAATAACTCTCTTCCTAACTAGCAACCAAACAACCCCTTAGTGTTTGGAAGCCTATCAACGCTCTTTGGCAAATTTTTAGGATCAGCTACAGAATTGGAAATTAGCAAGACACATCTTTTTGGGAAGACAACTGGTTTGGCCTCTCAAGCTACTATTCTTTGATATCTACACTCTAAACCAGCAACAGAAGCCCACCACTAATGAAGTATGGACTGCACAGGGGTGGAATCTCAGTTTTAACTTTTAAGAGACCAATGAATGATTGGGAGATTGCTAGATTCGCTGATTTTCAACACAGTCAAGCAGTTCACAGTGCTAAACCGGAATCAAGATAAATTATGGTGGCTAGGGCATAACTCAGAAGCTTCTTTGTAAAATCATCTGAACCACGCCAACAATCAAACTGAATTGTGGCCTAGGAAGCACATATGGAAGGTTAAAATCCTAGACAAGTTGGCTTACTTTGGTTGGCTGGTATGGAGGAGGCAAGTTTAACTTGAGCGAACCTTAAAAGGAGGGGAACAAAACTCTGTTCGATTTTCCATCTATGTGGGGAAAATGCATAAACAAATAGCTACATGTTTCTACATTATAAAGTGACTACACATTTATTGGGCATCTTTCTGGTTATGGCAAGTTTGAGTTGGAGAATGCCAGAGAAAACTCTCTGACTGTTGTCAAGCTGGCAAAGTGGAGGATCATTAAATCAGAAAAGAAGATGGAGCATAATCTCATCTTGCATATGGTGGGTCATATGTAGGGAGAGGATCTTAAGATGCTCCAAAAATAAGGGCAATTTAATTCAGAAAATAAATTGAATTGCATGATGTTGTTCCATCTCTGGTGCAAACAGAAAATATATATATATATATATATATAAAATAAGGAAGAACAGAGTTTTTTTGGTTTGTTTCTATACCTCCTTTTTTACTACAAAACTCTATAATTTGAACAGTCTTTTCGACTTTTAGTATTATAAAAATAAAAATATTTGCCATATCAAATAAATGTTTCCAATTTGGGTAAACGAAAGGGTAAAAGGGGAAATTTATTTTCTTTTTGATAGCTGGAGATGGGTTCTAAATACACCCACACTAAAAAGTGAACATACCAATAGTGTATTGTCAGGTTAGATCAGGGTGAGCCCAACACATTAGGTTAATGAGAATCGAGAAGTGTCCTACTAGTCACGAGGATAATTAAGTTGTACAACTGGAAGATGATGACAACTCTAAGTGTCTATTTATGTATTTGGCCTTCTAGAAAATAATCATTAGTCTTTGGGATGGAAAGAGCAACCATTTACATGACAAACAGACTCAGTATCAGCTTTGAACAGAGGCTTCAAACTTGCAGACAACATAAACATTGGTTAGGCAAAATCTTCTTTGCTTGCACCAATGTTCCAAATACTTCAGTTTTTTTTACTTTATATTTTATTGTTCTTTAAAAATGCTTAAGATGCACTTGTTTGACAGCAATAAGTACAGAATTTGTAGCATCTAACTAAGAGTACCAAATAAGCAGGCTGAACGTTTGATCAACAAACTAAGGACAAGATCATAATATTAGAAGGAAAACAAAAGGCAAGACAGGTAGAACGGGAGGAAAGGGGGCATAGTCTAGTGAACACGCACCCCTTCCCCTCACAATTTTGCCTAGTATGATCAATGATTCCCCATTTACGATAACCAATCTGCAGAGTGGGAGGTTACAGTGCGAGCGACCATTTCTAAAATCTGTATGTTCAGAGAATCACTAGATTATCTTTGTTTCCTTTTTGTCAACTAAGAAAACACCAAGAACCATGACACATGGATCGAAACTCGGTGGATAATGGGCTTGCCCATTACACTTCTCTACTTAAATACCAAACTTTTGTCTGTGTCGAGACTCAAAAAGGAGCATTACTGGAGTATCCAAAATAATTTCTTTTACAAGTAATATTTTTCCCAGAAGTTATACATTTAATTAAACAGTAACATAGAAAAATCACTTTTAAGAGTGATAGCTCCTTAGTAAGACGATAAGAAATAATTTGAACACCCCGCAATCATTTTCTAATTATGTTTGATGTAAGTTCCACATCAACAGAGTGGAAGAGCTGCAGCTTCTTATTGCCTCTACTAAAGGAGACCAACTCTGAGCAGCTTCTCACAAATTCCAAGGAGTCTTGAGTCCGCGTGTGGGCCTAAATCCTCCTCATATGAGATTTTTCTCTGAAGCAGAATGCTTTTTACACCAAAAGTTTGAGTGTGAGAATTCAGTAACCAGGATCCAATCTTGTTCTATTGAGTTCACACACTACAAGTGTATTCACACTGAATTCTGCCTATGTCTTATTGTCCAAAGCTTCACAGCATAGATAGATTAATTAGGTATCCTATGGAAGGATCACACAAGTAGGAAGACCGAAAGAGTGCGCCGGCACGAAGCTAACACCTTTATCAACATTTCACCATGAGCATGTCAAATTTTGCTTAATGTGGTTTCTTGTTTAGACCTTTCTTTGTCCATTTTACAGAATAAAATTACTGAGCAATTCCGAATTCGAAGCAAAATCAGACCCTCAAACAAAAAATAGAAGTACAGTACTTATCTTAGACAACATGAGATTTTCTATGAAGACCCCAAAGAGAAACTTGGATAGAATCGTTGGATGTAATCCCAGCACCATCAATTCCTATTTTGATGCCAAATTTTGTGATTTCTTCTGTTTTCTGGGAAATCATAATCAACATGATCTAGAACCAAGTGTATTTGCTACATTAATCTCAATTACATATATAATCTGTGAAACCAGATACAACTACACACACTTTGTCTTTTCTTTCTTTTTTTGGGTAACGGTGGTGTCCGAGTTAGATGTGCACACCTCTCGGCTATTCCACCGGCTAGTTGCTACCTCCTATCTGTCCAGGTATTGGGTACTCTTCTCATCTAGGTTTTTTGAGAATGGTCCCAATATTATAAATCAATACAAAACTCTCTGTTCATCAAGGCTTAGACAGCTGGGAATAAATCACCCAATATTTTCCATATTTACTGGGATTTGAGTCTCCAAAAAGTGCACACTTTTCACACTTCTCAGTGGTTTCTAAAGACATTTCTCTTTCTTTTGCAGATAAGCCTAATGATAAGGGAAGGGCCGAAGGGGGCTTCAGAGTTGAAATAGGTACCCTATTTAGTCACTGGTGTGGCACCAAATTATATAGAGCTGGTATTAGGATGACAAAAAAAGTAAAACAAAGGTGCTTCCCATCTGTAGTTTGATTGATCTGTCAGAAAACACTGTGAGTTTAATATCCCTCTGAGGTTGAGCATTCAACCTGTGATGGTCTTGTCCATGCATTCCTATTTCCTCATATCACCTGACCATCTAACACTGTTTCCTATAACGGCATTGCGAATCCTCCAATAAATCTTCATCATCCCACGTTTCCACATGACTATAAGAACTTAATTTTGGTTTATATACGGATTTCATCTAGCCAGTAGAGAAAAGCATAAAATATAAAACTTGATTTCTTCCCTAAAAAACTAAAGCTAAAAGTTGAGATGACATTGTGTTTTACCTCCCGAGACCAAGCAGAAATAGGAGAGTCAATTACATCTAATCAAGTTAATGAATTTTAACATAAATCAATACACACGGCAAAGCTGAAGTCAACAAGATCGCATATTTTACCAAAATTACAGCAAACTATTCCATTTCCAACCACCTATCAATACATTTCAGATCAGATTGGAGAAGGGGAAGGGATGGAGGTACTGACCTCGAGCTCGGCAGATTTCAAGGCGACAGGAATGCAAACGAGTACGATTCCGGCGAGGGCAATAGCGGTATTACGCTTCCAATGTACGGGCCTACAGTACGGCCCACCACTCATACTCCAGACCTTAGTCCTGAAATCTCCACCATGAGAGTGGTCTCCTCCGCCGGCCATTTTTCCGTCTACCGCTAATGAGAAGCAAAGAGTTTTCAGATGTAACAGATGAAAAGATCAAAGATCAATTGGGCGTTCCACAACACACTTCGAAGAATTCGTATTATCGTATAGCCCTAAGACGCGTGCTATGTATTGAGCCGGAAAGAGAGTCACTTTGGACCCGACCCGACCCGATCCGACCGTAATGGTTCGGTTTTTTCTCTTTTAACACTATGTTTAGACGGTTATTAAGTATTGTTTCATAATGTATCATATAGTGTTTTATATTGTGTTATATTGTATTTAATGTATTATTTTAATGAATACAATTGGATAGATTGTATAATTCTGCGTCATTACAAAATGTCATACATCAGAAATTTGAGTGATAAACCTACAAGAAAAGTAAGGTATAAGATAGTGTTATTATGAAAATGTAAGATAAAAGATAAAATAAGATTATTAAACAATAAATAAAGACAAAAGGAGAAGAAAATATTAAGTTTACGACGCGATTATACCAAATCGATTGTTTATTTAATCATTACATAACAATGGATTTAAATGATACAATACAATAGAATTTAAGTAACAATCAAAACAAACATTATATTTAAACTAACACCCTGTTTGGATGATTGTTACCTGTTGTATTTAAACAATCATTACATTGTATTATTAGTTTAAATGCAATTTTGTTTTAATTGTTACTTAAATACTATTATGTTGTATCGTTTAAATACATCGTTAGGTAACGACGAAAAGACTCATTTTATGTAATGATCGATTTAGTGTGATCAAAGTTTTCTAACTGTTCAAGCATTGACAAACATGGAAAGATAGAAAGAATCTGCTTGAGTTTTGGTCGATGCAAATGGGACAGACAAAGAACTTGGTGGCATCTCCACTTGTAAGATGTCTATCTCCATCTGTACCAAATTAACAACCCCGTCATTCAAAAATTATTTATTTATGCTCTTATATATTTGAATAAAACACTAAAAAAATTCTCAGAATCAGCAAAATTGAACCATTTTTGATAGATCTTCTCGTGTTCTTTTGAACATCGATTAATGGGGCTGGTATCAAACTCCATTTATAAAATCTTTAATTATTTCTTTTTCTTCTTAGCCAGATGTAGCATCAATGTATCTCTCTAGCCATCTTGTTTGTTGTATCAATGGTGGATTTGAGATTCAATTCAGCTGTAATGGTCGTCTATTTTGGATCTGTTATGATTTGGGATAGATGGATGAGAAGAAAAATTGAATTTTGGATGCTCTGAATCTGTTACAATTGGAATAGATTGATATCAATCTGTTTGCGTGATTTGTGGGATTGATAATTATTAGATTCCTTTTTAAGCGCAACAAGTAAGTTGTTTAATGTATCAGACTTTATGTATTCGGATGCTATAATTTAAGAGATATTTGTAAAATAGAAAGAAAAAAAAATAGGAATATGATGTAATTTATGTTTTACACTATTTGATTTATGTAAGTTATACTTAAATCAAACTAATTAAATTTTAATCAAAACCCGGATCCATCTAATAACCTGATACCCGTCCCACCTACAACCCCATTAAACTAAGGAAAAAAAATTGATTTTGATTTGATTTCTTCATATTATTGTTCGTCTTCTTTATTGAACCCAACAATAAAATTTATTGAAGTCACCTTAATCCATCTTTGAAATCCTTTAAAATTAAAATACAACTTCATGCCAAGAACAATAATCTGAATCACCTACTTCAAAATAAGCAACAAGTTATATGTAAAAAAATTGACATCTCCATTGGAGGTTTATCCGAGCTTCAATGATATTCAACATTATAAATCAATTTCTTTTTCTAAGTATTCAACTACATTTCAAATACAACACCAATCAGATTCTAGCTCAAAATTGTGAACTTACTAAAATAAATTTGTCTACTAATTATTTTGAGATTCGAAAGATTTCGAATTCGCTTGAGGTTCTTTTTAAAAGTTGTAAATTGTTGAATCTTTGAATATAATCAACTGTGAAGTAAATTTGATATGACCTAATCTGATTTAGTTGATATAGTGAATAAGATGAGAAAAAAAAGGTTGAAGAAAGTCATCTAAACTTCATTTATGAAACCACTAAAATCACCATTGATGAATTTGAAGGATTTGAAAAAATCCAAATCTACGAGAATCAAAGTTTTTTTTCTTTAATTTAATGAGATTTTTAGGTAGGGCGGGTATACGGTTATTAGGTGAATCCGGATTTGGGTTGAAATCTAATTAGTTTAGGTTAATTATAAATTATACAAATAAATTCATGCCATGTAATAAATAATAAATATAATTTAATTGTTAAATGTTATTGTCAAAAATAAGAATATTTCAGGGCCAATAGGTTAACGATATTTTAGAGCCGAAAAATAAACAAATGATATTTTTATACTAAATTCAATAGTTTAAAGATATTTTAGGTCCTTTTCTGTAAATTAAATAATGATAAAAATTATTATTGTCAAATCTAGAAATTAAAGTAAGCTTATATATATTGATTTATATACATAAATATTCTATTATATCATATAAATGTGCTAAATGTTGACAATCTTTCAATTTTTTTCTATAATATTATTCTATAATAAGTTAAATTTTGATATTGTCAATAAATTAATACTCCCTCCGTTTCAAAAAGATTGATCTGGTTTGACTTGGCACAAAGTTTAAAAAATTAAAGAAGACTTTTGAATCTTGTGATCCTAAATTAAAGTTATGTCAAATGTACAAAATTGCTCTTAATCTTGTGATCTTAAACATGTCACGTGAAAAGCAAAAAGTAAAATGTTACCAAAAAAAAAAAAAAAGTCATTTTTTTTAAAACTAACTAAAAAGGAAATGATGATTATTCTTTGTGAAACGAAGGGAGTATTTACAATTACATTTATCAACACATTAAAAAAAAAAAAAAGGATTTGTCGAGAAACGAATTGCACCTAGCCTCAAAAAGAAAAAGTAATAATAACAGTAATACCAATACTAATAGGAGTAGGATACTTATAACAAAAGCTAGGTCACGTGAAATAAGATTCCAATTGTACTTTGAATTGGAGCTCTGTTCACCAAATCTAGGGATTTCTCGTTAGGTTATTATATAAGGCGACTGGGATCGGAACAGTCGAGATAGATTCGCCGATGGCGAAAAAGATGGCTGAGTGGTCGGAATTGCCATTTGATCTGTTGGTTTCGATAGGTAGATGTTTGAATCTGATTGAAGACTACCTAAATTTTGGGTGTGTCTGCAAATCCTGGCACTCTGTGGCCACCAAGACCAATTTTAACAATGACTTGTGTAGAGCTCCTTGGCTGATGCTAGCGGAGGAAGAGGATAATGAGGTTCGGAAATTCTTCAGCCTCTATAATGGCATGATTTTGAACAAGAGGATTCCCAAAGCTAGCAGAAAACGATGTTTGGAGTCTATGGGTTGGCTTATCACGGTAGGAGAAGAGGGTGAAATTAGTCTGCTACATCCCTTCTCTGATGTTCAGATTGAATTGCCCCATCAAAATACCACAGTAGAGTACAACGAACATCAGACTGGCGCACTGACTTGCTTTATTGGCAAGGCAGTTTTGTCAGCTAGTCCTTCTCACACATCCGACTACCTTCTCATGGTCATTGATGGAGGCTCGAGGTTCCTCAGTTTTTGGAGACCTGGAGATATTAGATGGACTAGAGTTACATGGGAAGGAATCAATTACAGTTCTTTTGCTGATTTGATATATTTTAATGGCCAAATTTATGCCGTGGATTATTCGGGTAATCTCCTAGTTTGTAATGTTGCTGATGTTGTTAGCCCTAAACTTACAAAATGTCATATCATACCATCTCAACCTCATGAACATATTCCAGAGCACTTATACATCCTAGAATCACTAGGATCATTATTTGTAGTTGTGCGATATGGTGTTCACTTTAGGCTTGTCCAAGATGATTGGGACATGATTCCATTAACGCTCGTTCCAAGACCTTATCACGTTGGGGTGGAGGTAACATATGGCACAAGATATTTTCGAGTTTCCCGGGTTGATTTAGCTGCTTCCAAAATGACGGAAACCAAGGAATTAGGGGACGCAGCTTTTTTTCTAGGTGCTAATGCTTCTCTTTCAGTCCAAGCTTCTCGATATCCAGGAATCAAGCCCAATCATATTTATTTTACAGATGATTTTTATGAAACATACATGTCCTATGAAGAAGGAGGAGGCTTGGACATGGGGGTGTTCAACTTAGCAGATGGCAGCATCCAGCCGCATTACAACGGTGTTTCCCTCAGTCGTTTTTGTCCTCCAACTTGGGTAACACCAACTTCGTATTGAGTCATACATATTATTTATTCTAATTCTGTTTGTTAGGTTACTTTTTACGTTTTTAATTTAAATAATTACAGTTATTTACTTATTTACATATAATTGGACAAAATATAATCAAATTAGTTGTTATAATTATCAAACCAACGTAGATCACGTGATTCCTCATCGAATATTATTTCTATAATATGATATGGTTAATTTTCTTCAAATGGATGTAAAGCATTACTCCTTATGTAATTTTGTAATCAATCAAATGATGAATGGTTTGTTTCAGTAATCTTTCTGGTATGTTTGTGTCAATACTATTGGAGAGTAAATAGTTAAGCTTTGAGCATTAAAAAGGTGTAGAAATGGATTAATAAAATTAAGCACACGCCATATATCATTCAGATCAGCAGAAAGAAACGCTAAGCAGCTCATTCGAATAACGACAGTTAAAACAGTGACTATATCAGAGGTGAACAACCAATATAAATACATGATTTTTCCAATAAAGAAACCAACAACTAACTTCTAGGCTTATCATTCACTTAAACCCGAAAACAATTCAACCCAAGCAGCCTCATACGAGTTTATTACGACATGTTAGAAAATTGAAGTCAGATCAATCAGAAGAGAGGAGCAGGTAACGATTTCGAAAGAAAACAAGAACTGGAATAATAATCTAAAACAAACTAATATAAACAGAAGAGTTCGAAACCAAACATGTTGCAGCTATGAAGGCCAGAAAATAAGAACAGTAACAAGTTAAGGTCGTGAAATCAGTTAGAAATACATTTCCAACATCCACACACTTAAACGCTTCATACAGTTGAGAATCGAACATGCCAACACATTAGGAACAAAAGATACATGAACTGAAATGAGTATTACCTTTTAGAGGGCAGGGAACTGAGATAACGAGCCACGAGAGCTTTCCATGACCCTTGATTTCCAATACAAGAAGCGAAATCAGGAAACTCGAGTGAAATCTTGAACAGTAGTCTTCTGAAACTTTGGATTTAGAAAGAGTGATATTCTGAAGAGAGAATTCTTTTTGAGTGAGTGGACTGCTGAAAAACCAACCCCTTCAACAGTGAAGCGAAGGGGAATTATATAGGGGAGAGAAAAAGGAATGGAAATTGAAAGACTTTGAATTCAAAATTCAAATCTGTTGGAGGATAAGGTTGGCCAGTAAGGAATTAGTACAATTCTCAACGGAGGATTGTCCGATTTAGAGAGGAAAGACGAAGATATTTCAACACCTATATGATTCTCAAACGCTCCGGAGTACGGCCTGCAGCGGATACATGTTACCACTCTTATCGTGGAAATAGTAAGCGGATGGGAGTTCAACAAAATTCCAGCGGATGACACTCTAGACACCCTTGTAATTTCCCCTCAACACTTGCATTTACTTAGCTTGTAGACGTAGTTACACAATCAGGTCATTTTATATTTCTATTTTTGACAGAATTTTGTGTTTGACATTGTCTTATTAATTTAACGTGCAGGCTTGGAAACATTTCAAGGAGAATGAAGTACTAAGGGTGGTTCACATTGCGTCCAGATATGTCAAAGCCTCCTTATATTGATATGGTTCCAAACAACATGGTTCTATTCACCAGCATCATCCCTCTGCATCATTAGTTGATTCTTGCAGATATTATGACACACACCAAGATTATGGTCTCTGCAAAGACAGACCTAGCCATTTTATTTCGCGAGGAAAATGAAGAATTCTTCAGAGCTCCGATCAGACAATTTTGGAGATTATTATGAAGCCATCCGCCTGTAAAACTTTCTTAAATGTACAAGGTTCAAGAAAAGGATGCGGATAGAAAATACTAAAAAAATCACCATGAATATTCCCACAAAGATTGAGTGGATTCACATACATTCAATCTGGCAGGCAGGTGATTGTCTAGTGCTAAACTTACAATTCAAGTTTAGAAACTTGAAATTTACGCAAGAGTCATCTATTTTCTTGATTTGATACTATAGATATCACAAACTAAAAATAAAGACTACAATACATAAAAGGCTTGGGGTAGAAGAGGGGGGAAAATTACAAGGGAAATAACCGACGGGGAGCGATTTTCCACTTCTATCCTCTGGATATATTATAACTAATAATGCGCACAGATGGCGTAATGGCGTAATCAGTGTCTAAGGTTCCAGTTTCAGTGAAACCACTCTACACTACCTGTTCCGCTTCATAAACACTGTGGAGATACAAGACGGGGCCCACCATGGTCACCGGACTCTTTGCTCTCCCTTCAAGCAAACCACTGAAGACATGAATTGAGTCAATATAGATAACAGGAACTATAGGACATTAGCAAATAGTAAAAGAATAGCAATAACTTCATTCCGAAATAGCAACAACAGATACACTGAAGTATTTCAATAGCTTTTCGTTATAATGGTTGCCTGGTGCACTAAGCTCCTGCTATGCTTGGGGTCTGGGGAAGGGCCAGACCACAACGATCTATTGTACACAGCCTTACCCAACATTTCTGCAAGGTTGTTTCCACATCTCGAACCCGTGACGTCGGACCTCCTGGTCACATGGCCAACACTCTACCAATTATCACAAAAAAAGAAGTATCTCACTAGCAACAATTTACAAATCTGTTAAGATTTACTAAGGTAGATAGTTTTAGAGAATGTCAACAGTAGGTAGAGGCAGCGCGATGGAACCATCACACCTATTGGAAAGTGAATTAGTCCCAACTTCAAGTTTTGCAAAAGGGTTTTTTCACATGACAAAGAAAACACGAGTGAGTCACCAATCAAAGCTGATTAAAAACAACATAACAAAACATAATCATATTACTGGAAAGATGGACAAAGAAAGTTGTCAAGAGAGAGATATGGTTTCATCTGTGAGGCAAGAGAGAGATTATAGGAACCTTTTATCCGCCTCAGCTCCTTGCACAACGTAATGAAGTCTCCCCATTTCATGTGGCACCTTCTTATAACCGGAGAATTTGTTCAGTAGTGAACATGGACATCCCTTCCAAATAACACCATTTTCTTTGAAAATTTGACGATAGCTACCAAGCTTTATTTCTTCTAACCATAAACCTACATCCTGGCAAAACAAGAGCAGTAACAGAATGTCAGTCATTGTTGCGATTCCCTCGTGGACGTATTTTATTCCTCAACCTCGTGTTTTTTCGTCTACCTCAATTAAGTAACACCTTAATCAAATGGATAGAGGTCAGAGCACACAAGATTATCAGAATTTAGGCTATTACAAATTACAACATATCCCACTTAAGAATATCATGCTCCATTTTGCACCCAAGGGTGTGGCCTAGAGGACAATAAAATGGGTGATAACCATGAGGTCTCGGGTTCAAGTGAAAAAACCACTAGGTGATTTCTTGTCTATACACACTATAGATAAATTGTTATCCCACGCAGTAGTAGGACAGAAAGGCATATATGTCTGTCGTAGCTCTATTTCAGATGTGATTACTTGCTGATGACAATTTTCAAGATTCAAAAATACATATAAAAGTAATTGTATGTTTTCAACCTTACACCTCTCAACTTATTGTTCCATCTAACCCTGCATGATACCTAATCCTCCAAAATCGACACGTCAGCTAAAGCTCATGGATGACCAAGCACTACCAAAGATAGTAACTGCATAGCAAACCAGCTATATAGTTGTCCAGAAGAGACACAAAGTCATCTTAAAAGTACCAGTTTCAAAACAAAAAAAGAGACATAGAGGCCCTCCACCACGAGGCACCGTGCCTCGAGGCCCCCCACCCTGCCCCGAGGCATCGTGCCTCGAGGCCCCTGGCCCCGCCCCGAGACACCGTGCCTCGAGGCCCCTGGCCCCGCCCCGAGACACCGTGCCTCGATGCCCCCGTCCCGAGGCACTGTGCCTCGAGGCCCCCCGCCCTACCCCGAGGCACTGTGCCTCGAGTCCCCAACCTCGCTCGACCCCGAGACATCGTGCCTCGAGGCCCCCCGCCCCGCCCTGCCCCGAGGCATAGTGTGCTACTGATGTTGATTTTGGTGGCGATTTGGATGATCGAAGATCTATATCGGACTACATTTTACTCTTGGCGGAACATGTATTTCTTGGTGCAGCAAAAAGGAAGACTCAATATATTTATCAATTACGGAGGTGGAATATAAAACATCAATTGTTATTGCTCAAGAATCAAGAATGTGTATGGCTCCAAAGACTTCTCGGAGACTAGCATTTATCTATATCAAAGCCAAAGGAAGTTTTTGGATAAAATCAAAGTTTCATCAAGCTTGCAAATAATCCCATATTCCACACAAGAACGAAGCATTGAGGTGGAACATCATTTCATCCAACAAAAATTCTTGATGGAACTATTAACACTTTAGAAGTGTGATGTCAGGAAAATATTGATGATATGTTCACCAAGTTACTTCCTAAAAGCTTCGTTTGGGTTTTCATCATCAAGCTTGGAGTAATTTCCAAAAAATTACATTAAGGAGGAGTGTGAAAAAATTAAAGTAAAACAGAATAAATCACGAAAATCTCATGTTGGCTAAGATAAGTACTGTACTTTTATTTTTGTTTGAGGGTCTGATTTTGTTTCGAATTCGGAACTGCTCAGTAATTTTATTCTGTAAAATGGACAAAGAAAGGTTGAAACAAGAAAACCAGATCAAGCAAAATTTGTCATGCTCATGGTATAATGTTGATACTAAGTGTTAGCTTCGTGCCGGCACACTCTTCCAGTCTTCCCCTTGTTTGATCCTTCCATAGGATACCTAATTAGTCTATCTATGTCATGAAGCTTTGGACAATAAGGACATAGGCAGAATTCAGTGTGAATATACTTGTAGTCTGTGAACTCAATAGAACAAGATTGGATCCTGGTTACTGAATGAGACACTCAAATTTTTGGTGTAAAAAGCATTCTGTTTCAGAGAAAACCCATTATCCACCGACTTTTGATCCATGTGTCATGGTTCTAGGTGTTTTCTTAGTTAACAAAAAGGAAAAAAAAAGATAATCTAGTGATTCTCTGAACATAAAGATTTTAGAAATGGTCGCTCGTGCTGTAACCTCTTACTCTGCAGATTGGTTATCCTAAATGGGGAACCATTGATCATGCTAGGCAAAATTGTGAGGGGAAGGAGTGCGTGTTCACTAGACTATGCCCCCTTTCCTCCTGTCTTGCCTTTTGTTTTCCTTCTAATGTTATCATCTTGTCCTTAGTTTGTTGACCAAACGTTCAGCCTGCTTATTTGGTACTCTTAGTTAGATGCTATGAATTATGTACGTATTGCTGTCAAACAAGTTCATCTTAAGCATCATTTTAAAGAAGATTTTGCCTAACCAATGTTTATGTTGTCAGCAAGTTTGAAGCCTCTGTTTAAAGGTATCTTCATAAAAATATTGCCTAATTCCCTTTGCGCATGGTGAGGCTATATGTATATTCCCCAAGATCATTACGGAGGGTCTTAAAGGTTTTGAAAAATCCCATAAAACCAGTTGAGTGGCCCTTTCAATATTAAGAAAACAATGTGGATCATGGTGAGGATATATGTATTGTTAGTAAATTATATTAATTAGTTTATAAATAAGTTTGAGTGTCTCAAAAATTAAGAAGTTTGTTAATTAATCTCATTTAAATCCTAATCAAATTAATTCAATTTAGCTATGTTCTTAATTAAAATTGACCATAATTAAAATTAATGTGGCCATGTCCTTATTTAAAATCTAACCCATTTATTGTAAATCTAAATATTTTGTTACCTTATTTTAAACTCAATTTCAGACCGAAACCATATTTTTGTTTTCACCCAAAATGACCGTTAAACCTCTTCTCTTTTTCAAAATTCCATTCTCACCCACACTCTTCTCATTGCTTTACTCTCTCTTTCTCTCTTTAAGAAGGCGATGAAGATTGTTGAATTTCTTCATCTAAATGGTGAATTTCTCAATTTTACTTCTTCTTGGATAGAAATCAAGTTTTTATGTGTATGCAGCAAGACAATGGTGAAGATGACAGTGGAAAATGAGGAGAGACATTGCTATGCTTCTTGAATCTCATCCTGATGTATTCGGGTAATGTTTCCAATTTTCCTCTCACATAGGGTTTATGGCTTAGTTGATTGATTGAATAATTTATATGTTACCTTGAAATCAAACTTGTAAGAATGGGGAATTTGGTATATCAGTCATGGTCCTGTTAGTTGTTACTGCTTAGAATTCCTTTTAGCTTGAAACATACAATTTTGCGTTGCTTCAAACCCTTCTTCTTGTATATTGATGAATTTGTGTTCAAGAGAGACAAATTATATTTTCAAACTTTTGACAGTAGCACTTTTCTCTTTTGGTACCTTTGCTGCACGATTCCTAATTTAATTTGAATCTGTGCAACACCAGCACTTCAATAACAACTTAGTTTATTGTCAATTGAAATCTTTAAATTTTTATGCTCTTCACCTAGAGAAAGATATTTGAATGGCATGATGGGTTATCCAAATATAGAATCTATACATATCACTCTCATGTTCAATGTGTCTTTATGTAGTTCCATGTTGATTTGACAGTAAAATCTTTATGTCTCAAGCATTCACCAAAGTCTGTCCATTATATTATTACCTTCTCGAGTCAAGATTTCGTCCACAATATGTTTTGCGATATCTACAAGATCATTTTGTAACTAGCTTAGTAATACAAGACTCATGAATCGTTTCATCAATATTACATTACATATTAAGGAAATATCTAGAATTTAAGACGTATGCACAAAGTTGGGAAAGGGAAGGAAAAAACATGTAGCTCAGGTGGGACAGGGGCTTGCTGGACAAATCCCAATGTGAGACCCCAGCCTTGTGCAGTCCCTTGCTTTGAGCCTGACTCTGCCAAGCACTACATGGCGGTGGTTTTTATATTTATGCCTTGTACGTATTTGGATCATTGAATCAACGATGTTGTACCAGGAGAAAACCAAAATGGACAGGAATTCAGCAGCATATGATGTTAGATGCATTAGATGGTATACCTATCTTTATTTCTTTCCTTGTTAATTAGAGCTTCTAAATGAGCATTTACTCAAATATCTAACAGGGTGTCGAGCTCCTCTATACCACTTGTGGGGCTCATATGTATGATGATGCATATGTAGTTTGAATCATTCGGTTACTTCTTAATAGTTCTTATGAGTGCGTTCTTCTTTTTTTGTACATGCAACCTGTCATTCTTCATTTGATTGGCCTGCTATCCCCTTTTCTCATTTATATGTCAGATTTCTAGCTAAGAGGCAAAAATGTGAAGGATAAGCTCTATTTCACTTGGCATCGACCACACTGGTCTCATTCCGTATTTCTAATTTCATCTTCATTTGTGCTCCTTGTGTTTTTATTATTACCATTATTTGGTTCTTTGATTGTTTTTATTAGATTAATTGGGGCTTTAAAAGTAACTGGAAGAGTTGGTAGTTCTATTGCTATTGCTCTTTCTAACCTCAGTTTTTGAAAAACTCAGAATTTCATTATTGGGATTTTGTTTGTTCTCTGTGAAATTTGGATAAAGATAGAGCTTTTTTCTTGATTTGAAGATTTTCTTGCTCCACATTTCTATCTTTCTATGTCCTGCAATTTGGGTACTTTCTGTTTGGTCATTTCCGTGTAGTTTGATTGTATGTTAAAAGTTATTGTTTGTTCTTTTGTGCAGCTTACTATATTGACACAAATCAAGGCTGCTGAATTCCTGTCCAGTTTGGTCATTCTGTTTTTATTTTTTTTTAAAAAGAAACGGATTTTACTCAGTCCTTTCCTTATTCACCTCTGCTCAGTTCGTCGGAGTTTTCGGAATCCCATTTCAGTGGTGGAAGCTCTTCCTCGCTGCTCTGCTCGTCCAGTTTCAGCTTGCTGCCTTCGAAAGGGTAAAATTCCCTACTAATCTTAACATTTCAGAGATAATGTTCTTTCCAGTAATGTCTTTAAGTTGTTCTCTGTTCTGTTTGTTTACTGCTTGTGTCCATTGAGAATTTCAGTTTGTATTTTATTTAAGCATGTCTCTTAAAGTGTGTGAGTTTTATATTAAGGGCCTTAAGGTTCACTGTATTCTAGCATCTTATTGTTACGTGATGGTCGTGTTAATTAGATTTTAGTTTCATTTGTTCGATTCAATATCAGTTTCATAGCATTCTTTTACCTGATTGATGTCTCATGGTTCTTCTCAAAAGTTGAAATATTGTATCTTTGTCCAGCGAGCACCATTGTTTTGACAACTCTTTCCTTTCTAGTTTCTGTTTCAGCTAAGATTTCTTCATGCCTGTTTTGTTTCATCTTGTACTATTTTGACTCCAGCATAATTTGGTCTCTTTAGTGACAGTATTAATGTGAAAACGGCATCGAACTTCTCGATTTATCTCGTATATAGTTATCATTCCGATGTTGCTGCCTTAGAATTGGAGTTTGATTTCTGTGATTCAGCTACTGTCTATTCATTCCCCCCCTTCCTTTATTTGAAGCTGTGAAAGTGTCGAAATCTCTCTCCCTCATTCATGTCTAAAATTTCTGCAAAGTCTTTGCGTACCTTGTTATTTTGTTCACCAATTTGTTCATGTTTTAAAGGATTAGTTACATAGGTTTGCTACTGTTTTTTTTTAGTGGAATAAAGCATTGTTTAGTCATTTCTTCATTGTTTGTGGTCAGTCATTAGTAAGGAAGGAAAATTGGTTGAATGTGGTGGTTTAATTTACTATTAAACTAGCTTTGCCTCACTCTTTACTTATTAAACTCAGTTTTTCTTATTCTCGTTATATTATATTTTGGATTTAATGATATCTCCAACCTTGATAGATGCCTTAATTCATGGGTTTTATTTTATCCCTCCGATTGTTGGCATTTCTAATTTGAAAGAATGTTGCCTTCTTTACTGCTTGTTTTCTGTCTTGCCTTAGGAGGTTCAAGTTTGTTTAATTCTAAGCTTACCCGATTTACATGTCTCTAAGGTGGTAGTTTAGCTCCATGCTTCGTTCTTGTTTATTTATTCACTTCTTGTTAGAGTTTTCATTTGGTTTGATTTTAAAAGGTTTTCCAGTTTGTTTATTGCTTTAAATTTAAAGTTAGCGTATTATGAGAATTGTCTTTACCTGTTTTAGTAAAAAAAATTAAGCTTCTAGCATATCCTTTAGTTTTGGATTACTTGTTAGCATAGTCTCATTTCTCTCACTTTATATATTTTAGCATACCATTTTCCTTATTTCTTTCAGATTATATATTAACTCTTTTCCCTTGTTTTCGTTGCATGTAATCCTCCTAAGGAATAACGGTGCCTCGGGGTGGGGGGTGGGGGTGGGAGTGGGGGGGGGGGTCTCAGGCATGATGGTGCCTCAGGGCTTGGGTGGGCGGCCTCGAGGTACGACGGTGCCTCGGGGTTAGAGTGGGAGTAGCCTCGAGGCACGACGGTGCCTCGGGGGATGGGTGGGTGGGCCTCGAGGCATGACGATGCCCCGGGGCAGGGGTGGGTGGGCCTCGAGGTACGACGGTGCCTCGGGGCAGGGGTGGGGGGACTCGAGGCACGACGGTGCCTCGAGGTTGGGGTGGGGGAGCCTTGAGGCATGACGGTGCCTCAGGGCGGGGGTGGGTGGGCCTCAAGTAATGACGGTGCCTCAGGGCGGGGGAAGGGTGGCCTCGAGGCACGACGGTGCCTCGGGGCGAGGGTGGGGTGGGCCTCGAGACACGACGGTGCCTCGGAGTGGGGGCGGGATGGGCCTCGAGGCAGGACGGCTCCCCGGGGCGGGGGTGGGGGGCCTCAAGGCATGACGGTGCCTCGGGGCGGGGGTGTGTGGGCCTCGAGGCACGACGGTGCCTCGCGGCGGGGGTGGGGGTAGCCTCGAGGCATGACGGTGTCTCGAGGCGGGGCTGGGGGTAGCCTCGAGGCACGACGGTGCCTCGAGGCGGGGCTGGGGGTAGCCTTGAGGCACCGTGGTGCCTCGGGGCTGGGGTGGGTGGGCCTCGAGGCACGACGATGCATCGGGGCTAGGGTGGGTGGACCTCGAGGCATGACGGTGCCTCGGGGCGGGGGTGTGGGGTGGGTGGACCTCGAGGCACGGTGCCTCGGGGCGGGGGTGTGATGTGGGGGGACCTCGAGGCACGGTGCTTTGGGGCGGGGGAGGGTGGGCCTCGAGGCATGTCGGTGCCTCGGGACTGGGGTGGGGAGAGCCTCGAGGCACGACGGTGCCTCGGGGCTGGGGTGGGGGTAGCGTCGAGGCACCGTCGTGCCTCGAGGTGGGGGTGCCTCGAGGTACGACGGTGTCTTGGGACGGGGGTGGGGGGGCCTCGAGGCACCGTGGTGCCTCGGGGCGGGGGTGGGTGGGCCTCGAGGCACGTCTGTGCCTCGGGGCTGGAGTGGGTGGGCCTCGAGGCACGACGGTGCATCGGCGCGGGGGTGTTGGGTGGGGGGGCCTCGAGGCGGGAAGGTGCCTCGGGGCTGGGGTGGGGGGCCTCAAGGCGGGACGGTGTCTCGGGGCTGGGGTGGGGGGGCCTCGAGGAGGGACGGTGCCTCGGGGCAGGGGTGGGGGGGCCTCGACGCAGGACGGTGCCTCGGGGGTGGTGTTGGGGGCCCTCGAGGCACTGTATAGTTGGATTGGTCTTTCCTAGCCATAGATGCTAAATATAAACTGCATCAGTTGAATTAGACACTTCAAATCAGCGAATGACCAAACATATAATTTCCCTTCCTTGGGCCATCTAGCCTAATGTATGTAAGTTGTCATTACTTCATAAAAACAAGCCCCGCATTGTGTAGGCTCGTGCCGTTAAGTTTCTTGTAGAGTTGATGATGATCTCAAATGCTTTTCGAGAATTGATTTTTTATTGGTCTTTTCAGGTAAGACTTGCAAACAGTTTTATGAAGTGCAATTCTCCTCTTCGATTCACTGTCTCATGATAGATTAGAGAAAAGAGTCTTGTTTGTCTAAGGTTGTTGTGAGGAATTCAGAAGTCCAAGGATTCGACGAATCCATACGTTGATCTCAGACTCCAGCCTTGGGCAAGGGGCAAACACATACTCATGAGGAATCTAGTATAAACACCGAATGTCTTATGCATCGAGGTTTTTTTTTTTTTTTTTGAGAATTGACCTTTTAATACACAACTAACAAATTTACGAGGTGTGAATGTTCAACTGCTACTTATTGATATTGTCACTACATTGGATTTGAGCTCTCTATAAATGTGATACTCCTAAAAGTTTTTATGTTAAAGATTTCCTTTGTTTGGAGATTTGATCTAAGTTCTAACTGTAACTTTAATGTTTAGGTTCTAAAATATCTAAATTGATAAATCTACTTCCAAGTTCTTCTCTGTTGGACTGACTGATAAAGTAGAACTTGAATGACTTAAACAAGATATAAAACTCTGTTCATGAGTCAATTAAATATAAATACAAATAAGATCTACATTATTTGGCATATAGATCTCATTTGAAATTTGAAAATGTTGAAGTTCCCTTTTCAAATCTTTAGCTACAATTTCTCAAATCCCTTTTCAAATCAAGCAGTGACAGTTGCATAATAAGATTGTTTTAATTGTCAAGCAGCAGTCTTTACTTTCCTCATACCTCTGTAGCATATGACATTTGAATTTTTTTTATGTAATCTCTTAGCCTAATAGACTTGTTGCTTTAGGTGCTCGCCGTGGAAGAAAAACATTTTGTGTGCGCTCTTTCAGGTTTATGGAATATACCAACTGCTTTCATTCTTGAGTATGTTCCTCTATTATAATTTAAACATTTTGGGTACATATAACTGAATAATTTTTATTTTATTTTTAGATTTAAATAGAGGTGACTTAGATCAAAATATTAGGAATCAAAAAGCAAGGAAAGTAGCATTGATGGAACGGGGAATCGCACCTTCAGCAAAGAATTAAGGTGACCAGCTGGAAGTTTTTGAAATCCCAACAATACTTTCTATATAAAAAGAATCCGGAAAGCCTGATAGCTTTAAAGGATAGGGGAGACCTTTTTTTGTGTTAGTGCGCGCCGACATGCTAAAAATTACCTTTTGAACTTTAAGTATTAAAACATGTTAAATGCTTCAACAATGGCCTTCCATAAGATGATAATATTACGAGGCTGGGCGTCCTGTTCAACAAAACATCATTTCAGTAAATCTGCCAATTTTATAGATGGAACATAAAGTACTCCTCGATCTCAATTTTTGTACACCGGCATTCATCTTCTCTGATGTATAATAATCTTGACTTGGCTTCATAGGTTTGGGATTTGCGCCAGATGAAAGAACCCTTGAAAGTGTTCGATGATCTCCCAAATAATTATATGCTCAAACTAACATTGCATTTAGTCCTGATGAACAACTGTTCATAACTGGGACGTCTGTTGAAAAAGATGGGACTACTGGAAGAATGCTATGCTTCTTTGATGGCATAATACATATATTGGATCCTAATCTCGACTTCAAATTTTAACTTTGACCTCAAACTTTTATAGTGCACGAACAGACAGTTTAACTATCCAACTTTTAAATAAATAAACACACGAGTCCTACCTGGCAAAACGCCTGATGTACACTTATTTTGCACGCGTTAGGAGTAATTTTCGAGGTCCACAATGGTAAAAAAATACTGAAATGACAACTATACCCTTAATGAATCCCTTTTATATTTTCTTTTTATATTTTCTTATGGGAACTACTGAGTTAGTTCTTTCAATAAAACAGATGAAAATTAAAGCAGCCCGGTTACAAGAAATTCTGAAAAAGATAACAAATTACCAACGAAAACAATAAACAAAAGAGCAGTGAAGCAAACCCAGAATGAGTTGAGGCATTAGCAGCCATTTTCAAAGACACAGAAGTTGTAATTCTTGAAGAACCAGTACATTTAGAGAAAGCGAAGCGGATGACCCGTGTTTTCCAATTCCTGAACAGACCCAACTTCCCAGTGACAAAGAAACCATTTTTTCTCTCTTTCAAAACTCTTTCTCATATTTTCAAATCAAAATCTCATTTTTTTCCCTCCTCTTTCAAACCAAGATTTTCCCCTTTAATTCACCAGATTTTGGTTGTTTACCCTAGTTAGGGTTTTGAACTTTTGAGAGACAATCGGTGAAATGAATTTGTTTTACCTTTACCCTTGTATATAAATTGAAATTAATTTTATTTTTTTTAGTTTTAAAATCGACCTGTAAAATATTTAATTAGTTGGCAGTCATTGAGTGGCTCACTAATACACGTTGGAGCATTTGCATTTCACGCTCTTTGGCTACAAAAATCACGTGTTTATTTATTTTAAAGTTGGATAGTTAAAGTGTCTGTTTGTGCACTATGAATGTTGGAGGTAGTGTGAAGAGTTGGAATATCTCCTACTTACAGGGTGTGTTTGGTATGAATGAAAATGTTTTTCTAGAAAATGTTTTCCTGGAAACCAAGTTGATTTTTGATTTAGTTTCTCAAGTTTGGTTGGTGAGTAGAAAATATTTTTCAGAATTTTTTTTTCTTGTATGCATGAGACTAATCAGGAGGCGTAAAGACAACGTCAACAACAACAACAACTACTACTACTCAAGTGACATGACATAATATTTGCCAGACTAGAGTAATCTGAAACTACCTGATTTGGACTAGGGGGCCAGGCACACTGCACAACACTGTGGGTGTGTTTGGTATGAAGAAATGTTTTTCATGTTTGGTTGGATTAAATGGTTTGGAAAATATTTTTTAAATCAACTCATTTTCCTCAAATTTAAGGAAAATGATGAGGAAAATAACTTTTCTTCAAAATTAAGAAAAACATTTTCTAAAACTCTCTTCCAACTTCAAAGTACAATTATTTTTTTGTTGAAAAAATCAATTTTTAGTGTTTGATTTATGAATGAAAAATATTTTTGAGAAATATTTTTTATTTTTACTAGATAATTTTTGAAATTGAAAATAGTTTTTAAAAACAAACTTAAATTTTTTTTTGGTGGGGGGGGGGGGGGGGTCGAGGGTAGGGGTGAAAAATTGAAATTTTGAAGTTGAAAATATTTTTTAAAATAAACTTAAATTTTTTTTTGGGGGGTGGGGGTTGGTAGGAGAGTGGGTGGGGTGGGGGGGTGCGTGGGGGGGGGTCGAGGATTGGGGTGAAAAAATAATATTTTGAAGTTGAAAATATATTTAAAAAACAAACTTAAATTTTTTTTTGGGGGGCGGGGGTGCTGGTAGGGGGGTGGGTGGGTGGGGTGGGTAGGGGTGAAAAATGAAATTTGAAATTGAAAATATTTTTGAAAAACGAACTTGAAATTATTTTTTGGGTTGGTGAGGGGGGGGGGGGGGCTGGTAGGGGTGTCGAGGGTAGAGGTGAAAAAATGAAATTTTGAAATTGAAAATATTTTTTAAAAACAAACTTAAATTATTTTTTTTGTGGGTGGGTGGGGGGTCGGGCAGGGGTGAAAAACTGAAATTTTGAAATTGAAAATATTTTTTAAAAACAAACTTAAATTTATTTTTTTTTGGGTGGGGGTCTGGCGGGGTTCGAGTGTAGGCGTGAAAATATAAAATTTTGAAGTTGAAAATAATTTTTAAAAA
Source organism: Solanum verrucosum (assembly GCF_900185275.1). Lineage (NCBI taxonomy): Eukaryota > Viridiplantae > Streptophyta > Magnoliopsida > Solanales > Solanaceae > Solanum > Solanum verrucosum. The sequence goes on from NW_026020814.1 coordinate 1,311,706, forward strand.
CAAAAACAAATTTATTTTTTTTTTGGGGGGGGGGGGGGGGGGGGGAAGGGGAGGGTGATCGAGGATCGAAGATTGAGATGAAAAAATAAAAATTTGAAATTAAAAATATTTTTTAAAAATAAACTTAAATTTTTTTCTTTTTGAAGGGGGTTGGGGGGCTGATAGGGGGGGAGAGGGTAGTGGGTGGGGGTAAAAAAATAAAAAATTAAAATTAGAAATATTTTTTAAAAACAATTTTTAATAATTTTTTGGGAGGGGGTGGGGGTAGGGGTAGGGGTAGGGGTGAGGATGGGGTAAAAAAATTGAATTTAAAAACAGACTTTAAAATTTTAATTATTTTTTTTGGAGGGGGGGGGGGGTCGGGGGCTGATTTGATGGTAGGGACAAAATAAATTGATTTTTCAACAAAAAATAATTGTAATTTAAAGTTGGAAGAGAGTTTTGGAAAATGTTTTTCTTAATTTTGAAGGAAAGTTATTTTCCTCATCATTTTCCTTAAATTTGAGGAAAATGAGTTGATTTGGAATACATTTAATCCAACTAAACATGAGAAAATTGAAAAACATTTCTTCATACCAAACACACCCACAGTGTTGTGCAGTGTGCTTGGCACCCTAGTCCAACTCAGGTAGTTTCAGATTACTCCTAGTCTGGCAAATATTATGTCATGTCACTTGAGTAGTAGTAGTTGTTGTTGTTGTTGACGTTGTCTTTACGCCTCCTGATTAGTCTCATGCATACATGGATTTGGTGATCAGAGTAGTGAAGGTCGACCTCCCCCCTCCAACTCTATTGTCTCATTTGAGTTGACCTCAAATCTCAACGGAGTTATTCACCATGGAGAAACTCTTGCAAGATTCAGTACACATATGACACTTCCTGTGAAGAGAGTTTGTGCCACTCATCCTCGTAGCATCTTCGAAAGGGTACATTCTCACTTAAGAGCCAAAAAATTCACCAGATGAATGCAAAGCATTACTCCTTATGTAATTTTGCAATCAATCAAATGATGAATGGTTTGTTTCAGTAATCTTTCTAGTATGTTTGTGTCAATAGTTAAGCTTTTGAACTTATATTGTGGCGGTTTAAAACAGTTGTTTTAGTGACCGTGGCGGTGGTGATATTACAATTACAGCAGTTTCCCAAAAAAATATTTTAACATCTGCCATTATTGATCCGTTTTTTTTATAATGATAGACTGATGAGTTGGAAGTGATATGTATGAGAATTTAGTAGCAGAGTCAAATCCATAGACATATTGGAAATGGTCCAAAAATGCCCTCATTATTTGAACCGATGAGTGGGGATTTGTCATTTCCGAGTTAAGATTGGACCACAATTCATTGTTGAATTTAAGCCGTCGAATCATGTATGAAGAGCAAAGGGTAGCTAGTCTGCTTGTTCTTCTACCAAATGTATAGTAATTTTTAGTACAGTTCTAAAGTTAGTTTGGTTTTGAAATGCAGAAGAAATCTGCTATGTAAGGCTTTAAACTGATGTTTAAATGAAAAGCATTTCATCCTTATATGATGGTTTACTTTTTGCCTATACTATTATGCATTTTAGCTGCTATTTATTGGGTTATAGCTGTGATATTTTGGATTTAAATTCTGCATTTTAATTAGCTGTTGGCTTCCAGTTCAAATTCAAAGATGAAGAAAGTATGAATAAAGTATTATTTGGCACACCATGGTTGTATGATAAATTCCTCCTTAATATACATACCTGGGAACCAGGATTGAAGAGTACTTCTTCAACTTTTAATGTATGTGAGTTATGGGTTGAAGTTTGGAACATCCCTTTACACTGGATGTCAATGGACATTGGGCGCAAAATCGGAAATGCGTTAGGAGGTATCGTGGATATTGTAATCCCTGAAAATGGAAGCAAAGAGGGACAATAAATAAGGCTGAAAGCCAGGATGAATATAACTAAGCCACTACCTAGGGGTAAGTTGATCAAGTTAGGATCGGAAACTACGTGGGTTGAAATAAGATATGAAAATCTGCCTTACGTGTGCTATTATTGTGGTCTGCTAGGACATAATGAGAAAACATGTGCCCACAGAGACAAGGATGTACAGGATGGCACTGTTAAAACTGATCAGTTCGGGATTTGGCTAAAAGCAGAGAACCATGCTCCTCTCTCGGAAAAGCGTAGGCGACAAGGGACAAACAGTACTAATGGAAGTCCAGTGGTTAATGGGAGAAGAGTTGAAAGAATTGTAAACAGTTTGCAACACTTGGACAAAGGTGCTGAAGTAGTTCATACACAGGGTCAAAATGAACCAAAAGGGAAGGAAATTATGGGTTTGAGCAGGAAGGACAACAATGTACTAAACAGGGAGGACTTAAACCAAATGCAGCCTATGGAGGTAACAAATAATGGATCACATGAAAAAGAATTTGGTGGTGGAAGAGATAATGCTGGAGAAGATAATTATGTTGGGATTACAACAATCTCAAAACAGGTTTTGAATATGGCTTCGAAGAAGAATGACATGAGTTCACAAACTTCAGCTAACGAGAATATGTTTGACGGCACAACAAGGGGAAATGATGATATTACGCAGATTAACTCGAAGGAAGTGCAAGACAACATACATCAAGTTCTCACAGCTCCTGAAAAGATGGGCGTCCACACCAAAACAACTACTGAACAAGAAGACCCGGACCAGGTATGTACTACTAATCTTATTATATATAGTAGTAAAGACTCGTCTCAAGTATTATCATGTGAACCTATAACAGAACAAAATAATCTATCTAAACAAATGAAAGATAATAACAATGAGGGGAGGGAAACGAGAAATTGGAAACGAATGGCCAGACAAGTTGGATGTTCTGTTAGTTTGAAGAATGATACTTCTAATGCAACTCTTGATGAGGGTGCTGTTTTAGCAGAATGTATGCAATATAAAAGGGAGAAACGAAAAGGTGATAATGAGTTACTTTCTGGTATACAAACAAAAAGGAATAAAATTGTGGTGGAGCGGGAGGCCAGCCCCAAATGGCTTCCCTCTCCACAATGAGAGCTATGGTATGGAATTGTCGAGGCCTGGGGGGGTCCTTGACAATTCCTTTTTTGAAGGAGACTATGCATCTCCACTCCCCAGATATAATTTTTCTTAGTGAAACCAAAAATAAGGATATTATTGTTAAGCGAGTTCAGAGGCAACTTAGTATGCCTTATGCTACAATTGTGGACCCTGTTGGTTTGTCTGGAGGCTTGAGCTTATTTTGGAATGATAAAGTTCAGGTTTGTCAATCTCACACTTCGCATTTTTATGTTGAAACTTTGGTGCATGACCTCTCAACTGATTCTAAATATTGGTGCATCTTTGTGTATTTGAGCACTGATAGAGCTATTCGTAGAGCACAACTAACAGAACTAACGTTAAAATCGGCTAATTGGGGTCCTCTCTGGATCATTGTTGGAGATTTTAATGATATTATGGACAACTCGGAAAAGGTAGGAGGTAGAAGTAGAGAAGTAGCTTCTTTTAAAGACTTTAAGAATTTCTTGTGGAACTTAGGAGCAGTTGATTTAGGATTTAAAGGGAAGCCTTGGAGTTGGTGGTGTTTCAGGGAGAATGATGGAATTATCCAAGAGAGATTAGATCGAGCCATTGTATCTCCCGGATGGTGTTTAGAATTCCCTTTGTCCCAAATAATTCATTTGAATACTGAGGCTTCAGATCACTCTGCTCTTTACTAAATATCGATCCTAAGCCTATAAGAAAAAAGTGACGCTTCTATTTTGATAAAAGATGGAGTGAAAAGGATGCAGTGAATAATTTAGTGACAAGGTCTTGGCAAGAACAAGTAGATGGCTTTGAACAATCCAAAGTAAGCTTAAAACTAAAAAAATGTCGCGCCTCATTAATGTCTTGGCTGAGAAGGGGTTAAGGGAACTCAAAACAAAGAATAATTTGGATCAAAAATCAAATTGATAAGCTTAAGAATGATCCTGATCACTTTGACCTCCCTAAACTTCGACTTTTGAGAAAAGAATTAGGTAAAGCTTACAAAGAAGAAGAAGCATACTGGAAACAGAAATCTAGAGCTTTATGGTTGCAAGAGGGGAATAAAAATACCTCCTTTTTTCACATGAAAACTATTTAGCGACAAAAATGCAATAGCATCAAAGGTTTTTGCCTAGCTAATGGAAATTGGGTATCAGAAGAAGGTGATATTATTAGAGAAGTGGAAAATTATTATAAAAAATTATTTACTACCTCTAGACCAACAAATCTTGATCCCATTTTGAACTTAATCCCGAGATTAGTTGAAGATCTCATCAACCAAAGTCTTATTAGAGAAGTGACAAATGAGGAAGTGAAACATGCGGTTTTTGAGATGCATCTTTTAAAGGCACCAGGGATAGATGGAATGACCCCTTTTTTCTTTCAGAATTATTGGAATGTTTTATCTACAGACATTATAGCTGTTGTTAAAAGTTTCTTCCATTCAGGATATCTCTTACCCTCTTGGAATCAAACTCTTATTACTTTAATCCCAAAAGTAAAGAATCCTAGTGTTATTAGTCAATTTAGACCTATTAGCATGTGCTTTACCATATATAAAATTGTAACTAAGATTATCGGAGCAAGATTAAAAACGTATTTGCCTAGTATAATCTCTCATAATCAATATGCCTTTGTAGGGAGTAGACATATTGTTGATAATGTTGTCTTGGCCCATGAGTGTATACATGTGTTGAAAAATAAGAGGAGAGGGAACGATAAATTTATGGCCTTAAAATTAGACATGGCAAAAGCTTACGATAGAGTGAAATGGATATATGTCCAATCTTTACTTTTGAAAATGGGTTTCCATGACACATTCGTTAGCTGGATTATGCAATGTATCACGACACCTACTTACAAGTTTAATATAAATGGTGAAATTGTTGGGGATGTACGACCTAGTAGAGGACTAAGACAAGGTGACCATTTATCCCCATATTTGTTCATAATATGTGCTAAAGGACTTTCCAGGCTTTTGAACCAAGCTGAGGATCAAGGAGAGTTACATGGAATAAGCCTAAGAAGGGGCGGTCCTACGGTAAATCATCTTTTCTTTGCTGATGACTCCTTTTTATTTTGTTCAGCTAATACTCAAAGTGCAGTAAAAGTTTCTGAAATTCTAAGAACTTATGAACTTTTCTCAGGCCAGAAAGCTAATTTTGAAAAATCAGCAATATATTTTAGCAAAAATACTATCGAGGAAGAAAAAGATAATATTATAGCGGAGATAGGACAAATACATAGAGATACTTTGGGACTTTATCTAGGATTACTTGCGGTAGTTGGAAGATCAAAGAAGAAAATGCTTGAGTTTATCAAAGAACGAGTTAAAACTAAGATAAAGGGTTGGAAGATTAGTTTTTTAATCCCTGCAGGCAAAGAAGCCATGCTTAAGTCAGTACTTTCTTCTATTCCTTCATATGCATCATCATGTTTTCAATTTCCAGATAACTTAGGAAAGGAGGTTACTACCATTTTTTCTGACTTTTGGTGGGGGAAAATGAGGGGAAAAGGAAAATGCACTACGAAAAATGGCAGAAACTTTGTGAGGCAAAGTCCCAAGGGGGCCTTGGTTTTCGAGATCTGAAACTTTTTAACAAGGCCCTATTAGCAAAACTTGTGTAGAGGATTTTAACCCAAGAGGACTCTTTGCTTCATAGGATGCTAAAAAGTAAATATATTTTTCGAATACTTCTTTCCTAAGTGCAGGATGTCCCTCAATAAGTTCTTGGATTTGGAAAAGTATTATGTGGGGACGAGATTTGTTGCAACAAGGAATTCGATGGAGAGTAGGAGATGGAGAAAACATTAAGGTTTGGAGCTTGGATTCCTAATTCTATCGGTTTCAAACCCCTACAAGGACATACACAAATAAATCCACAGTTGAGGGTAAGCGACCTTATAAATCAACACCATCATATATGGAATATCCAATATCTTCATCACCATTTTGCCCTAATGATATCAACTCTATTTTGTCTATCCCAATATCTAGCACTGGAAATTTTGATAAAGTTATCTGGCATTATACAAATTTAGGAAAGTACGAGGTAAGATCTGGTTATCATCTAGCGAAAAGCCTAGCTAATAGTACTGACCCTAGAACTGAAAAACCTCAAGCCAGTGGTCAAACTTTCCCAAAATCTTTTTGGACTTTCTTATGGTCACTTAAAATATAAAACAAATACAAACATTTCCTTAGAAAATGCATTCTTAATGTCCTTCCTGTTAGTGCAAATATTTCTAAGAGATTGCATCAAAATTGTGATGTTTGTAGGGTCTGTGGCATAGAAACTGAAACGGTTGATCATATGTTTTTCAGTTGCCCAAAAGCACTAGTATGGAAGTTGGCCCCCATTAATTGGCCTAATGTAGAAAATGTTATGAATTTTGCAATATGGTGGAATGACTTATTTTGTAATACATGTCAATATCCAGAATCCATTGAGCTACTAAGATTACGTGTCTCTCTTTTATGGCAAATGTGGAAAGCGAGAAATTCATTATGATTTATTGGTGGTACATATGAACCTAATGACGTAGTTAATAAGGCTTATTTGATTTACATTTTTTTTAAAAAAAAAAAAAACTCAAGTTTTATTGATTTGGTTTGATTTATAAATTTAAATATCCGACACAAATAATTTGATTTGTTATTTGAAAAACCCAAACAAACCCAGCCATGTACACCCCTACCAAAAACCTCTTTCATAATCATACCAACCTGAAAACCCCAAAAATAACCATATCTCACAAAAAGAAAATACAAAAGCAATCAGGAACGAGGAGCCGCCATTTGCTGCTTCTTTACTCTTTCATCCTGCTTCACCATACTGATGTCATGAGGGGTAATAAATATCCACTGTGATCCTTGTGCCAATGCAAAATCCACGACAGCGTCTAGGCTGATTTTTCTGCTAACTGCATCCATAAATACATCAAATTCATCCATTGCTCTAAATGGAGCTTCAGTCATCTCATGAAGAGCAAGTGCAAAGCACAAAGTTGAAAAAGAGCGTTCTCCCCCTGAAAGTCCTCATGTGTCACGAACACTGCTGCTTGATGCATCTTGGGGCATTTTTACCTCTATTGAAAGAGTCTTCTCTTCATAACAAACTTTGATGTGCCCACTGATTCCTTTCTTACCCAAATGGCCGTTAAATTGCCTTGTTAACTGGCGCTTCAAAAGAGTAGCATTTCTCTGGAATTTGCTCCATCGTAGCTCGAGGGCTTTATGGCATGCACCTAATTTCTCACGAAATGCTTTGTAGGTTTGCTGCTTTCTTAAAATTTTGCGTTCTTTTTTGTTGTACAACATGCGGAGATCCTCTGGATGTCTCAGACTCTCTTGCTGAAGTCTTTGACTTAGACCATCTCCAACCCACCTCCAAATCACCCTCTATTCACACTCTCTATTTCACTTTTTCATTATTTTATTATTTTATTATTATTTCTATTACTTTCTAATTAACATATTATTTTACATATAATTCCATTAATTAAATATCTAATATTCATAATTCTTTTTTAAATGTAATATAATATTTTAAAATTTAAAATATTATTTAATATATACTATTTTAATTTCAAATTAATAGTATTTTTTTTTTAATTTTCGTGAATAATAAAATTTTATTTTATTATTAATTTTTGTTATAAAGAATACACAAAATTAAAAAGACAAGATGAAAAAATTTAATTTAAAAATACAATACATGATATGATAATTTAAATACAAGATAACAATACAATACATAACATAATAATTTAAATACAAGATAACAATACAATATAATGCATAACATAATAATTTAAATACAAGATAAAATACAATACATAATATAATAATTAATTGATCACAACAATAATTTAGAAATCCGGTAGGTCATTTCTAGATTTAGCACTATTCGGAAAAAAATTAGGATATGATTCCGAAAATTATTGCGATTGTGATTGTCGATTTCTTTTTTCAAGTATTTGTTGTTGTTCTCATTGCAGGTAATCACGAACATTTGGATCACTAATAATTTCTAAATTTTTCATTAAAATTTTAGTTTCGTCTCTAAATTCCTTGGCTTTGATATATCTATCTAGCCTTTCGCCATCATATTGTTTGGATGTAGAAGACTCTGATAACATCTTCCCAAGTCGATTAATTTCGGTTTCGAAAAGTTTCATAGCTGACGAAAGACCTTCATCTTTTGATCTCTTTAATTTTGATTTCTTCACCCCAATATGCCGTTCAGATGAAGTGTAATGACTTGAAAAATTATCATTTAAATTAAGTGAAAAAGATGATAAATTAGGAGATGATACTATAGGTGATGTAGGACTAGGAGCCTCAGACTCGATTGCAAAGTAGAGCCTTGTCCTCAAACTTTTTGCAATTATTGCAAGATCGTCACGTTTTTGGAGAAAGGAAGTGCTACATGATATAATGACTACATGTATTATACTGCACAACATGATAATTGAGGATGAACGTGATCTCAATGCACCAATTCAAGATGTCGTAGAGGCTCCAACTCCAACTCCAACTATAGAAATGGTGGTAGATTAAAATCTCCGATTTGAACAATTTTTAGCTAGACATAAAAAAATTCAGGACAAAAATGCTCATTTTGAACTCCGTAATGCATTAATAGAGCATTTATGGGAGCAACGTAATAATTTTGAAAATTAAGTGTTTATGTAATTGTATGTCACTTTTATTTGAATTTGTCCCCTAATTTATGTATTATATTATATTTTCTTGCAATTTATGTTATTTAAAAATTTAGAATAAAATATAATTTCATATTACGTTAAAAATTATATAAAGTAATTATTTGGGAAAAAAGAAATAAAGGATTTATATTATGAAATAAGAAAATAAGAATGAAATAGAAATAATAATATAATATTGATGAGAGAGAAAAAAATTATTTTTTAGAGAGTAAAATAGAGAATTGGATTGGAGTTCTATTGTCTGAAAAATTAGAGAACTCTGTATTTGAAGAGTAAAATAGAGGATTGAGTTGGAGATGCCCTTAGCCTGGTTAAATGGGCACTTAATTGCTCCGGAGTGCTTCCATCACAGCCACCTACAGTCTCAATTTCACTTCCAGGACAGATGATTGAAGCTTTTTTGTAGCTCTCCCTACGGTTGTGCTCAAGTTCCTGATACTCTGCTTCTGCTCCATTGAGTTGGGAAAGAACTTTCGTACTCATTACACCTTCATAGTGATTCTTCTTCAATTCTGCATCTTTTAGATCTTTATCAATCATCATTAGTTCACGTTCTGCTTCCTCCAATGCACCAATTTCCACTTTTGCTGATTCACACAAATTTTCAAAGGATATTTTGACATCATTAGCTTTGTTGTCTGCTTCTTTCAACCTCAGTTGAAGCTTTTCCAATGAATTTTCACTTTCATGTATCTCATCACGGATTTTCGATAGCTCTACATGAAGCTCATCTACTGTTGATACAGCGGTGGAGCTAGATTCTGCAACATATGACTTTTTAAAATCTCGCAAACCAAACTCCTTGGACCTCAAAACTCGCTCCACATCCTGGCGCCTCTTCTTAGCGTTTTGCAGATTATCATGGAGTCCTTGAAGCTCCTCATCAATACTCCTCTTCATACCCTTGCTTTGTCGAGCTTTGTTTTGTGCCTCAAATGCTTCGTTTTCTAGAGTTTTAATTTTATTATCTTAAGAACCAGAAAGACACCCACCTCTCGTATTCTTCATTGGTGGAAGAATAGTTTGGACAGAACCCCGAGAAAACATTTTGTACCCATCAGAAGTGTAAACTTCTTTTAAATTTGAAATCCATTGATCAAAAGCAACTGTTTTTCCAGCATCGTAGTCTTTAACTAGAACTTGCCTCTCAGCATTACCCACATCAATCAAGACATTTAGTACGGTAGGATTGTCAGAACGTAGAACAGAAATTGTTGTTGGATGATGAGTCTGGGAAAGCATATGATCGGGAATATGCAACCTTGGTCTAGAGAACTCATAAATGATAATCTGTAAGTGTTTGTAGTTCGCTTCCCTTGCGGATGCTCTAAATAAAAGGGAATCTTTATGATCAGTTACAATAAAAGCATTAAGCACCTTGCCGATGGCACATTCAATAGCAGTACCCCATTTGTCACCATCAACCAAGGTCACATGAGCACCTATTGGACCAATCGGCGCCCTGTTGAACTTTCTATGTTGTCTTTCATTTACCTCCAAGAGGCCCATTACTCTACCTCCTCCAAAGGCCGTAACCTTGTTGCTTTGATGAAGTTGAAACTCACGGAGCGGATGTCACGATCCCTCTTGTCATACTCTTCAATCTCATGAGCAATTTTGTTTGTCTCATCCTTCGCCTGATTAATTTGATCTATTAAGGTATCTTCTTCATTCCTCAACCTTTGAAATACAACATTGGCACTGTCAATCTCAGCTTGGAACTCCTTCAGTTTCACCTCCATATCAAGTTCTTCCGCCTGTGTACTTCTAATATTCTGCTCATCCATATCACGTATTTGTTGTTCAAAAGTCTTGACCCGTTTTGCCATTTTTTGAATGTAATTAAATTTACGACCCCGCTCCTCTTCCAGCTCAAGTTTTTCCTTTGTAGCCAAAGAAAGACTCTGCTTCAACTCGTCTGTCATCCTCCTCACTTCTGATGTCTTTTCCATCATATGAGCTTTTCTTCTTGGTTAACTGATCATTCAATTCCTCCATCTTCCTAAGATGCTGATCAATTCTAGATTGACAAGTGGGAATCCGTCCTTTCAGCTCCTCGATCCATTTGCTTTTATCTTGTAACTGCTTATCTACACTGTAGACCCATGCCCATGCCAATTTCTTCTTCAACAAGTCTACCTGATTAGAAATCTCCTCTATATGCTCCATGCTTCTAATCTTTCCTTGCAATCCATCAAGTTCTTTCACTATAGGATTTATTGATTTCTCCAGTTCAACAACTAGTTCATTAGCGTTTTTCAATTGACTCTGAATACCAATCAGAAGATCTTCCACTTGCTGAAGTAGTGTTGCCTTGAAAAAGAACTTGAACTTGTCCTTTGAATTTCCTGAATGTAAGAACTCCCTGCTTTTGTCTTTGACTCATTATTACACATGGATTTTCCACATCAATATTAAAATGTACTATAAGCTCTTGGAGTTCCTCTCTTTTGGAAGCCACCTTTTTACCTTGGTAATTCTTTAGTACGATAGAACTAGTAGACTCTGAAATCCTGTGCTCTATCATTATGAGGTCACCATAAGTTTCAGCCTTAAAAGCATCCTCTCCTCGGTTTTTCATTTCCATGTGTACAAGGGCATGGCTGCAGCCAGTCTTTATAAAATCCTTTAGTGTATTGGCCCTTTGTGTGCCTCTAGCACGGCTCCCAAATGCCACACATAATGCTGTCAGTAATGAAATTAACCCAATCACCGAAATCGATCTCGAGATTACTATGGCACATGAAATTTTCCAATCGGATTTTCGAAATAATACCAGCTTGTAAACGCTTCAGCCTCCCAGTTGGAACCCTATCTGCCATTTTTTCCGGTTACTTGAGGGTTCTCACTCGCCGATTCCACCGGAGATTGAACTGACGGCAACCAAGTACAATTGTACAATATCTCTCTCTCTCTCTATTTGATTTACATGAATGTGACGATGTTATGAAAAATTCGGCAGTTGTGAATCCTATACCAAACAAGATTTATGATGTAACCATTACTTTTGCCCGAGATGGGGTTGTTGTTTTCACAAATGCAAGTTTACAAAGGGAGAAGGAAAAAGCAAGCATCGGAATGGTGGCTATAGATAGTTGTGGTCATTTGCTTCATGCCTTTGGTACACCTATTCAATTTGTAGGGAAGGCCAGTTAGTTGAAGCACTAGCAATTCGGGAAGCTGTGGAAAGAGCACTACAAAAGGGTTGGTCAAAGATTCACATACTGTCAGATGCAAAGAACGTCATACAAATGTTGCAAAAGAATTTGATAACATCATGGGAAATAGAGACCATTTGTAAGGATGTCTGGCAATTGATGAAGTCTTTTGAAGAAATCGAGATTATATATATTCCTCGAACATGGAATGTATTAGCCCATAATCTAGCAAAAAACTCTATTTCATGTATAAATAGGATTTCTTGGGATTCAGCCTTCCCAAGTTGTGTTGTAACGGATACAATGATGTCTTATGGACATCTGAAACATGTTTTAAAGTAATGCAATAAAGTGTTTTCCTGAAAATTAGCTGTTGTCTCTTTATATTTCAAGCATTCATTTTACTAGTTTGTTTGTTGGGTTGAAAGTTGCTATTTTGAGGCCTAAGATTTGCATTTATCTGTTTTACCCGAGTTAAAATGCTGCAATTGAGCTGTTATTTTTTTTTTTATTGAAAGCTATTAAACATCTACTATTTTTGAAGAAAAAATCAGAGGAAGAAAGAACAGAGAGAAGGCTTCAATCATCAGTGAAATGGGTTTGGGTATTGGGTTGGGTCGGATCTTTTAATTGGGTAAAAAAATGGCCACTTGTTAAGTTAAATTTCATGTCATATTTCTGTTAATTAATAGACATTTTTGAACCTAACGAAAAAGTTAAGGGCATTTTTAAAACCAATAGGTGGAAGGAGCGCATTTTTGAACTATTTCTAATAGGGATTTACACATAAACAAGCAATGGAAAAGAATTAGCATCTGAAATTGATTGAGTAACAATGTATAAAATAATTAGATCATGATAGAATAGTTTAGGCTAAAATGTACAAAATCACGCTAAAGTAGTAAACACTCTAACTTTAAGCTAGTGTAATAAACTAATTCAGCCTCAATTTAAAGGATAAGAAAACCTGGCAGCAAGGCTACAAGTCAAGTTAAAGGACAAACTTTAACAAGTCAAGAATAAGATATCATGAGTTAAAGCCAAAATAGATATTAATAGCATTCAAGTTATCCGAGAACAGAAATCAACCCTACGAGATTAAGCTAACATAGATGAGAATCTATAACAATGAATCAAAAATGAAAGAGAAGACAGCCAAATCTACGAATAAACAAACTGTACAACCAGTGTAATCAATATCACAACCAAACGAACATTTGTTCATTGCGAGAAAAACAAGACGGATATTCTTTAAGATACCCTATCAAGTCAACTAATTTAACGACTAACATCTAATACGCCATATATCATTCAGATCACCAGAAAGAAAGTTTAAGCAGCTCATTCGAATAAACACACTTAAACGTAGGATCGTCCGATTTAGAGAGGAAAGACGAAGAAATTTCAACACCAAAATGATTCTCAAACGCTCCGGAGTACCTGCAGTGGATACATGTTACCACTCTTATCCTGGAAATAGTAAGCGGATGGGAGTTCAACAAAATTCCAGCCGATGACACTCTAGACACCCTTGTAACCATTGTAATTTCCCCTCAACACTTGCATTTACTTAGCTTGTAGACGTAGTTACACAATCAGGTCATTTTATATTTCCATTTTTGACAGAATTTTGTGTTTGACATTATCTTATTAATTTAACGTGCAGGCTTGGAACATTTCAAGGAGAAAAGGGCATATGTAAATGAAGTACTAAAGGTGGTTCAAATTGCGCTGCTATGTACTCAAGAAAAAATCACCTATTATGCGTCCAGATATGTCAAAGCCTCCTTTCATTGATATGGTTCCAAACAACATGGTTCTATTCACCAGCATCATCCCTCTGCATCATCAGTAGATTATTGTAGATATTATGACACACACCAAAATAATGGCTCTCTGCATCCATTGATTCTTATTATGACACGGAAAGTGTTTTTAGGATGACAATGGTACTCTCTTTATGGTCTCTGCAAAGACAGACCTAGCCATTCTATTTCACGAGGAAAATGAAGAATACTTCAGAGCTCCGATCAGACAATTTTGGAGATTCTTATGAAGCCATCCGCCTGTAAAACTTTGTTAAATGTACAAGGTTCAAGCAAGGGATGCGGATAGAAAATACTAAAAAATAATATTCATTCCCACAAGATTGAGTGGAGTTCACATTCATTCAATCTGGCAGGCAGGTCATTGTCTAGTGGACGTATTTTATTCCTCAACCTCGTGTTTTTTCGTCTCCCTCAATTAAGTAACACCTTAATCAAATGGATAGAGGTCATAGCACACATGATTATAAGAATTTAGGCTATTACAAATTACAACTATCCCACGTAAGAATATCATGCTCAATTTTGGTGTGGCTTAGAGGACAATGAAATGGATGATAACCATGAGGTCTCGGGTTCAAGAGACAAAACCACTAGGTGATTTCTTTTCATCTGTCCTAGCTAGCCTTGGTGGACAGAGTTACACGGTCCATGTTGCTCATGGGAGGTGGCAAGTATCCCGTGAAAATTAGACAACATGCGTGCAAGCTTGCCTGGACACCACAATTATTTTACAAAAAGAATATCAAGCTCTTTGTAATAGTGAATCAGTATCATTCAAAGTATTATCCATTCACTAATTCTTTTAGGGGTCGTTTGGTAGAAAGAATGATAATGCATGAATTAGTAATGTAGGGATTATTTTTTATCAAGTGTTTGGTTCATTATTTCCCACTTAATCTTGTGTGTGGTTTAAAACTCTACAAGAAGCTTTTTTCCAATTATAGCATTATGACATATTTTCATGTTTTCCATTGGTGAGCTTCAATGCATTCCATTGGCCAATATTACTCGTCACATTATCCTCTCACATATGACTATTTTCAAAAATGAATTGTTATAGTCCCCAATATTTGTATCGGATGGTTTTGACATTGATACATCACATGTTTTAAATAGCGAGGCACCGTCGTGCCTCGACCCCCCCCCACCCACCCCCCCCCCCACAAGGCACCATTGTGCCTCGAGCCACACCTACCCCCGCCCCGAGGCACCCTCACCTCCTACCCCGAGGCACCGTAGTGCCTCGAGGCTTCCCACCCCCTACTCCGAGGCAGTGTAATGCCTCAAGGTCCCCCACCCCCTACCTTGAGGCACCGTCGTGCCTCGAGCCCACTCCAGCCCCGAGGCACCATCGTGCCTCGAGGCCCTCCACCCCCGTCCCGAGGCACTGAGGCTCCCTCAACCCCGTCCCCTGTCCACCCACGCCCCGAGGCATCGTCGTGCCTCGAGCCCCCCCACCCCTGGCCCAAGGCACTGTCATGCCTTGAGGCCCCCACCCCTGCCCCAAGGCACCGTCGTGCCTCGAGGACCTCCACCCCCACCCCGAGGCACCGTCATGCCTCGAGGCCCCCTCCCCGAGGCACCGTCGTGCCTCGAGGCCCCTCCCTCCCCACCCCTACCCCGAGGCACCGTCGTGTCTCGAGGTCTCCCACCCACCCATGCCCTGAGGCACAGTCGTGCCTCGACGCCTCTAGTGCACTTCTACTATTTGAGGATTTAAAACAATGATTTTTTGAATCAACGATATTGCACCAGGAGAAAACCAAAATGGCAGGGAAAAATTCACTAGTCTTGATTTGTGTGAATATTTAAAGCAATAAAGAATTTGTGGAGAAAAAACTATAACATATAGTCAGCCGCACATAAGAACAAACAATAACTTTAACATATAGTAATGTCAATTTCCTTTTAAAGCCCCAATTAATCTAATAAAAACAAACAAAGAACCAAATAATGATAATAGTAAATAACACAAGGAGCTAACTCATGCAGATGAAGATGAAGATGAAATTAGAAAAACCGAACAACTGTTTTGATGAGAGCAGTGAAAGAGAGCTTATCCTTCACACTTCAAGATGCCTTAGCACTTGGTGTTTAACCGAGGTCAGAGAGCAGAATAAAATATATCAATCAACTCATTACACCTTAATTCTAAATAGATTTATACCATCTAAATTGCCCTAACTAAGAGATCCATAGAGGAAAACTTCAGTAATGTTTTCATTTAAAAAGAAACGAAAAGAAGAGTCGCCACTTAATATTTAAAGAAAAATTAAGAAAACTATTTTTTCAAAAGATCACAACAGGAAATCAACATATTAATGTTTCAAGAAGGATTTAAAGACATCTAAAACATCTGCTAACTTGCAGTTATTCGATAATTAAAATATTTGGCTAATATATTTTTAAGAGAATATGCATACTTAGACTAATTAAGAAGTAAACAATTTAAAATTTTAAAAGATATCTTAAAGGGGGAAGGGGAATATTAAAAAATATTATTTTAGTTAAACATTTTGCAAATTATTCTTGAAAGTCAAGTAGAAAGCTATTTACTTAATTTTAAGTAGCTAATCCAAAATGGTTATATTTTGGGGAATTTGAATTAGGAAAAACCTTTAAAATTGACTAGCAAATAAGCAATTAAACAAATACGAAATAGATAAAATAAAGAGAGAGTGTTTTGGGCGTAAGTCTGGTTCTATGTCCGCCTGAACCAGTACTTGGGCATATTTTCAATTTTGGGTCTTTTAGCCCATTTGTACATGTCCTAGACTATCATTAAAAAAACTGAATTCCTTTTGGGTTTAGGCCCAATTTCACCTGTCCTAAAACTAGCAAAATAATATTACAAATAAATGGGCCTTTGGCCCAATTATAATACAACACAAAACTGAAATTTTAGGAGGTCTTTTGACCCATTTCTGCCACTCATTTTCAGCCTTTTGAGGCCTAGCCGCTGTCTTCTTTTAGGATTGGAACCAATGAAAATAGCTTCCATTTCAACCAGCTTAAAGGAGGTTGGCTCGAAGATAAGAGAATGCAAGAGATGGTGGATTCCAATTGGACTCGAGCAAGAAAGTTCACATGCAAATAAAGAGGGCAAGAATTAGTACTTAATGGTAACATCTGAAACCGTAGCTCCAAATGATATTGAAGTCTAATGCTCATAAAATAATAATGCACCAAAGGGAGTTAAAATAGGACAAATGAATCGAGTTGAATAATATAGAAAGCAATTCTCAAATACTATTAAACGATCCAATTATAGAAGGATCAAAATTTTGAAAGAGCAAAGAGATGCCTCAATAAATTATGAGCAGGATACGATTGTATTGACACAATCATGATTCAAGATACCACTTATTTCATCTATTAAGCCAAAGAGACAAGATGACTACTGGAAAAAAATAATAAATAAGGAAACTAGACTAACTTTAATGTTCAACACATTTACCAAAATCACTGAAGAAACATGGCTACAGTCAAGGCAATTTCAAACAGTCATCAACTTATTCTGAATCAGAACCAGATCAGATTTAAACTTAAAATAAATGGAAGGCTAGATTGTAATGAAATCATAACAACAAATGATTCAGGCTTAGACAAAGAACAAAAATTAATCATGCTATAATCATACTAACAGTTCAACTGTTCAAGAGTTCATTCCATTATCATAATCAACAAATGAGGCTGATGAGCAAGTGATGCTAAACCAAGGGGAGAACAAAGAACTAAAAATCTAGATTTTCAACAGTGAACTAATTGTACAAAAATGAGATCATTTTCAGGTTGGACTCCATGAATTTTGATGAAACAAGCTACCAATATTCATATCTAAATCATGTCAATTTCAAAACAAACAATAAATGACCTGTAACGGAACCTAGAATGGATCAAAATAACCAACCACCGAAATCAAACTAAAGAAGAAGAACGTAAAAGCTAACAGAGGCATTGATAACTAATCAAAAAAAAAAAAAAAAAAAAGAACATCACGATGTAATCAAATATCACATTTTTAACCAAATGAAGATCAACCAAATATATACTTACTAAACAACGTATGTTACCAGAAACATGGAAATCATGCTCTAATGGAACAATTTATATCATAAATCGACACTACCTATGGCAGTAAACAACTACTGGAAAGACAAGATCGATTTAAATCAACAAATGCTACTGCCTTGTCAAAAGCAAAATCGAGCCTAAACAATCACACTTTGATCCAGAACAAACTCATGCTGCCCCAACATCACAGATAGGTGATGATCAATTTAGACGAAAGCGAATAGAAATAAGAAGAAAGACTGAAATCTCTATAGATCAACCAGCCAGTTATAGACAAGAACAACACACAGAAACTACACAATCAGACAACAAATGGAATTCATCAAAGTAAACCATAGCTAAATCAGTCTGTAAATCGACTACGCAAAACAAAGAGGAACAAGTCAAGATTAGGAGAGGGATTTTACGTTTCTTAGAGCAGCTACTGGGACGACGAGGTAGCCACGATGAACTTCCACCAACACCACGACTAAGCTTTACCGGACTCCGATGGACTCTAACAGATCAAAACAATTCGAGACAGCCCAAGAAGAAAAATATTTCCTCTAAGAATGCTCTCTTTTTGGCTATCATGAAGGTGTATTTTGGATTTTACAAATCTTTTTGAGAAGTTGTATTCGCGCCTCTGTCTTTTAGGTCGAGAATTCAGCCGCCAAAAAAAAATCCCACAGTGAAGACGGTGGGGTATTTATAAGAGGACATTGAGATCGAATTGGGGGGAAATTCGGGTAGAAATTTGAAATTCAAATTTTTACTAAAAATTTAGCCAAATTGGGTTTAGTTGGTGATTCGGCTAAAAACTAAATAAAACGAATTAATATAAATTAATTAGGGAAAATTAGCAAACTAGTCAAAAATCCTAACATAATTATTAAAAACATCCATAGTTTATAAATATTAGCAAAAATGTCAAAATGTCAATATTTTAGAAAACATTGTGTATCCTAATTTAGTTCCTGTTTTACCTCACCTTAATTAAAGTTTTCCAACTCATTCTCTCTCATATCTTTTCAAAAAAAAAAAAAAGTATTTTCTCTCTCACTGATTTCCCTCTTCCAATTCTTCTTCATCTTTCAACTCCCACTTCTCTCTCTTCCATTTTTTCGAATTTTTTTTCCAGAAATTGAAAAATGTATCTCTAAAGATATTCACAACAATTCCTTGGATTAAGGTATGCATATTTATCCAATTTTTAGGTTTGTTTATTGATTTTATTTTTGTTTAAATCTTTCTAAAATTTTGTTTGACCAATTTTGTTTAGGGTTTGAAATCCTCAAAATCACTCTCTAATGGCCGAATCTAAGAGGTTTACAAGAGGTATCCAACTAAATCAACAATTTTCTAGTGATTTTCCATCCTTTATTGATTATATTGCCATTACAATATTTACATGCTTAGTTAAGTTGTTAAAATCATAAAAATCATGATTTTCTATTAGTCTCGAGTATCTGTAACAATTTTCTTTTATATTCAAAATTCATTAAGTATGCGTACTTATATAAAATAATAATACCATTGTCCATGGATATTGTGGGTTTGTTAGTATAAATATTGTATTCCTTAATTTTTTTATTTTTTTGTATTTGTGGACATTCTGTTAGTTTTGATAATATACCCACATACTTGGACTCATCATATCTATGTATCCTTTTCTAGTTGTGGACATTGTAAGAGTGTTAATTGTATCCAATCAATTAAAGATACGTATTTACTTTATATAGTTGTATTCATCTTTTAAGAAATAGTGATTCTATTTGATTATGTTATATCTGTTGTATTTTGTGTGCAGTATAGTTTGTTTTGTGATAAAACATGTTTCGGTCATTATATGAGAATCAAGTATTCGTTAACTGTTGAATCATTAATTTGTTTGGAAGTTTGGACATGAAAGTTTTTTCAATTTCCCGGTAATTATAATTTTTTTGGATGACGAGATAGAATTTTACTAATGCACAAGTGAATACAGATTCAGATTTGGGTTTGGTGAACAAAAAATTAGAAAGAGGAACATAGCAGACGGAGAAGAAGAAGAAAGAGAGTGAGAGAAGAAGTTTGCAAAAATTGTATTCATATTAATTTTTGTTTGTCAATTGTTTTTCTTTTACTCAACATTTATATTTTTATTAAGAACATTGTATTTCTTTTTTAGTTTGTAGTCATTTCAATAGGTATGTCAAATGGATTTTGTATTTCTTAAGCATTGATGTATCATATTTCTTTCACAGTCAATTTGTATTTTTTTTAGAATACTATATTCTTCCTCAAAAGATTGTATTATTTCCACGATGTATGCTATTTTCTTTCAGAATCTTGTATCCTTTCTTAAATCGTTTTCATATGTAATGATTAGATTATATTTGAGATGCAACCAGTAATATTTTTATAATACAAATAAAAGAAAAATATATTTGGCAGCCATGTAATACAATTTTTAGTTTTCACTATGAAAGTAAAATAAATACATAACTCAATGGAGGATCATCAATGGAGAATTGAAAGTCGTTAATGGATGATGAGAAAGACGAGAGTGTAGACATTAAAATTTTGCGGACTCTACAAGACGTGTTCAATTCGAATTGGGACTCTAGAAGGTGTGTTCAGTTTCAATTAGAATTCTTGGAGGCTACTCAACCATAAACCCTAGTTTATGCCTATATAAATGGTACTAAATTCCCTTAAAAGACATCTCAAAATATCCCATAAACTCTTGGGTATTTTTAAAGATCAAGATCTCGAATATTTCATAAAAAGTCATGGATTATTAGAGGTCAAATCTAAATCATTCTAGTTCGAGAAATACTCCACTAACGGCCCTCGAATCATGGATAAATCTTAGGAGAGTGGAATCAAGGGAGAAACAGAATTGTAGTCGCAATCTTGATCAATAAAATTATGTTTCTTCAGTTTCTTTTTGTGATTGTAATTTATTTTTTGTCACTTTAAAATTTGTTGCAAACAGGGAGAATTTGTGCCTATTTTAGCCTCCTAATCTGTAAAGTATGTAATAATATATTTTCAGCACTATTTACTTAATTTGAAAGATTCTCTCTCGTGATTTTCTCTAATTTGTTAGTTGCTTAGTTGTATTTTATTAAGTTAAATCAAAGAAAAAAAATACATAAATCAACAATATAACAAATTAAAATATTGACATTTTTAATAAATATTGAAAATATGGCTAAGGGGTTCTATTAAATGCTAACATATTGACATTTTGAAAGTTTTTCCAATTAATTAAATGAGCTTCTTAATCTTAACGAAATAGAATAATTGAGTTAATTATAAACTAATTAATTTTTAAAAAATTAAACTATTATACAACTAAACTAATTAGTAAAATATTTAAACAAAATAAAATATTTTTTTGAGATGATTTTCGAATATTTATAAAAATGTACTAATTATATACATAATTATATAAAGCATATTTATTATTCAAAAATTATGAAATTGACAAGGTTATTTTTAAAACTTGAAGATTGTTTTGAATTTTATAAAGTTAATTGTTTCAACTCGTTTGAAATTAAAAGAGCTCGAAAATTAATTTCTACAGCGAAGGGTCAAATTTAGGTGTCAACAAGTACGGAGACTATTTTTAAAAAAAAATAAGTTGTTGTTGCAACCAGTGTCAAAAGGAAAATGATCAATGGGGAACAACAAGGAATAAACAATTGTAACCTTTTGTTCGTAACAACTCCAAACAACTTATTCAGACAGTAATGTCAAGGAATTGACATTTTTTAAATAAGAGATGTAACTCATTTAGACAATCATACAAATAACAACAAGGAATAAACAAAACTCAAGCAAAAAAAAAATAGCAGATCTTACTCAACTATTATGATTGTTATGCCGTAATTTTCCTATCAATAGAAAAATCACTTTTGAAATGTTCTAAGTATAAAACAATTCGAGAAAATACTTAGAAAAGAGTCGCCACTTAATTTTTTAAAGAAATTAAGAAAACTTATAAATTTCAAAGATTTAAATAGAAAAAATCATTTGAAAATACCAAAGAGGGTTCGAGGTTCAATTTACACTTCGAGAAGGGTTTAAGCATTCGAAGTGTTCGCTAACATGCGGTTGACCTGCGACTTGACTAAAATATATTTGACTATTTTTAGGAAAATAACAATTTAACATAAAAAATAATGACTTACAATATTTGATTAACTTTGAGAAAAATAATTAAATAAATGACGCATTTTTTTTATTTTTTTATTTTTAGAGAAAGGGACCCAAAAATGAAACATTTGACTCAAAATACAAGTGATTAGAATATTTATAAAACTAGATTAATTAGAATTTATTTAATTTATTTTGAAATAACAATTTAAACCAATTTAATAAATTAAGGCATAAAAATCATTTTAAATTAATTGACTAACCTTTTTGAGAAAACGACTAATTATATATTTTACATTTTTTTTTTTTTGGAAAGGTTTTGACAAACATTTTTAAAGCTTATTTAAGAAAAAATATTTTAACTAAAAATAATAATTTTAAAATGAGTATAATATGAATAAGTGAAGACCATTAAAGAACATATCTTTTTTTTAAAAAAGATTTAACTTGATTAAAGATATAAAATTTGATTGGTATACTAGACATAAAATGAATGAACACAAAAGATGTTTTAAAAATAAACCAACATAAAGAAAATAACTCATCTTTTGGGGATCTAAGTGAGTTAATTAGAAGTTCTAAAGTTAGAATTAAATAAAATTAGTCGGACATAATCAAAAAAATTAGGAGAGTAAAAGAGATAATGAAATTGGGCCCCTTCTTGGGCCAATTTCGCTACAAGTTTTTTTTGGGTTTTAACCCAATCCGTTTTGTATACACCGACTGTATATTAGTGTATATGAGCGCATATATCAACTATTTTCATGTATTTCTTGCTTCCAAACACCTGTGTTTCGCCTCTACCCTGTGTTTTTTTGTTTTGGGCCTGTATATCAGTGTATACTTGTGTATACAACCTGTATACGACCCATTTTCGGCTCTAAATATCCGTGTTTTCTGTTTTCCAGCCCTGTCCTTCGGTTTTCTTTGCCTGGCTGACTCGGACTATGAAGAAAAAAAAATTGAGCCTTTATGGCTCAACTCGAGGATGCTAGGAAGAGAAGTCCACCATGGACTCGGAAGGGATTCACAAGCAACAAAAAATGATGATAAGAGTTAGCATCAATAATAATATCTCCCAACCGCCGATAAAAGGAGGATTAACCAAACAACAAATAATAAATATAAAAGGAACATAACTCATCAACGTAGCAAAGGGCTGGCAGTGACCATGAGATTAACAAATGCAAATGAAAAAAGAAGAACTAAAAGCAAGCCACAGTGATCAAAAAGCTTATACTACTAAACCTCATTTTTAGCAAATGAATAAGCAAATTAAAGGCACATAAAACCATAATCAAACAATGAATTCATATGCCAAAACAATATAAGATAATCAACAAGTCAGTGAAGCCATTCTTGGCAACTGCAACATTAGATCACATTTAAGATCAAATTAATTAATTGCTTAGAACACGTTGGCAACACAAAAATCAGCCAAAAAGTATATCTCTAAACGATAATAATTTTAAACATGAAACGAACAAACTCGAACCTTTGCTAAATGTTTGATTCAACGGCCCCCACTTATAACTAAAAATCAACCCATTTAAATGAAAAAACTAACAACACAACATAGGCAGTCACTTCTTACATTCTTAAGTAGCTATCACCTCGAACTTTCAGCATAACAAACAATATCAACTACTAATGGAGGGATCAAATTCCGCATAATGAATAGAGAGAAAGGAGATTCCAAAACAGAGACACGAGTAGCAGCAAAGATATATTGGCAACCGAAATAACTTAAGCAAGAAAGAATGAAACCAGCTAAATAAACACCTCAATAGAATTCATAGTATTTAACTACATGAATGCTAAAATGTAAGCTTTGGTATCAATGTTAAAACTAGACATC
This sequence comes from Solanum verrucosum, assembly GCF_900185275.1. Classification (NCBI taxonomy): domain Eukaryota; kingdom Viridiplantae; phylum Streptophyta; class Magnoliopsida; order Solanales; family Solanaceae; genus Solanum; species Solanum verrucosum. The sequence goes on from NW_026020814.1 coordinate 1,335,505, forward strand.
GCAGTCAATACGAACTTTCATTAAGTAAACGATTATTCTAGCAAAGAAATCAGATGAAGAAACGGTCACATGATCGCCAAGTTCAACAAACTAAATGATGAAAAAGTGAGTGAAAAATGACTTGGTGAAATACATTCGAATCGCAACATATGAATAATGGTAGTAACTAAAAAAACTTATTTAGTAATATCTTACTAACATTCGACTCACAATACTATATCACAAAGGTGTAACAAATCAACAGTGAAACTACTCCTAAACTAATGATCTTTTTGGCAAAAAACAAAATAGAACACCCATTATCCGAAAGGAAAAACGAGAGGTAGAAGTAAGGATATTACCTTCTTCGAAGCAGCAAGACTAGGACGACGAGAAGAGCTATTCCACTACTCTCTTCAAATACTAACGGCAAGCTAAGAAAATCCGAACGGCGATCTTCTCGGAACTTAGAATCAGAAGACTAAAAAATAGAAATTTAAGTGTAGAAGTGACTATTGCTTCAAAACCAAACTCAAAAACCGTCTATGGTCGCCCCCTCCAAACACTAAAGAAGATGGAGGTTTATATAGAGGAATTTGGTGTTAATTTTACGGGGAAACGGGTGAAATGGAAGAATTTGAATTCGAAATAAAAGTTCTCTTTTGGATAAGGTTGCTGGATTTCCGCGATTTGGTGGGATTTTTGAACGTTGATGGACTGCTGGATTTCACACGCAAGGAAGAAGAAGAAAACGTGCAGGGGGTGGGGTCGGTTTGGTGTTATTTGGAGTTGTTACTGATTTCGTGATTTCTGGATTTAAGGTGTGAAGAAGAAGAAGACCAGCATGGGCAGTGGGGTCGCGTACGATGTTCGCTGATGGTTCTGGTTTCTGGGTTTGTTCACATCCCACGGAGAAGGAAAAAGAAACGTATAGGAGTGGGGTCGGTTTTGGTTGTTTTGGAATTGTTGTGTATTGTATGTTGGGCTGGAAATTGTATTAAAAAAGAAGGGATTGGGCTCAGATTTGGGTCTGGAAATTGAAAAAGTTGGCTGCTGATTTTGGCCCAACTAAGAAAAGGGGTTAGATCTTTTAAGAGATAAACATATTGAGTTTAATTTAGATGAATTAACATTAATTAATTAACGAGCTTTTTAATCTTAACGAAATATAATAATTAATTTAACTATAAACTAGATAATTTAAAATTATAACCATAATTTTAAACTAACTAATTCAAATAAAATCTTTTTGAGATGATTTTTTGAATATTTATAAAATATACTAATTATATAAATCATATATATTATCTAAAATTTATAAAATATGATAAACTATTTAAAATAACTTGCAAACTATATTATATTACTATTTATTTTGAAATTTTATAAAACTAATTATTTTAAATCGTTTGAAATTTAAGAAGTTCGATGATTAATTTACCTTGTGGAGGTCCAAAATTGGGTGTCAACAATGATAATCGACCCTAAAACTCCTACGCATGCTTGAAGATAGAATCGACATTAACAAACAAATAAAGGACAATGGTACAGAGGGCAACACAGATTCAAGATAATGAAAAACCGATAACACAAAAATGCACTTAAACAACTTAATGCTTTGATTCATATATTTAATTTAAACATAAGAAAATAGATAACATATGATCACAACATATTCAAAACAAAAAGAAGACAAAAACAAAATTGAGCTAGGCAGAGTAATTCAAATATTGTGCTTCTATCTGCTGTTTCTCCAACCTTTCTCGACAATGAAAATGGGTATGAATTGGGGGAATATAATGGGATAAGGATACGGCAAATTCTCAATCCGAATTTATTTTCAAGGACAAAGAATGTACCACAGATTGATGAATAAATTAGAACAGATTGCCATCTGATCTTGGCCTCCACTTAACATGTTCTCGTTTTTAGGTTGTGGGGGTCGATGGGAACTGGGAAGAAGACGACGAAGGTACGCGTGTAGTTGTTCGCCGGTGTATCCTATCGTTGTTGAACTATGGTATGTTGAATGTTATAGAGGCGGTAAACGTATTGTTGGAATGTGAACGTTGGAATTTTGTGAACGTTGACAATTAAAGGGTTAGATTTTAAATTAGAATATGGTCATATGAGTTTCAATTATGGTCAATTTTAATTAAGAATGTAATCAAATTGAATTAATTACTAATTTTGGCTAGGATTTAAATTAGATTAATTAACAAGCTCCTATTGGTCAAAAACTTTGTTAAATATAGAAGGTTTAAGTAAACTGTGCATTATATATGTTGACACCCAATTTTGGCCCTCCACGTTATAGATTAATCAACAAGCTTCTTTAATTCCAAATGATTTGAAATAATTAGTTTTTATAAAGTTTAAAATATTTTTCAAGTTACTTTTAATTAATTTTATCATTTTTATCATTTTTAAGTGACATATATGTTTTATATAGTTTTGTATATAATTAGTATATTCTATAAACATTTTGAAAATCATCTCAAAAAGATTATAATTTTAGTAAGTATTTTATTAAATTGGTTTAGTTTAAACTATGGTTATAATTTTGAATCATTAGTTTATAATTAATTTAATTATTTTATTTCGTTAAGAATAAGAAGCTCATTAATTAATTTATATCAATTCGGTTGCATTTGAAGTTTATTTGAGCTATCGTTTAGTTACAATGCTAGTCAAATCTAATCAATCTACTTTAAACCCTTTCTCTTTTCAGCTCTCTGTGTTGTCGTCAAAACCCTCTCTCTTTTCAGCACTTTGTGTTCTCGCCAAAACCCTCTCTTACCATGGCTACCTATCTCACGTTGATATTCAATTCAAACGCAGTCGAGTCTATATCGAAAGTGATTTTAATTCGACCACTAAACTTCTTTTGGCAGCGATGCCAAATTTGGAGGATAGATATCATGTTAATCTTATGAAACAGATAATGGATTTAGTGTTGTCAGGAGGAAACAGCTCTGATGGTCCCAATTGCCAAATTTTTGGAACTATTATTCTTTTGTTGTAAGAGAAGAACTGAAGGTAGCAGTTCTAAAATTGCTTAATCAAAGATATTTTGAAATAATCGATAAAAATCTTTGGTCTGAAACAATCGATAAAATTTTTTGGAAATTGGCTGGTAAGATAATGAATTGTTTCTTCTTAAACGAGCAAGATTAGGATGAGATGATGGTATTCTTTTTGGAATCTCTCCATTCAGGTAATCCCTATACTAGATATTCTGCAATTGCTTTTTTCATGGACTTCCCGAAAGATGTAGGAGAACAACACCTTAGAGAAAATGTTGATGATTTACTTCAAGCCTTTTGGAATACATTCATTTATTCTGTAGGCCAAGAAAAATTTTCTGCAATGTGTGCTTTGCTGAAACTAATTCAGCATATTTCAAGTAGCTTTTATGGTTGGTTTGAAGACCTAGTAATGCCTATGGTGAGGGCAGTATCCAATTTTTCTCAAGTTTGACGGTAACTCTCAAAATGATAAAGACGATGCACAAATGGCGACTCCCTTTTACCTCTTTTTAAGTTCTTTTAAATCTTTATAAAAATTGTTTAACTATTTTTTGGCGAGTCATCACAACGTTGCTCCCTCTCACGAGATGTCAACAAAATGACTACTCTGCTGGGGATTTATCTAGGTTCTAACCAAAAGGATTTATTGTTTGGCTAACTATTATTTGTATGAATTGATATTTTATACAATTATGTGTTTAAATTTCGAATATTACTGTCATTGAATGCATTACATTTATTTTGTCAATTGACACATTTATTTTAATTTGAAATCGAAAGGATGATTATGCGGGTCGCAGTCGTTATCCAAACTTGTTATTGGGGTACTCTGGCGAATGTAATTGACCATTGGATGGTCAACGATCGCTAATTGCTCCAGCCCAAATTGTCCACTTGGGTCACCGGTCCACATCAAAATAAAGCCCGCTCTGGCCTACATAAGTTAGAGCTAAACCAAAACTCTCTTTTAGGTGCATTAACCTAAGATAACTCAATACTCAAGGTGTATTGGCCCATTAGAAAACTACCTTGTGTCTAATTGACCCCCGGTCAGTATAAGATGATCATCCAACTATTTGTTAAATTTGAATGATATGTATGTCGATTTGTGCGTACCATTGTCCTTGGGTTGGATTTTTATTTTTATAGGTAGTTTCTTTGTTGAAAGTCAAAGGAAGATCCTTCTCATCCAGAAGAAATTCAAAAGTATTAAGAAGTTCAAGAACGGAAGACCTTTCATGGAAGCTTAATTTAGGAGTGTACCCCTGCGTGGGACTGATTATTTTGCATCCCTTTTCCCCTATTATGTATCCCCATTCAGTTTATTCGTAAAACTTGTATAAATTTGGGTTATGGGGCAATGAATTGTTTCACAAACGATATACACATCCTTTAAACGTTAGGCATACCTTTGGCTCAAAAGGTCACATGTATGTTAAGAGGCGTTCTATATTAATTATGTGTTAAATGTTATAAATTTTGTTTCGTTTGTGCTTGCTTGACTTATTTGTTATATACATATGTTTTGCTTTAAACATGACTGATCCATTATTCTATTCCGAAGTCTCAAAACCTTGTTTGGCATATAAACTCAATTTTCAGGCCTTCCAAAATACTCTTTGACTCTATTATCAAAATACGTTCAAAATCACTCAAGTTCTAGGTTCATTAGAGCTTTAAAAATTATTAGGTCATTATTCAAATTCACGTTGACCTCGTTGTTTCTTGAAAAATATTTTTCACACTTACCTAACCGGCGTAACTAAATATTCCGTCAGTTTCATGTCAATTTATAAAATGACTTTATTCTCAAAAGAGATTTTCCAATTAAACCTTCCAAAAGTCAACATTTGAATCTTTACTCAAATTATATAGTTTGCTTTGTTCAAATTACTTTCTTTTGTTAAAATTTTAGTTCACAAAACAATCCAAGTTTTCCCATTTCGTCATTCTTTTAGAGTCCTTTGTTCTTCGAATTTTGGACTAATCTGTTTGAAGCAAAATAAATGCTATTTGTTTTATATGTTATTTTGGTTGATTATTATGATTAATGGACTAATTCTCTTATTTTTTGAGTTGTTTTTAGAAGAAGAGACTAATTTGTGTTGGTAATCAAACTTGCTCACTTCACCAAAGTACCCGCTGGCAGAACATTCATATTTTACACGGTCTAAGGTCAACGAAATTTCTACAGACTCTTCATTTCTTACTTGGACTACTAAGAGGACTCGTACAAAAATGGATTTCACTATCAACACAGTTACGTCATCCGAAATGATCATCACTTCATCTGTCACGGCCAATCCTAACGCCTCGGTAGCAACAGAATCACCCATGAAAGTCATCGCTCGTCTAGAGCAACAAATTAGTGAACTGAACCTCCTGGTAACATAATACCATACTGCTTCTCAGAACTTACCACCTGATGCCCGCCAAAGAGGACCCATGCCACCTTCGTTTCCAACTTCAAGTGAGCTCAATCAAGGAGATCATTTTACCACGTTTCAACAAACTCAAAGTGTCTCACTCATTCATTCAACTCAAGATACTCCTCTTGTGTACACATTTAAGTAAACCGTGCATTATATATGTTGACACCCAATTTTGGCCCTCCACGTTATAGATTAATAAACAAGCTTCTTTAATTCCAAATGATTTGAAATAATTAGTTTTTATAAAGTTTAAAATATTTTTCAAGTTACTTTTAATTAATTTTATCATTTTTATATTTTTTAAGTGACATATATGTTTTATATAATTTTGTATATAATTAGTATATTCTATAAACATTCTGAAAATCATCTCAAAAAGATTATAATTTTAGTAAGTATTTTATTAAATTGGTTTAGTTTAAATTATGGTTATAATTTTGAATCATTAGTTTATAACTAATTTAATTATTTTATTTCGTTAAGAATAAGAAGCTCATTAATTAATTTATATCAATTCGATTGCATTTGAAGTTTATTTGAGCTATCGTTTAATTACAATGATAGCCAAATCTAATCATTTTACTTTAAACTCTCTCTCTTTTCAGCTCTTTGTGTTCTCGCCAAAACCCTCTCTCACCATGGCTACCTATCTCACCGTTGATATTCCATTCAAACTCAGTCGGGTCGATATCGAAAGTGAATGCAATTCGACCACTGTACTTCTTTTGGCAGTGATGCCAAATTTGGAGGATAGATATCATGCTGATCTTATGGAACTGATAATGAATTTAGTGTTGTCAGGAGGAGACAACTCCGATGGTCCCCAGTCGCCAAATTTTTGGAACTATTATTCTTTTGTTGTAAGAGAAGAACTGAAGGTAGCAGTTCTAAAATTGCTCAAACAAAGACATTTTGAAACAATCGATAAAAATCTTTGGTCTGAAACAATCGATAAAAATCTTTGGAAATTGGCTGGTAAGATAATGAATTGTTTCTTCTTAAACGAGCAAGATTGGGAGGAGATGATGGTATTCTTTTTGGAATCCCTCCATTCAGGTAATCCCTATATTAGATATTCTGCAATTGCTTTTTTCATGAACTTCCCGGAAAATGTAGGAGAACAACACCTTAGAGGAAATGTTGATGATTTACTTCAAGCCTTTTGGAATACATTCATTTGTTCTTAAGGGTAAGAAATTTTTTTTACAATGTGTGCTTTGCTGAATCTAATTCAGCATATTTCCAATGGTTTTTACAGTTGGTTTGAAGACCTAGTAATGCCTATGGTGAGGGCAGTATCCAATTTTCTCAAGTCTGACGGTAACTCTCAAAATGATAAAGACAATGCACAAATGACGACTCCCTTTTACCCTTTTACCCCTTTTTAAATTCTTTTAACTCTTTATAAAAATTGTTTAACTATTTTTTGGCGAGTCATCACGACGTTGCTCCCTCTCACGGGATGTCAACAGTATGTATAACTCCTATCGGTCAAGAGATTTTGTTAAATGTAAAAGGTTCAAGCAAAGTAAATCGTGCACAATATGTAGCTCCTATCGGCCAGGTCACATAGCAGCAACTTTACCAGTTATCACAAAAAAAGAAGTGTCTCACTAGCAACAATTTGCAAATCTATTAAGATTTACTAATGTAGAGAGTTATAGAGAATGTCAACAGTGCTTGACGTTACAATCAAGGCTCTGATCAACAAAATATTTTGCAAAATCCAAGGAATTCAAAACAAAAAAAACATATAACTAATTAGATAAAGGCGGTGCGAAGGAACACCATCACACTGTATTGGCAAGTGAATAAGTCCCAACTTCAAATTTCGCAAAAGGATTTTTTCACATGACAAAGAAAACACGAGTTAGTCACTAATCAAAGTTGATTATAAACAACATAACAAAACGTAATCATATTGCTGGAAAGATGGACAGAGAAAGTTGTCAAACTAAGATTTATGGTTTCATCTATGATGCAGGGGATTATAGGAACCTTTTATCCGCATCAGCTCCTTGCACAACGTAATGAAGTCACCCTGTTTCATGTGGCACCTTTTTATAAACCGGAGAATATGTTCAGTCGTGAACATGGAAATCCCCTCCATATACTCTCCACCAACACCATTTTCTTTGAAAATTTGTCTATACCTACCAAGTTTTATTTCTTCTAACTATAAACCTACATCCTAGCAAAACAAAAGCAGTAATAAATGTCAGTCATTGTTATATTCCCTCGTGGACGTATTTTATTCCTCAACCTCGTGTTTTTCGTTCTCCCTCAATTAAGTAACACCTTAATCAAATGGATAGAGGTCAAAGCACACAAGATAATAAGAATTTAGGTCATAACAAATTACAACTATCCCACTTAAGAATATCATGCTCCATTTTGCACCCAAGGCTTATAGGATGTATTACTAATACCTTCCATTTGGTGGTATTAGTAAGAGTAAATTTTAGGTTTAGCAAACATAAAATCATATTTATATGTTATAACTATAGTTTGTATAATTGCGCTCCATAACAAACTTTATATTTGCTATGGCAGCCTATTGCGCTAATGGTAATGGATGCATGAAAGGGAAGAGGGACGAAGTGAAGACAGGATTTACTCAAACGAGTTGAATAAGCAAGCCAATAAGATCAAATTGCTCTTGTTGAACCAGCTACTAATCACCAAGTCCTTTGTTTAGCCAAATCAGCTTGGGATAGCTTGGTTGGTAAGAGAATTTTAGCATTCATTTGATTGATAGATGCAAAGAATTCACCTAACTAGAACTCCGCGAGTGAACGCAAAGAAGCAAACCAGACTAGACGAGAAGAACTCCGAGTAAACAAAGCAAAAGCCCATATGTGTATTTCGGTATACATATGCATAAAAATATGTATTTGTATATTTCGGTATATAAATTAAAACATAATAATTGTATATAAGCAAAATTACTACATATATACAACACATATGTATACCAAATGGGTCTATTTGTATATTTCGATATACAAATGGGTCCTGCAATTAATTTTTATACAACATATATGTATACCGAATGGGTCTGTTTGTATATTCGGTATACGACCCATTCGGTATACAAATGTGTCTTGCAATTAATTATTATACAACACATATGTATACCGAATGGGTCTATTTGTATATCTCGGAATACAAATGGGATGGCAAAAAACATGGAATGTTTACTGCGAATTACAAATAAAAGAAACTATGGCTATAACATTTAATTTGAATTAATAGTTTGTTATTTCATACAATATTCCCTATTAGTAATACATAAGATTTAATACCATGAGATTATTTATGTAAATACAAAAATATCCCTCAAATCATTTTAATTATTTTATTTATTTTCTTGATTATATTTGTACTAGTAAATTTATTTAAATAAATTAGCTTACATATTTTATTATTTAGAGATAGTTGTTTGTTGCTAAATAAATGCAATACAAATCACTACAATATTTAAAATCTGAGTTGCTTTAACATTTACTAATTGAAAAGGCAGATATATCACCACGTGACGTTTGTGATCTTAATTGAATATATTATTTGTTGATATACATGTGGTTCTAATAATTTGTATTTTGAACAATTTGTAAAATTGCATACATATTAAACCTACAACTTGTAATTATATTTTTTTTGTGTAAATATAGATAAATTATTAGATTTTGTTATTGTTTACCGTCTTTTTGATTTTAATAGTATATGGTCTATCTATTCTAAATTAATAATTAACATTTTTTGAGTGATTAATTTATTAAGATGATAATTATTTACCCTCAAATAATTCAAGTGAGAAAATAGCGAACACGGTAACAAAATTGTTCTTCTCCTAGTTAGTACATAAAAAATAATGTTGTCTGACAATTATCTACCTTGACCCGATTATATAAAATAGAAAATTTCATAAGAATTCAAGGGTATAATAGGAAATAAGTTTTTTGTAGAGTTTTAATCCAAAAACAAGATGAGGTGGGAAGCAATGAACCAAACACTTGAAAATATATCATGCATTACTAATCTCTGCACTATTAATCCCTGCATTATTAATCCCTGAATTACTTATTTTTGTACCCAACGACCCCTAACTCTCTAAATAAATTGAGGATATAATAGGTAAAAATATTGTATTTTCTTAATTTGTCAAAAAAGGACAAGTACAAAGTCAAAATTGGACAAGTAAAAAGAGACAAAGAGAGCATGATATAAATTATGGGATAAATAATTCAATAACTAGTTAATACCTCCAATAAACATATAATAAAATAATCCTGTATTTTATCTGGAATCATTATATAGTATACATTACACCAAATGATTCCTAATTAAGCTCTTTTTAGGTAGATCATTGATAACTCCACCATTCTTTTCTGTTGATTGTTAGAGAATGTCACACTGTAACTTTGAGCTATAGGGATGTCTTCATACTTTAATGTTATGGATTAATTATCTTGCACCAGTTCTTAAATTAATAACAGATATGAATATTTTATGGCAATATTCATGGCAATTGTTATTTAATTTTAGGACTTGGGAAATGATTTAAGGAATATATTAATGTTGGGGATAAAACGATTAAAAAAAATTCTCTTAAGCAAAAGTAAAAAAAAAAATTAATATGGTGGACAAATAAAAGTGATTGAAGAGTATAATTTACTCAAAAATTCAAAGGACAAAGCAAAATTATTAAAGTAACTGCATGTTCTTTTTGTTAATATGGAAAAGACAAAAAAAATCTTACGACGTGACTCATTTTTCTTTCACCTCTAAGTTACCGGAACAGTTGGCTATAAAATTATGATTCATAATTTTCATAATTAATTTGACTTTTTGAAACTCTGTGTTTGACTGGAAAATTCAAAATTCAATTTGAAGTTGTGTTTTAAATTCGAAAAAAAAATAACTTATAATTTGTTTTCTACGTCACTTTAAATCAATAATATATAATGATATTATTCCACATATCATAAAAGTATAATCAAACACAATATAAATTTATGAATCCAAATAAAATAAATAATACTTGAAACAAATTAATTAATTAGGGCCTGAAATGAAAAAAATTTAAGCATAATTAATTATCTTTTCTATTATTATGCTGATTAAGTACTATTATATTTTATAACTATACGTAAATTATACTTATGACTTTAATAAATTTTAAATATAAAATTATTGAATGCACGGGCTCTTAGTAACTAGTACGGAAATATATGCAAATACTAGGTTAAGGGGAATTAATGTCATTTTACAAAAATCCTAAACAGTGCATTAATTAGGGCAACAAAAATCGTCCATAAAAGTATTTCTATTTAAATTAAGGAACACATTCATATTATAGGACAAAAATACATTTTAAAAAAAAATAGTACTCACTTTTCTTTTCTTTTTACAATTGAAAATTGCTATTTTATTTGTTTTGAAAAATAAACTTTCACCCCAAGTAAATTATCATCTTAATTAAATAGATTTCTTTTACTATATAAGTGATACTTTATAGAGGGTGATGGTAAGAAAAGTTCAATACTAATTTCAATTATGAAAAAAGTTTTCATCAATAAATCTTTAAGGTCGAAAGAAAAATTAATTCTTTTAGATATAATTTTTCATAAATATCGTTATTTTTTTCACTTATCGATATGTTGATTGTCTTTGTAAAGTTATTTGGCCTTCTTCAATTTATATATGATCAAATTTATATGTCATTATTGTGATTCTTCAGTATTTTTTGTGCAGGTGAAAAATGATTCATGTGGAGTGTGTGATAGAGACTTAATTTGTCAACTATGAGCAAATTTAAAGACATGTTTTTTTTTTTCTAGAATTTATTTCTTTTTCATATTGGTATGCTTACGTTGTTAAGCTTAAAATATTAGACGTCTTTCAATCAATATATATAAGTCATAATTAATTGATTCTTCAAATTAATTTTTTTTATCGAAATCAAGTTACAGTAGGTGCAGATAGGATGACACTTAAATTTGAATGCTCTCAATCGAATCACAATTTGATAGTCGAGGCACCTACCAATATGTGGAAGTTATTATAGTCATTTTTTCTTTGTATCCAAATCTCACTAATCATCGCAACTACACTATCTTCCCACATTTTCATCCAACCTTTGTTATACACACTCTGAAGTGAAATAACAATCGTACCTTTGTATGTCATTCACAACAATTTACCTATGTTTTAAAGGCATGCCCTAATTCTATTGGTACATAGGGAGAGTAGCTTTGTGGCAAAGGGAGATATATTTGAATAAATTTACACAAGTTATTATTGATTGATTCTTCAGTATTCTTGTGTATGTGAAGAAAGATTCATGTGGAGTGTGTGATTGAGACTTCATGCCAACTACGAGCAAATTTGAAGACATGCTCTTTCTTAATTTTATTTTCCTATCATATTGATACTACTTATGTTGTTAAAATTAAATTAGTAGATGTTTTTCAATCAATATATGAATAACTCTATATAGTAATTCTTCAAAATTCTTGTGGAGGTGAAGTAAGATTCACCTAGAGCCTGTGCGGTGTGACATAAATTTTGGGTTAGTTATGAGGGGATTTGAAGGCATGATTTTTTCTGAATTTTATTTCTCATTTAAATTAATACTATTTGTGTTGTTAAAGTGTTTATTAAATATTTGTACATATGATCTATTGAAGTTAATACCCTTTTTTTTTTTCTCGAAAGCATACTTAGATTAAAAAAAATAAAAATTATTGTATCAAAGTTAACATTGTTTACTAATCAGAAGATTTGTTCATTAATTCAAATATATTTGTGATTTATAATGATAACAAATAAATCATAATGTCAAATTAAACTAAAATTTGAATTGTAGTTTTCGCAGCATTATATTTCACATGAATAAATATATGTTGCACTTTAAAGAAAATTATCAATATTGACGATAAATTTATTAATGATTATCTAGTCTAAGCGGTAAAAGAGAATATAAGCTCAACAAAATATTTGCAAAGAAGAAGAAGATAAAGTGAGATACAACAGACAATAATATATTTAAGGTACAATATTTATTTATATCTTTTAAATAGATATAGCATATATTTTAATATCAATTGTTACTTTTTAATATTTTTATTTAAATATATAATTTTATTGATTAATGAAAGACATGCGTACAGAGCACGTACACTAAACTAGTTAAATAAAATGAGTTCAACACAATGTGCATAATCTGATCCAAAAAATACGACCCAACACAAACAGAAAAAAAAACATATATAGACAACAAAGAGTGAGAGGAGGAGAATGTCTCGAAGTTTATACAAGCTTCCGATTCTTCATCTTCTACAAATAAAACGAGTTCAACACAATGTACATGATTTGACCCAAGTTGAAAAAAGAAACAAAAATATACAATAAAGAGTGAGAGAATACGGACATCTCGAAGTTTATTTTTATTTTTTATTGATTAACGTAAGATACGCGTGCAGAACACGTATACTAAACTAATTAAATAAAATAAGTTCAACACAATATATATAATCTAACCCAAACACGACCCGACACAAATTGATACAGGAGGAAATCAGTTCACTGATACACGTCGCTACTTCGACAACAACTAGAAACTCACGGATCTAAGAAACTATAACCTTTTAATGTTGAGCTTTCCCATATATTTTTTGTGCTAAAATTACTTTAAATGTTGGGTAGATTCCATCTAAATGTTAAGCATCTTAAATATTATATGTATGAGTTTATTTTCACTTTAGTACAATTAATATAAGGTAAAATTTTAGTTGATTTTAAAATTTCAAACATTGTTTGGGCCAATTAATAAAAAAAAAAATTGAAATTTAAAATCAAACTAAACCAAATTTTAAAAAAAATGTCGATTAATCTAATCATCCAATTTTTTTTTAATTTGGTTCAATTATCAAATTATGAACACCCTATTCACTTGTAAAACTTTAAAATTTCATGATTGTGATTATTTTTTAAGGACTTGGATAAGAAGGAATATTTTCTGTTATAATTATTGATTTCTTTTTCTTCTTAAAGATCGGGGATATGAAATGTAGTAAAGATTTATAAGCATTAAATAGTTGTATTAAATTATTAGTATATTTTATCATGATTAAATTATAAACTGAAGTTAGAATTGTTGGGATATATACTATTAACCATATGTTAAGATATAATATTTATTATCGAATAAATATTTGCTCAGTTTTAATAGATTATATATTCGTTTATGGTGTCTGTTTACTTATATAGTAGATGATTTAGTGTGTAGAGTTTTAGCTTATACACAGAGGATTAAATCATCGGTTCTTATAAGTATAAAGTTTTTGTTCACAATCTAGGATGGAAATTGGACATGTCATCGGTACGATTGTAGCACAAAATTATATGTAATTTATCTTGATTATGGGAACAGTATAGTTTCAACTTCTTGTGCTAGTGCATTTTGTATGTATTGAACGGGACCGAGTAGAGATAGTTGTTTTAGACTGACTGACAAAAGCATGTTCTCTAAACTATTAAATGTACTTATATTTTTAATCTTGATATAACTATTATGATCTGTATATATTAATTATTGTTTTGATTTATTAAAAGGTGAGATTCTGAGATGGATCAATATGCTTGGTAGATTGGATGATAATAATATATATTGGTGAAATAATAAGTTAGTTGATGGAATCCATGTCTCGTTATAGAGATTGATTGATATGCCTTTTTGAGAAACTTATAAGTTTTCATCGTGTCAAACCTTGCAAGTGGATTTATGAATCCGACACATGAAATAAGTTAAGTAGTGCTCTAAAGAAAATTAATCATTAAATTGAATTCGTCAGTTATTTAATTTATTGATTAATATATGTAATCTTAACATGGGGAATTACATAAGTGTTTAATATCTGTAATCTTAACATGGGGAATTACATATTAGTTTTCTATTCATACTTGTCCACACAAGTATTGAGAGAGTTCGGATGTGAACTTGGGATCATTGTAGAAGACTGCAAAGTTGTTGTCTATTATGTGGATTCGCTTGAAGGTATCTGCTCACGCTTCAAGAGGTAATTCTTGAATTAAATTTCAGTAGGTTTATGTGTTCTAGCATAAACGATTTGGTTATCTATTATTCATATAAGAAGTAAGTTCTGATATGCTTTCGCTGTGCATATAATTTTCTAACAAGAATTTATACTAATTAATTATAACTTAGCATGAGAAAGGGTATGTAGTAAAGATATATATTTTGATGTATTTATTTGCGTCCGTTATTTTCCTCTAAAGTAAACTAACAGGAATGATGTTGTGAAATACATTTTTGGGTTTGTATTATGTGTAAAAGAAATTATTGTTAAAGTTGATTTCAATTAACTTAGCCAAAGGCTTAAAGGTTTTAATTTTAGGGGATTAAACAAGTTAGGACCATTTTATCCAATTTAAATCTTTTCAAATTCATTTTTATCCATATTTATATGGAAGAATTGTAATTTAATTAAGTTTAGCTCGATCCGTTTTTAATTTACCCAATTCTAATCAAAATGGGCCATTTACCATCACTAATATAGATATTATCACAGCCTTTTAGATTTTAGGTTTTTAGGTTGTGACATTTTTTTTAACAACTATAACAAAGAACTCTAGATTAAAGGCATATGGGTATGAGTCAAAAATTTTGAACGTATAAAACAAATATAAAAGTGATAAATACAAGAAGTGAAAATGCGTATAATTATACAAGAACTATTTTCATATATTTTTTTTAATTTATTTGAAACAGGTAAAATGATACAATCAACCTCTTTATAACATTATTTCACTATATTGGTATGATTTTTTTTTCTTCATAATCAATTTTCCATGTTATATTTTAGAGGAACTTTCACATATAGCCACTCAAAAATAGCTTAATTACTCACCATAGCTATAGTTTGATAATTACAATTCGTAGCTACATGTTATAGGGAGGAGAGAGGCGAGCGAGAGAGGGTAAAGAGTGGAAGAAAGGTGAATTGCATATGTATACCGATTAGATAATTGTATATTATACATATGCATTTGTATATATGGCAAGAGAGATTGGGAGAGGGAGCAGAGAGGCGAGCGAGATTGGGAGAGGGAGGAGAGAGGCGAGCTAGACTGGGAGAGGGAGGAGAGAGGCGAGCGAGAGAGGACAATAATTTGTATAATTCGCAGGTACGTTTGTATAATTCACGTGTTTTGTATAATTGAGTAATATAAAGTCTAAAATTATACAAATATAATAAAACTCGAAATAAAAAATTGATACAAATATAAATATATGAACTTTAAACAATTATGCAAAATATATTATACAAATTATATTATATAAATCATATTATACAAAATCCAAAAACAACACTTTTATACAAACTTTTAAAAGGTATACACAAAAAGATTGAATGTATATGATGACAAAACTGAAAAATCAAAGGAAATCATCGTCATATACAAATACAAACAATCGTATACAAATACAAATCAAACAAAGAATTGTTAGCTGCGCATTATACAAATGTGGCGAATTATACATATACAAACGTGGCTAATTATACAAACCCAAGTCAGCCCACGTAATTAATGTATAATGTTAGTCGCGAGTGATAATTATAGCAAACTATAACTATGATGAGTAATTAAGTACTATAAATTTGCTTAACCACGTAATTTTCCCTATATTTTACTTTCCATATCAACATTTTACTGGTAAAATTAATACAACGACATTCATTATAGCAATACACTCTTTGAAAAATTACTTAAATATTATGCAATAATATTATGTAAAAAATATATTATGTATAAAATAAAATATTAAAATATTTATGACAATCATCTTTAATGTTATACACATAGTAAGCTACTTGAGGTAAGATAGAAGAGTCAATTGCTATGCTCTTAGACAATCTTCCAGAGAAAACTATTGAATATCCTTTCGGTGAAAGTATGGACAAAAGTCTTCGTTTATTCAAATAAATAACCTATAATTATAGAGTTTTTACGTCAAACTTGAAAATTTTAAACTTTAATTAAAAATGCATATGTTTCTTAGATTTTAATTTTTTATCGGTATAGTATAACTAATCATAAATTTATTAGTAATGTATTAGTCTTTTTAATTTTTAATTAATAAATTATGAAAAATAATTGTGATTTTAAACTTAACTTTTTTTTTTCATTTATAACATAAAACTATGATTTTTTTTTTTTATACATACTTTTATTTATAACATCTAAATCGTCAGTATATATGTGTAACAACACCTTGCTATATCACTTATCAAAGAGATTTGGCTATACTTTAAACTATTTCCATATAAAATGTAAAAGATTTACAATTACTGCCAGAAACTAAGTTTATAATATAATACTAACAGAGAGTTACTCGAATAATAAACATTCCACACCTCAAATTTTAAAGATTGTGAATTTAAATTACCAAACCAACCAAAAAGAGTAGGAACTAGGACCTGTCCGTGCGTGGAGTTATTATCGTCATTTCACATATTTCCTCGTATCCGAATCTCACTCCTCATCACAGCTACACTATCATCCCGTATTTTTCACCCAATTTTTTTTGGTACACAGTCTCAAGTGAAACAACGATCCAATAATTTACCTATGTTCTAAATAAAGGCATGTCCTAAATCTCTCTCTCGTTCTCTCTTTTTTTCCCCATTCTTTAAGGTTGTTTTTTCGGATTAATTTTTGATTCAAAGTTGGATCTTGATTCCAAAACTTGTTCTGGGTATGTTTGTACACCTTATGAAGCTTTCTTGTCTTATTTTTTGGCATCTTCTGGAGTTTAATTGCAGAAAGATTTGATTTTTTTGCTCATACAGGTCTGAATTTATGCTTGTCTGGATTTTTGTTTCTTTGTTTTTCTGCATTTCAATTATTAGTGTGGTATGATCAAATGGGGTAATTTTTTGTTCTTAAAGTTTAAATCTTTGTAGAGGCTGGTTTTAATTTACTTGTGATAAACTATCATTTTGTTATCGTGATGATTCTTTTGGAAAATTATTCTAGCATTTTTTTTTTACCTGTGTGTGTGTTAAATGCAAATGGTGCTTTTTGTTATTTTGTCTTCTTTTTACTAAAAAAGAGAAAATAGGGTTTCTGGACATTTTACCTATAAACTCTGTAGATACATGTTGGTAGTTTGAGAGATTGATGGGAAAGTTTTTTTTTTTGGGATGAAGTAAAAAGTTTCACTCAAGGCATCAAGAAATGTCATTCAATTTACAACTGTTATTAATGAGTTTTCATATTTTAAATTCGATTAATAATATTATTATTATCTAAAAGGAAATCTAGTTCACAAATTAAAGGGAAAAAGTTGAAGGTAAAGATAAAAAGATAAGAAAGAAGCTAGGAAAAAAGTGATATTTGTAAAAGAGATGACATAGTATGGAGAAGTTTGGATACACATTCTAGAGTCCAAAGGCTTTAGGTTGAGCAAGACTAAAACAGAGTACATGAAGTGCAATTTCAATGACACCAAGGGAGATAGGGAAGTGAGGATCGATACACAAGTGACCGCCACGAGAGGAAGCTTTAAGCATCTTGGGTCTATAATCAAAGAAAATGGAAACATCGACGAGGATGTCGCACATAATATTGGAGCGGGGTGGATGAAATAGAGGCTCGCTTTCGATGTCCTATGTGATAAAAATGTGTCACCGAGCCTTAAAGGTAAGTTCTATAGAATGGTAGTTAGACCAACTATGTTATACGAGGTTAGGTGTTACCTGTCAAGAACTCTCACGTTTAGAAGATGAAGATAGCAGAATGAGGAGGATTCGATGGATATCGGGGCATACTAGGAGAAAAAAAATTAAGAACAAAGATATACAAGGCATGGTGGGAGTGACCTCCGTGGTTGGGCAAGTTGCACAAAGCGAGACTAAGATGATTCATGCATGTGAAGAGGAGGAGCATAGATACCCTAGTGAGGAGGTGTGGGAGGTTGACCGTGAGAATGGGAAGAGGTTTATTAGATAGGATATTACACATCTTTAGCTCACTGATGTCAGGTCAATAAAGGCATGGAATTCTTTGTTTTTGATTTTTTATAGAAAATGGATTTGTCTGAACCAATACACGCAATTCATCTGTATAAGACCAATTGGCATAGGCCATAGACAAAGAGGATAAAAGAAAGCCATAGGAATACACACACACACCGAAGCTAAAGGGGCCTCTCTATTTAGCGCAAGTTTCTGTTGAAGCTTTTTATTAACTAGAATTCCTAGACCTTTTCTTCTTTTTGATATTCGTTGCCAGGCTGGCAGGGAATCTTCTGTTTACTTGTTTCCTTCTTGATGCTTCAATTTATTGCTGATCCTTTGGCTACTCCAAAGGCTTTCAAATCCCTAAGGATTTGTTTCTGAATTCAGCTGGATACCAGCACAAAATCAGTCTCTAATATACAGCATCTTTGCTGTCCATTATAGGTGTGCGCTCTACTCTCTTGACCTACATTAAAAACCTAATGTTCAAAGTATCCTTTTGGGCACATACGCTTGCGATTGAAGCCATTTCGTAAAGGAATTTTCTTATTTCTGACAACTGAAAGATTCCCGATGGTCATTGACACACGGCTTGGAATCCAGTGGATAATGAACCCGATCCTCTATCCTTCTCCACTTAAATACAAGTGTTTTTTCTGCAACATGCTTCTAACCTGTGATGTGCGCCTAACCCATATAATACTTGCTATGCTCTTATCACTAGACCAAAGTCCGGGGGACATTGCGGAAAGGCAGTCTTAAGTGTTCACATTGATGTTTAGGCTGTGGAGCAACTTCTATTTTCTTCTACTTTATTTATCCTTTCCTTCAATCCTACAAGTACGGCTGATTGGGAACACAAGGTGTGATAAATTAATATCTTTGATCAAAGACTCCATACAATTTGTAGCTGACATCGATTTGAGCTGTAACAGCAGGGGTTGAGTTAGAGATTTTGTCTGTGAGCTGGTAATTTCTTGAGTTATGTTGGCGTTCCATAATTGATTGTTTATACTTAAATTGATACTTCACTCTTTGAGGAACATGTTGTATGGTGACTGGTGAGAACTCTAGTTTGTTTATGAGAAGACAACAAGAACCACACTGAAGTCCCATTTCACTTGAGTTCTGTTCCTATGCCAGCATAACCCTTAATGCTTTGGAATATGAATTACCAATTTTCAAAAGAGAAATAAATAATATTCTGCATCTTGAAATATTTGTACTCCCTATGTTACAATTTATGCAACTCTTTTCCCATTTTAGGACTTCCCAAAATGTTTGGAACCATTCTATTTTTATAAATTTATCACAGTTTTTAAGAATTTAAGATGTATTAAATTATTCCCTCCTTAACTTTGACGTGATATCTCTTTTCAACCACTAAATAGTTCTAAATATATCAAAGGAATATTGTAGATGTCATGCTCAGTCAAACATCTTCACAAAAAATGAGAAACGAAGGGAGTACTCAAGAACAATAAGGGAATCCCTACTGAATTATGCATAGTTCAATTTGGATAATTGATTATAAAAGTTTGATACTTGTCACTGACAAGTTGTCAGGATATCATACTCTCATACTCAGAGACTAAGCAAAACGTTCCTATTTCATTTAGGTCCTTTCACTTTTCTTTTAAACATGTTTTTTGTGCTTTTAGGTGCTAAGTTTAAATCTACAAGTACTTGTGTTTTTGAGTTTTTATTTGAAGAGGATTCAAGATCCATCCGTTTTACTTGCTAGTTTAGCTTTCAATTTAGAATTTAGTCATATACAGATCCCCCTGCCAACTATCCTTGGTTCTGTTGTTGAAGACTTGATTGATATCAACACTCTTTTTCTCCCAATTTATATGACACTTCATTTCGGGACATTACAAAATATTTAATACCGTTTTTCTCTTATTAATTCCTTTACTATGAGGATAAACTAGTACTACGTTGATCGTTAATTTAACACAACACTCTTTTATTCAGGTGAGATTATCAAAGTGAGTTCACATAGACCGTTCATATGTCTAGGCTCAGTTTCCACGTCAATGGTGTGATAGTCTTATAGACAAAGACCCAACAATAAGTTTAAATCATATAGTTGAAATGGAGGAGTGTTATGCGATAAGGAGATACATACCAGAGTGAAAGAAAGGTTTTACAAGACATTTATGAGACCAAATGGTATATGGCGTGAGTGTGGGTATCTGAGGTCCGACATATCGAAAAAATGAGTGTTGTAAAAATGTGAATGGTAGGATGGTGTGGTCATACAAAACTAGACAAAATAAGTGATGATTATGAGAAGGTACATGTGAGAAATATATGGGAAAAATATTATTGAATTGTGTATCTATATAGTTACATTGAGACCCTATTTATAGACACTACATTGGAATTCTTTTCCAACTAGGATTCCTATTCTTATTCCTATTCCTATTCTAAGTAGGAAATACTTATTTCTATTCTAACACTCCCCCAGCTGGTGCATACAAATCATATGTACCTAGCTTGTTACAGATGTAATTAATACGAGGACATGTGAGGGACTTGGTGAAGATATCTGCAAGCTGATCATTTGACTTCACAAATTTCGTAACAATATCTCCCAAGAGTATCTTTTCTCTGACAAAGTGACAGTCAATTTCAATGTGCTTAGTCCTTTCATGAAACACTGGATTTGATGCGATATGAAGAGCCGCTTGATTATCACACACAAGTTCCATCTGATCAATTTTGCCAAATTTTAGTTCTCCCAGCAACTGTTTGATCCAAACTAGCTCACAAGTTGCTGTCGCCATTGCTCGATATTCTGATTCTGCACTAGATCGAGCAACCACTTTCTGTTTCTTAGTCTTCCACGACACCAAATTACCTCCTACTAAAACACAATATCCGGATGTCGAACGTCTGTCAGAGGGTGATCCTACCCAATCAGCGTCTGTATATCCAATGATATGCTCATGGCCTTGATCCTCAAAGAGTAGTCCTTTACCGGGAGCTGACTTTATATATCGCAGAATACGAACAACTGCTTCCCAATGACTATCACAAGGGGAAGTCATAAACTGACTTACAACACTCACAACACTCACAGGAAAAGAGATGTCAGGTTGAGATAATTCAACTTTCCAACAAGCCGTCTATACCTTTCAGGATTACTAAGTGGCTCCCCCTGTCCTGGAAGGAGTTTAACATTCGAATCCATAAGAGTGTCAATAGGTCTACATCTCATCATTCCTGTCTCCTCAAGAATGTCTAAGGCATACTTGCGTTGAGAAATAACAATACCTGATCTAGATTGAGCAACCTCAATACCTAAAAAATATTTCAATCTGCCAAGGTCTTTAGTCTGGAAGTGCTTAAAGAGATGTTGCTTCAAATCAGTGATACCATCTTGATCATTACCGGTGATAACAATATCATCAACGTAAACAACCAAATAGATACATCAACTTGGTGCAGAATGCCGATAAAACACAGAGTGATCAGCTCCACTACGAGTCATGCCAAACTCCTGAATTACTGTGCTGAACTTCCCAAACCAAGCTCGAGGAGACTGTTTCAGACCATAGAGTGATCTACGCAATCGACACACAAGGCTACTAGACTCCCCCTGACAACAAAACTAGATGGTTGCTCCATATAGACTTCTTCCTCAAGATCACCATGCAAAAAAGCATTCTTAATGTCCAACTGATGAAGAGGCCAATGACGAACGACAACCATAGATAGAAAAAGACGAACATATGCTATTTTAGCCATAGGAGCGAAAGTGTCACTATAATCTAGCGCAAATATCTGAGTATACCCTTTGGCAACAAGGCGAGCCTTAAGTCGATCAACCTGACTGTTTGGACCAATTTTGACTGCATAAACCCAACGACAACCAACAATAGATTTACCTGCAGGAAGGGAGACAAGCTCCCAAGTACCAATATCGGGTGAGACGGGCCCTGCTCTGATACCATGTTAGATTTGGTCTTAGGCCTAACTCACACCCGAAAAACTAGCTCAAAGGGAGGAGGATTGCCCAAGCCTTATAAGGAGTCCACCCATCTCATTAACCACTGATGTGGGACTTTTGTCATTCTTTAACACCCCACCTCATGCCCAGTGCTTAGCATCTGGTGCGTGGGCAATTTTTGATTTTGGGGGTCCCAACATGGGTGAGACGGGCCCTGCTCTGATACCATGTGAGAAATATATGGGAAAAATATTATTGAATTGTGTATCTAAATAGTTACATTGAAACCCTATTTATAGACACTACATTGGAATCCTTTTCCAACTAGGATTCCTATTCTTATTCCTATTCCTATTCTAAGTAGAAAATACTTATTTCTATTCTAACAGTACAAGTAGCACATGTAGAAGCAGCTAAAGGGAAAGAAGGCCCTGAATTATAGTTTGGAAATGTCTATGTTAGAAGTTCAAATGCACCAGTGTGACATCATGATGGTTGAATGTTAATGGATGAGGTAAACAATTCAATCACGTGGACAAAGTTGTATCGAAGGACCTACAATTGCTCGATATTCTTGTGAAAATAGCATAAAACAAATTATAAATGAAGCACAAGAACCATGGTAATTCCAATGACTATGATTAAGGTTTATTTTGTTGCTACACTTATATTAAGTATGTTGTTTGCCAGGAGTCTTTTAGTTCATTTCTGATTTGTATATCGGTAGAAAATATTGAAAACGTTTAGTAACAGAGAATGTTTTAATAGTTATCTGAGTATTGGAATGGAACTGTTCCAAATGGAGCGGAATGTATATTGAGTGTTCATATAGCTGACCTCAACTAGTTTAGGTTTGAAGCATAGTTGTTGTAAAGTACACTCCAACTCATATTTAAGCAAGTTGGGGCCGGCTATAGATCCTTAATGTCCATATCACTCCATATAAGCTGTTGTAAAGTAGTATTGAAAATTTGAACCCGGGTAGAGCGGAATGGTTACAAAGGAACCGTACATTTGAGATTAAGGCATACTTATTGTTGTACCTTACTAGTATTGTTTAGATACCTTTGACAAGTTTTAGGAATTCATTTAATGAATGGTAGTCAAGCTTTTAACGTGGTGTTTTTTCCTTTCACCTAACTCTTATAACTACTACTACTTTATTATCTTTTAACTACTCTTTTCTAAATACACAAATCTTGTTAACTAATTTATTTTCGTTCCTATTCACGAAAAATAGAAGGGATGGAGTATTAAGTTTTTGCATTCCCTTCTATTTGATTCCTGGAAACCAGATGCATCTTTTTCAGCAGACACTTGCCCCATTCCCCAGTTACTTGTCTTGTTCTTCAAAACATATAACTAGTCTTCTGCTTTTCTATCCGAATGCCAGGGACATTGAACTTCCCTCTTTAGGGAATTTTATGTGCAAATCAATGTTACGTCCTCCTTTTGTATCATTTTGCTTTTTGTAATGACTATGTTTATCCAAAATGTGATACTTCCGTCAGCTATGGCAGCAAGAACTTAGTTCCCTGTCGTTTTCTATAACCAACTTAAGTTCCAGGTCAGGTTTTCCTAGTTTCTTCACTTTTGGGAATCCCAGTACTCAGATGTATTTGTACATTCTTCTATGCTTCTTCGTATTGCAGGGCTTAACTTTTCTGCTTCACGGTCCGAGTATATTCACAAGAAAACAAAATGACAATCAGCAACATTAATTTGACGTAAGAATTCAAATATTCTTTATGGATCTAGAGAAGTAACAACCTTTCTTGTTTCTACAGGAGCTTTTATGCCCAAACATTTAGGAGATTGAAGATTTTGTGATGGAAGAAGGAGATTCTTCTGTAAGGAGATGGGAGGACCTTGATATTGATATCTTGGTGAAGATACTCCAGTCTTTTGACCTTTTTGAGCTGACTTCTGGACTTGCTCATGTTTGTAGTGCGTGGCGATTGGCTTGTTCTGATCAACTTCTTTGGATGACACTGGACTTGTCAATATTAAAGTCAAATTATATCAAAATCCCGTTAGAGCCATACGTATATGTGGACTGTCAGTCTGATAAAACATTGACCAGCCTCCTGAAGATTTGTTTGAACCTCAGTAGTGGAAACATACGAACATTAATCTTCCATTACAATTTGTATGTCAGCGACGATCAGTTGACTTATACTGCTGAGAGGTATTCCCCCAATAAACCTTCATCTTTCTATAGTACTATAACTTAAATCAAGAAACCGACAGCAAGCATCATTCCAGAGTTCAGGCATCTGACATGCCCTATGATCTTCCATTGTTCTAATTCAGGTGAAGCAAAGTTTACTGTGAGAACGAAGAAGACAGCTAATTAAATCTCCTCCTTTTCAGGTGTCCACGTCTAAAACGTCTTGTTATGCCTGCTTGGAACAGAATAAAGAAGACAGGAATATGCAGGGCTATTCATATGTGGGAAGATCTTGAATCACTGACGATGCCTAGTATAGCAAATCCTCCGTATGTCATGGAGGAAATTGCAAGGAGTTGCAAAAATTTTGCTGAGCTAAAGATAATGGGGCCCTGTGATATGCTCTTTGCATCTACACTAGTATCATTTCTTCCAAACTTGAAAGTGTTGAGTGTGAGGTGCACATTGTTATCTAAAAGTGCCTTGGTTACTATCTTGGACGGGTTAAAAAAGTTGGAAGTGCTCAACATATCTCATTGCGTAATTACTGAAGATCCTCCACCTGCACCAAAGAAAATTCTGGCCAAGCTTGATGATTCAATTCTCGAAAAAGCATCTAGGTTACACAAATTCCTAACCTGCATGAGTGACTCATGCATCATGTGTCAGCGCTGTCGAAATGATGAAGGGCTGATGAGGTGGTATAAGTATGAAGAACTCTGGAAAGTGGATGAGGTGGGATCTCTTGCAATTTGACAACTTTAAGAATGTTTTGCTTCATGAGTTGAGATCCAGTAAAATATGTAAAACTTTGTGTATATGAAACATAATAAAACCTTGTCATCTTGAATGGACGTGGATCAGCATCCAGTTTGCTAGCAGCAAGTATTATCCTTTTGGTGGCAAAAGGGAGAGTAGCTTTGTAGCATAGGGAGACATATAAACAGATCTTCCATGTAGCGTAATGCTACTTCTGTGTTGTAATTTTGTAAGTTTTTAGTCTATTCTCTTTGACAGACTTGTATCCATTTACATATGTATTGCCAAGCATTGTAAGCTCTCTTTTCTATCACTATTTTGGGAGTTTCATATTTAAACTATTCGGTATTCACAAAACCCCTCTTAATTACCATAAACTCGTAATGAGAGGAATATGGCATGCTACATCACTGTTCAAAAGCTCCTCCGTAGAGTTTCAATGACTGTTTTGTGAGTTCCATATTTAAATTATTAGAACAGATCTCTTGAACCACCATGACTCATTGTGTTAGGTAGATTCATTTTTAAGGATTCTTTTATCTCCCATGCGTCTCTCAACAAGGTATTCCAAATATTTTGTCACATTTTTAATGGGAGAGTTCTCAATCTAAAGGAAATAGTTCAAGAGGTTACAAGAATGCTCAATAATTGAAGTATGAAAGTACAAAATGATATAGTTTAGATTTTTCTTTTTAAACATCAATATATTTATGATAGGGATAAGGGTCTGAAAAATACCTCAACTTTGGTTGGATTTGCTGTTGCGATACTAAACTTTCATAAGGACCTATTACCTTCCTAGACTATTTAATACCGTAATTTTTACCCGCTGAACTATTTAATAGTGTATTTTAAAGGTATATATGTGCCCACGTGGACACATTACTATTTATAATTTTGCATTACTTTTTATGTCCACGTGGGTTAAAGGTATATATGTGCCCACGTGGACACATTACTATTTATAATTTTGCATTACTTTTTATGTCTACGTGGGCAAATATATATGTTTAAAATACGGTATTAAATAGTCTAGGGAGGTAATATGTCCTCATGAAAGTTTAGTATCGCAACAACAAATCCGACCAAAGTTGGGGTATTTTTCAAACCCTTATCCCTTATGATAATATAGTGTTGAAGTTCACAAAAGGTGCAAACATTTTAGGTACATCTAAAAAATATGCAAATGATATATTCAACTTATTTTATCTTATTATTTTTAGGATAATCATGAAAAATAAGTTCAGAAACCTTTGTGGTAAGATCTTAATTTATTGACCTATTGAAACTGCAAATTACATATAAATTAATAAAGAAAAATCATTTTTTAAAAATTTTTTATTTGAAAATCAACGTTTGACAATGATACCATTTCATTTTAAAGTTATACATGGAATTTGGAAAACACCACAAAACTTATTTTCACTTTTGATTGTTGCATTATTTATTTATTTTCAAATTTCACTAGTTAGATAAAATAAAAATAAATAAAGATAAGTGAGAATACACAACAATATGTAAACAAACAACACAGAACTATCAAACAATGTTGCATTTAAATTAAATACTAATACAATAAAATTTGAGTAACTAAAAATAAATGAATAAATATAATATTTAAACTAATATTACCAATCCAATATAAGTAATCATCCAAGCATGATGTAAAAAAACTCAAGGTTATTTGTTATTTTAGTGTAGATTAGTTTTCAATTTCATTCAATTGTTGGAGGAAGCTATATTGTGGTTTCCTCTTCTTCATCTTCTCCAAGTACAAGTATGGCCGTAGAGCTATGGCAAAATATGACAGATTCCATCACAGCTCCCTCTCCGACAACCTATATTACTTTCTACTATGTTGTTTCGTAGATTTCTGGTTCAGCTGATCATGGTCACCACCAGAGATTTCGAGGAAGAGATGCCACGCACAGTGATTTTTGAAGAGGAATTGATGGGTCTGATTCAAAGAAGATGGCAATCAAGGCTCAGATCTATCAGGTAACTTTTTACTTTTATAAGTGTTCTAAGCTATTATGTTTCCTGGGTAGGTTTTCTTTCGCCAGAATCTTCATTTTTTTCATCTTGTTTACTTTCTATGTGAAGCTTTGACTTTGAATTTTAGAATTATTAGATTTTTGTTGTGGAACTTTTGGTAGAGAAAAAAGAAAAAGAAAGAGAGTTACTGATTGTAGAATATTAATTTTCTACTAAATTAGTCATACTATATCCATGCGGGGAGATTTTATCACAGCCAACTCAATTTACAGCTTTTGACTTGTACTAATATTGTCACCTAGTCGATTGAATCTCTACCCATTTAACAACTGCTAGGAAGCCTTGCTGGTATAATGAACTTCCAATCATTCAGCCAGAAGCATATTTACATACTAAGTAATTAACTTGAAGTAATTATAGGTGAGAAACAAAATCTCTAGGCAATTTTAACAAATTTTCCTTCATACATAGGTCTAGACCTTCGAGAGAGTAGGGACTATTGAGCCTAAATCCAAATAATAATGGACTGTTGTGAGCCTTCTCTTTTTCAAATGGGGTCTAGCTGCACTTTGGTGGTTACTTCCTCTGAACCAGGTGAATTTTCCTCCTATTAGACAAGGATCATGTAGCTCTAATTCTTCAATCCATCTAGAGAAATCATTCATGACGTTTGTGACTCTGTTGTACCTCCTTCTTTCCACCATGTGCCTCACAGTGTTAAAATCTCCACCTGTGACCCACAGTCTTCCACACAACTCCTTCATTGCAGCCATCTCTTCCCAACACTCTAACTTTTCGTTTCTTCTGTGTGGGGCATATACTCCAGTGAAATACCAGGGAAAGTAATTATGTGTAGACTCAAATTTGTAAGTGATTGAATAGGTCCCTTCCTCCACCTTAGTGCCCGTCCATAATCTACTGTCCCACATAAGAAGTATTCCCCCCTTGCTTCCATCTGCTTCAATGAACCCGAGTTTCATCCATCTGCAAGACCATAGTTGATATGCAATCCCCTTATTCACCTTGGTTTCCTGTAGGCAAACACATCCACTTTCCATTTTTGCAAACACGTCTTAACCAGGTTCTTATTAGTGTTGTTGTTAAGACCCCTCACGTTCCATGTGATCAGTTTAATATTCATTTAAAGGTCAGATTTAGAACCCTCCCCCTGTTTGTAGCACCTTCAACCTCTTTGTTAAGACTAGGTTGAAGCTTCTTCAATTCATTCTTACCTATGCCCCTACTTTTTGGGGTGGTAATAGCTTTCCCCTGCCTCTTGTTATCAAGCTCTGTTTTCCTTCCATCGATTCTCATGAGTAGTGCAAGTGTTTCCTTCTCAAATCCTTCAAATGCTACCCCATACGTGTTGCTCAACTCCAATATATGTGAATTGACCCAATTTGATGCCTTGGTTTCAGCCAGATCTTCCTCTGTCAAGTTCTGCATAGCCACTGGTTCAGCATCAAGGATTTGTTGCAGCTGTAGTTCTGTCTGGTTAAAATCTTTGGTCGCAATCTCTTCTTCGGAATGCTCACTCATGCTACTCAATTCAATGATCTGTTTTGATTTTTGTGTTTGCATGTGGTTCTTCTCACCTGCTACTCTTTCTCCCGCCATCTTCTCCTTTATTACATCCTCTGTTGAATTCTCCCACGCTTTGACTGCTTCCAGGAACTGAGAGGCTAAAGACTTAATGGCTGAAAGCCCATTTATGTCTCTAATTTGGTCCTCTTGTTCCTTCTCATTAAAACCTAAATGGGTTTCAGAATTGTCTCTGTCTTTTTGGCCCACAAGAGTTGTTGGCCCAAAACAACTTTCCCCTGATGTCTGGGCCTGCTTAGTTCTTTTCATTTAAGAGAATTTAGTGTATACCCTGTGGAACGTTTTCCCCCTTTTTTGGCACTTGATGGAATTTAATTGCAGAAACAATTGAGTTTTGCCCAAACAGGTTTGAATTTATGCTTGTCTGAGTTTTGTTTCTTGGTTTTCAGCATTTCAATTATTAGTATGGTATGATTAAATGCAGATCTTTTTGTTCTTAAAGTTTAAATCTTTGTCGAGATTGGTGTTAATTTACCTGTGATTTATCATTTTGTTATTGCGACGATTCATTTTTCGTTGTACTCCAATCGAGAACGCTGCTTCTTTTGAAAAATTATTACAGCTTTTTTTAGTTGCATATGTTAAATGCAAATGGTGCTTTGGTTATTCCGTCTTTTTTTTTACATAGAGAAATTGGGTTTCAGGGCATGTAACCTATAAATTCTAGATACATGATTAGTAGTTAGAGAGATTGATGGGAAAGATTTTTTTATTTTTATTTTGACAAAGTACAAAGTTTCACTGAAAGCATCCAGAAGATGCAAAAGAGAAATACATTTGAGCTTTCAAATTCATGAAAAGAAAATTAGGGCTTAGGAGAACAGCCTAACAAAATCTCAGGATTAAATTTCCTTACTTTATTTGGAAGGCAATTGAAAAATGTATGGCTATTGGGTTGGAGGGATATACTTTATAAGGTAGGATATTAATAATCTTACTTTTAATGAGAAATCACAGACATCACTGAAAAAATTGAGTAAGAGAATGCTTTAGTAGACGTGCGACAAAAACAGCTAGTCCCGAGGGAACACTGCAATACCTGCATCACCATTCATAGCAAGATGAGTATGAAGGGTAGTGGGTGGCTTTCATACCCTTTGTATAACTCAGGGAGAATAGCACCCTAAAAGGTAGCTATTGGAATGGGAGAACCCAAGGTTACATATGCCCCACATCAACACATTTCTGTATCAATGTAGGACTCAAGTCCCATGTGTTTTTTGTGCTTTTAGATGCTAAGTTTTAATCTAAAATTAGTTGTTTTTTCCAGCTTTTGTTGGAAGAGGATTGCCAATTCATCAGTTTTACTTGCTAGTTTAGCTTTCAATTTAGAACAGATCTCGCTACTAACTATTATTGGTTATGTTGTTGAAGACTTGTTATCAACACTCTAGTTCTCCCAATTTATATGACACTTTATTTCGGGACATTACAAAATACTTGATACCATTTCTCTTATCAATTCCTTACTGTAAGGATAAACAGTAATATCATTTCTCTATTCAATCTCTAGACATAATGTCACACCACTTCTTTATTCAGGTCCTGAGATCATCAAAGTGAGTTCACATAGATCATTCATGTGTCTAGGTTCTGTTTCCACGTCAATGGTGTGAATTGTGATAGTCTGATCGACGAAGACGCAACACATATTTTAAAGCCCTATAGTTGAAATGGAGGAGTGGTATGCAATATAGAGATACATACCAGCGTGAAAGATAGGTTTTATAAGACAGTTGTGGGACCAATGATGATTTATGGAGTGAGTGTTGGGTATTTGAGATCCGATATATCAAAAAAATGAGTGTTGTAAAAATGTGAATGGTATGATGGTGTGTGGTCATACAAAACTAGACAAAATAAGTGATGATTATGACAAGGTACAAAAAGCACCTGTAGAAGATAAAAGGAAAGAAGTCCCTGAATTGTAGTTTGGAAATGCCTACAATTAGAAGTTCAGATGCACCGGTGTGACACTATGATGGTTGAATGTTAATGGACGAGGTAAACAATTCAATCACATGGACAAAGTTGTCTTAAAGGACTTATAAGTTCTTGAAATTCTTGTTGAATTAGCAAACAACAAAATATAAATGAAGCACAAGATCCATAGTAATTCCAATGGATAGGATAAGGTTTTTTAATGTTGCTACACTTATATTAGTATGTTGTTTGCCAGGAGTCCTTTTTGTTCATTACTGATTTGCATTTCGGTAGAAAATATAGATAACCTTTAGTAATAGAGAATCCTTTTTTTTTAACAGGTAATTAGTAATAAAGAATCCTTTTTTTTTGTCTTTTTTTTGAAATAGGTAATAAAGAATCCTTTTTTTTTTTTGGTCTATTTATTGAAATAGGTAACTTTGTATTATATCACAAAACAGTACAACCCTTGTACTGAAACCATTATATACAAATGTCTCCTTTTCCACTGTTTTCGGTCTATATTGAGTCTTAAACATCAATTACTGATACAGTGTCATTGGAGTATACTTGATTACACCAAAAACATAACCAATAAAATGCAGTTTAACTTGACTTTCTGGACATCGTTTTCTATGCTCTCAAAACACCTAGAATTCCTTTCTTTCCAAATAGTCCACCATATACTAGCAGGGTTGATTCTCCATCTGTTTCTGTCCTTTGCATTTACCCCTGTTGCCTCCCAACTCTTCAAAGCCAGAGACCTTCTTGGGCATGGTCCAGGAGATGCCTTTGAGGTTCAAAAAAATCTCCATCTCCTGATCTCCTTCTGATCTTTCGAGGCCTCTTTTCATACAAAAGCATATCCACTCCATAGCTTTTCTGCTCACAGTGGACCTTCGCATCATTTTCCTACTCCTTTCCACCCATTCATACCATTCAGACTTGTAAACATATTCCAATATAGATTATGTAAGAAAATAATTAATAAAAATAGAGATACATTTTATAATGATTAAATTCCTAAATGATTACCTATTTATATTTTAAATAAATTTTAAATTATAATTTTGAAAATATTTCATTAATGACAATCAAAATTTATTTATCTATATAGAAAAAGAATATAAGAGAGAGTAAGTAAACACTAAACTCATGCACACATAAACATTTAATGCATGTAGAATTAAAATAACAATCATAAAAAAATAGCGTCAAATTCTGTGACAAATTCATAACAAGATTTTTTTTACTTAAAATGATAATGAACTTAAATACAAGTCTATAATAAGGTATAAAATTATTTAAACTATCGGTAAAATATCAAGGTTAAAAAATAAAATATTATAATATAAAAAAGTATTACATAGATGAATAATTGAAAATGTTGAGGGAAATAGACATTGCACAGGATAAGGGGGTAAGAATGTCTATTGTTCAAAATTGAGCGGAGAGTTTGATTCTTAAAACAAAGTTAACGGATTGTAAATGATTTTCACCATTAATTAAAGCATCAAGTAGATGCACAATTACATGGGCATAATGACAAAGAGACAAAACTCACAAATACAAAAAGAGAATTTTATGCCCTATACATTGGCTCGCTCTAAAACTAGAGTGCTAATGAAAGTAAGAAACTGTTCAATATTAGATGCTAGGACTACATTGTCCAGCAGAAAAGGTTGACTGGACACTTGGCTTCAAGTACATGAGTGGAAGTGGAAGTGGGAGTTGAGGAACCATCAAAACATCTCGGTCCAGATACACCAAAATATTATAGAAGGAATCAAATTCCAGATCTTTTTGATGGTCTTATCAACTGCCTGTAGAATCGAAGACATATGAGCATCTCTTAATCTTTGTGGCATCATCCAACTGCAAGTAAAAAAACATAGGAAAATATTTCAGAGATCATATGCTAAAGGGGACAGTGAAGGAAGATGTGGCTGACTCTCTCCCGAATATTCTTGCAAAAATAGCATATGTTGACCAACTGCAATGCTTTCCTATTCAGGTTGTCTAGAGTAAGATAAGCATTGTTTAGTGTGATCCAGCTGAAGCATTTAATCTTCATAGGTAGATTAGTCTTCCATACTAGCTTCCATGGCCATTTATCAGCTACTTGACTTTGTTAACATACTTGTGTTTATCATTCTTTCACTGTGAATATAACTTTGCTTCCCTACCTTAGCCTATCTAGTTTCCTTTCATCAAAACCGTGAGCTTCCACCTTTGCTAACATTTCCATCAAACTCCCAAGTTCCTAGTCCTGCAAAAACCTTTTCAAATGCACATCCCAACTGTTGTTGGTCCTGTTTTGAGCAATTGAGGAGTCCATATCCAAAGCAATGTTGAAGATATTGGGATATTCCTCCATGAAAGTTGTATTGTTTTACCATCAATCCTGCTAGAGCTTGATATACACACCATCCCCAGGTTTGAAGGGAATTCCATGAGAGAATTTAGAGACTATTTTCCAAGGCCCAACTCTATGAGGCAGATTTACGGTTAGAGCCCTAGTTGTCCTTCCTACCATGTTTAGCAGTGATCACATTGCCATTTCATAAGTAAGGATTTGTTATGAATTTCCAGTTCTTAACCCCAAGGCCCCATTGCATTTTGGAAGCAAAACTTTGTCCCATTTTATCAGGTGGAACTTGTGAATGCAGCTATTGCTATCCCATAGGAAATGTCTCCAGATCCTCGCACCTTGTTTGGGATGGGAAACAGGGACATAAAATAGGTTGGTATGCTATCTAGAATCTATTGATAAGTGTGAGTTTTCCACCCAAAGAGAGATATTGAAGTTTCCAAGTAAATAATATTTTCTCAAATTTCTCCACCACCCTGTTCCAAATATTACAAACTTAAATTTGGCACCAAGGGGATGCCTAAATAAGTTCTAGGAAGTGAAACAATGGTGCACCACAGAATTTCTGCAAGCTCCTCTGTGTTATTGACATCTTTAACGGGGATAGATAATACTCTTCATCATGTTGATGTGTAAACCTGATGAAGTTTCAAAAAGCATCAGTGTAAGATTCAGGTTAGAGGACTTGGGACTTCTATGCATCACAAAAAATTAGTGTGTCATCAACATATTGTAAGTAAGAAACGGTCAAAGTGTTTCCTAAGTTTGAACCCACTCTAAATCCATGTATCCATTGCAACTATCTAGCCTTTCCAACATCTTGTGTAGTCCTTCCATAGCCAAGATCAACATAAATGGGGAGAGAGGCTTGGCTTGTCTGATTCATTTCTGTGGAGAGAAAACCCCCATTGGTCCTTTGCTTATCAAGATTGAGTATTTGACTATGGAGATACAATATCTGATCCATTTAAGCCATTTGGTGCCAAATCCCATTTTCTTCATAATAGAGAATCAATTTAACTTGTCAAAAACCTTTTCTTAATCAAGCTTGCGCATGAATCCAGGGACTCCTGATTTAATCCTCCAATCGATGACCTCATTAGTAATTAAGGATGCATAAGTTATTTGTCTTCCCTTGATAGATGCATTTGGTGAATGGAAACCAGTTTCCAAAGAACCTTCTTCAACATTTCTGCTAAAAGTTTGGCCACTATTTATTGACACTGCCAATGAGACTTATAAGTCTAAAGTCTCTCATTTAATAGCCCCAATCTTCTTAGGAATTAAGGAGGTGAAAGTGGCATTACAGGATCTCACCATATAGCAGTGCTAGTGGAAGTGATTGATTGCCCCAAGATATTTGGTTTTATGAACTCTTACGACTTCGGGAAGAACCAAACTATTTTATTGACACTGCCAACAAGACTTATAGGTCTAAAGTCTCTCATTTCCATAGCCCCAATCTTCTTAGGAATCAATGAGGTGAAAGTGGCATTACATGATCTTACCATATAGCAGTGTTCGCGGAAGTGATTGATTGCCTCCAAAATATTGGTTTTATGAACTCCCATGTCTTCGGGAAGAAATCCATTGTGGTGGAAAGGGATCTATGGAGATGTGGGGGACGGATCCAAAGAGATATTTTGGGAGGAATTAGGGGTAGGTTTGTGGAGAAGGGATATTACTTGGGTGTTAGGTGAGATTTTAATACTATAAGATTCCCGGAGGAGAGAATAGGTAGTAGGGTGATTTTCTAGTGCCATGGAAGAGTTTTGGGTGTTCATTGTCGTTCTTTACACGCTTGCCAAACTACATATATACATAATCTCTATTTAGCAAGTCAATCAATCTGTGTGACCTTAAACTCATAACAAATTCAACTATTTTTTCCGAGTAAAGAAAAGCGTGTACGTTTTTGCTGAAAACCTAAATAATAAAGTGAAGCGTGATTATGAAAATGTATACTAAGAATTATTTTCTCTTCAAAATCCCAATAAGAATTAAGAAAAAAAATCTATAACATTAGTTCACCTTCTTAAAGAGAATTTTTAATACAAATATTTTCTATATAGGAAGAAAATAAAATTCTTTTCATTTGTCAAAAACATGTAGAAAAGATGGTACTTTTAGCTATTCTCATAATAAGCAAAAAAAAGGTTAAAACTGTTGACCAGAATCAAATTTTAGTAGGTGTAGATATGAGTACACTTACATGTGGATGCTCTCAATAAGATTAATGTTTGACAGCTGGGCACCTGCTAATGTATGAGGGTTATTATCGTCATTTCCGCGTATCCGAAGCTCACTCATCATCACAGCTACACTATCATTCCTCATGTTTCACCCATTCGTTTACACACTATAAAGTGAACCAACTATCCAACCTTTGTATGCTATTCACAATAGTTTACCTATGTTCTAAAGGCGTGTCCTAAATCTCTCTCCTTCTTTTCCATTCTTTAAGGTTGTTTTTTGGTTTAATTTCTTATTCAAGTTGGATCTTGATTCCAAAAGTTGTTGTGGGTTTTAGGAGAATTCAGTGTACACCTTGTGAAATGTTTTCCCCCTTTTTTGGTACTTGATGGAATTTAACTGCAGAAACAGTTGAGGTTTACCCATACAGGTTTGAATTTATACTTGTTTGAGTTTTGTTTCTGGTTTTCAGCGTTTCAATTATTAGTGTAGTATGATCAAATGCAGTTTTTTTTGTTCTTAAAGTTTAAATCTTTGTTGAGATTGGTTTTGATTTACTTGTGATTTATCATTTTGTTATCGCGATGATTCAATTCTCGTTGTACTCCAATTGAGAAACTAGATTCTTTTGGAATATTATTTCAGTTTTTTTTACCTGCGTATGTTAAATGCAAATGGTGCTTCGGTTATTCCGTCTTTTCTTTTTACAAAAAGAAAATTGGGTTTCGGGGCATCTTGCCTGTAAACTCTAGATACATGATTAGGAGTTTGAGAGATTGATGGGAAAGATTTTTCTATATTTATTTTGACAAAGTAAAAAGTTTCACTGAAAGCATCCAGAAGATGCATAAGAGTAGTACATTTGAGCTTACAAATTTATGAAAAGAAAGTTTAAAGAACAGCCTAACAAAATCTCATGATTAAATTTCCTCACTTTATTTGGAAAGCAATTGAAAATTGTAGATGTTGGGTTGGAGGGATATACTGTATTTGGTAGGATATTCATGATCTTAACTTTAATGAGAATTCACAGACATCACTGGTGAATTTGAGTAAGAGATGGCTTAAGTAGACATGAACCTCCCCCCTCCCCCTGCACACACACACACAGAGAGGTTGGGTCGGCATTGGCTTTCAGGTCATCAGTTTTACTGGTAGTTTAGCTTTCAATTTAGAATTTAGTCATATACAGATCCCACTACTAACTATCATTGGTTCTGCTATTGAACTGTTGTTATCAACACTCTATTTCTCCCAATTTATATGACACTTTATTTTAGGACATTACAAAATATTTGATTCCATTTCTCTTTTTAATTCCTTACTGTAAGGATAAACTAGTATCACATTGATCGTTAATTTACAACAACACTTCCTTATTCAGGTCTGAGATCATCAAAGTGAGTTCACATAGATCATTCATATGTCTAGGCTCTGTTTCCATGTCAATGGTGTGATAGTCTGATAGACGAAGACGCAACACATAAGTTAAAGCCCTATAGTTGAAATGGAGGAGTGGTATGCGATAAGCAGATACATACCAGCGTGAAGGATAGGCTTTATAAGACAGTTGTGAGACCAATGATGGTGTATGCATGAATGTTGTGTATCTAAGGTCCGACGTTATAAAAAAATGAGTGTTGTAAAAATCTGAATGGTATGATGGTGTGTGTTCATACAAAACTAGAAAAAATAAGTAATGATTATGCCAAGTTACCAAAAGCACATGTAGAGGATAAAAGAAAAGAAGGCTTTTAATTATAGTTTGGAAATGACTACCTTAGAAGTTCAAATGCACCAGTGTGACCTTGTGATGGTTCAATGTTTTAAAATGGACGAGGTAACAATTCAATCACATGGACAAAAATGTCTCAAAGGATTTACAAGTTCTTGAGATTCTTGTTGAATTAGCCAAAAAATATATAAATGACACACAAGATTCATACGAGTTTCAATGGTTAGGACTAAGGTTTATTTTATGTTGCTTGAGTCCTTTTAGTTCATTACGGATTTGTATTTCGGTAGATAATATAGAAAAACCTTTAGTAATATAGAATCCTTAATAATTATCTTAATATTGGAATGAAACTTCTCCAAATGGAGCGGAATGGATATTGAGTGTTCCTATAGCTGACCTCTACTAGTTTAGCTTTTAAGCATAGTTGTTGTAAAGTACAACCCCACCTCAATCCCATACAAGTCAGAGTCGGCTATATGATCCTTAATTTCCATATCACTCCAATTAAGTTGTTGTTAAGTCGTATTGAAAATTTGAACCCGGGTAGAGTCGAATGGTTACAAAGGAACCACACATTTGAGATTAAGGCATAGTTATTGTTGTATGAACCACACAAGTTTAAGGAATTCATTCAACGAATGGTAGTCAAACTTTGACATGGTGTTTTTTCCTTCCACCTAGTTTTTTAACAACTACTACTCTTTGCTAACATACCACAATGAGGTTAGCTAATTTATTTTCATTCCCATTCACGTAAAATAGGAAGGGATGGAGGATTAAGTTTTTGCATTCCCTTCTATTTGATTCCTGGAAACTATATGTATCTTTGTCAGCAGACACTTGTCCCATTCCCCAGTTCTCTTTGTACTTGTCTTGTTCTTCAAAATATATAACAAGTCTTCAGCTTTTCCGTCCTTCTGCTCAGGGCATTGAATGTTCCTCTTTAGGGAATTTTATGTACAAATCAATGTTACATCCTCCTTTTTTGTATAATTTTGCTTTCAATAATGATTATTTTTATCCAAAATGTGATACTTCTGACAGCTATGGCAGCAAGAACTTAGTTCTCTGTAGTTATCTACAACCAACTTAAGTTCCAGTACATATTTTCCTAGTTTCTTCACTTTTGGGCATCCCAGTATTCCTCAGATGTATTTGTACATTCTTCTATGTTTCTTGGTGTAGCAGGGCTTAACTTTTTCTTCTTTATGGTCTAAGTATACAAGAATGCAAAATGGTGATCAACAACATTAATTTGACATCAGGAATTCAAATATTCGTGATGGATCTAGAGAAGTAATAACCTTTCTTGTTTCTACAGGAGTTTAGGAGATTGGAGTTTTTGTGATGGAGGAAGGATATTCTCCTGTAAGGA
The DNA here is from genome assembly GCF_900185275.1 of Solanum verrucosum. Taxonomy (NCBI): domain Eukaryota; kingdom Viridiplantae; phylum Streptophyta; class Magnoliopsida; order Solanales; family Solanaceae; genus Solanum; species Solanum verrucosum. Next base: position 1,374,078 of record NW_026020814.1, read on the forward strand.
AATGGGAGGACCTTGATAATGATATCTTGGTGAAGATACTCCAGTCTTTTGACCTTTTTGAATTGTCTGCTGGACTTGCTCATGTTTGTAATATGTGGCGATTGGCTCGTTGTGATCAACTTCCCTGGAAAAAGCTGGACTTGTCGGTATTGCAATCAAATTTCATCAGAATCTCAAGGAAGCCTTACGTATATGTCGACAGTCCGTCTCAAGAAAAATTGACCTGAGTCCTAAATATTTGCTTGAACCTCAGTCATGGAAACATACAAATATTGATATTGCATCACAATTTGTAGCTTAACGACAATCAGTTGACTTTTACTGCTGAGAGGTATTCCCCCAATAAACTTTCATCTTTCTACAGTATTATAATGAGATCTAGTATAATAATTATAACTTAAATCAAGAAAGCATACAACAAGCATCGTGTTACAATGAAAATGAAGAAGAACTTCAGGTCTACAAGGTGTAAACAATAGGAAATAGGAGCTGTAAATTGCAACAGAAAATCTGAAATTGAAGCAGAAGGCTTAAGTTTTCTTGAGTTCAATTTTTTCACAAGATGTTTCATTACATATGGTGTATTTATAGATAAAGTGTGAGAATTACAACCACATAATAAGCAAAATATCTCACACCAAACTATGTACCTATGTGGCTCACTAACCACCACACATTTTAAATCAAGACCAACATATCTACTACAAAATATCTCCAACCTAGGAGTTTCTAGATAATTCTTACTTTTCTAACATATCTAGTACAAAAATATCTCCAACCTAGGAGTTTCTAGACAATTCTTACTTTTCTAACATATCTAATACAAAATATCTCCAATCTAGAAGTTTCTAGACAAATCTTAATTTTCTAACACTCCTCCTTAAGATTTTTCATTGAAACTCCTTGCAACAACCTTTGAAACTCAAACTTCTTAGTGGAAAGAGCCTTGGTCAGAATATCAGCCTGTTGATCGTCACTGATGCAATGTACCAACTTAACTTCACCATTCTTCTCCGCATCTCTTAAAGCATGAAACCTTATGTTGATATGCTTTGTTCTTCCATGCTGCCCCGGATTTTCAGCCATCGCAATGGCTGATTTATTGTCCACATAGATCACTGTTGGTTCTTTTGGCAACAAATTCAATTCCAACAAGATCTTTCTTAACCAAATTGCTTGATTTGTAGCAGATGCAGCAGCCACATACTCGGCTTCTGCTGAAGATTGTGCTACAATATCTTGCTTCTTTGTGCTCCAAGAAAAAATGCCTGAACCAAACGAAAAACAGTAACCAGAAGTGCTTTTGTAATCATCCAAACATCCACCCCAATCACTATCTGAATAGCCAATAAGAGATCCATTCTCCACATTTCTATACCAGATTCCATAATTAATCGTCCCTCTAATGTACCTTAACACCCTTTTAGCGGCTCCAAAATGCTTAGTGCTGGGACTTTGCATATATCGAGATAACAAACTGACAGCGAACATTATGTCTGGTCTAGAAGCTGTTAGATACAATAGACTTCCAATTAGACTTCTATAAACTTTTGGATCTGCCCTCTCTTCGCCATCATCCTTCATTAATTTTTCATTCACAACAAGTGGAGTTGCAACAGCTTTGCACTTGTCAAGCTTGAACCTTTTTAACAGATTCAAGGCATACCTCTTTTGGGACAAGAAAATTCCTTCACAAGATTGAGATATCTCCATTCCCAGGAAAAACTTCATTTCTCCTAGATCGGACATCTCAAAAACTTTTAGCATTTCATTTTTAACTTCTTGAACTGCAAGAGGATTTTCACCTGTAATCATCAAATCATCGACATAAACTGATATCATAATCAACATCCCATCCGCTTGTCTTTTGAAGTACAAAGTAGGCTCATTTAGGCTTCTGTTGAAGCCTTGTGACAGCAAATGAGAATCCAGCCTACTATACCAAGCTCTTGGGGCTTGTTTAAGACCATAGAGAGCCCTTTTAAGCTTGTACACCTTGTCTTCTTCACCTGCAACTGTAAAACCTTCAGGTTGTTCAACATAAATGTCTTCCTCAAGCACTCCGTTGAGAAATGCAGATTTTACATCCAAATGGAAGATTTTCCACTTGTATTGTGCTGCGAGAGCGACTAGAAATCTTACTGTCTCATGCCGTGCAACAGGAGCAAACGTTTCTCCAAAGTCCACTCCAGGCTGCTGAGAATAGCCTTTAACTACAAGTCTAGCTTTATGCTTGAAGATGGAGCCATCTGGATTGAACTTTGTTCGATAGACCCATTTGACACCGATAACATTCTTCTTTTCTGGCCTATCAACCAACTCCCAAGTATCATTTTTATTAATCATGGCAAGTTCCTCCTTCATTGCTGAAATCCACACTTTGTGGTTTGCTGCTTCTTCAAATGAGGATGGTTCAACAAGAGCAAAATTGCATTGCTCATAAACTTCTGCTAGTGATTTGGTCTTCAAAACAGGAGAGTCTGTAGTCAATTCAACATCTGAATTGTTTTTTGTTCCAGAAATAGGACTAGAGGGAGTATCACCTTTTTGCTGATGTGGAGTTGCAGCTGAAGTATTCCCACCTTGGTTCTTCACAACAATATCTCGATCCCAATCATAGTGGCTAGACTCATCCACTATAAGATCTCTACTAACAAACACCTTCTTACTACTAACATTGTACACTTTGTATCCTTTTGCAACTGTACTATAGCCCAACAGAACACACAGTTCTGCCTTGCTATCTAATTTGCCTCTTTTAGCATCAGGAACATGTGCATAGCATACCGAACCAAATACCTTCAAGTGTCTTGCAGACGGCTTGATACCCTTCCATGCTTCAAATGGTGTCATGTCTTGGACTGCTCTAGTTGGTAATCTATTTAGCAAATAGACAGCGGTATTGACTGCTTCAGCCCAAAAGTATTTAGGCATCTTCTTTTCTGCCAACATGCATCTCGCCATCTCCATTACAGTTCTGTTCTTCCTCTCAGTAACCCCGTTCTGCTGTGGAGTGTAGCTAACAGTGAATTGTTGTTGGATACCCAAATCTTTACAATACTTGCTGAACTGATACGAAGTATATTCAGTTCCATTATCGGATCTAATATACTTCAATTTACAGCCACTCTCCCTTTCTACCATAGCTTTGAATTCTTTGAAAACAGAAAACACTTGATATTTGCTACTAAGAAAGTAGACCCATGTCATTCGAGTCAGATCATCTACAAAGAGAACAAAATACTTGTTTCCACTCAAAGAAGCCGTCCTCATTGGTCCACATAAATCTGTATGAACCAACTCTAGCTTTTCCTTAGCTCTCCAAAGACTTCCTTTAGGAAAGGATCGTCTACGCATTTTACCAAATTGACATGACTCACAAACATCTCTACACATGTCAATTTTGGGTACTTCAAGCACCATACCCTTTGATTGCATATACACCAGTGAGCTAAGATTATAATGACCGAACCTTTTGTGCCAAAGCCAAGTATCACTCAATTCAATATTAAAAGAGCAAGTATCAATAGAATAGCATGAAATTGGAAAGGAATTGTCAATCATGCTAATTTTAGCTACTTCACATCCTTTAGGATCATGAATGACACATTGTTTATCCTTAAAATTAAGAGAATAATTTTTATGAAGTAATTGAGCAACACTTAACAAGTTTTGTGTCAAATTTGGCACATAAAGAACATCATTAATAATTTTCGTACCTTCGTCAATAGGAAATTTTACTAACCCTCTACCGTGAGCTTCCACCAATGCGCCATTTCCAAGCTTCACTTTGGTTCTATCAGATCTGTCCAAGGAAACAAACAGATTTTCATCAATTGCCATGTGCCTTGTGCACGCGCTATCAATATACCATTTACATTGGTCAATATGTGATGTGTGCGAGGCCATGAAAACCTCCTCCTCTGATTTTCCAACTTGGTGATCATCTGCGAAATTCACTCGATGGGAAGACTGGCCACTTTGATTTTGCTTTTGCCTACAATACTTCTCAATGTGACCATACTTCTTACAATATCTACATTGAATTGGAGACCTCTTTGAATTCTGCCAACAATTCTTCTCTAAGTGGTTTGTCTTCTTACAAATGCCACAAGGTGGAAATTTTCCTTTTATCGACAAATCACCTTGGTTTCCACCAGATTTTACCTCTCCAGATTTATCCAACCAGACTTTTCTGCTTTCCTTTTGATGTTTGAATTTATGCCTTGCTTGAAAGGCATCTTCCACTATCCCTTCACTTCTCATACTGACCCATTGCTCTTGGACTTGCAATTTGGAGATTACTTCGGCTATTGTAAGAGTAGTCAAGTCACAAGACTCTTCAATAGCTGAGATTTTTGATTCAAACTTGTCTGGAAGGCTGACCAAGATCTTCTCTACAACTTTCTGATCTGGAAAGGTTTCACCAAGTATTCTTATCTGGTTCACAATCTCCATCAGCTTTGAAGAGTATTCTTTCACACTATCTGAGTCTTTCATCTTCAAAAGCTCAAACTCTCTCTTCAATGCTAAGAGTCTAACAGACTTTACTCTACTGCTGCCTTCAAACTCCTCCTTTAACTTATCCCAAGCCTCTTTGGCTGTTTCACAAGTCATAATCCTCGTAAACATCACGTCCGTAAGACTTGAATGTATGCAGGTGAGAGCTCGTGGGGATCTAGTCACCAACTCATCATACTTCTTAATTTCATTGAGAGTTGCATTAACTCTCAATGGCTGGACAGCAGGTTCTCCAAGCTCAACAACTTCCCATAAGTTGAGAGCCTTTAGATAAGCCTTCATTTTGATAGCCCATATGTGATAATTCTCTCCGGTAAAAGTCGGAGGACCTGTCGTTGGTTGATTTTCAGGTGCCATGAAATTTTTTTCAGCGAGCAAATTCAAGAAAGAACAGAAAGTAGATGAGCGAAACAAACAAAATTTGATTCAGATCCCTTAGGAAATAGGCTCTGATACCATGTTACAATGAAAATGAAGAAGAACTTCAGGTCTACAAGGTGTAAACAATAGGAAATAGGAGCTGTAAATTGCAACAGAAAATCTGAAATTGAAGCAGAAGGCTTAAGTTTTCTTGAGTTCAATTTTTTCACAAGATGTTTCATTACATATGGTGTATTTATAGATAAAGTGTGAGAATTACAACCACATAATAAGCAAAATATCTCACACCAAACTATGTACCTATGTGGCTCACTAACCACCACACATTTTAAATCAAGACCAACATATCTACTACAAAATATCTCCAACCTAGGAGTTTCTAGATAATTCTTACTTTTCTAACATATCTAGTACAAAAATATCTCCAACCTAGGAGTTTCTAGACAATTCTTACTTTTCTAACATATCTAATACAAAATATCTCCAATCTAGAAGTTTCTAGACAAATCTTAATTTTCTAACACATCGTTTCATAGATATCAGATGCCCAATGATTTTCCATTATTCTTAGAGAAGCAAAAATTACTGTGAAAATGAATAAGACATCTAATTAGATCTTCTCTTTTTCAGGTGTCCACGGTTTAAACGCCTTGTTATGCCTTCTTGGAACAAAATAAAAAGCAAACAATATGCAGGGCTATTTATATATGGGAAGATCTTGAATCACTAACGATGCCTAGTATAAAAAAATCATGCATATTTCATTGAGGAAATTGGGAGGAGTAGCAAAAAAAAAATTATGAGCTCAAGATAATAGGGCCCTGTGATATGCTGTTTGCATCTGCACTGGTATCATTTATTCCAAACTTGAAACTGCTGAGTGTGAGGTGCACGGTGTTATCTAAACCTGCTTTGGTTATTATATTGGAGGGATTAAAAAAGTTGAAAGTGCACAACATATCTCATTGCATAATTACTAAAGACCCACCACCCGCACCAATGAAAATTCTGACCAAGCTTGATGAATCCATTCTCGAAAAAGCGTCTAGGTTAGACAAATTCCTAACCTGCATGAGTGGCTCATGCATCATGTGTCAGCACACTCGAAATGATAAAGGTTCATGAGGGGGTATAAGTATGAAGACCTCTAGAAAGTGGATGGGGTGAGATCTCTTGCAATTTGACAACTTTGAAAATGTACTGCTTCATGAGCTAAAGGTCCAGTAAAATGTGTGAAGTTGTGTATATGAAGCACATGTATAAGTATGAAGAAGACCTCTTGAAAGTGGATGAGGTGAGATCTCTTGCAATTTGACAACTTTAAGAATGTACTGCTTCATGAGTTAAAGGTCTAGTAAAATGTGTGAAGTTGTGTATATGAAACATGCGTATAAGTATGAAGAAGACCTCTTGAAAGTGGATGAGGTGAGATCTCTTGCAATTTGACAACTTTAAGAATGTACTGCTTCATGAGTTAAAGGTCCAGTAAAATGTGTGAAGTTGTGTATATGAAACATGCGTATAAGTATGAAGAAGACCTCTTGAAAGTGGATGAGGTGAGATCTCTTGCAATTCGACAACTTTAAGAATGTACTGTCATGATTTAAAGGTCCAGTAAAATGTGTGAAGTTGTGTATATGAAATATATGTATAAGTATGAAGAAGACATATTGAAAGTGGATGAGGTGATATCTCTTGCAATTTGATAACTTGAAGAATGTACAGCTTCATGAGTTAAATTCCAGTAAACTGTGTGAAGTTGTGTATATGAAACATGCGTATAAGTATGAAGAAGACCTCTTGAAAGTGGATGAGGTGAGATCTCTTGCAATTTGACAACTTTAAGAATGTACTGCTTCATGATTTAAAGGTCCAGTAAAATGTGTGAAGTTGTGTATATGTAACATATGTATCAGTATGAAGATGACATTGAAAGTGGATGAGGTGAGATCTCTTGCAATTTGATAACTTGAAGAATGTACAGCTTCATTAGTTAAATTTCAGTTAACTGTGTGAAGTTGTGTATATGAAACATATGTATTAAGTATGAAGAAGACCTCTTGAAAGCGGATGAGGTGAGATCTCTTGCAATTTGAGAATGTATTGCTTCATGAGTTAAAAGGTCCAGTACAATGTGTAAACTTTTGTATATGAAAACATACTCCCAACATTTCAGTTTATTTGGCCTACTTTTTTTTAGTTCTTTTAAAAAATAATGGTTCTTTCCTTTTTTTAGCAACTATTTAGAGTCTGTTTGGATGGGTTTAAAAAATGTAACTTGTAAGTTGGAAGCTAAAAGTCACAAGTATAGGATACCTTATTTTAAAACTTTTTTGGCCTAAAAGTGATTGCTTAATCCAGACATTTCTCGTGTATCTATTATGGAAAGCGTTTGGACTCTGTCTCTTTTTCTTTCGTTCTCTTTTTTCTTTTATGAATTGTTGTTAGAAATGGTAGACTGCGCAGGAAAGGATTCGGGTGGGGGAGCGTCTACCTCCTCTCCCAAGCCTGATGGGAAATGGCGCTAGATCTACCAAAGCACTTTTTAATCTTTTCAAACACTTTCAAAACTAAAAAGTGCTTAAGAGCTAAAAACACCTAAAAATAAGCTAATTCAAATGGACACTTAATTTCAACGTTCCACCTAATATGTTTAAGACCTCAAGATAAAAGGACATCTTGATTCTTATACATTTGACATATATTTAACTTAAGATCACAAGATTCAAAAGTCTTATTTACTTTCTTAAACTCTTACTTTTGTTTTGTAACTTTGTAAGTTTCAAGGCTATTCTCTTTAACAACCTTGTATCCATTTAATATATGTATTGGCGAGCATTGTTAGCTCACTCTTCTGGTGCCATTTCATGAGTTTCATATCTAAATTATTGGATGTTTACAAACACCCTGTAATTAGCATAAACTTGTAATAAAATATTCCGCAGGGGAAAATGACATGCTATGTGAAGATCACAGTTCAAAAGCTCCTCCAAAGGGTTTCCAGTGGCAGTACACACATGGAAATTTTGTTGAGTAAATTGTTTAGAACTCTTTCAAACTAGCACTGTTTCGTGAGTTTCATATCTAAATTATTAGATATTTACAGAATTTCTTGAACCACCAAGAACTATTTGTGTTAGATGCGTTCATTTTTAAGCCTTCTTTTAGCGAATATAATTGTATGAAGTTCAACAATTGTATTTGTATAATTGATTGTTATCATTTGTATCAATATTGTACCAGCAAATACATGTATATTAGTATTTTGTATCACTAAAAAAGATTTGTATAGTTGAATCATTTTTATTCGTGTAATTGATCAATGTTATTATTTGTATTTGTATAATTAATTGTTATCATTTGCATTGAGAGAGAGGAGGCAAAGAGAGGCGAGAGAGGGGGGTTAGGGAGAGGAGATAGGCAAGGGAGAGATGGCAGAGAGAAATGAGAAAGACAAGCGAGAGTGTAGAGAGAGAGGCGAGGGAGAAAGAAGATATGAGAGAGAAAATAACTACAAAATTCTAACTATAACTACAAATTATAATTCTTTCAAATTATAATGGTATAATGCAAATACATATCACATGTTTGTCTAATTATGTAAGTTTCCCTTCTTTTCTTTTTTTTTTTAAAAAAGGAAGGACAAGACATGGTTCAAGGTTGAGCACATAAGAAGATATTTAAGTTGGAATAACTTTTTATTTAGACACTTAGAATATAGTCATATCGAATATTTACACAATTTGAAATTTGTATCAATTTAACACTTTTTGTGGAGTTGACATGTAGAATGAGGTTCACCCGATATAGGTGCGTGAAGAGCCAAGAAAATTGCAATTATTTTTAATTTTTTCCCAAAATTTTTGTTTCATTAAAACGTAAAAGTTTTAAGGAAAAATATTTTTCCATAATATTTTGTTGAAGCTTTTCTCTAATGAAGTATTCACCTTATTTATCTTATTATTTTAAAGATATCATGAAGTGTAAATTTTGAAAACTCTAATGTATCAAAAATTTGGAAAAACTAAGTCCATGTCCCATATCAGTAAAGTAATTGCACACTCCTACCCCTTTATTTTGATGCCACTTCAATAATTACTCAAAATGACTATTTTTTTTCTTTCCTCAGTCTGACGTCATCATGACATTAACGCTCTTTTGTATTTTCATTGTCTTGTTTGTTTTGTTTTGGGAAAGATTCAACATTTCTTTTCATGTGAAAGGTTGTGCTCTTCCTTTTTTTAAAAAAATAAAAATATATATATATAATAAAATTCAAAAATAACTATAGTAGCTAACCTTTTTTAGACTAATAAAAATGTAGGAAAATTAAATAATTAGACTACAATTAACTTACTTATTAAAATCAAAATTAATAAAAAAAATATTTTATATACTCCTTTTCTTTTTTTTTCTCATTTATTTCTTTATTCATTATTTTTTTTTCTTGCTTTTATTTTTTTCCCTTTTTTCTCCTTTATTGGCTCCTTTTATTTTTGTATTTTTTTATTTCATTTTTCAATTTATTTTATTTCCTGTTCCTTTCCTTTTCTTTTCTCTTTTTTTCCCTCTCAAATCATAATATTCTTTATTTTCTTACCACAATTTAATTTAATATATATTTTCATGGTAGCATTGATTGTTGCTTCAATTCTTCAGTGAGACCTCTATGATACCATTACTATATATTTATATAATGTCATGGTATCGTTGATGCCTTCTTCAATCTTTTAGTGAGACCCTACATAATACCATCACAATATATCTATATACTATCATGATATCATTGATGTTTGCTTCGATCCTCCAGTGATACCTCCATGATACCATCACAATATATATATATATATATATATATATATATATATATATATATATATACCATCATGGTAACATTCATGCCTCCTTCAATTTTTCAGTGAGACCTCTATAATACCATCACAATATGTCTATATACTGACATGATATCATTAAGGATTGTTTTATATAATTAGTAACACTCCTCGGATTATGTATGATACTGTCACAGTATATTTATATATTGTTGTGATAGCATTAACGTTTCCTTCATTCACAAAACTACTCATACATTAATGATATATATTGTTATGGTATCATTAAGGTTCCTACATTCGTTCATGTAAAATTAACTCATTTCTCAATGACATGCTATCATATATATATATAATGACATGTTATCATTGACAAATGAGCAGTCCTTCAAAAAATGAACTCATAATTTCTTAATTAATGATATTATCACAACATATTATATTTCCTCCAATGATATCATTAAGGACTATTTCATATAATCTACAACACTCCTCAAATCATGTATTGATGTACGCTTCAATACTATAGCGAGACCTTCATGATACCATTGAAGTATATCTATATACTGACATGGTATCATTGGAGTTTTCTTATGTGTGTGTATATATATATATATACATGATTTGAGGAGTGTTGCAGATTATATGAAATAGTCCTTAATGATATCACTGGAGGAAATATAATATGTTGTGATAATATCATTAATTAAGAAATTATGAGTTCATTTTTTGAAGGACTGCTCATTTGTCAATGATAGCATGTCATTATATATATATAGATTCTTACTTTTATCATTGATGTGTGTTTCAGTCTCTTATTTTTCCTCATAAAAATGTCAATAAAAAGTAATAGAATAAAAGATAATATAATGCTATAACCAAACAACACGAAATAACCTTTTAATATATATATATATATATATATATATATATATATATATATATATATATATATATGAAGCTGAATAAATGTAGCGGGTAGAAGAAACTAAAAAAGACGACGTAAGCACTTACGTGAGCAAAAAAGAAATAGAATATTTCTTTTCTAAAAGTCAAAAAGAAAGGTCCCATCATGTCGGCCATTTATATATATATATATATATATATATATATATATATATATATATATATATATATATATATATATTACAATTACTAATATAAATATATAAACGCCGTTTAAATAAGAACAAAAGGCTGAAAGGCTATGCTACTCTTATTTTCTTGTTTTGTTTTTCAATTGAAATTTTTTCCAACATTTTGTTGTAAAAAATCTATAAAAAGGTATATGATTCTTTTACTCATACTTAATCTTTTATAGTTATTTTTTATATCGAAATATTGGTATTATAATATTTTTATTTCTTTATCTTTTTTATTATTTTTATTATATATAATTATGAAATTACAACTTTTATTATAACATATTTATGAGTCTTAATTATGAGGAGGAGATTAGTTTTTATTGAGTAATAAACATCAATACTTAGCATTTAAATCAGTAACGGATTTGTTTCATTTCTTCAATTGTTAAAAGTAATTATTAGCAAACTTCAATTTAATGAAGTTGAATCACTACTACTTTGTCGTTTGTATACAATTCTTTTCCCTTCTTTGTTTTTGTGTGTTATTTTACTTGTACAACATATAGGGAGAAAAAGGAACAAAATAATAGTAGAGATTAAAAGGATCTCTACTATTTAATAACAATTATAGAAAATATTTTTATAATTATAGAAAATATTTAATAACAATTATAGAAAATATTTTTTAACTTTTATTTAGATTAAAAGAAATTAAAAGGATCAATTGCCAATAAATGCTTGTATGTATTGTGTATCATAATTTACTACGGTATATTTGCTATGTACAATAGAAATGAAATTAATATATATATATATATATATATATATATATAATATAGCTTATTGCTTAAGAATAAATTCTCTCTTTTGTTCAATATTAATTGTAATTAGAACAATTAATGATGTTATAACTGGAGAAAAAGAAGACATGACATAGATAGAGATCAAAAATTAATAATTCCTTTTGGTTTCGCTCTATAACACTCACCTTTTATGTAGTTTACGATATTACGCCTATATCCCTTATTATTATTATTTTTGTAACCATTCTTTAAAATTATTTAAAATAAATATAAAACAATTATAACTTGAAAAATATGTCCTTCTTTGTATTAATTTCTTCATATTAATGCATATTATTACAAACATGACTTATTTAATAAATATTTTAAAAATAAATCAACACAAATAAATTTATACTATAATATATATTATATAAATATATATAAACATGTCCTTTTTTACCAAACAAAGAATCACACTTCTTCATATTGATTTATTTTTAAAACTTTCATTATATAAATCATGTTTTAAAATAATGTGGATTAATATGAAGAAATTAATACAAAAGGACAAAGTTGTCAAATTATAATTAATTTATTTTTATTTTAAATATATTTAAAGAATGATTACAAAAAAATCAAAATAAGGAAGGTATACGTAATATTATAAACCACAGAGGAGGTGAGTTTTGTAAAATTAACCCTTAAAAATTTTAACCACCGTGCGAAGCGCGGACAAATTTCCTAGTTAGAATAATAAATAAGAAAATGACAAAAGTAATCAGTGACAACATAAAAGTAATAAATTAAAGTATAAAGACAATAAATAATATGACAAAAGTAATAAATTGAAGTATAAATATAATAAATGATTGGTCAAAAGTAATAATTGAAGTACAAAGACAATAAATAAAAAGACAAAAAGGAAGAACAAAAGGAGCATTGATCCATGCAAACTAAGGAGCATCTCGGATAAATAATTTTGACCGTCTAGACATTTTCAAAATTAATATGGGATGAGATAATTTTGCGTAAATAATTATTTTTAAGGTGTACTTTGTATAGTTTTCCCTAAAATCTTACCTACTTTGGGAGTTGTTCGTTCACTTTGTATTGTTCTATATAGTTAAATAAATATAAATGACCTATCAAAGATGCAAATTACACGAAAATTAATTATTAAGCAATTAGTTTGTGTAATTATACCAATACTGATAACAATTATTTTTTATGAATTGTGGGATTATGAGCATTAGATAGCACTGAGGCAATAATTTGTTTGCTAACAGGGACAAGTTACTAAATCTAAACATTCATCACAAGTTAGACAATACTTCTTTCATTATAGGAGATAGAACAATGAAGGAGTATTTACTATTTCTCCATAGTTTTTATCGGTAATTATATCATTTTTAACATGATATACTGTAACTCATCATTAATTTAAAGAATAAACTTATGAAAAACAAGGATAAGAAATAGAATTACCTTAAAAAAGATAAGATATATGATAAAATATGATTATTAAAAAATAAAAATAAAAATAAAATGAGAAAAAAAGGTTAAGAATGTGATCACTACAATTCGCGTAGCAAAATAATTAGTCTTTACACAACAATACAATAAAATTTGAGTAGTTATCAAAATAAACCTGTTTAGCCCGGCCCATTGATTTTTTTGATATCGATATATCGAATCGGGCAGAACCCAATTCCCCAAAAATGGGTCGAGTTGGTACCGATTGAAACAGTGAAAGAAAACAAAAAAAACTAGTCCGCTCCTGATTATATGGCTGGGCATTCGGTAATTCGATTCGATTTTGATATTTTTTTCGGTTTTTTTGGTTTTCGGTTCTTGTAATAAGTGTACCGAACATCGAACCGAAATAATTCGATTCAATTTGATTTTTATTATTTCAGTTTGATTTATGTTATTTCGGTTCAAATCATATTTACTCAAATATTTTATTAGTACAAACGTTCTTTTCTCTCTCATGCAAACCTTAACCAAAATCGTCCAGTAACAACAATGACCATTTCGGCCACTAGCCAGTCGTCTTTGGTGACTGGTCAGTCAATCCCATTAACGTCCCATGATCACTTCCCCAACCTTACTCATAAAGCCCGTCTAACAACTCCCTTTTGTAGCGATAAGGATCCTAATAATTTGCCTAATGAGCCTGCAGTGCAGAATGATGATACAATCAGATTTAAGGAAGGAAAATATGCAGCTTTGTTAAAACCTAGTCGCTTGAATGCTTTTGCATAAAAAAAAAAGGACTCCCAGCAGTACCTTTCAAGAAAACTACGTTTAACAATGGTATCCCTAGGGTTACTTGGACGGAGGAAGAAGTAACACGAATGAACATTATGGAGAATCTTCAATATGCTGTGGTAGGAAAGTTCTTATATGGATGGCCTGAGCTGGATGAGTTGAGACGAACTATCTCTAAACAATGTAATATAAAAGGATCATGTCAAATAGGACTGTTGAGACATAGACATGTCGTGATAAGATTCGAACTGTTTGAAGACTTTGTGAATATAATGTCCAAGCCTTCCTATTACATCACTGATAATGCAAGTTTTTACTATCCTATGAGACCCTTGATTTATGATGATAAGTTCAGAGTTGATGAAGAAACATCTCAGGCTATGGCATGGATATCTTTCCCTGATCTTTGGCCTACCTTTTTTAGGAGAGAAGCTATTTTCTCATTGGCATCAACAGTGGGTAAACCAATTAATTAGATACGATTACTATCAACAAAACTAGACCTAGTTGTGCTAGGGTCAAGGTTCAACTGGACTTATTAGAAGATCTACCTAAATATATGGAACTGGAGATTGAGAATGAAGAAAAAACTTCGTCAAGAGTGGAAAAGGTGAAAGTAGTGTATGACATGCTACCCAAGTATTGTAGGAGGTGTAAATTACAAGGTCACAACGAGGAAGAATGTAAAATCCTCCACCCTGAATTGAGAAAATAAGAACAGAATACAGATATGAGAGGAAAGGATAAAAAAGTGATCATATCACCAAGGTTCCCTAAAAAACAGTGGAACCCGACCAACAGAAGATTCATCAGAGACACAGATATAGAGGTTACTACTGCAAGCATGGAAATAAAGAAGGATGATATTGCGACCAACAATTCATTTAATGCTCTTAATGAAGAGCCGGATGATGTAGAAAAACATAAAGTGGAGGGGGAGAAGATGAATACCAAAGAATGGATTACAAATTCCATCTACAAAAATACAATCACAACAGGTAATCAAGGCTTTAAGAACAGTGAAGCAAATAACATGGAAAACACCAAGGACAAAAATGTAGAAATCATACATAAAGAAGATGAATCAGGGGAGATGATTGCCAACAATGTGATGCCTTCTCAGGAGTTTGAGGATTTAATAAAGCTCTGGTTCTTCATACTGACCTGCAAAATACAGAGCAGGTTACAAATGATAATGAGGACATACTTGATGAAGATATACATGGGGAGGTAGTAAGTAAGGAACAAAATGAGTATAATGAAACATATTTCCAGAAAATTGAGTTATAAGATAAAACTTTGGTAGTTCACAAGGACCATCAGATCTTACATGGAGACAGTTTAGGTGGACATGGTGTTGTGGTTATAGATATGTTGGAGTTTGAGGAAGACTTTCTTCTTAATTCTGAGGATGTTGAGAACATGAATATCCTTACAGGCTGCTCACCTGGCAAACAAGATCAATTGCACTATGTTAGGAGGATAAGAGATATTAATGCAATAGTCATGTATCCAGGGGCAATCGAACAGATTTCTCCTATCAAAGAATTACATGACTTGGTTACTCATAACACAACAGACAAAGAAAGCACACCAGTGAAGGAGGCAAACTCACAGCAAAATGAATTAGTAATAGACAGGGTTGAAGTTGAACATCAAAGTGATCATGCTCAGGTTGATACAAATGCAGGAGGTTCCCCCAAGGGAAATCAAAGAAGAAGAAGAGTAAGCCTCAAAGGGATATGCCCATTAGGACTAACCTTATGAGGTCTGGTCGAGCCATGTTAAAATGATCTTTAAAGCATTAATATGGAATATTAGATCGGTCAGATCTAATCATTCTTTCCATAGAGTTCAAATGCTTTATATACATCACAAATTTGATTTGGTTGCCTTAATGGAACCTTTTCAAGAAACTAGGCAGATTCAACAGTTTAAAAAGAGATTAGGCATGGCATACGCAAATTATAACATCAATGGGAAGATTTAGTTGTTTGTAAAAGAAAATATTCAGGTGGAGGTTGTGTCTAACTCTGAACAACAATTGACTATTAAAATGTTTTTCCGTAGTGGGCATCAAATAGTTGGTACACTTATCTATGCCAATTGTACAACTGCTATTCTGGGAGAAAATGTATGCAATTGGGAATAATATGAATTTCCCTGGTTTGTTGAAGGGGGGTAGGGGACTTTAATGTTATTATGGTCACTGAAGAAAAGATAAGGGGTTTACCTATTTATCCAAATGAGGCGGGAGATTTTGCTTTTTGTATCAATTCTTGTGAGCTATTGATATTAATTTCAAAGGTTGCCCTTTCACTTGGTGGAATGGGAGGTTTGATGGGGAATGTATCTTTAAAAGACTAGACAGAGTTGTGGGGAATCAGACCTTTCTGAAAGGGTTGGGTCATGTGGACTTGGTACATCTGGCTGGGACAGGGTCAGATCATGCTCCTATGTTGTTGTCTTGTGGGGTTCAATCTTTCCATTTCCACAAACCTTTCAGATTCCTCAACTTTTAGACTGAAAATGAGGGGTTCAAAGAGATGATTAGGCAGAATTAGGATGCTAATTATTCTGATGATGTGTTTGTTAACCTAAAGATCAAGATGAAGAAGACTAAACTAGCTCTGGGCAGAGAAATTTTGGGGATATTTCAAACAATTAATTGTAAGAGAAGATATTCTGAAAATCAAAGAAAAATTGTTTGAGGATGTTCCTAATGCTACTAATAAATCCATTCTGAATAGAGCTCAAGCAGAATATACCAAATACTTGAAGTTTGAAGAGGATTTCTGGAAACAAAAGGCTGGGATGAAATGGTTTATTGAAGGAGATAGGAACACCAAATTCTTCCACAACATTGTAAAAGGTAGAAGGAGAAGACTATAATTGACCAAAATACAGAAAGTTGATGGTACATAGGCTGAAGGTAGTAAGGTTGGGGAAGAGGCTGTCAAATTCTATCAAGATCAATTTTCCAGTGATATTCAAGAATCAAATTCTATCAAGATCAATCCCCTCTTTGATTAAGGAGGAAGATAATGAATTGCTTAATAGGATTCTCATTGCTGAGGAGGTTAAAAAGGTGGTCTTTGAGCTCAATGGGAATAGTATAGGTGGACCTGATGGTCTGACTGGTCACTTTTATCAGGAATTCTAGGTGATGATATAGTAAAGGTAGTGTTTACTTTTTTTTAAAGGTACAACACTCCCAAAATCCATTACTTATACTAACCTTGTTTTGATTCCTAAGAAAGAAAAGGTGATTTCTTTTGCTGATCTAAGGCCTATCAGTCTTAGCAACATTATTAACAAAGTTATTGTAACACCCCGCCTTTTTTAAACACATAAAATTACTCGTATCTTCACGAAAAGATCAGGAGGGTGGGTAATAAATTAAGAATGATGTGGTATGTCATATTTTAAGTGTTCAATGGTGGTATCTCAAGTTTTGAAGTTAGGTAAGTGGCAAAATGAAAGTTGGTGAAAGTTACCGTAAGTTCCTTTTTAAAGATTTCTCTAAAATTTGGATCAAATGTCTTGGAGGTTTTCTCCCAATATATAAAGAGCTATGGAGCCTACAACCTATGAAATCGAAGGTCTACAAGTCTAGTTTTCAACACATCAAACTGTTTATTCATACAACTTTAGAATAGAGAGATATTTGTGTTTTCGTGAGACTGCGCAAGAAGGCACGTGAGGTGGGGCCATAGGTCGTTGGAACTTTATATACATTTTCTTCTTCGACCTTTTCTTCATTTTTAAGCTAAGAACCAGAAAAATTAGAGAAACCCATTTCTAGGATCAACTAAAGTATAGATTTTCTCAACTCAAGTCCTTGACAAAAGTTGTTCTATGCGTTGGGCTCATCATCGTGGTATAATTTGTTTTATCGATTTCGTAGCATATCACACTTTAGTGTTGGGACAACAAGGTTTTGGACATATTTGAAGGTTTTGAGGTGTATTACGAACTTAAGATCGATGTAAGACCCTTCTTTCATCGACTCTAGTTTTTATAAGCAGCAAATAGCAATTTGCGACGGAAATACATATCTTTTATCGGATTGTTGTGGTATCTTCTATTTTTATGTGTTGATTATGGTCCTACCTTGTTGTAGTATCAAGAGGTTATGAGTAAAAGTCGTCAGGCCACGTGAATTCAGAAAAAAGGTATGTTAAGGCTATTCCCTACTTACGGCATGTTTCCATAAAGCTTAGGAGAAATGTAATTAGGTTGTTGTCCTTGATATACTTATAGCTGTTATTGTTGATTGTTGGTTGCTCGAGTTGATATAATCCTCTATTTTCAGAATTCTTATTCAGTTAGTAGCGTCCCTATGTTGGACACGTCTTAGAGGCTATTTGTATAGGTTGCTTATAACTAAATTACTCGCTTTAGCGATTGGATTGTTATTGTTGCCCTTAGGGCTAGTGTGGTTAGCTGCAAGAATGTGATCTATGCCTAAAAGGGTTATGTTCTGCCTACGGGGCTATATGGATGCCTAAAAAGGCTATGAGTTAGAGTTGTCTATGGGGCTAAATTGATGCCTAGAAGGGCTATAAGTTGCCTACATGGCTATATTGACAACTAAGAAGGCTATGTGTTTCCTACATGGCTATGTTGTTGCCTAATAGGGCTATGAGTTGTCTATAAGCTATGTTGATGCTTAAGTGAGCTATGTGCTGCCTACGAGGATATATTAATGCCTAAGAGGGCTATGTGACTTTTTATGGGGCTAGGGGACTACCGATAGGGGTATATAGACTGATTGGCACCTTCCGGGCTTATGGGGGCCTGAGTAGGTGGTCTTGTCTGTTGTTTGTACCTGTCGAGCTTATGGGGGCTTGGTTAGGTTGTTGTTTTATTATTTTTGATAAGTTTAGATTTAGGAGCAGGTCAGTACACTTATTTTATCCTTGATTTATTTATCGGATTATTCCGGTATATTAGGATACCTGCTCATAGTCTATTGCCTTTCATACTCCGTACATTATTTTGTACTGACGCCCCATTGCCTGGGGGCGCTGCATTCATACATGCAGGTCCTGATAGACAACCGAGTAGACCTCCTCAGTAGCAGAATTGACTTTTATCCGGTTGGCTAGCCCCTTTCCTCCGGAGCCGCCAAAGTTTAAATGTTTGTTAGCTTTTGTTGTATATATTTTTATGGGTAGGCTAGGGCCCTGTCCCACTAATATTTACTACTCTTAGAGGCTTTCATACTAGTGTGTGGGATTTATAGCTACGTTATGGCCATGCTGGCCTAGTTTTGTTGGTTTACTGAAACTTGTTAGTTGTGTGATGCATTGTCTTATTATATACCTGCTTTTAGTTTTGGTATAGAGATCATGGTGGCCTTGACTGCCCAATCAGGACTTCTGTGCTAGTTGGCAATTTCTTTATATGAACTCATGGGAGTAGCTATTTCTTTTGCAGATTTGTTGACAGGGGTCTTGCCGGCCGAGGGCTTAGCTTTAAGCTGAGATATACTTGTTTGTTTTCTTGATTGCATGTGGCTGTCATGCGCTAGTAGCAAATGGTTCAGCAAGGTCGGCTCATGCCTGAGTTTTGGCATTAGGAGCCAGTTGCGCCCCTTGAGTTTGGGGAGTGACAACCTTGGTATCAGAGCAACGTCATATCCTAGGGAGTCTGCAGGACGTATCTAGTAGAGTCTTGATTATAAACGTGTTGTGCACGACATTCAATAAGTAAGAAGCTACCGGGCATGTTAGAATTACTATCCTTCTTTTGCTCACCTCGTGCTATAGAGCGGTGTCTTAAGGGTTAAGGTTTCTGGCTTATAATTGATATTTTTATGCAGATAGAGATGGCTGACACCAGACAGACCACAACTTGCCAGGGGCTAGATACAACTGCAGGCGAGGGCACTGGCGAGATACCACAGGTGGAGGTAACCCATTGTGAGATCCAGGGGGATACATCTTCTCAGCCCCTTATAGCTTCTCCACCGCTTCAGTAGCCTCCGAGGGCTACAGGATCCCCGACTCCACCAGCAGTACCATATTTAGTTCCTCTTATTCCATCTGACCAGGATTTCAAGAGTGCAGTATGTATGTTAGCATAGTTAGTAGCTGCACAACGCCAACCAGTTGCGCCCCATGAGTTTGGGGCGTGACAGTTATTTCCAGGGTTGTTCATGATAGACTGGAAATATTTTTACCTGCTCTTATTTCTGCTAATCAATGTGGTTTTGTCAAGGAAAGAAGTATTACAGAAAATGTCCTACTTGTTCAGGAGATTATTGTGGATATTAGGAAGAGGAGTAAAGTTTCTAATGTGGTGTTTAAACTTGACGTGGCTAAAATTTATGATAGGGTAGATTGGGGCTTTTTGATTAAAGTCTTGGAAAAGTAAGCTTCAACAATGTCTTTACTGATAAAATATGGAGACTAGTGGCCAACAATTGGTATTTTGTTTTGGTCAATGGCCAAGCTTGTGGATTTTTTCACTCTTCTAGGGGTGTTAAACAGGGAGATCCTCTATCTCCTTTTTTATTCATCCTAACAATTGAGGTCCTTAATAGGGCCCTTAACAATATGTTCAGTTGTGCAGGATATCAAAGATTTGGGCTACCAAAGTGGAGTGAACAAATTAATCACCTTGCATATGATGATGACACAATCATTTTTGCTAAGGCAGACAGAGTTTCCTTGAACTTGATAATGAAGACTTTACAAGACTATGAATCCCAATCTGGTCAGAAAATTAATAAATAAAAAAGTGCATATTTTGTTCATCAAAAAGTAGCACAAGGTGATATTCAGATGGTTGAAGAGTGCACTGGTTTTCATAGAGGGAAATTCCCACTTTCTTACCTTGGATGTTCAATTGGGGATGCCAGGAAAAGGAAAGTTCGTTTTACTGAACTCATTAAAAAGGTTCAAAATAAACTTCAAGCCTGGAAAGGGAAACTTCTGTCTTTTGGGGGTAAAACTGTATTGATCAATAATGTATTGCATAGTGTTCCTATTTATCAGCTATCAGCTATCATCCCTCCCAAGTGTGTCACCCATGATCTTCATAGAATCTTTGCAAGATTTTTATGGAATTTTAAGGAGGTAGGATGTAACAAGCACTGGGTTTTCTGGAACAATGTTTGTTTATCCAAAAAGGATGGAGGATTAGGATTTAGATCCTTATTTGATGTTTCAAGAGCTTTATTTGTAAAACTATGGTGGAACTTTAGAACAAAGAATTCTATGTGGTCTCACTTTATGTGGAATAAATATTGTAAAAGGCACAAACCACAGACAGTTGAATGGATAGGGGGATCACAAACCTGGAAACATATGCTAGATGCTAGAGCTTTTATTAATCAGAAAATATGGTGGCAACCAAATTATGGGCATTCTAGTATCATGTTTGACAACTGGACATAATTATGTGCTCTATCTTTTATCTCATATTAATGAATGGATGCAGAGTGATGTTGCTCAATTATTTCAGGAAGGGAGTTGGAATGAAGATCTATTAAGAAATGTATTCCCTGGAAATGTTGTAGAACACATACTCACTAAAATTGAGAGATTCTAGGATTCAGAAGATAGGGATAATCCTATGTGGATGTTGAATAACTCTAGTAAATTCTCAGTTAAGTCTGCCTGGGAAATTATCAGAATCCCTGGAGTTGAGGATGAATGTTTTGATAAGATTTGGGAAAAAGGTGTACCTTTTAAAGTATCTTTCTTTTTATGGAGATTAGTAACGAAAAGGATCCGTATTGGTGAATTTTTTGCCAGAATTGGATCTGAGGAGGAGATTGTGTGTTGTTGTTGTGACCAGTGGGCCTTTGAAAGTTATCAACACATGTTTGTCTCCTGCCCTGCTGCTAATCATATGTGGAATTGGTTTGCTAGAGCTGCTGGTGTAGAAGGTCATTTTATTCAGATAAAGGACAAAATATACAAATGGTGGAATGCAAATTGTTCAGCAAAACTAAGACCCCTATTCAATGCTATACCTGGGCTAATTTTATGGAAAATATGAAAAAGAAGGAATAGAATAAGACATGGGACAAAATGAATGTGCAAGGCATGATACTGGAAATAAAAAGGAACCCACATGTTAGCTGTTTTTAGATACCCTTGGGTGAGGAATATCCCTGAGGATTGGCCAAATTTGGTGCATTTTCTTGAAGGGTATAAACCAACTATACTTCCTATTGTTATTTACTGGAAACCTCCTAATGATGGGACTTACAAGTGTAATTCAGATGGAGCTTCTAAAGGAAACTCTGGTCAAAGTGCTGGTGGGTTTTGCATTAGAAATTGGAAAGGAGATTTTATATTTACTGCAACCTATGAGCTTGGCATGATAACAAGCTGGAGGTTGAAACTAGTGCCTGGAGAAAGGATTAAATTATTGTGTTGCACATAATTTACTTCATGTGTGCTTAGAGACTGATTTATTAGTGTTGGTCAAAATTTTAAATGGAATTTGGGAAGTCCCTTGGTGTATAAAGCTGCTGATAAATAAGATTAACTTTTTGAGAATCGATAGGGAGGTGGAAGTGTTACATACATTCAAGGAAGGCAACAAAGTGGCAGACTATTTCACTAACTTTATTTTTTCTTTTGCAGGTACATAAACTAAAACTTTTCAGTCAATACAAGAAGTATCAAAAGAAGGAAAATCTTTATTAATCATGGATGCAAATCAGATTCCAAACATTAGAATTTCTAAAATGCAAAACAAACTATATGATTTGTAATAGATAAGTAGAAATATGCACGCAATGGAATGTGGATACAGTAAAAGGCAATTAGAGAAGAGGAAGAAAGTACCTAACAGAAGCCCATGGACTTTAGATCTTGGTTTTTTAGACAGTGGTATTAGTTCCCTCAAAGCTCAGTCTGTCAAAAGGCGAAGATTTAAGGAAAATGGTAATCTAGAAGGCACTGATAGAAACATCAATAATGGATAATGTTGTGTTTATACTTATCGGAATGAGAACTGCAGATTTCCACTTGGAGCAGGTCTGAAATAGGATCTATGGTACATCAGTACAAGGGCGCTACATAACAATGTAAAATTGAGCTCATTTTTTGAATTTTGAATAGGGGTTATGGGATTACCTTTCACACAGGAGCTGGACCAAGATGGGTTGAGCTAAAGAAGTCTTTGATGGACAAGAATACATGGCATTAGTGAGAAGTATAACGTCTCAAGTGTATTTTATCCAAGCTTGACACTAATTTCCCCATTTTTGTGGTGATTAAGGCGAGCTCACTGCTCATCAATTGCTCTGGGATCTGTTATTAGAGGTCGCCATTGTTGAATAGTTGCAACTTGGAGGATCGAATTTGAAGGAGGCGTCTGCTCTGTTGTTTTCTTTTTGTGTTTTTTAGTTTTAGATTAGTTTCCTTTTCTTAGTTTTGTTTCCAGATTTTGGGATTGGGCTTGGTTTGGGTCTAATCCTCTTTTTGATCTTGTTTTGTTTATTCCTCTATTTTAATAAAGGGTTTTCAACCACCTTTTAATTTAAAAGATAAAATTATTTCGGTTTGGTTTTTGTTAGTTCGATTTTTCTTGAAAATAAAAAATAATTACAATATAAGTTACCTGCTGGAGTGCTGGTCTCCGCCTCGTCGGCCGGTTGCTGCTTGTCGGCTGCTTCTGGATTCTGGTCACAGCGATCGACGCAGGGAAGTGGGAAGTGGAAAAGCGGTCAACTGGATGTCAGCGATGGGAGACAGAGGAGTAAGGAGTTTGAACTTTGAAAAGTTTGTGCAGTGTGCGGCCATGAAAAATTGAAAATTGTAAATTGAAAATTTTGAAAAGTGTACGGCGATGAAAAGTGAAAACTTAAAAAGTTGAAAAGTCTTGACCTAATTTGCATTTTTCCTATAATATTAATATATATTATAATATAATATATTTCTATTAAACCGAAATACCGAAAAAACAAAAATTACATATCAAAAATATGAAAATATATACCGAAAATCAAAATATCGAAACAGAAATACCAAAAAAATCGATTAAGTTCGGTGTTTCAATTTTTTAGTAATTATGCCCAGTCCTACCTGATTAGGATTTTGCTATAGGGCCTGATGAGTCGGGCCTAGTTTCCAATTATGGGTCGGGCTAGGTCATCTATTTTTTAAAATTAATGTTTATTAATTATTTATTCCAAATTTGAGTCAATTATTAATATAATGTATTGTTATCTATTTATGTATATGCTTCTAATGTATACCACATATTCTACTTATTATAATAGAATACTTACATTGTATTATATACACTTTTAATATATACTAAATATACACACAATATACTACCTATTATAATAGAATACTTACATTATATTATACATATTCTAATATATATTAAATATACACACAATATGCTATCTAGAATTCTTACATTACTTAATATAATAAGATACTTTCATTATATTATATATATATATACTTCTAATATATACTAAATATACTACTTAATATAATAGAATACTTACATATATATATATAAAATAAACTTATTTTATTTTTTAGAAAGAAGCCATTTTAGCCACTTTTTCATAAAGTGACCCAACAGATATCATCCACAATTTTTTTTGTTACCAAACCGCTCCGAACCAGTACATCGATGGGCCACCTTAGCGATCTGTGGGTGAAAATAATCCGGACCAGCCCACCTTACTAATATAGAGGGTCGGTTGTCATTCGAACCTTATTGGAGCGGGCCCTTATCAGGCGTGCCTTAATGGGCCCAAATTGGATGGACCGACCCAATTGATAGGTTTATATCAAAATAAATATTATATTTAAACTTAAAGAATGATATAACAACTCTCTCTTCTTAAGCAATCTATATCCACCACACTTAATCACCATTGAATAGATTATCCAACCCTGAGCAATCTTAGCTATTGGTGGGGGTTCGGTTCGTTAGCAGGCAATATAATAAATTAAATACAATCAACACAAATATGATATTTAAATTAATTTTACAATACAACAGGTAAGTGTTCGGTATTCGCCCTGATTTCTTATCATAATTTAGTTTTCATTTTTCTAAAACGAAAACACAAAGTCTTCATATTTGTTTAGTCCTTTCTCTTGTAGGAAAACGTTCATGACTTTATAAATAGGTTCATTTCTTATAATTAATAGATTCACAAGGTAGTTCTACGAGATTTGAAAATTTTGTGTAGAGGAAGAATCTGTGAGACACAAGTGTTACGTTAACATTTATGTGAACTTTTTTTTATTCTAAATGAATTATGTGAGGTATTTTTCTTCTTGATATTGGTGTACTTTCCTCTTTTTATACCAAATAAATTGTGTGAGACATTTCTTTCTTCGATATTATGTACTCTCATTTATATATAACAGACTCCTCTTGTAAACGTAGATTGATGGATCAAATCACATTAAATATTTTTATCTCTTCTTATATATTTCTCGTTTATGTTCTCACCCAGCTCTTTCAAGGTTTGCCTTATGACCCAACGGCCAACACTAACCAACAATAAAAAATAAAAGGGATAATTGTACAAAATGACAAACTAATAATGTTAATTAAATGCACTAACTACCGTTTTAGTTATTTCCTTTAATAAGCAAAATCTCGGTCACTTTGCTATTATAGGGCCCCACCGATTTGTATAATTTATTAAAAAAAAAAAAATAGACGTTTTTCCTTTTCCCTTTCTTTTATACAATCTCTTCTCCTATTTCCTTCAAATTCTCCCAAATCTTCTCCCCAAATACAAATTACAAATTTCTCCAGCACATCCTCATCTCGTTTTCAAAAGAGAAATATTACTTCAAAAATTTCAGGTACCGCCAAAACTCATCTCATTCTATTAATTTTTGTTAATTTTTTTTCAATTCTTTCAATTTAAATGTATATGTATATATAACTTAGTTTTTTCAGTCATTTACTGTATAATCATTAATTTTACATTTTTTGTGTTGATTCATGTCTTATACTGTTTGCTGATACAATTGTGGTTGTATAAATGTATAATATTAGTAGTTATTGTATAGTGTTCCTTTAAACACACACATTTGCTCACACTTATACACTTATTTCTGGGTCAAGTAAAAAAAGGAAAGATAAAACTGACGTTTATACTTATCACAATGATAAAACTGAAGTTGTTGTTTGTGGGTCATTGGACTGGATAATCATTATTTTTATACTTTTTGTGTTGATTCATGTCTTCTACTGTTTGCTTATACAATTGTGGTTGTATAAATGTATAATATTAGTAGTTATTGTATAATGTTCCTTTAAGCATACATATTTGCTCACACTTATACACTTGTGTCTATTTTAATATATTTTAATATGTGAATCAACATTGGCGTTTTGCTTTCTTTAACCTTATACTCAATTTTCAGCTTAATCACATTTGTATCAACACGAGTTGCATTGCAATAACATTATACAACTCCTTATACGATGAACTTTCTTTAAAAATCACCCCCTCAATTGTATAATCAACGTAACAATTGTCATTGTCCCATCTACCGGAATGCATAACCAAAATAGCTAATGAACCATTTTCAAAATTTCTGTATAAAAAAATAAGTTATATATACATATACAATTATACGATTAAGAATTTTAACAACAAACAAAACATATATTTATACAAATGCTAGCAACTTCAGTTATTCACATATATACATATTCCCATTGTATACTCATTAAACGTTTATATACACATTCTGCATATACATTTATATATAAACAATTACATACACAAATTAAATTAACACATCGTTTTATTTATTTTTTAAAACAATCAAAATGTATATAAAAAAAGACTGACTAGCAAATATAAGGCTGGCAAGGGGACGGGGACGGGGACTGGGGGACGGGACGAAGGGGGACGGGACGGGACGGGAGACGGTTCTAGGGGGATTTTGGGGGGACCGGGATTGGGGGGACCGGGATTGGGGGGACAAAAATAAGTCCCATCCCGTCCCACTATATATACGGGATGGGACGGGTTTTGGGGGGACGGGACGGGGGATTTTTTATTTTTTATATACTTATTTATTTGTATTGAAATTATATGTTATTGAATAACATTTTTAGTTTATTTGATTTTTTTTCAATAACATTTTTAGCTAATAAATAATGCTTAAGTTTTCAAATTTCAAAATTCAAATTTCAATTTCAAACTTCAAATTTCAAACTTCAAATTTCAAATTTCAAGTTTCAAATTTCAAATTTCAAATTCAACTTTCAAATTTCAAATTTCAAATTCAACTTTCAAATTTCAAACTTCAATTTTCAATTTTCAATTTTGAAATTACAAATTTGAGAAGTTCAAATTTGTCTTTTAAATATTTTAAAGTAATTTAAACTTGAAATTTTGATTTTGAAGAAAAGGCCCCAAAAAAAGACGTTATGTGCAATACTTTGAATTTTCCTTTTTTTTTTTTTTTTAATAATCTAGGTGTTAGTTGATGTATTAAAGTTCCATTTTTTAACATTTGTTCCTTATTATAAAATTTTGTAATAGCTAGTTCTCTTTTTATTATGTTCAACTATTTTCAAACAAATTAGTATATATGTAAATATGTATGAATATATTAAAATTAAAATGCAAGACAATAGTTATATAAAAAAGACTTAATAAAGCCTTCAAATTTATTCAATAAAATCTAATTGCAACTTAGAACTTAGAAGTTACAATTTACAAATATTAGTGGAGTAACTAATCTACGCAGCCACCTTCTAGGAAGGGTTCTGTTTCAATAAGTTCTCATAAGTAAAACTAATATTTGTTACAAATATTAGATGAGTAACTAATTTACGCAGCCACCTTCTAGGAAGGGTTCTGTTTCAATTAGTTCTCTGATGTAATCTAATATTTGTATTTTCCTTTAAAATTCAATTCTAATTGTCGCATCATATCGACGGTAACATCCTCCGGTGTTGGCAAACTTGCTAGAAACTCTTGTGACTCTAATTCATCATCACTAGATCCAAGTACCGCATTAATCCAAGCTTCTTGTTTGGAACTTAACTTTGGCAAATTATCATTTCTCCTTTCGGCGTTGACCCAGTCTCTAAATAAAACTGATATTTCCAAACTGTCTTCCGCCAATGAATGTCTATGATCGCCAAGTTGAAACCTTGCCGCACTAAAAGCAGCCTCTGATGCAACTGATGAAGCTTGAATAGCTAGAACATCACGAACCATTTTGCTTAAAATTGGAAATGCAACGCTCCGCCTCCTCCACCATGCTAATAAATCTTCATTGCCATCTTCGTCTTCCACTGTTTCTAAAGATTGATTAAGATAATCTTCAAAATCATCACGGTTAGTAGAATTAAGACCAAGAAAATCTCGCATATAACTTGAAATTCGAGCTTTACTCCGAGGATTAGAAGTTTGACCAACTTCTTGAATATTTCCTGTAGTTCTATATTTTTCATACAAAATTTTTGCTTCTACTTTTATGCTACACTTACACATTTGACTAGTTGGATTTATTTCCGGTGAAATTTCTAAGGTATTATAAAAAGTGTCAACAAGTCCCTGCACACCTTGTAATTTATAGTCAGGATGAAGTAAAGTAGTAGTTAAAAAAATTTGAGGAATAGGAAAAAAATATTTTTAAAATTTTTCAATCATACCTTCAATTGCAACTCTAAATTTTTCAATATTTTTGTATTTAGAAAATTGAATTGAAATAGCACAAATATTTATTAATACTGATGAAATAGTAGGATAATAAATTCCAGAAAACATGGTTGTTGCATCATAAAAAAGTCTTAAAAATTCTAATAGTTCATTACTTTCTTCCCAATCTTCTTCACAAATTCTGTCTAATGGGTTAGCATTATGAGCATTAAACACCATTTGTATGGGTCCTCTATATTCGTAAGCAACTGAAAGCATTTCGTAAAAAGAATTCCACCTTGTTTTAATATGTTTTGGAATTTTTCTTGGTGGCAAATCACATAGTACACAACGCTCATTAAATTCCCTAATTCTAGCAACTCTATTAGCATAAAAAATCCAGGCAACAGCATATTCAATTTTCATACAACCACATTCAAATAATGAAATACCATCTTGTACAACTAAATTTAATACATGTGCAACACATCTAACATGAAAAGAATTATCATCAATTGGACATAATCTAATTTTTAACATACTAGCAGCGTTTACATTATTAGATGCATTATCTAATGCGACAGACATTACTTTATCTATAAGCATGTAATAATCTATAACACTCAAAATATTTGAAGCTAAATATGCACTAGTTTTTTTCTCTACACATTCTTTATAACTTAAGATTCTTTTTTGCAAATTCCAGTTATGATCAATCCAATGTGCTGTAACAGTTAAATAATCACGTCCATTAACACTACGACCCATGTCCGAAGTTATAGATACTTTACAATCTAATATGCTAAACACACAACGAAGATATTGACAATGTTTACCTTGATATACAAAAACATCAGATTTAACAGTATTTCTTGAAAAACCTCTATAATTAGGATTATAAGTTTGTTGAATATATTCAATAAAACCGGGATGTGAAGGAAAACTATAAGGTAAACCACAAACAGAAACCATTTTAGCTAAATTTTCACGATCTCTTTCCTTATTATATTTACGTTGTGTTAGTGGACCACCGGGGTTAGAAGGATCTAATGTTCCTTGAACCATGTTAGAAGCCCCTACCGATTCATTAACATTAATATCAAAATCATTAACTGGAATTCCTTTTTTTCTATCGGCTAATGATTTAGCTTCTTTATATTGAATCGGCACACAAGATAACAAATGTCTATTTAAGCCCCCCGTCCCACCTTGACCTCCACCTTGTTTATGTTTAAAAGGTTGCTTACATTTATTACAAATAGCAATAGAATTTTCCTTATCTAAAGTCATAAATTGCCACACAACAGAAGTTTTAGGGCGTTGATACTTCACCTTCTCCCTTGTAGGAGGTATAAGGGGTGGGCGTCCAGAATTTTGCTCCGTTGAATTTGTAGTTTCATTTGGAACATTTGTCACCGGACTAGTAGGTGTATCTTCTAATTCATCTTCTCTCGAACCAACTTCTACTTCTTCACCTGAATTTTCATCAAGATAAGGATTAATATCACCATAAATTTGTTGTAAAAGTTCATGATCGAGTTGAGCATTTGAATCAATATCATAAGAAGTATCATCAACATAAGTAGAATCATTTGTATTAAATCTAACTCTAGAAGTACCACCACATTTACTCTTATTTTTTTCCTTACTACTTTTTTTAGTAAAATTAAATAATCTACTAATGCCACTTGGTTCCTTCTCTTTTCCTTTACCGGTATTTTTTTTGTTAGAACTCATATTTAATTATATGTAAAGTATAATATAAAAATAATAATAACACAAAAATTAATGACGAAAAATAAAATATAAATATTATGAAACGAATGTACCAAACGTCTGCGTTAATAGCAGACGTTATAACCGATTCTTGAAGCTTGTAGTTTGTTGTAACTTGTAACTTGTAACTTGTAATTTGGAACTCCAATATTTGATAGCAAATATAATATGAAAACTTAGATATATATATTATGATATATAATATGAAAACTTAGAATTGAAATATATGTATTATGATATAATATGAGACTTAAATGAAATAAAATATTGAGATTTGAGACTTAAGATTGAGAGTTGAGACTTGAAAGAATATAAAAAATAGATGAGAGAATATATAATTTTGTAAGAAATAATAAGGGATAGAGGGGTATTTATAATATTAAAAGTGGGTTAAAGTGTATTTATAATAACTTGAGGGTTTAAAGTAAATTATTAAAAGTAGGGGTGGTAGGGGGTGTTGGTTGGGGGGAAAAACTGCCAAAATATCCGTTGGGGGGGCCCACTAGCCGTTGCCCAACGGATAGAATTTTAAAAAAAAAAAAAAAAAAAAAAATGTTAGGGGATCCCGCGAACCGGCCGGTTCATCCGGGCCGGGACCGGGCCGGGTCGACCGGGACCAACGGGTGAACCGGACCGGTTTCGGTCCCCTATCCCGAAATCCCCCATCCCGCCAACTTCATACGGGACCGGGTCCGGCGGGCCGGTTCTCGGACCGGTCGCGGACCGGGGCGGGCCGACCCGGTCCCCCTGCCACCCCTAGCAAATATACAGAAAGACACATTCGTAGCAAATTAAAATTTTGCTACAGATTGCAATTTTATAAAATTTGTTATAGCATACAATTAGCAATTTTTAATTTGCTATACGTAATATTTTTCTCAAAATAAAATCAAATCAGTTTAATGTACTATTTTAGTGTAGATTAATTTTCAATTTCATTCAATAATGGAAGGAAGCTATTGTGGTCTCCTCTTCTTCCCCAAGTACAAGTATGGCTGTAGAGCTATGACAAACACTGGAAGATTCTGTCACAGCTCTCTCTCCGGCAATTTCTTTTACACTATGTTGTCTCGGAGTTTTTTGGTTCACCAGATCGTGCTCACCACCAGAGATTTCGAGGAACAGATGCAACCTCCATTTCAGCTTGGAGAGATTTCTGAACAGGAATTGGAGCAGTATGATTCAAAGAAGATGGCAATCAAGGGTCAGATCTATCACATTTCTCAGAGCAGGTAATTT
Organism: Solanum verrucosum; assembly: GCF_900185275.1. Classification (NCBI taxonomy): domain Eukaryota; kingdom Viridiplantae; phylum Streptophyta; class Magnoliopsida; order Solanales; family Solanaceae; genus Solanum; species Solanum verrucosum. Next base: position 1,405,591 of record NW_026020814.1, read on the forward strand.
TCATAGTGTTCTAAGCTATTATATCTTCTGGCTAGGTTTTCTTTACAAGGATCTTATTTAGTACTTTCTATGTGAAGCTTGGAATTTAATATTTTAGATTTTTGTTGTGGAAAGTTCTAAGCTTTATGCGAAAGCTGGGGAACTTTTGGTAGAGAAAAAACTGGGTTACTGATGGCAGAATATTTAGTTTTCTGCTAAATTAGTCATACTATATCCATGTGTGGAGAATTTATCACTGCCAACTCTATTTACAGTTTTTGACTTGTACTAATAGTGTCACCTAGTCATTGAATCTCAACCCATTTAACAACAGCTAGAAAGCCTTGCTGGTATAATGAACTTCCAATCATTCCACCAGAAACATATTTACATACAAAGTAATTAACTTGGAGTAATTATAGGTGAGAAATTAATAGTTGTTATGGAAGACTAGGAAGACCCTGTTAACCATCTTAAAGTCAACGGACCGTCGAATACTGTCAAAAAAGCTCTAGGCAATTTAAACAAATTTTCCTTCATACACCGGTTAACTTTCGAGAAGTTCACTAAAATTGATCCGGCTGAAAATCCATCACGAGAAGAAGTTACAAACAAGACTACCATATATCCTTAGTTCTATATGTGTATGTTTGCCTGCAGATGGCCTGAGTTAAGAGGGAAGAGAAGAATGGAGTTTAGATATTAGGATCAGAAACATGTGAGAAGCATATGAAGTTTAGTCTCTGTTAAAAAATTCACCATAGTAAGGGTTATGACTGAAAGTGCACCATGTGAAAGAAATAGAAGCATTCTGAGTCTAAGTCCAAATAATAGTGGACTGTTGTGAGCCTTTTCTCCTTTACAATACATTAGGACATTTTTAAGCCCTTTTCGTTCAGAGTATGACTTTAAGAACTCTCATATAACTCATTTATCTTGTTTTTTAGAAAAGAAGAAGAAATCCTATTTCTCACATAAGAATTACTCCCCCCGTTTCACAAAGAATGGTCTAGTTTGACTTGACATGGAGTTTAAGAAAATAAAAAAGACTTTTGAATCTTGTGGTCCTAAATTAAAGTTATGTCAAATGTACAAAATTGCCCTTTAATCTTGTGGTCTTAAATATGCCACGTGGAAAGCTGAAATTAAAATGTTACCAAAAAAAGAATGAGGTCATTCTTTTTGAAACAGACTAAAAAGGAAAGGAGGTCATTCTTTTTGAAACGGAGGGAGTATATATTTTCATTATCAAATTTAAATGCTCATAAGAACTCTTGGATACCATTCGGGAGATTTCTTGTTCTTGTTCTCTTTTTTGTTTTTGTTTTTGACACTAGTAACATTTGTATTTCAATCAGTACTTAGGTAGTACTGAAAAACCATATTTACAAAAAAGAAGAAAAAGATTATAAGCTGTCCAATGCCAAACCGGGATCTAGATGGACCCTAAAACATCTATGATTGACTCTGTCTCATTGGAATAGACATTTGTACACCAAAAACAGAACAACAAAATACATTTAAGCTTGACTTCCTGCAGATTGTTGTCCCTATTTTCAAAACATCTATCATTTCTCTCTCTCCATATAGTCCACCATATACAAGCAGGGATCATCCTCCATCTTTCTCTATTTGTAGCCCCAACTCCAGCCTCCTCCCAATTGAAAAGAGTCTCATCAATCTTACTAGGCATACTCCAGGAAATGCCTCTGAGATTAAGGAAAATCTGCCACAGTTGGTCAGTGAAATTGCAGTGTAGAAAGAGGTGTTTTACTGTCTCTGTATCCTTACCACATAAGGAGCATATGTTGTATAGAGATATACCTCTCTTGGCCACATTGTCCAATGTCAGAACTGCTTCATTGGCTAGCAGCCAAGTGAGGCATGCCACTTTTTGTGGCACTTTGACTCTCCAGATTTGCTTCCAAGGCCATTTGAAGTCTTGATTCTCCCCAAGACTTGTTTGTTTAAATCCTTCCTTCACCTTGTATCTTCTTTTCTTGTGCTCATGCCACCATAAATAGTCTTCACCTGTTTGGATTCCTTGGAAACTCTCCAGTAACTTGAAAAGTTCAATCATTCTAGGAATTTCCCAATCATTCAAGTTTCTTCTAAAGATCATATTCCATCCTTGTAGTGACCACATTTCAGCAACAGTTTTCTCTTGGTGTTGAGCCAAAACAAAGATGTCAGGAAAGAGATCTTTAAGTCTCACAGTACCCATCCATTTATCAACCCAAAAACTTGATTTTCTGCCATTTCGAACTTGGACAGTTAATTGATTACTGAGAAACTGCTAGAATATTCTAATGGATTTCCAGAGGCTAATACCATAGGGGGTGTTGACCTCTTTAGTTACCCATGTGTTCAGTTCCTCATACTTGCTCTTGATTACCCTGTACCGGAGGGCTTGGTCCTCTTGATGGTACCTCCATAGCCACTTGACCTTGAGTGCTTTGCTTTGGTATTTAAGGTTCTTGATACCTAGTCTACCTTGTTCTTTACTTCTGATAATGTTCTTCCATTTGACCAAATGAAAACCTTTCCTTTCCTTATTGCCTTGCCAAAAGAAGTTTCTTCTGATTTTATCCAACCTTTGAACTACTGACTGGGGTATATGGAAGATCGATAACATATATGTAGGGAGGGCATCTAAAACTGAGTTAATCAAAGTTAGTCTACCTCCCAAGGATAGATATTGTGATCTCCATCTGGCTAATTTCTTTTCACATTTCTCCAGAATTGGATTCCAAATATCTATGGACCTATACTCAGCCCCTAGAGGCATACCCAAGTATATTGATGGCAAAGTGCCTATCGCACCTCCCAGAATCTGAAAAAGGTGATCCATTTCTGGAACCACATTAATTGGATACAAGTGGCTTTTGTTCCAATTTATATGGAGCCCAGAAATGGCTTCAAAGTACACCAGTATAAGTCTTATTATCAAGAGTTGCTCCTCCTCAGCCCCACAAAAAATTAGTGTATTATCAGCATACTGCATATGTGTGATCTCTACATTGTTTCCAACAACCTTGCTAACTTCGAATCTGTGAATTCTTCCTGTTATCTTACCTATATTCAGCATGTTATTGAGACCCTCCATGGCTATGATGAACAGGAAAAGGGATGGGGGATCCCCTTACCTGATCCCTCTATGTGCAATGAAGAATCCTTCAGGTGACCCATTAATGGGAATTGAAAACTTCACAATTGAGATACAAAACTTGATTCAGCTGGTCCACCTCCCACCAAAACCCATTTGACTCAGCATACATAAAATGAATTCCCAGTTCACATGGTCATATGTTTTCTCAATATCAAGTTTGCATAATATACCGGGTTTTTTCTGGGCCACTCTGGAATCAATTGCTTCATTAGCTATGAGCACTGCATCTATTATTTGCCTGCCTTTGATAAAAGCCATTTGTTGCTTGTCTACCAATTTATACACAACTCTCGAGTCTTTCTGTCAGTACCTTGGAAATCAACTTGTAAAAGCTTCCAATTAAACTGATGGGTCTGAAGTCATTGAGTTCCTTTGCTCCTGTCTTCCTAGGAATCAGTGCTATGTATGTTGCATTATAGCTTTTTCCAAACATCCCAGTTGAGTGAAAATTATGGAATGCCCCCATAATGTCTTGTTTAATGATGTCCCAACATTTTAGATAAAACCCCATTGTGTAACCATCAGGGCCAGTTGTTCTTGTTCTCTTTTCCTTTCATAAATGCAAATGTTACAAATACTTGCAGACACGTCATTAGATTTGTGTAAATTTCATTTGTATCACTTAAATCTTGATGTAAAATCAAATTAGATGATTTGAAGATTTTCAGAATAATGCAATTGACATATTTCAAACGGCTAAATCTCTTCCTGATTATGAATGCATGTTCATTAGAATTATTTTTATCACAACTTCCTCTAATCTCATTTTAAAGATGTAGCTGATTGATTTCCATTTATATCATTTTACTGGAACTGAAAGACAAGGTAAATGGCTTGAACATGCAAAGGTAAAAGATCATCTTCAAAAATATTTTTTTTAAATAACAAGTACTATATAATCTTTTAATTTTACTTTAGTGTGTATAATAAATAACTGTAAGAGTCTCGTGTTCTTTGAATTCATAGACTTGTGAGCCCAACGACTAAAACATTATCAGATGTTTAGTTTGACACTTTACTGATTAGACACTTAAAAGGATTACATATTGTATAATCTGAGAATTTTACGGAAGTGATTAGTTGAAAGAATATGAAAGTCAAGTAATTTAGAGAATCTACGTCTCTTAAGTCTTCAAAAAAGAGGGTGTCGATCGTTACTAAAATCCTCTCTGAAAACAGAAAAATATTAAATATAATTCTATATTAGATAGAATTTACCAGCAAATTTTAACTTTGATATTTATAGAAAGAAAATTAAGTAATCAATTTGCATAAGCTGCCATTCAAGTAATAGAAATGCACTAAATGAGGTGAATCTGAGGAAATGACGGACCTCACACTGTGTACTAGGTCCACATAAATGCTCTTTTTGACTGTCACTCTCCATATCACGTGGTCTATAGTTCAGGGGTTAACACCAACGGTCCACAATACTCCATAATTTAAGTGTTGAACTGGAAATTGTGAATAATTTGGGGAGTTTAGAGGTATTAACTCAAAAGAAAATCTCACTTAGATTTTTTTTTTTTGTCGTTTATCAAAAAAAAAAAAAACAGGTAGGATAGCAAAAAAGGAAAAAATATTAAAGATTGTTGACCAGAATCAATTTACAGGTGGATGAAGCAAAAAAAGAAAAAATGTTAAAGATTGTTGACCAGAATCAATTTACAGGTGGATGACATTTCCATTTCCATTTGACCAAGATTTCGTATACGACTCTCACTCCTCATCAAAGCACACTAACATCCCACAATTTTCACCCAATAATTTTTGCGCACACTGAAGTGAATAAACAATCTAAAGGCATGTCCTAAATCTCTCTCTGTCTTATCTTCTTCTTACATTCTCTAAGGTTGTTTTACTGATGTCGGATCTTGATTACCAAAGTTGTTGTAGGTGTTAAAAGAATTCGGTGTACACCTTGTGGAATTATTTTCTCCCTTTTCTAGCTATTTATTTTTTGCCCATATAAAATGTGTGTTTTCTTGTTATTAATGTTTAACTCTTTGTCAAGGTTGGTTTTGATTTACTGAATTTTCATTTTGTTTATATAGCGATTGAATTTGAGTCCTGCAATCAAGAATGTAGCTTCTTTTGATGCTTTTACAAACTTCTCATTGTTATTCAAAAAATTGTAACATCATTTTTTGACCTGCAAGGTTAAATGCAAATGGTGCTTTTGTATTCTGTCTTTTCTTTTCTCAAAAAGAAATTTGGATTTTGAGGCATCTAACATATAAGCTCTGTAGATAGATGATTAGTAGTTTATATGAGAGAAAAGATTGATGTAGGCTTCATATCAGCTGCTAAAACTCTAATGTTAGTTCCCTCTTTACTATGGAAATCAGGCGATGAAAAGCACTTTATCGCTAAGTTGCTTGGGAATTGGTTGCGGGCAAAATCTAAATTTTAAGATTCGGGGGTACGGAAGTACTTGTTATTTTCAGCTTTCTTAGATTTGGATTGAAGATCCATCATACTTACTTGCTAGTTTAGCTTTCAAAATAGAATTTAGTCATATACTCCATTTGTCCCAACCAAGTCCAACTATCATTGGTTCTGTTGTTGAAGACTTTTTATCAATACTCCATTTGTCCCAATTTGTATGATGCTTTATTTCAGGACATAACAAAATAATTGATATCATTTATCTTATTAATTCCTTACTGTGAGGATAAACTAGTATTACATTGATCGTTTGTTTGCCACAACACTCCTTTATTCAGGTCTGAGATCATCAAACTGAGTTCACATAGATCGTTCATATGTCTAGGCTCATTTCCACGTCAATGGTGTGATATTCTGCTAGACCAAGACACAAAACATAAAAAAACTTATAGTTGAAATAGAGGAGTGTTGTGCAATAAGGAGATACATACTGGTGTAAAAGCTTGGTTTAGTAAGAGAGTTGTGAAACCTATGGTGTATGGCTTGAGTGCATAATGAAAAATGAGTGCTGTAGAAATGCGAATGGTATGATGGTGTGTGGTATTACAAAACTAGACAAAATAAGTGATGATTAAGGTACAAGTAGCACATGTAGAAGGTAAAAGGAAAGAAGGTCCTGAATTATTATAGTTTAGAGTTGTCTACCTTCGAAGTTACAATTGTACTGGTGTATTGGTTTGACGCTATGATGGCTGAAGGTGTTAATACGGACGAGGTAAACATTACAATTACATGGAGAAAGTTGTCCCAAAAGACTTGCAGTTTTCGAGATTCTTGTGAAATTAACAAAATACAAAATATAGATGATGCACAAGATACATATGTAATTCCAATGGTTAGGATTAAAGGTTTATTTTATGTTGCTACACTTGTATTAATTATGTTGTTTGCTAGGATCTTTTTAGTTCATTTCTGATTTGTATTTCGGTAGAAAATATAGAAAATCTTTATAATAGAGCATCCTTGATAATTATCTGAGTATTGAAATGAAACTGCTCCAAACGGAACAGAATGTATATTTGAGTGTTCACATACTGACCTCATTAGTTTAGGTTTGAAACATAGCTATTGTAAAGTACAACTACACCTCAATCCCAAACCAGTTGGAATTAGCTATATGAATCCTCAATGTCCATATCACTCCATTTAAGTTATTGTAAAGTAGTATTGAAAATTTGAATTCGCGTAGAGCGAAATGGTTACAAAGGAACCATGCCAGTTCTCTTTGTACTTGTCTTGCTCTTTAAAACATACGACAAGTCTTCAGCTTTTCCATCCTTGTGCTCAGGACATTGAATTTTCCTCTTCAGGGAATTTTTGTGCAAATCAATGTTACTTCCTCCTTTTTTGTATGATTTTGCTTTCAGTAAAGTATTATTTTATCCGAAATGTGATACGTCCATCAGCTATGCCAGCAAGAACATAGTTCTCTATTGTTATCTACAACCAACTGTTCCAGGTTATATTTTCCTAGTTTCTTCACTTTTAGGCATCATAGTACCCCTCAGATGTTTTTGTACACTCTTCTATGTTTCTTCGTATTGCAGGGCTTAACTTTTTATTCTTCATGGTCTGACACAGAAAGACAATCAGCAACATATCAATTTGACGTCAGAAATTCAAATATTCTTCATGGATCTAGTGAACTAATAGCCTTTCTCGTTTCTACAGGAGTTTAGGAGATTGAAGCTTTATGATGGAATTTAAAAAAAAAAAAGAGATTGAAGCTGTTGTTATGGAAAAAGGAGATTCTCCGGTAAGGAGATGGGAGGACCTTGATATTAATATCTTGGTGACGATACTCCTGTCCTTTGACCTTTTCCAGTTGATATATGCAATTCCTCAAGTTTGTCGTGCATGGCGATTGGCTTGTTGTGATCCACTTCTCTGGAAAACGCTGGACTTGTCCGTGTTGCAATCGAATTTCATCAGACTCCCATTGAAGCCGTACGTATATGTCGACAGTCCGTCTGAAAAAAAATTGACCGGACTCCTAAATATTTGCTTGAGCCTCAGTCGTGGAAACATACAAACATTGATCTTCCATACCAATTTGTATGTTAACGACAATCAGTTGACTTTTGCTGCCGAGAGGTATTCCCCCAATAAACTTTCATCTTTCTATAGTATTATAATTATAAGTTAAATCAAGAAACCATACAGCAAGCAACGTTTCAGAGATATCAGATACCTATGATTTTCCATTATTCTTAGAGAAGCAAAATTACTGTGAAAATGAATAAGACAGCTAATTAGATCTCTTTTTTTTCAGGTGTCCACGGCTTAAACGCCTAGTTATGCCTTCTTGGAACAAAATTAAAAAGCGAACAATGTGCAGGGCTATTCATATATGGAAAGATCTTGAATCACTAACGATGCCAAGTATAAATAATCCTGCACGTGTCATTGAGGAAATTGGCAGGAGTTGCCAAAATTTTTCCGCGCTCAAAATTATGGGGACCTGTGATATGCTGTTTGCATCTGCACTGGCTTCATTTCTTCCAAACTTGGAAGTATTGAGTGTGAGGTGCACGGTGTTATCTAAACCTGCTCTGGCTATTATCTTGGAGGAGTTGAAAAAGTTGAAAGTGCTCAACATATCTCATTGCATAATTACTGAAGACCCTGAAGATCCTCCACTTGAACCGATGAATATTCTGACCGAGCTGGATGAATCAATTCTTGAAAAAGCGTCTAGGTTAGACAAATTCCTAACCTGCATGAGTGACTCATGCATCATGTGTCAGCGTGCTCTAAATGATCAAGGGTTTATGAGGTGGTATAAGTATGAAGAAGACCTCTGGAAAGTGGATGAGGTGAAATCTCTTGCAGTTTGACAACTTTTAAGAAGAATTTCTTCATGAGCTGAAGGTCTGGAGTAAATGTGGAAGCTTGTGTAGGTTTCATTTTCTCTGTGTTTCTATGAAATTGTGCTTTTCGTTTCTGTGTTTTCGTAGTACACAGTGAATTCTTTACGCAGTTTTATATGTATTGCTAAGCATAGTAAGCTTATACTTTGCTTTGCTAAGCTTTTGGGATGCTAAACGTGTTTATTTTCTCACTAAAAAGGTGAGATATTTGGTTAGACTATGGGAGAAAATAAATGTGTTTGAAATTAGCAAGAGTTGTTTTCCAAAACGGAAAAAAGTAGATTTTCTTCCAAATTACTTATTTGGAAATACTTTTGAGAATATATACTTATACTTCGAAATAGTTTTTAAAAAATTGGTGAAGCACTAAGTTGCTTAAAAGAGCTTTTAAAATTAATTTATCGAACACATTGTTATTCAGTAAAAGTAATCTTTTTTTTAAAGAAAAGAAACGCTTGAAAAAAATGTTTTTCTTATTAAGCTGATTTTTAAAAACTCAACTAAACATGTTATTATTCTTTTATGGAAGTTTTGTGAGTTTCATACCTAAACTCCTTATAGAATTAAGGTGATGCAAACTACAAACAATTGAGAAACTTTATGAAAAAACTACAAACAATTGAGAAACTTCAATTCATAAGAAGGTAAAAATTGAACATGAGTTGAAGTGTACTATTTTTTACTTTGAGTTGTGTATCAATCAATATCATTAGTAAATATATCATCATGTTTATATTTTGTGAATATTTCATCCTCCTTTAATATTTTCGCAAAAATTATGTAAATACAAAATGATGAACTTTTTTTTTACAAATATAAATTTATGGGTCAATTTTTATATAGAAAAATGTGAAATTATGAAATGAAATTCTCAAAAAAATTGGCTAATTTGATATTTCATGACATGATTCTAAAATCATGAAATAAAATTTCACTTCAACTGTTCAACAGTAATTTGATTTCATGTAAATAAAATCACATGTCCAAGACTATAAAAAAAAAAAAAAAAAAATTCAAGGTAATATATTATTCTAGTGTAGATTAATTTTCAATTTCATTCAATTGTTGGAGGAAGCTATATTGTGGTCTCCTCTTCTTCATCTTCTCCAAGTACAAGTATGGCTGTAGATTCTATCACAGCTCTCTCTCCGCCAAATTCTTTTACACTATGCTATCTCTCACCAATAGATATTTCAAGGAACAGATCCAACCTCTGCCACCTCCAGTTCATCTTGGACAGATTTCTGAAGAGGAATTGAAGCAGGTTGATTCAAAGAAGATGGCAATCAAGGGTCAGATCTATCATATTTCACAGAACAGGTAATTTTCATACTGTTCTGAGCTATTATGTTTTCTGGGTAGGTTTTCTTTACAAGGTAATTTTCATCTTATTTAGTACTTTCTATGTGAAGCTTTGAATTTGAATTCTTAGATTTTTGTTGTGGAAAGTTCTAAGCTTAATGTGAAAGTTGGGGAACTTCTGGTAGAGAAAAGAAAAAAAGAGTTACTGATCGTAGAATATTTAATTTTCTGCTAAATTAGTCATGCGTGGAGATTTTATCACAGCTAACTCAATTTACAGCTTTTGATTTGTACTAACTATCACCTAATCGATTGAATCTCTATCAGTTAACAACAGCTAGCAAGCCTTGCTGGTATAATGAATATACTAAGTTATTAACTTGGAAGTAATTGTGGGTGAGTAACTAATATTTGCTAGGGAAGACTAGGAAGACACTGTTAAACATCTTAAAGTGAAAGGACTGTCGAAACATAATATTGTCAAAATGTCTCTAGGCAATTTAAACAATTATACCTTCCTACACAGGTGTAGCCCTTCGAGAAATTCACCAAAGCATATGAAATTTAGTCTGTGTTAAAATTCACTATAGTGTTGTGCACCACTTTTTCAAAGAATAGGGACTATTAGTGTTCCATGTGAAAGAAATATGATTATTTTGAGCCTTTTCTCCTTTCCAATACGCTAGGACATTTTGTCCCTTTTCGTACAGAGTATGATTTTAAAAACTCTCATATAGCTCATTTATCTTCTTTTCTAAAAAAGAAGAAGAAATCCTATTTCTCACTTAAGTAATATATGTTTTCATTACCAAATTTAAATGCTCATAAGAACTCTTGAATACCATCTAGGAGATTTATTGTTCTTTTTCTCGTTTCCTATTGTTATTGCAAACAGTACAAATACGTGTACACATCATTAGATTTGTGTAAATTTCATTTGGATTACTTAATCTTGACGTAAATATCAAACTAGATGATATGAAGTGTTTCAAAAAATGCGATAGACATATTTCAAACGTCTAAATCTCTTTCTGATTATGAATGCATGTTCATTATAATTATTTTTATCACAACTTTTTCTAATCTCATTTTCAAGATGTAGCTGATTGATTTCCATTTATATCATTTTTACTGGGAACTAAAAGACAAGGTAAATGGCTTGAACATGCAAGGTAAAAGATTAGCTTCAAAAATACTCTTCATGGATCTAGAGAAGTAATAACCTTTCTTGTTTCCACAGGAGTTTAGCAGATTGAAGCTTTTAAGATGCCATTTCTAATTTTTTTTAAAAAGATTGAAGCTGTGGTGATGGAAAGAGATTTTCCTGTAAGGAGATGGAAGGCCCTTGATAATGATATCTTGGTGAAGATACTTTAACCTTTTCCAGTTGATATCTGTAATTCCTCAAGTTTGTCGTGCATGGCAATTGACTTGCTCTGATCAATTTCTCTGGAAAACTCTGGACTTGTCAGTATTGCAGTCAAATTTGATCAGATTCCCAAGGAAGCCGTACATATATGCCGACAATCTGTCTCAAGAAAAATTAACCTTAAATATTTGCTTGAACTTCAGTCGTAGAAACAAACAAACATTGATCTTCCATCACAATATGTATGTTAACGACAATTTCATTCAATGGATGGAGGAAGCTATTGTACTTCATCTTCAAGTACAAGTATGGCTGTAGATCTATGGGAAACACTGAAAGATTCTATCACAGCTCTCGCTCCGGCAATTTCTTTTACACTATGTTGTCTCAGAGTTTTTTGGTTCACCAGATCATGCTCACCACCAGAGATTTTGATGAACAGATGCAACCTCGAGAGATTTCTGAAGAGGAATCGGAGCAGTATGACTCAAAGAAGATGGAAATCAAGGGTCAGATCTATCTTATTGTATTTCTCAGAGAAGGTAATTTTCATAGTGTTCTAAGCTATTATGTGTTTTGCGTAGGTTTTCTTTACAAGGTAATTTCATCTTATTTAGTACTTTCTATGTGAAGCTTTGAATTTGAATTTTTAGATTTTCGTTGTGGAAAGTTCTAAATTTTATGCCTAAGTTGGGAACTTTTGGTAGAGAAAATAATAAGAGAGTTACTGATAGCATCATATTTAGTTTTCTGCTAAATTAGTCATACTATATCCATGTGTAGAGAATTTATCACAGCCAACCCAATTTACAGCTTTAGACTTGTACTAATATTGTCACCTAGTCGATTGAATCTCAACCCATTTAACAACAGCTAGTAAGCATTGCTGGTATAATGAACTTGCCATCATTCAACAAGAAACATATTTACATACCAAGTAATTAACTTGAAGTAATTGTAGGTGAGAAATTAATATAGTTGTTATGGAAGACTAGGAAGACCCTGTTAACCATCTAAAAGTCAAAGGACCATTGAGATATAATACTGTAAAAAAAAACTCTAGGCAATTTAAACAAATTTTCCTTCATACACTGGTAGACTTTCGGGAAGTTCACTAAAATTGATCCAGTTGAAAATCCATCACGAGCAGGTCACGTGGAAGCAAACAAAAAAGATACAAACAAGACTACCATATATTTTTAGTTCTATATGTATATGTTTGCCTACAGATGGTCTGAGTTAAGAGGGAGAGAAGAATGGAGGTTAGATATTAGGATCAGAAACACTTGAGAAGCATATGAAGTTTAGTCTCCGTTAAAAAATTCACCATTGTAAGGGTTATGACTGAAAAGTGCACCATGTGAAAGAAAGAGAATCATTTTGAGTCTAAGTCCAAATAATAGTGGACTATTGTGAGCCTTTTCTCCTTTACAATACATTAGGACATTTTTAAGCCCTTTCCGTTCAGAGTATGACTTTAAGAACTCTCATATAACTCATTTATCTTGTTTTTTAGAAAAGAAGAAGAAATCCTATTTCTCACATAAGAATTATATATTTTCATTATCTAATTTAAATGCTCAGAAGAACTCTTGGATACCATTCGGGAGATTTCTTGTTCTTCTTCTCTTTTCCTTTCATAAATGCAAATGTTACAAATACTTGCAGACACGTCATTAGATTTGTGTAAATTTCATTTGTATCACTTAAATCTTGCTGTAAATTCAAAATTAGATGATTTGAAGATTTTCAAAATAATGCAATTGACATATTTCAAACGGCTAAATCTCTTCCTGATTATGAATGCATGTTCATTAGAATTATTTTTTATCACAACTTCCTCTAATGTCATTTTAAAGATGTAGCTGATTGATTTCCATTTATATCATTTTACTAGGGACTGAAAGACAAGGTAAATGGCTTGAACATGCAAAGGTAAAAGATCATCTTCAAATTTTTATTTTTTTTAAATAACAAGTATTGCATAATCTTTCAATGTTGCTTTAGTGTGTATAATAAATAACAGTAAGAGTCTCGTGTTCTTTGAATTAATAGAGTTGCGAGCCCGACGACTAAAACATTATCAAATGTTTAGTTGGTCACTTTACTAATTAGACACTTGAAAGGATTACAGATTGTATAATCTGAGAATTTTACGAGAGTGATTAGTTGAAGGAATATGAAAGTCAAGTAATTTAGAGAATCTACGTCTCTTAAGTCTTCAAAAATGAGGGCTTCGACCGTTACTAAATCCTCTCTGAAAACAGAGAACTATTAAATATAATACTGTATTAGAAAATTTACCAGCCAATTATAACTTTGATATTTATAGAAAGAAAATTAAGTAATCAATTTGCATAAGCTGCCGTTCAAGTAATAGTAATGCACTAAATGAGGTGAATCTGAGAAAATGACGGACATCACACAGGGTACTAGGTCCACATAAATGCTCTTTTTGACTATCACTCTCCATATCACGTGGTCTATAGTTTAGGGGTTAACATCAACTATCCACAATACCCCATAATTTAAGTGTTAAACTGGAAAATGTGATAGTTTAGGGAGTTTAGAGGTATTAACTCATAAGAAAATCTCACTTAGATTTTTATTTTTTTTCATTTATCAAAAAAACAGGTAGGATAGCAAAAAAGGAAAATTTTTTAGAGATTGTTGACCAGAATCAATTTACAGGTGTTATATTTTTTTTATCGTTTATCAAAAAACAGGTAGGATAGCAAAAAAGGAAAAAAATGTTAAAGATTGTTGACCAGAATTAATTTACAGGTGATGACATTTCCATTTTCATTTGACCAAGATTTCGTATACGACTCACTCCTCATCAAAGCACACTAACTTCCCACAATTTTGACCCAATATTTTTTGCGCACACTGAAGTGAAATAAACAATCTCAAGGCATGTCCTAAATCTCTCTCTGTCGTATCTTCTTCTTACAAACTCTATGGTTGTTTATCTGATTAATTCTTTACTCATGTCGGATCTTGATTAAAATAGTTGTTGTGGGTGTTAACAGAATTCGGTGTACACCTTGTGGAATTCTTTTCTCCCTTTTCTAGCTATTTGATTTTTGCCCATATAGATCTGAATTCAAGGTTCTCTAAATATTTCAATTATCAGTAATTTAGTGTGGTATGATAAAATGTGTGTTTTCTTGTTATTAATGTTTAACTCTTTGTCAAGGTTGGTTTAGATTTACTGAATTTTCATTTTGTTTATATAATGATTTAATTTGCACATAAAATAATAGCTATATGAATCCTCAATGTCCATATCACTCCATTTAAGTTATTGTAAAGTAGTATTGAAAATTTGAATTCGCGTAGAGCGGAATGGTTACAAAGGGACCACACCAGTTCTATTTGTACTTGTCTTGCTCTTCAAAACATACAACAAGTCTTCAGCTTTTCCATCCTTGTGCTCAGGACATTGAATTTCCTCTTCAGGGAATTTTTGTGCAAATCAATGTTACTTCCTCCTTTTTTGTATGATTTTGCTTTCAGTAGTGATTATTTTTATCCGAAATGTGGTATTTCCATCAGCTATGCCAGCAAGAACTTAGTTCTCTGTCGTTATCTGCAACCAACTGTTCAAGATTATATTTTCCTAGTTTCTTCACTTTTAGGCATCACAGTACCCCTCAGACGTATTTGTACACTCTTCTATGGTTCTTCGTATTGCAGGGCTTAACTTTTTATTCTTTATGGTCTGACACAGAAAGATAATCAGCAACATATCAATTTGACGTCAGAAATTCAAATATTCTTCATGGATCTAGTGAACTAATAGCTTTTCTCGTTTCTACAGGAGTTTAGGAGATTGAAGCTTTATGATGGAATTTCAAAAAAAAAGAAAGATTGAAGCTGTTGTTATGGAAAAAGGAGATTCTCCGGTAAGGAGATGGGAGGACCTTGATATTAATATCTTGGTGACGATACTCCTGTCCTTTGACCTTTTCCAGTTGATATATGCAATTCCTCAAGTTTGTCGTGCATGGCGATTGGTTTGTTGTGATCCACTTCTCTGGAAAACGCTGGACTTGTCCGTGTTGCAATCGAATTTCATCAGACTCCCATTGAAGCCGTACGTATATGTCGACAGTCCGTCTGAAAAAAAATTGACCGGACTCCTAAATATTTGCTTGAGCCTCAGTCGTGGAAACATACAAACATTGATCTTCCATACCAATTTGTATGTTAACGACAATCAGTTGACTTTTGCTGCCGAGAGGTATTCCCCCAATAAACTTTCATCTTTCTATAGTATTATAATTATAAGTTAAATCAAGAAACCATACAGCAAGCAACGTTTCAGAGATATCAGATACCTATGATTTTCCATTATTCTTAGAGAAGCAAAAATTACTGTGAAAATGAATAAGACAGCTAATTAGATCTCCTCCTTTTCAGGTGTCCACGGCTTAAACGCCTAGTTATGCCTTCTTGGAACAAAATTAAAAAGCGAACAATGTGCAGGGCTATTCATATATGGAAAGATCTTGAATCACTAACGATGCCAAGTATAAATAATCCTGCACGTGTCATCGAGGAAATTGGCAGGAGTTGCCAAAAATTTTCCGCGCTCAAAATTATGGGGACCTGTGATATGCTGTTTGCATCTGCACTGGCTTCATTTCTTCCAAACTTGGAAGTATTGAGTGTGAGGTGCACGGTGTTATCTAAACCTGCTCTGGCTATTATCTTGGAGGAGTTGAAAAAGTTGAAAGTGCTCAACATATCTCATTGCATAATTACTGAAGACCCTGAAGATCCTCCACTTGAACCGATGAATATTCTGACCGAGCTGGATGAATCAATTCTTGAAAAAGCGTCTAGGTTAGACAAATTCCTAACCTGCATGAGTGACTCATGCATCATGTGTCAGCGTGCTCTAAATGATCAAGGGTTTATGAGGTGGTATAAGTATGAAGAAGACCTCTGGAAAGTGGATGAGGTGAAATCTCTTGCAGTTTGACAACTTTTAAGAAGAATTTCTTCATGAGCTGAAGGTCTGGAGTAAATGTGGAAGCTTGTGTAGGTTTCATTTTCTCTGTGTTTCTATGAAATTGTGCTTTTCGTTTCTGTGTTTTCGTAGTACACAGTGAATTCTTTACGCAGTTTTATATGTATTGCTAAGCATAGTAAGCTTATACTTTGCTTTGCTAAGCTTTTGGGATGCTAAACGTGTTTATTTTCTCACTAAAAAGGTGAGATATTTGGTTAGACTATGGGAGAAAATAAATGTGTTTGAAATTAGCAAGAGTTGTTTTCCAAAACGGAAAAAAGTAGATTTTCTTCCAAATTACTTATTTGGAAATACTTTTGAGAATATATACTTATACTTCGAAATAGTTTTTAAAAAATTGGTGAAGCACTAAGTTGCTTAAAAGAGCTTTTAAAATTAATTTATCGAACACATTGTTATTCAGTAAAAGTAATCTTTTTTTTAAAGAAAAGAAACGCTTGAAAAAAATGTTTTTCTTATTAAGCTGATTTTTAAAAACTCAACTAAACATGTTATTATTCTTTTATGGAAGTTTTGTGAGTTTCATACCTAAACTCCTTATAGAATTAAGGTGATGCAAACTACAAACAATTGAGAAACTTTATGAAAAAACTACAAACAATTGAGAAACTTCAATTCATAAGAAGGTAAAAATTGAACATGAGTTGAAGTGTACTATTTTTTACTTTGAGTTGTGTATCAATCAATATCATTAGTAAATATATCATCATGTTTATATTTTGTGAATATTTCATCCTCCTTTAATATTTTCGCAAAAATTATGTAAATACAAAATGATGAACTTTTTTTTTACAAATATAAATTTATGGGTCAATTTTTATATAGAAAAATGTGAAATTATGAAATGAAATTCTCAAAAAAATTGGCTAATTTGATATTTCATGACATGATTCTAAAATCATGAAATAAAATTTCACTTCAACTGTTCAACAGTAATTTGATTTCATGTAAATAAAATCACATGTCCAAGACTATAAAAAAAAAAAAAAAAAAATTCAAGGTAATATATTATTCTAGTGTAGATTAATTTTCAATTTCATTCAATTGTTGGAGGAAGCTATATTGTGGTCTCCTCTTCTTCATCTTCTCCAAGTACAAGTATGGCTGTAGATTCTATCACAGCTCTCTCTCCGCCAAATTCTTTTACACTATGCTATCTCTCACCAATAGATATTTCAAGGAACAGATCCAACCTCTGCCACCTCCAGTTCATCTTGGACAGATTTCTGAAGAGGAATTGAAGCAGGTTGATTCAAAGAAGATGGCAATCAAGGGTCAGATCTATCATATTTCACAGAACAGGTAATTTTCATACTGTTCTGAGCTATTATGTTTTCTGGGTAGGTTTTCTTTACAAGGTAATTTTCATCTTATTTAGTACTTTCTATGTGAAGCTTTGAATTTGAATTCTTAGATTTTTGTTGTGGAAAGTTCTAAGCTTAATGTGAAAGTTGGGGAACTTCTGGTAGAGAAAAGAAAAAAAGAGTTACTGATCGTAGAATATTTAATTTTCTGCTAAATTAGTCATGCGTGGAGATTTTATCACAGCTAACTCAATTTACAGCTTTTGATTTGTACTAACTATCACCTAATCGATTGAATCTCTATCAGTTAACAACAGCTAGCAAGCCTTGCTGGTATAATGAATATACTAAGTTATTAACTTGGAAGTAATTGTGGGTGAGTAACTAATATTTGCTAGGGAAGACTAGGAAGACACTGTTAAACATCTTAAAGTGAAAGGACTGTCGAAACATAATATTGTCAAAATGTCTCTAGGCAATTTAAACAATTATACCTTCCTACACAGGTGTAGCCCTTCGAGAAATTCACCAAAGCATATGAAATTTAGTCTGTGTTAAAATTCACTATAGTGTTGTGCACCACTTTTTCAAAGAATAGGGACTATTAGTGTTCCATGTGAAAGAAATATGATTATTTTGAGCCTTTTCTCCTTTCCAATACGCTAGGATATTTTGTCCCTTTTCGTACAGAGTATGATTTTAAAAACTCTCATATAGCTCATTTATCTTCTTTTCTAAAAAAGAAGAAGAAATCCTATTTCTCACTTAAGTAATATATGTTTTCATTACCAAATTTAAATGCTCATAAGAACTCTTGAATACCATCTAGGAGATTTATTGTTCTTTTTCTCGTTTCCTATTGTTATTGCAAACAGTACAAATACGTGTACACATCATTAGATTTGTGTAAATTTCATTTGGATTACTTAATCTTGACGTAAATATCAAACTAGATGATATGAAGTGTTTCAAAAAAATGCGATAGACATATTTCAAACGTCTAAATCTCTTTCTGATTATGAATGCATGTTCATTATAATTATTTTTATCACAACTTTTTCTAATCTCATTTTCAAGATGTAGCTGATTGATTTCCATTTATATCATTTTTACTGGGAACTAAAAGACAAGGTAAATGGCTTGAACATGCAAGGTAAAAGATTAGCTTCAAAAATACTCTTCATGGATCTAGAGAAGTAATAACCTTTCTTGTTTCCACAGGAGTTTAGCAGATTGAAGCTTTTAAGATGCCATTTCTAATTTTTTTTAAAAAGATTGAAGCTGTGGTGATGGAAAGAGATTTTCCTGTAAGGAGATGGAAGGCCCTTGATAATGATATCTTGGTGAAGATACTTTAACCTTTTCCAGTTGATATCTGTAATTCCTCAAGTTTGTCGTGCATGGCAATTGACTTGCTCTGATCAATTTCTCTGGAAAACTCTGGACTTGTCAGTATTGCAGTCAAATTTGATCAGATTCCCAAGGAAGCCGTACATATATGCCGACAATCTGTCTCAAGAAAAATTAACCTTAAATATTTGCTTGAACTTCAGTCGTAGAAACAAACAAACATTGATCTTCCATCACAATATGTATGTTAACGACAATTTCATTCAATGGATGGAGGAAGCTATTGTACTTCATCTTCAAGTACAAGTATGGCTGTAGATCTATGGGAAACACTGAAAGATTCTATCACAGCTCTCGCTCCGGCAATTTCTTTTACACTATGTTGTCTCAGAGTTTTTTGGTTCACCAGATCATGCTCACCACCAGAGATTTTGATGAACAGATGCAACCTCGAGAGATTTCTGAAGAGGAATCGGAGCAGTATGACTCAAAGAAGATGGAAATCAAGGGTCAGATCTATCTTATTGTATTTCTCAGAGAAGGTAATTTTCATAGTGTTCTAAGCTATTATGTGTTTTGCGTAGGTTTTCTTTACAAGGTAATTTCATCTTATTTAGTACTTTCTATGTGAAGCTTTGAATTTGAATTTTTAGATTTTCGTTGTGGAAAGTTCTAAATTTTATGCCTAAGTTGGGAACTTTTGGTAGAGAAAATAATAAGAGAGTTACTGATAGCATCATATTTAGTTTTCTGCTAAATTAGTCATACTATATCCATGTGTAGAGAATTTATCACAGCCAACCCAATTTACAGCTTTAGACTTGTACTAATATTGTCACCTAGTCGATTGAATCTCAACCCATTTAACAACAGCTAGTAAGCATTGCTGGTATAATGAACTTGCCATCATTCAACAAGAAACATATTTACATACCAAGTAATTAACTTGAAGTAATTGTAGGTGAGAAATTAATATAGTTGTTATGGAAGACTAGGAAGACCCTGTTAACCATCTAAAAGTCAAAGGACCATTGAGATATAATACTGTAAAAAAAACTCTAGGCAATTTAAACAAATTTTCCTTCATACACTGGTAGACTTTCGGGAAGTTCACTAAAATTGATCCAGTTGAAAATCCATCACGAGCAGGTCACGTGGAAGCAAACAAAAAAGATACAAACAAGACTACCATATATTTTTAGTTCTATATGTATATGTTTGCCTACAGATGGTCTGAGTTAAGAGGGAGAGAAGAATGGAGGTTAGATATTAGGATCAGAAACACTTGAGAAGCATATGAAGTTTAGTCTCCGTTAAAAAATTCACCATTGTAAGGGTTATGACTGAAAAGTGCACCATGTGAAAGAAAGAGAATCATTTTGAGTCTAAGTCCAAATAATAGTGGACTATTGTGAGCCTTTTCTCCTTTACAATACATTAGGACATTTTTAAGCCCTTTCCGTTCAGAGTATGACTTTAAGAACTCTCATATAACTCATTTATCTTGTTTTTTAGAAAAGAAGAAGAAATCCTATTTCTCACATAAGAATTATATATTTTCATTATCTAATTTAAATGCTCAGAAGAACTCTTGGATACCATTCGGGAGATTTCTTGTTCTTCTTCTCTTTTCCTTTCATAAATGCAAATGTTACAAATACTTGCAGACACGTCATTAGATTTGTGTAAATTTCATTTGTATCACTTAAATCTTGCTGTAAATTCAAAATTAGATGATTTGAAGATTTTCAAAATAATGCAATTGACATATTTCAAACGGCTAAATCTCTTCCTGATTATGAATGCATGTTCATTAGAATTATTTTTTATCACAACTTCCTCTAATGTCATTTTAAAGATGTAGCTGATTGATTTCCATTTATATCATTTTACTAGGGACTGAAAGACAAGGTAAATGGCTTGAACATGCAAAGGTAAAAGATCATCTTCAAATTTTTATTTTTTTTAAATAACAAGTATTGCATAATCTTTCAATGTTGCTTTAGTGTGTATAATAAATAACAGTAAGAGTCTCGTGTTCTTTGAATTAATAGAGTTGCGAGCCCGACGACTAAAACATTATCAAATGTTTAGTTGGTCACTTTACTAATTAGACACTTGAAAGGATTACAGATTGTATAATCTGAGAATTTTACGAGAGTGATTAGTTGAAGGAATATGAAAGTCAAGTAATTTAGAGAATCTACGTCTCTTAAGTCTTCAAAAATGAGGGCTTCGACCGTTACTAAATCCTCTCTGAAAACAGAGAACTATTAAATATAATACTGTATTAGAAAATTTACCAGCCAATTATAACTTTGATATTTATAGAAAGAAAATTAAGTAATCAATTTGCATAAGCTGCCGTTCAAGTAATAGTAATGCACTAAATGAGGTGAATCTGAGAAAATGACGGACATCACACAGGGTACTAGGTCCACATAAATGCTCTTTTTGACTATCACTCTCCATATCACGTGGTCTATAGTTTAGGGGTTAACATCAACTATCCACAATACCCCATAATTTAAGTGTTAAACTGGAAAATGTGATAGTTTAGGGAGTTTAGAGGTATTAACTCATAAGAAAATCTCACTTAGATTTTTATTTTTTTTCATTTATCAAAAAAACAGGTAGGATAGCAAAAAAGGAAAATTTTTTAGAGATTGTTGACCAGAATCAATTTACAGGTGTTATATTTTTTTTATCGTTTATCAAAAAACAGGTAGGATAGCAAAAAAGGAAAAAAATGTTAAAGATTGTTGACCAGAATTAATTTACAGGTGATGACATTTCCATTTTCATTTGACCAAGATTTCGTATACGACTCACTCCTCATCAAAGCACACTAACTTCCCACAATTTTGACCCAATATTTTTTGCGCACACTGAAGTGAAATAAACAATCTCAAGGCATGTCCTAAATCTCTCTCTGTCGTATCTTCTTCTTACAAACTCTATGGTTGTTTATCTGATTAATTCTTTACTCATGTCGGATCTTGATTAAAATAGTTGTTGTGGGTGTTAACAGAATTCGGTGTACACCTTGTGGAATTCTTTTCTCCCTTTTCTAGCTATTTGATTTTTGCCCATATAGATCTGAATTCAAGGTTCTCTAAATATTTCAATTATCAGTAATTTAGTGTGGTATGATAAAATGTGTGTTTTCTTGTTATTAATGTTTAACTCTTTGTCAAGGTTGGTTTAGATTTACTGAATTTTCATTTTGTTTATATAATGATTTAATTTGCACATAAAATAATAGCTATATGAATCCTCAATGTCCATATCACTCCATTTAAGTTATTGTAAAGTAGTATTGAAAATTTGAATTCGCGTAGAGCGGAATGGTTACAAAGGGACCACACCAGTTCTATTTGTACTTGTCTTGCTCTTCAAAACATACAACAAGTCTTCAGCTTTTCCATCCTTGTGCTCAGGACATTGAATTTCCTCTTCAGGGAATTTTTGTGCAAATCAATGTTACTTCCTCCTTTTTTGTATGATTTTGCTTTCAGTAGTGATTATTTTTATCCGAAATGTGGTATTTCCATCAGCTATGCCAGCAAGAACTTAGTTCTCTGTCGTTATCTGCAACCAACTGTTCAAGATTATATTTTCCTAGTTTCTTCACTTTTAGGCATCACAGTACCCCTCAGACGTATTTGTACACTCTTCTATGGTTCTTCGTATTGCAGGGCTTAACTTTTTATTCTTTATGGTCTGACACAGAAAGATAATCAGCAACATATCAATTTGACGTCAGAAATTCAAATATTCTTCATGGATCTAGTGAACTAATAGCTTTTCTCGTTTCTACAGGAGTTTAGGAGATTGAAGCTTTATGATGGAATTTCAAAAAAAAAGAAAGATTGAAGCTGTTGTTATGGAAAAAGGAGATTCTCCGGTAAGGAGATGGGAGGACCTTGATATTAATATCTTGGTGACGATACTCCTGTCCTTTGACCTTTTCCAGTTGATATATGCAATTCCTCAAGTTTGTCGTGCATGGCGATTGGTTTGTTGTGATCCACTTCTCTGGAAAACGCTGGACTTGTCCGTGTTGCAATCGAATTTCATCAGACTCCCATTGAAGCCGTACGTATATGTCGACAGTCCGTCTGAAAAAAAATTGACCGGACTCCTAAATATTTGCTTGAACCTCAGTCGTGGAAACATACAAACATTGATCTTCCATACCAATTTGTATGTTAACGACAATCAGTTGACTTTTGCTGCCGAGAGGTATTCCCCCAATAAACTTTCATATTTCTATAGTATTATAATTATAAGTTAAATCAAGAAACCATACAGCAAGCAACGTTTCAGAGATATCAGATACCTATGATTTTCCATTATTCTTAGAGAAGCAAAAATTACTGTGAAAATGAATAAGACAGCTAATTAGATCTCTTTTTTTTCAGGTGTCCACGGCTTAAACGCCTAGTTATGCCTTCTTGGAACAAAATTAAAAAGCGAACAATGTGCAGGGCTATTCATATATGGAAAGATCTTGAATCACTAACGATGCCAAGTATAAATAATCCTGCACGTGTCATTGAGGAAATTGGCAGGAGTTGCCAAAATTTTTCCGCGCTCAAAATTATGGGGACCTGTGATATGCTGTTTGCATCTGCACTGGCTTCATTTCTTCCAAACTTGGAAGTATTGAGTGTGAGGTGCACGGTGTTATCTAAACCTGCTCTGGCTATTATCTTGGAGGAGTTGAAAAAGTTGAAAGTGCTCAACATATCTCATTGCATAATTACTGAAGACCCTGAAGATCCTCCACTTGAACCGATGAATATTCTGACCGAGCTGGATGAATCAATTCTTGAAAAAGCGTCTAGGTTAGACAAATTCCTAACCTGCATGAGTGACTCATGCATCATGTGTCAGCGTGCTCTAAATGATCAAGGGTTTATGAGGTGGTATAAGTATGAAGAAGACCTCTGGAAAGTGGATGAGGTGAAATCTCTTGCAGTTTGACAACTTTTAAGAAGAATTTCTTCATGAGCTGAAGGTCTGGAGTAAATGTGGAAGCTTGTGTAGGTTTCATTTTCTCTGTGTTTCTATGAAATTGTGCTTTTCGTTTCTGTGTTTTCGTAGTACACAGTGAATTCTTTACGCAGTTTTATATGTATTGCTAAGCATAGTAAGCTTATACTTTGCTTTGCTAAGCTTTTGGGATGCTAAACGTGTTTATTTTCTCACTAAAAAGGTGAGATATTTGGTTAGACTATGGGAGAAAATAAATGTGTTTGAAATTAGCAAGAGTTGTTTTCCAAAACGGAAAAAAGTAGATTTTCTTCCAAATTACTTATTTGGAAATACTTTTGAGAATATATACTTATACTTCGAAATAGTTTTTAAAAAATTGGTGAAGCACTAAGTTGCTTAAAAAGGCTTTTAAAATTAATTTATCGAACACTGTTTTTCACTTAAACGTATTTTTATTTTTTTGAAAGAAAAAGAAACACTTGAAAAAAATGTTTTTCTTATTAAGTTGATTTTTAAAAACTTAACTAAACATGTTATTATTCTTTCATGGAAGTTTTGTGAGTTTCATACCTTAAGACCTAGGTAAAAATTGAACATGAGTTGAAGTGTACTATTTTTTATTTTGAGCCGTGTATCAATCAATATCATTAGTAAATATATTATCATGTTTATATGTTGTAAATATTTCATTACTCTTTTAATATTTTTCGTAAAAATTATGTAAATACAAAATGATGATTTTTTTTTTTACCAATATAAATTTATTGTTAATTTTTATATAGAAAAATGTGAAATTATGAAATGAAATTCTCAAAAAAGTGGCTAATTTGATATTTCATGACATGATTCTAAAATCATGAAATAAAATTGCACTTCAACAGCAATTTGATTTCATGTAAATAAAATCACATGTCCAAATCTGTAAAAAAAAATTAATATATTATTTCAGTGTAGATTAATTTTCAATTTCATTCAATTGTTGGAGAAAGCTATATTGTGGTTTCCTCTCTTCTTCATCTTCTCCAAGTACAAGTATGGCTATAGTCTGTAGATTCTATCACAGCTCTCTCTCCGGCAAATTCTTTTACACTATGCTGTCTCGTAGTTTTTTGGTTCACCATATCATGCTCACCAATAGAGATTTCAAGGAACATATACAACCTCCATTTCATCTTGGACAGATTTCTGAAGAGGAATTGATTCAAGGAAGATGTCAATCAAGGGTCAGATCTATCATATATCTCAGAGCAGGTAGTTTTCATACTGTTCTGAGCTATTATGTGTTCTGGGTAGGTTTTCTTTACAAGGCAATTTTCATCTTATGTAGTACTTTCTATGTGAAGCTTTGAATTTGAATTCTTAGATTTTTGTTGTGGAAAGTTCTAAGCTTAATGTGAAAGTTGGGGAACTTCTGGTAGAGAAAAAGAAGAAGAGAGTTACTGATCGTAGAATATTTAATTTTCTGCTAAATTAGTCATGCGTGGAGATTTTATCACAGCTAACTCAATTTACAGCTTTTGACTTGTACTAACTATCACCTAATCGATTGAATCTATATCAGTTAACAACAGCTAGCAAGCCTTGCTGGTATAATGAACATACTAAGTTATTAACTTGGAAGTAATTGTGGGTGAGAAACTAATATTTTCTAGGGAAGACTAGGAAGACACTGTTAAACATCTTAAAGTGAAAGGACTGTCGAAACATAATATTGTCAAAATGTCTCTAGGCAATTTAAACAATTATACCTTCCTACACAGGTGTAGCCCTTCAAGAAATTCACTAAGATTGATTTGGTTGAAGATCCATGATTTTCACGAACAATTCATTTGGAGGAAGCCTACAATTTATGGAAAGTGAACAGATGAAGTTACAAACAAGACTAACATATATCTTTAGTTCTATATGTATATGTTTGCCTGCATGTGTCTTAGTAAAGAGGGAAGAGAAGAATGAAGGTTAGAACTTAGGATCAGAAACGCGTGAAAAGCATATGAAATTTAGTCTGTGTTAAAATACACTATAGTGTTGTGCACCACTTTTTCAAAGAATAGGAACTATAAGCGTTCCATGTGAAAGAAATAGGATTATTTTGAGCCTTTTCTCCTTTCCAATACGTTAGGACATTTTTGGCCCTTTTCGTACAGAGTATGATTTTAAAAACTCTCATATAGCTCATTAATCTTCTTTTCTAAAAAAGATGAAGAAATCCTATTTCTCACGTAAGTATTATATGTTTTCATTACCAAATTAAAATGCTCATAAGAACTCTTGAATACTATCTGGGAGATTTATTGTTCTTTTTCTCTTTTCCTTTTGTTAATGCAAATAGTACAAATACTTGTAGACACATCATTAGATTTGTGTAAATTTCATTTGGATTACTTAATCTTGACGTAAATATCAAACTAGATGATATGAAGTGTTTCAAAATAATGCGATAGACATCAAACGTCTAAATCTCTTTCTGATTATAATTATTTTTATCATAACTTTTTCTAATCTCATTTTCAAGATGTAGCTGATTGATTTCCATTTATATCATTTTTACTGGGAACTAAAAGACAAGGTAAATGACTTGAACATGCAAGGTAAAAGATTAGCTTCAAAATAGATTCTTCTTCTTTTTTTAATGACAAGTACCACATAATCTTTCGATGTTACTTTAGTGTGTATAATAAATAACAGTAAGAGTCTCGTGTTCTTTGAATTCATAGACTTGTGAGCCCTACGACTTAAACATTATCAATTATTTAGTTGGCCACTTTACTGATTAGACTCTTAAGGATTACAGATTGTATAATATGAGAATTACAAGAGTGATTAGTTGGAAGAATATGAAAGTCAAGTAATTTAGAGAATCAACGTCTCTTAAGTCTTTCAAAGAAGAGGGCGTCGATCGTTACTAAAATCTTCTCTGAAATAAGAGAAATATTAAATATAATTCTATATTGGGTAGAATTTACCAGCCAATATTAACTTTGATTTTTAGAAAGAAAATTAAGGTAAGTAATCAATTTACATAAGCTTCCATTCAAGTAATGGAAATGCACTAAACGAGGTGAATCGGAGAAAATGCCGGACCTCACAGAGTGTACTAGGTCAACATGAATGCGCTTTTTGACTGTCACTCTCCATATCACCTGGTCTATAGTTCAGGGGTTAACCACAGTACCCCATAATTCAAGTGTTAAATGGATAAAATGTGAATAGTTTAGGGAGTTTAGAGGTATTAACTCAAAAGAAAATCTCACTTAGATATTTCTTTTTGTCATTTATCAAAAATACAGGTAGGATGTATCTCCTAAGCAAAAAAGGAAAAAAAGTTAAAGACTGTTGACCAGAATCAAGTTACAGGTGTGAACATCTCCCCGATATGATGACACTTCCATTTGGCAGTGGGGAGTTGTTGGTACTCTTTATTACTATTACAGTTTAACAGCGGACACCTGCCAATGTGTGGGGGTTTTTATGGTCATTTCCTCATATCCGAATCTCATTCCTCATCAAAGCTACACTATCAACCCACAAGTTTCACCCAATTTTTTTCGCACACACTGAAGTGAAGCAGCAATCTAAAGGCATGTCCTAAATCTCTCTGTCTGTTTTTCTGCTTACATTCTTTATGGTTGTTTTTCGGATTTAATTTTTTACTCATGTTGGATCTTGATTCCAAAAGTTGTTGTGGGTGTTAAAG
The DNA here is from genome assembly GCF_900185275.1 of Solanum verrucosum. Taxonomy (NCBI): domain Eukaryota; kingdom Viridiplantae; phylum Streptophyta; class Magnoliopsida; order Solanales; family Solanaceae; genus Solanum; species Solanum verrucosum. The sequence continues at coordinate 1,433,121 of NW_026020814.1, forward strand.
GAATTCGGTGTACACCTTGTGGAACTTTTTTTTCCTTTTTCTGGCTATTTGAGTTTTGCCCATACAGATCTGAATTCAAGGTTGTCTGAATTTGTATGTCTTGGTGTCCTGCATTTCTATTAGTAGTGTGGTATGATAAAATGCGTATTTTCTTGTTATTAACATTTAAATCATTGTCGAGGTTGTTTTTGATTTACTGAATTTTCATTTTGTTAACCTAACGATGCAGTTGGAGTTCTCTAATCAAGAACGTAGGTTCTTTTGATGTTTTTACAGTATTCTCATCGTTATCCAAAAAAATTATAACATCATTTTTTGACCTACATAGCTTAAATGCAAATGGTGCTTTGATTATTCCATCTTTTTCTTTTCTCAAAAAGAAATTTGGATTTTGGGGCATCTAACCTATCAGCTCCGTTGGGCGTAGATAGATGATTAGTAGTTTGAGAGAGATTGTTGTAGACCTCATATCAGCTGATGAAGTAAAAAGCTTCATTAAATGTATCAAGAAGATGCAGACGAGAAGTACATTTGAGCTTACAAATTTATGAAAAGAAAGTTGTGAGAAAACCGTAACAAATCTCAGGATTGAATTCCTCACTTTATTTGGAAGGCAATTGAAAAATGTATGGAAATTGGGTTGGAGGGATACACAGGTAGGATATTGCTGATATTACCTTTAATGAGAAATCGCTGAGATCACTGGCCAAGTTAAGTAAGAGATTGCTTTAGTAGAACTGACCTGCTTCCATGTTATGCGAAGAATAACGAAACTAGGTTTAGGAGGCACATAAGGTGAGTTCCAATATTTTCTACCATGTTTTCCCACTTTTCCTAAGAATCAGTTTTGCTAAAATTATAGTTGAAAACTTGACTCTCCTAGTTTTTTTCCGTTATTGTTTTCCGAAAACATTCAAGCACAAAGGAAAAGAAAACTGTTTCCTAGAAATCTCCTTCGCCCCTTACTAATTCCTTGCTCAAGTTTTTGTGTTCTCTTTGGTGTATTAGTTTCTTAGAAATCAAGAATGCGATTTCTAAAAACAATTTCATTCAATTAACAATTAAGAAATATCATAAAGAACAGAAAAAAAAAATCCTGGTCAGGTCTATAAAGACATGAAATTCTTCATTTTTGTTTTTAAAAAAAAATAAAAAATGGATCTATCTGAACCAATATATGCAACTCATTCATACAAGACCAATTTTTCATCGGTCATAGACAGAGAGGATAAAAGAAAGACATAGGAATTTCCCTCTGAAGCTAAAGGGGCCTCTCTATTAGCAAGTTTATGTTGAAGCTTTTCACTAGCTGGAATTCCTAGACCTTTTCTTCTTTTTAGATATTCATCACCAGGCCAACAGAGAACCTTCTGTTTGCTTGTTTACTTGTTTCCTTCTTGATGGTTTAATTTATTGCCGATCCTTTGGCTCCTCCAGAGGCTTTCTAATCCCTAGGGATTTGTTTCTGAATTCAGCTAAATACCAGCACAAAATCAGTCCCAGATATGCTGCATCTTTGCTGTCCATTATAGGCCTGAGATCTCCTCTCTTGGCCTACATCAAAAACCTATATTCAAAGATCCTTGTTGGCACATAAGCTTGTGATTATCTGATTGAAGCCGTTTGAAAATTCTTTTTTCTTTTCTGACAACTGAAAAATTCCTAAGGGCCTTTGGCACACGGATCGAAATCTGGTGGATAATGAACCCGATCCTCTGCCCTTCTTTCCTTAACTACCAGGGTTTTGTTTGCAACACGCTTCTAACCCCTGATGTGCTCTTGACCCGCACAATACGTGATCTGCTCTTACCACTAGACCAAAGCCCCAGGGGCCATTTCAGAAAGGCAGTCTTAGTGCTCACAATGTTTTTTAGGCTGTGGAACAACCTTTATATATTTTCTTCTGTATGCTTAAAACAATTACCAATCCTTTCCCTTCAAACCCAAGTACAGCTGTATTGGGAAAAAGGTGTGACAAATTAATATCATTGATCAAAAACTCAATGCAATTTTGTGGTTGACATTGATTTGAGCTGTAACGGAAGGGGGTGAGTTAGAGATTTTGTCTGTGAGCGGGTAATTTTAGTAAAATATCAACATCTATTATTGATTGTTATACTTCAATTGATACTTCACTCATTTGAGAAACTTGATGAATGGTGAGAACTCTAGTTTGTTTATGATAAGAAGACAAGAACCACAGTGAAGTACCATTTCATTCAAGTTCTCTTCCTTTCCATTCTCTAAGTACTTGTTTTTTTCAGCTTTTGTCAGAAGTGGATTGAAAAGATCCATCATGTTTACTTGCTAGTTTACCTTTCAATTTAGAATTTAGTCATATACGGACCCCCCCTACCAACTATCATTGGTTCTGTTGTTCAGGACTTTTTATCAATACTCCATTTGTCACAATTGATGCTTTATTTTGGGAAATTACAAAATATTTGATATCATTTCTCTTATTAATTCCTTACTGTGAGGATAAACTAGTATTACATTGATCATTTATTCACCACAACACTTCTTTATTCAGATCTGAGATCATCAAAGTGAGTTCACAGACTGTTCATATGTCTAGGCTCAGTTTCCACGTCAATGGAGTGATATTCTGATAGACGAAGAGGCAACAAATAGATTAAAATCTTATAGTTGAAACGGAGGAGTGTCATGCGATAAGGAGATACATACCAGAGTGGAAGATAGGTTTTGTTAGACAGTTGTGAGACTAATGATGGGGTATGGCTTGAGTGCGTATCGAAAAAATGAGTGTTGTAGAAATGTCAATGGTGTGTGGTCATACAAAACTAGATAAAATAATTGATGATTATGACAAGGTACAAAAGTAGCACATGTAGAAGATAAAAAAGAAAGAAGGTCCTGAATTTTAGTTTGGAAATGTCTACGTTAGAATTTCAATTGCACTGGTGTATAGGTTTGGCACTGATGGTTGAAGGTGTTAAAACGGTCAACATACGAGCTAAACATTACAATCACATGGGCAAAGTTATCCCAAAAGACTTACAATTTCGAGAATCTTGTGAAATTAGCTAAATATAAAATATAAATGAAGCACAAGATCCATACGTAATTCCAATGGTTAGGATTAAGGTTTATTTTATGTTGCTACACTTGTATCAAGTATGTTGTTTGCCAAGAGTCTTTTTAGTTCATTACTGATTTGTATTTTGGTATAAAATATAGAAAGCCTTTGGTAATAGAGTATCCTTAATAATTATTTGAGTATTGACATGAAACTGCTCCAAATGGAACGGAGTGTATATTGAGTGTTCGTATAGCCAACCTCAATTAGTTTAGGTTTGAAGTATAGCTATTGTAAAGTACAACTACACCTCCCTTAATAACTATCTGAGTATTGGAATGAAACTGCTCCAAATGGAACGGAATGTATATTGAGTGTTCATATAACCGACCTCAATTAGTTTAGGTTTGAAGTATAGCTATTGTAAAGTACAACTAACAATCCCAAACCAGTTAGGGTTGGCTATATGAAACCTCAATGTCCATATCACTCCATTTAAGTTGTTGTAAAGTAGTATTGAAAATTTGAACCCACGTATAGCGGAATGATTACAAAGGGACCATACAATCTATTCCAAAATTTTGAGATTAAGCCATTGTTATTATTGTACTTGTACTTGTATTGTTATTATCTTTGACCAGTTTTAGGAATTACTTAAATGCACAAACATGTTAACTTATTTGTTTTTGTTCCTATTCAAGTAAAATAGAAGGGATGAAGTATTGTGCTTTCACTTTCCCTTCTATTTGGTTCCTGGAAACTATATGCAGCTTTTTCAGCACACACTTGTTCCATTCCCCAGTTCTCTTTGTACTTGTCTTGCCCTTCAAAACATATAACAAGTCTTCAGTTTATCCATCGGAATGCTTAGGACATTGAATTTTCCTCTTTAGGGAATTTTATGTGCAAATCAATGTTACTTCCTCCTTTTTTGTATGATTTTGCTTTCAGTAGTGATTATTTTTATCCAAAATGTTATACTTCCATCAGCTATGCCAGAAAGAACTTAGTTCTCTGTCGTTATCTACAGCCGACTTAAGTTCCAGGTTATAGTTTCCTAGTTTTTTCACCTTCCTTAGACGTATTTGTACACTCTTCTATGTTTCTTCATATTGCAGGGCTTAACATTTTATTCTTCATGGTCTGAGCATATTCACTAGAACACAAAATGACAATCAGCTACATCAATTTGACATCAGAAATTCAAATATTCTTCATGGATCTAGTGAAGTAATAACCTTTCTTGTTTCTACAGGAGTTTAGGAGATTGAAGCTGTTGTTATGGATAAAGGAGATGCTCCTGTAAGGAGATGGGAGGACCTTGATAGTAATATCTTGGTGAAGATACTCCAGTCCTTTGACCTTTTCCAGTTGACATATGCAATTCCTCAAGTTTGTCGTGCATGGCAATTGGCTTGTTCTGATCCACTTCTCTGGAAAACGCTTGACTTGTCAGTGTTGCAATCAAATTTCATCAGAATTTCAATAGAGCCATATGTATTTGTGGACACTCCGTCTCGTGAAAAATTGACCCGCCTTCTACAGATTTGCATGAACCTCAGTCGTGGAAACATAGAAACATTGATCTTCCATTACAATTTGTATGTTGACAAGAATCAGTTGACTTATACTGCCAATAGGTATTCCCCTGATAAACTTTTATCTTTCTATAATACTATACCTTAAAAAAAAAAACTGTACAGCAAGCATCGTTTCAGAGTTCATGAAAATATTCACTTTTTTCTGGAGTAATTTTTCGATTTATTTGAAAAATCAGTTGTTTGGCCATGAAAATTTCAAATTCAACTTGAAGTTGTATTTCAAATTTGGAAACAACATACAACCTGTTTTCTAACTCACTTTCACTTTTGAAGTTATATCTCAAATTTGAGCAGTACATTCAAGCATGATATTATTCTAAATAATTTTTGTGGAAAGTGTAACCAAACATAACTCCATTTTCATTTCCAACTCCATAAATAAGTGAATGTATGGCCAAACACCTAACACAGGAGAAGCAAAAATTACTGTGAAACTGAATATGACAGCTAATTAAATCTCCTCTTTTTCAGGTGTCCACGGCTTAAACGCCTTGTTATGCCTGCTTGGGAAAAACTAGAAAAGCCAGCAATATGCCGTGCTATTCGTAAATGGAAAGATCTTGAATCACTGACGATGCCTAGTTTAGAAAAACCTGCCTATGTCATCAAGAAAATTGCAAGGAGTTGCAAAAAATTTTCTGAGCTCAAAATCATGGGGACTTGTGATATTCTGTTGCATCTACACTAGTATCATTTCTTCCAAACTTGAAAGTGTTTGAGTGTGAGGTGTACGGAGTTATCTAAACATGCTTTGGTTATTCTCTTGGAGGGGTTAACACAGTTGAAAGTGCTCAACATATCGCATTGCATAATTACTGAAGACCTTCCTCCACCCGCACCTATGAAAATTCTGACCGAGCTTGATGAATCCATTCTCGAAAAAGCATCTAGGTTAGACAAATTCCTAACCTGCATGAGTGACCCATGCATCATGTGTCAGCGCACTCGAAATGATGAAGGGTTCATGAGGTGGTATAAGTATGAAGACCTCTGGAAAGTGGATGAGGTGAAATCTCTTGCAATTTGAAAACTTTAAGAATGTTTTGCTTCATGAGTTGAAGGTGCAGTGTAATGTGTGAACTTGTGTGTATGACACAGACAATAAAAACTTGTAACGCTACTTCTGTGTGTTTAAGTCTATTCTCTTTGACAGGGTGGTTTTCATGTTCTTCGTGTTTCTATGATCTTATGCTTTTTGTTTCTGCGTTTCCGTAGCACACTGTACATTCTCTGTCCATTTACATATGTATTGTCAAGCATTGCAATTTTATAGTATGTTGGACCATGCTTTTGTGAGATCTTAAGTGCTTTTTCTCAAAAAAGAAGAAGAAAAAAGTGAGGTGTTCTGCAAAAAGTTTGGGAAAATAAGTATTTTTCCGGAGTAGCAAAGTTGTTCTTCAAAAGCTGAAAAAAAAGTGATTTCCCCTCGAAAATACTATTTTGGAACACTGCTATAAGAAAATACGCTTAATAAATTATTAGTATAAGAGGAACTTTTGAAAATATAAATGTGTAACAAGAAAAACTAAATAGAACCTGTTCCTGCTCACAGGTGTTTTAGCTACAACTTTTTTTGTGAAGTATAATTTTTAAAGCATATGGAGTATAAAGAGATGAAGATGAAAAGAGGACTTTTCTTCTATTCAAGTCTGTCTTTCAAATAGTAAATGATATCTCTATTTATAGTTGATATCAAAGGTCACCTTGGAAGTATACATATATGAATTCAATTAATTCTTGAATAAATCAAATGGACAATGCATAATTCAATGAATTTATAACAAATAAATACTTTGTGAATAAATGAATATTCTTTCGCTACAAAATAAACATATAAAATGTAGACAAAAGCTACAAAATAAAATAATGTCTTGTCAATATCAATAAAATAAGTATAGTAAGCAAGATTAATTAATTAGAATGACAAAGACATATCTTTGCTTTCAACAAAGTACTAAAAGAGCGAAACGAAAAACGAAAAAAAAAAAACGTTGTCTCAGAGATTTCTGGTTCAGCTGATCATATTTAATATTGTAGCGTAGATTAATTTTCAATTTCATTCAATTGTTGGAGGAAGCGGTCTCCTCTTCTTCATCTTCTCCAAGTACAAGTATGGCCGTTGAGCTATGGGAAACACTGAAAGTTTCTAACACAGCTCACTCTCCGACAACCTATTTCTGGTTGTCTCAGAGATTTCTGGTTCAGCTGATCATGGTCACCACCGGAGATTTCTAGGAACAGATGCCACCCACTGTGATTTCTGAAGAGGAATTGATGGGTCTGATTCAAAGAAGATGGCAATCAAGGCTCAGAACTATCAGGTAAATTTTTTGTTTTACTAGTGTTCTAACCTATTATGTTTTCTGGGTAGGTTTTCTTTCGCCAGAATTTCATTTTTTTTTTCCATCTTTTTTACTTTCTTTGTGAAGCTTTGATTTTGAATTTTAGAATTATTGGATTTTTGTTGTGGAAAGGCGGGGAACATTTGGTAGAGAAAAAAAGAAGAGAGTTACTGTATTAATTTTCTACTAAATTAGACATACTATATCCATGCGGGAAGATTTTATCATAGCCGAGTATGTCCTGAAGCTCAATCGGCTAAAGAAAATACTAAGCCGAATCTGAGAGAGCTGTCAACCTACACAATTGTGTAGAAGCAAGGGTGAGTACCGAAAACCACAAGTACTCGCAAGTAACTCTAAACTAAGCAAAACTAGCAGCTACAAACAACTCCTTTCAATCCCAATCGAACCACCGAAACTTCAATCTAACAGCAAACCAACCAACCTATACTAAACAGATCATATTCAACAGCCAGAACCAACAGTATATCCTCATCAACCTCAGATCAACAAATAAGAGCAAGTAGATCAAATTCCACATAAGAAGGGTAAACCGATACAATCCACACATCACAGATAAAGATAAGGCAAATGCGATGCAAAATGCAATAGTGATGTCATGTAGTCGTGATGCATGTCTGTCCTACGATACACATCTGTTGACGTAATCAGTCCGCGTTGAATACTCAAATCAGAATCCATGGGGGCCACACATGGACCATGTATCACCGCCGGAACCAGATCCCATCGACATCCAAATCGCTAGCCGGAGCTAGTCCATCTCATATATCTCTAGCCGGAGCTAGTCTCAACTGTGTCTCATATCCATTCATCCTCATATCAGTGTCTCAGAACTCATGCAACAGATAGTTCACACATGGGATGAATAATGAATATGCACATGTCATCAATCACAATCATATCATGATCATATCATAGTATTACACATCATCTGTCTCAATCACAACCATATCACGACCACATCATAGTATTACACATCACATGTCTCAATCACAACCATATCACGACCACATCATAGTATTACACATCACCTATCTCAATCACAACCATATCACGACCACATCATAGTATTACACATCATCTGTCTCAACATCAATGTCTGTATCAATCATAGCCTACTCATGCTCTTCTATCCCCTCAATATCAGTTATCACATGACTTATTCAACAAATTCAAGTCACATATAACACAATTAGCTCGTTTTATTCCCCATCTTTCATTTACAACAATTTCAATCAACAAATAAAATTCATCCTCAATCCCCATTACTCCCCAACACAATTAGAAAAGTAGTCATGCGTAGTCTAAGATCTTTACAAAGTTTGGAAGCCACATGCCTTAAAATGAACTTCAAAAGTTACTTGACTTGAGTCTTTCCTTTCCGAGTATAATCCGAATCACGATAATCTATTCAAACAATTATTCACAATCACAATTTGAGTCCAATGACACCAAAATCAAGCAATTTAGGGAAAAAAGGCAAAATGGTCCAAAAGTCTCATACCGGAAAACGATACCCAAATCTGGAATTTTTTTGATGTAAAATGATCCTTAAAGTATTTGGAAGCTAATGGTGAAAACCAATTTGAAAACGGAGTTGAAATCAATTCACAAACTCAATTTGAAGAAAAATCTACGTTCTTGAAGAAACCTAAAATATTCGGATCTGAAACCTCGACTCGAAAATGAAATATCTCTTGAAAAACATCTTACCCATGCTTAGATAAGTTCAAATATGAAATTTCATCAAAAACGGAGTTAAGATCGACCTTGAAATTCTCAATTTATCAAACTTTAACTTTACCGGGAAAGTCCAAATTGTACGCGGTTAATATGATGAAAAATAATCGATGAATCAATAATTTTATGTTAAAATCAGTTTACCCATAACATAAGGATCGTAAATATACCTTTTTCATCAAAAAAAGGGACTCCAAATCGATAAAACCCCAATTTTTCCCAAGAGGTTTACGGATAGGGAAAAAAAACCAGATAAAGAAATTATGAGAAAAAGTCAAATTGAAGATTGAATACTAACCCTCATATTAATTTAAGAAGAAACCCGTAAGAATCACTCCATTCCGATCTCTAGAACTCCCGATATGCTCAAAATACCAAATGAACACAGTCTGAGATTTTTATAACAGTACATGGCTGTTATGCACCAGAAAAACAGCAGTTAATCTTTCACTAAAAAGGCCGTAATTTCCTCATACGATAGTGAAATGACCCGATTCTTTTTTTGTAAATGTCTTAAATAATGATACGGACCTGCTCGTTCAATCGGAGCTCAATTTCATGCTCGTTTGCCCAGTCAAATATCATTTCTACTCAGTAAACAATTATTTCTTATTTGCGATAAAAGTCCAATCTCGGGTTAGCGAAAATGCACCAAAATTTGCAGATAAGTCTTATAATTCAAGCTCAAAATTTCAGAACCTTCGAAATTTTTTTTTCGACCTTTAAAACTAATAATGAACCCTTTAGTTGCTACAATTTGCTGAAATAGTGTCAAAACATCCAAGAAGCTTAAAAGCTCACCCAAAACTCATTTGGCACTTCCCGAACACAAACCAAATATGCTACTAGCTTGAAAATGACATTTCGGACTCAATGAAATCGTCGGAATTTGAATTCGAGGTCTCCTTGACCCGATATCCGATAAGGCGTCAAAAAACCAACTTTAGGCTCAAAAACTCGAAACACACTCGGGGCCTCTAAAAATTCAACCAAGACTCATTCTAGACTTAGAATCACCCCCTGAATCCAACGGTGCCCTCGAAATTCCATTTCGAGCACCGAAACCTCGTTTGTTGACCAAAGTCAACTCTTGATCAAAATTTCACAATTTTTGCAACTTAGGACCTCAAATCTTCGTTTTAACTCCAAATTCGACTCCGTAAATTCTCATAGACCCGTTTCAACATTCTAAAACTGTTGAAATCGACGGAAATTCGATTCGAGTCTCGAAACTCCAAATGATTTGAAATAACACTTTTAACCAAACTTTAACTCTTAAAAACTCAACTTTCCAAAAACTCAACTTTTCATCAATTTCCTTCAAACCAACTTCGAAAATACAACAATTAGGACTCGGGGCAACGATCGAGAGGGGTAAAACGGTCATTTTATGAAAATTTCCAAAAATGACCTTTAGGATAATTACATTATTCACCACTAAAAATCATGTTCGTCCTCGAACTTAAAGTAGAAGAAGGCAAAATTACTCGACGCTATCAACCCCGAGATGAAATTTCTGAACTCAATAATTACTACTCCAAACGAACCCATTCTTAAACCTTATCCCAAAAATCCATAAAAAGGATTCCCAAATTAATCTTGACGACTTAACCCTCAAAGAGTTATTTCAAACCACCGACTAACTCAAAGACTGAATCTGAATCTAAGATCTCAAAACCACAACATATTTACCATGACAAACCCCTAATCATGTAACCACGAGAGAAATTTCGGAATCAATAACCACAGAAAAATCAAGGATGAACCTAAATCAGTCACCAAGCTCTCACAACACACGAACCATCACCGACTCTAGAAAAAATCCCATTCTCATTACCTCATTTCCACAAGTTTGAGTGATACTAATCTGATGCATATCCATCTAGCACCCATCTTGGAATAATCACGCTTATCTAACCCACAGATAGAAATGATCAAGTATCCAACTGATGATCGACCCATCCAAGCATATAAAACCTCTAAGGATGCCACCAAAACACTGAAGTAGGATCCGTAATTGTAGACAACTCCAGCAACGGAAGAACTAGGCCTACAGGCCACCTAAGCATCGAACCACACCTAGCTGAACCATGCATACAGGGGCAAGATAAATACCAAAATAGCCAAAAACTGTAGCCACATACGGTAGCCTCTATATACCTTTCCAAAAGCAAGATGACACTTGTAGAACTTCTGAAAACCTTCCACCACCCCAATACCACATTGAACCCACTATCTCTAAATCGGCCCACCCACACAAGTATTCTATTCTGCCAAGAGAGCATGAATCGGATGGACCGATTCACCACTAGGCATCCACCCACAAAAGTAAAAACACGTCTGAACATAAACAGAGAATCATAATCCAAAACCATGTCTAAAATGAGGTAGGTGGTCACATAAGAATATACAAAACCGAAATTGAACAACCCAAGATATCCCTTCTACGATGTCCATAACACACCTTCTCATTCGTCTGACTTCACAATCAGCCAGTTTGGCCTCATAACAATCATAGACATACTCAATTTATCCATTTTCTCATACTCTTTACAATAATCCATTAAAGCCAACAATATCAATACTACCAGAACATCATAGTCACACCTGCCAGTTACTTTACCCTCAGACGGCCACTAGTATCCAGTCATTCTTAGAAACGCATCGTTGCTTCCAAAATTTTGAATTATAGTTCTTCCTCCTTCCGTTGAAGCATTCCACGATCGATATGGGTCTCACCCAATCGCTAATAATCCAAGTTCTAAATGTCATAGTACCTTTTCATTGAGATAAAATTATTGAATCACGACCAATATCGATTACACGCGATCCTTTACTTACCCAGCTTCAACTATTATTCAAACCATCATATATCTCATGCCGAAACTTGAAGCAGTTCTTGGTCACTCCAATAATTCCGTATACTATGAGCACACAACCTCTATTTACCATCAAGGATCTATGTAACGCGTTACAACAGTCTGGATAATTTCATAAATAGAGTTATCAACCCAGCTCAAAATCCTCAATAACCATGTAGAGCTATAAGTCCTTCCGGTTGGACACTCGTAAGCCACCTACCATAAGCTGAACAATTCAAACCAATTCAAAAACTGCAGAATTCCTCATACATCAACGTTTACCACCAACACCAATACCAAGTGTTCAGAAAGTAGTTGATAACACATCATACATTTGTGCTGAACCAGTCCACCTTGCATTGCCATGTCTAACATAAAAGCAGAAATTTACACAATCCTCAACTTCAAACTAAGGATCCACACGTGATGTCTTATTCCTTCACATCTCTTAACTTATATCCATCGCGCAAGACTCTTGTTCTTCCCGTAAATCATTTATCATTATAGTTTCTTGGCCCAACATCCACCGCATATTACCTTTTACCTTAAGTCAAACTTCTCAAATGAAACTTCATCGAACTCTTCTACAATCATAAGTATTTAACTGCTACAACTCAAACCATGCAAAAAGTCCTTCCAATAGCTAAAAAGTTTATACAACCAATCATCTCTTACCTTGCCAACCCACATCTTGACAAAACCAACCCGATTCCTTTTTAATCGTACCTTCTCGCTAAAATCCTTAATTGCCTTTACACGAGTATACTTGTTAAAACTTTCTTCATCCATGACTTGTTGTTGCCCATTTCTTTTGACTCATCATGAAGTCATTAGTTCCCAATATAATCATGATCACCCAAGGGTCGTACCTCGTCCTAGAAACAAGACAAGATTGATTCACTCGATCTACCACTATAACTTTCCTTATAATTAATGCTTAACTCAAGCGTTCATAGTAGCAACCACTTGATTTCTCAATCGAGAATGCAACATCAACCTTCTGACCCGATTAGGTGAAACAGCTGACAACTCAGATTTCTCCGCTTCCATATATCACTAGTACCACATCATGAACAACCGCTAAATCCACCACTAGAAGACATCAGATCCATTGAGAAGGTCGTACTCAAACAACCTGTTCATTTACACTCATTAAATAGTTGCAAAACATTACCAAAGCACTTCAGTCTTCGGCCGAAAATGATATGCACAATTTCGTAAGCCCGATCGATGGCAGAAGCAACATAGCCCATAACCCTAACCAAGATAACACGAGTACCGTCGTAGTTGCCTTACAATGACCCTGTAATGATATACACCCACACTATAAAACCACCGTAGAACTTCTGATTTTGGTTGGTGCAACTTCATCATCATAATATACTACGCAATCCATTCCCTTATGACGAACTTCACAAACTGTAGTTTCCAAAGTCGCAGCACTCTCAACATAGTCATTCTCTTACTTACACTAATTGTCACCTAGTCGATTGAATCTCTACCCATTTAACTACAGCTAGCAAGCCTTGCTGGTATAATGAACTTCCAATCATTCTGCCAGAAGCATAATTACATACTAAGTACTTAACTTGAAGTAACTATAGGTGAGAAACTAGTAGTTTTTATTGAAGACTAGGAAGACCTTGCTAAACATCTAAAAGCCTAGGACCGTCAAAACATACTATTGTCAAAAAATGTCTAGGCAATTCAAAAAAAAATTCCTTTGTACACAGGTCTAGCCCTTCGAGAAGTTCAGTAAGGAAACAAACAATTTAAGGAAAGAGAACAAAAAAAGTTACAAACAAGACTAGAGTATATCTTTAGTTCTATATGTATATGTTTGCCAACAGGTGGTCTGTGTTAAGAAGAATGAGAACAGTGAAGGTTAGAGATTAGGATCAGAAATGCATAAGTAGCATATGAAGTTTAGTCTCTGATAAAAAAATCACTATAGTTAGGGTTATGACCGAATGACCCAGAGTGCTCCATTTTTTCAAAGAAAAGGGATTTTTTTTATGACCGTGGTGTCTAGGTCAATTTTAGCGCACCTCAATCGATTCCACGAGAAACCTACCACCTCCCACCAACAACAGGTACTAGGTAACTATATTGAGCCTAAGTCCAAATTAGTGGACTGTTGTGAGCCGTTTCTCTTTTCCAAATGGGGCAGGCCATTTTGACCCTTTTTCATACAATGTACAACAACAACAACAACATACCAGTGTAGTCTCACACAGTGGGGTCTAGGGAGGATAGAGTGTACATAGGCACCTCTACTTTAGAGGTGATGGAGAGAGACTGTTTCCGATAGAAATCCAACTTAAGACAAAATCATTCTAGGAAAGAAACATAACGGAAGCACAAGAGACAATAAATAGTAACAAAACAGTACTACAACAAAATAATACTACAAACAAACTAATCGATAGTAACATAAATTGTTAAACAACAAACTACAGGAGTCGTCCTATGACTACTAGTAAGGGCAATAAGACAAAGCACTTCTATTGGACACACTCCTACCTACTGACCTTCTACCCTAATTCTTGTCCTCCACTCCTTTCTATGTAAGGTCATGTCCTCAGTAAGCTGCAACTGCGACATGTTCTGCCTCTCTCCAATATTTCTTTGGTCTACCTCCACCTCTTCTTTTTCGTACAATGTATGACTCCAAAACTCTCATATTGTCATGACTCAATTTCTTGAGTCATGATGGCACTTACTATAACCCACCAGTAGATAAGTCAACCTGTAACCCTGAACAAGAAGTAATGGGTCTGAGGGAAGAAACTAAACAAGAGTAGGCAAAATTTAAGATAACAGTATAAACAGGCGGAAGTAAACCAAAACATATATATACAAATAAAGATCCCTCCCAGAACCTGGAAGTCACTAGTACAGAGCTACTAACAAAACGAGTACAAGTCCCAAAAGTGGACCACAGAAACTGGATTGTCTCAAAAGGGGAAAGACAAGTCTATATAACCAGATGGAGACTGAAATAGTACAAAACGCCGTGTGCTCACCCCCGTCTCCGGATTAGACTGCTCCAAGCTCAATATCAACGCTGGCCACTGGTGCTCGGATCTACATCACGAAAACAGATGCAGAGCGTAGCATGAGTACCAAAACAACAGGTACCCAGTAGGCATCATAGGCCGACTGAACTTGAAAAGTAAAGACAATATGAAAAGAAGGAATAACACAAACAAAGGTCAAGAACAAAAGTCTAAGTAAACAATGGAATGCACACGAGTGTAGAAAGAACTAACTAAAATAATCTATAAGCTAACTACACCTAACTGGACCCCCATAAGCCTAGAAGGTACACTCGTGCGCAAGTTTAAATAAAAACCTGAACGGACCCCCATATGCCCGACGAGTACACATAATAACTATAACTAAAGAGAACTATATCTGAGAACCTAAAATCGGAGAACATCGAACCAGAACCTCAACCCCAATTAGTAGAATCTGACAGTACGGAAGCCGGACCTCGAACCGGATGCTCACCAGAAGTACCCAAGTAACCAATCACAAGTATCAAGTAACTAAGGCCGGACCTCTAACCGGATGCTCTATATAAGTATCCAAGTAACCAATCACAAGTATCAAGTAACTGAGGCCGGACCTCTAACCGGATGCTCTATATAAGTATCCAAGTAACCAATCACAAGTATCAAGTAACTGAGGCCGGACCTCTAACCGGATGCTCTATATAAGTATCCAAATAACCAATCTCAAGTATCAAGTAACTGAGGCCGGACCTCTAACCGGATGCTCTATATAAGTATCCAAATAACCAATCACAAGTATCAAGTAACTGAGGTCGGACCTCTAACTAAATGCTCTATATAAGTATCCAAGTAACCAATCACAAGTATCAAGTAACTGAGGCCGAACCTCTAACCGGATGCTCTATATAAGTATCCAAGTAACCAATCACAAGTATCAAGTAACTGAGGTCGGACCTCTAACTGGATGCTCTATATAAGTATCTAAGTAACCAATCATAAGTATCAAGTAACTGAGGCCGGACCTCTAACTGGATGCTCTATATAAGTATCCAAGTAACCAATCACAAGTATCAAGTAACTGAGGCCAGACCTCTAACCGGATGCTCTATATAAGTATCCGGGTGATCGAGCCGGATCTTGAACCGGATGCTCTTCGAAAATAACAATGA
Source organism: Solanum verrucosum (assembly GCF_900185275.1). Lineage (NCBI taxonomy): Eukaryota > Viridiplantae > Streptophyta > Magnoliopsida > Solanales > Solanaceae > Solanum > Solanum verrucosum. Next base: position 1,448,912 of record NW_026020814.1, read on the forward strand.
GGTCGAGGCCGGAGCTTGGATCTGGATGCCTGACAAAGGTGCCAATGTAGCTGCTGAAAGAGTCCCAATCGATCCATAATCACAAGTGTCCATGGAACGCCGTCCACACTTAGCCAATCAATGTAAGTCCTTGGAACCGAATCGAAAACAAACTTCAAATCGCGGAGCGGAACCCAGTGTCGCCGACGTAACTCGTGAAGCCGTAGTATCGAAGAAATAAGGATAACTATCGTCGGAGCAAGCATATCCCCTAGCTAAGGTCCAAACTATCAGACTCAAGTCTGCTACACCAGTCTACAAGGATCTAAGTCGGCCAAGCGACGTCGGGGTAAAACTAAGGCCTATCGATTCTGAATCATGCATTTCTAAGGCAATCCCTAGTCAAACCTAAACTAAGGCCCAACATGCTTCAAATAAACAGTAATCAAGCATACAAGTACTCCACATAGCAAAGAGGGTCAATTAATAACACATAGCATGCTCACAATTACCCGATAATTCCCGAAATAGGCCGAAAACATGATTTCTAAACACCTATGCATGATTCAATAACTACCCATCCCAAATCCCAACTAATCAACATGCAATCACATTCTCGAGCTCAATCTAAGAGAGGAAAGTCGTAGCCTACCTGCAGGCTGATCACGCGCGCTCCAAAATCACTTCTCTGGAGCTTTTCCTTTCCGAACGGCCTCGAAACTCTGCCACGCTATCAAAAATAGAGTCACAACGTTATTACGATCGTTTTGACACTAAAATCGCAAGAAACGGAGACAGACCAATTTTGGGATCAAAACGGGGAAAGTGGGACCCGCGCTAGAAATTCTGGAATTAACCCCAAAAATATGTCCTAATCAGTTCCCCGAGCTCATATCCCAAAATGGGACACAATTCGAGGCTCCGAAACATTACAATATCAACATGCAACCAAAACTCGAATTTTCTCAAGAACTAGAAATGGGATAACAGCTAAAATCAGTAAATTTACTAGAAACGGGAGGTCTACACTGAATTCCGACAATACCACAACGTTCTCCTCGAAAAACCACTCAAAATAGCCACTGAAATTTCTATACGAGGTCATCTTGACAAAAAGTGGGTCCCACACCGAAAGACCATTTTTAACCAAAATCCACTAAGGGGCTCGGAATGAGTCCGGAGGCCTCGGGAAGCGAACGAAAGGTCGTTCTAAACCAAACTCGACATTCCGGAACTAACCGCGTCGATGAAATTTTCATCCGAGCACGTTTTCCAAGAATGTTGACCAAAGTCAACCTTAGGCCAAATTTCAAAGGCTAAAATGCCTAATGGTCCAAACTCGCACCGAAGGCCTCGATACTTGTGTCAACCATGCTACTAATCTAATTTGTCCATTCCAAAGCTGATGGGACCGTTAGAATTCCATTCTGAGGTCGTTTACCTGCCGTTTTGACTAAAGTCAACTATTCAAGTTTCAAAAGCTCCAAAACAGGGAAACGGGCATAAAACGCATACGAACGACCATGCGACCAAACAGTTAGTGCCAGCAAGTCATAAATGACTTGGGGTCGCTATAGAAACACTCTAAACGACGAAAAGAAGATGGGTACACAGAAATGACCTGGAGGGTCATTACACATATAGCTCATTTGTTCTCTTTCTCAAAAACGAAGAAGAAGAAGAAGAAATCCCAGTTCTCACATAAGATTTATTTTGAACTGGTTAACATCTATTATAAACAAGAAATACACCTAACCAATAGTGTATTTCAGTAGTTATTACAAGGAAACAAAACCTACCACCTATAAACTGTCTAAAACATGTGTAAGTCCTCTATCTCCTTAGCAAGTTCATGGATACACCAAAAATAGAAAATCACCAAGCAGTTCCTTTTCAACATCTGGAAATATCTTCAAAACACCTCTGATTTCTCTCCTTCCATTTTGTCCACTAATGCAAGCAGAGACAATCTTCCATCTCTCCTTGTGTCCGCATAGGTTACCATTTCTATTCGAGCATGCTAGAACTTCTGATGTACTTCTTGGCATAGACCACCTGATACCCCTTAATTTGATGAAGACTGCTAAAGTTGTTCAGTCACTTTACAATGTAAGAAAGATGATTTATTGTCTCTGTTTCAGTTTCACAAAAAACACCTAGAACATAACTGACTGCCCCTTTTCACTAGGTTATCCTGTGTTAGAACAGCGTGCTTAGCCTCTAATTAGGTTAAACATGCCACCTTGTGAGGTATCTTGACTTTCCTGATAATCTTCCAAAGCCACGATTCAGATATTGGTACTGAATTGTCAAAATATTTGTAGGCTGATTTCACAATAAATTTCCCTTTCTTGTCCTTCATCCAAAGTAGAGTGTCCTCATTTATGGAGAAGTTTTTCGCCTGTTCAATTATGTTATAGAATTTTTTTTTAATGAAGTAAGTTGTTTCATTACCGGCATCAAGAAGATGCAAAGAGTACAAAAGTAGATATGCTAGCTCCATTACATGATAAAAGTTGAGACTCGGGAGCCAGCCACAAAATCAAAAAATCTAGAGAAGACTTAAGATGACTATGTATCTCTGGAGTAAGTGCTAACAAAATCTAAGAAAGCAGTAGATCTATTCACATATGACTGGTTGGACCAACAAAATAGAATTCTGTTAATCTGTCTACCTCCCAGTCATTAAGAAGTCTTATGAAAGTAAGATTCCAACCTCGATTGTTCCTAACTCCTAAAACTTTTGCCAACTTTTGTTGGTTCAGGTCTTAAATGTCAGGGAACATTTGCTTCAAAGTGAGCTGACCAACCCACACATCATCCAGAAATATGTCTTCTCTCCATTACCTACTTTAATTTTGGAATTACCCCAAATTTTGGGCCACTGATTTTTGATAGATCTCCATAATCCCCACCCTGTAGGGATTCTTCACTTCTTTGGTAATCCATTGATCATCCATCCCATATCTAGACACAATATATTTTATTTTTTATAAGGTAAATGTATTTCATTCATAAACATGGGCGAGCTGGCCATATACAAAAAAAATATCAAAATGTAAAAAATCTACAAAATTTTATTCTCTACAAGATCCACCCATTCTTTTATACAACAATGAACTTTATGGGTGCAACAAAAGAAAATACGTGACCGGAGGCTATTCCTTCCCTGAGAAAACCTCGATTCTACCTCTCAAAAGCTCTCCATTTTCTCTCTTTCCAAATAACCTACCTACATCAACGCAACAGGGACCAAATTCCATGTCCTATGTCTTCTTCACCTTTTTCTGCTTCTTTAACAAAACATCAAATCTTTTTCACAATTTTGGCAATGCCCAAGAAGTTCTGAACCACCAAAGCATGTCCCACCATAATCTCATGGTAAAGGTACAATGAATGAAAAGATGATCCACTTCTTAATGTTCCTCCTTATACATGCAACACCAGATGGCACATACAACCTTCCGCTTCTTATAGTTTTTCGCTTTCAAAATACCCCTCTAACTGCTAGGTGCTAGCCAAGAGGACAGGCACGCCTTCCTCAGCACCTGCAGTGTCCATATTGCAGCACATGGAAACACATCCTCCTCTCTGATGAAAAGTTTCTCATTTTCTTTTAGATGAAGTAAGAATATTATTAACAAGAGCATTTCCGAGCCCGTATGCACAATGTATACCAAAAAGTAGAAAATCTTATAAAAATACATGATTTTCTACAAAAGGCACCCAATCATCTATACAAAAAGTAACTTCATGGATGCACCAAAAAGAAATAAGGGGAAAAGAGGCTATTTCTCAAGTAATTTCTTCTAAACATCCGGACAACTCATAGTAATTTTTTGTTGGTGGAGCAAACAAACCAAGTTTTGAAATTCTCCAACTTCCCAATCTTGTGAATTTCTTCTAAACCTCAAATCCCAAAACACTTATCTCCCTTGTTTATTCCATAATTGTATAATCAATATCTTTCATGGTAAGAACTCCTATACTTGTTAGGGAAAGAGAGACCCAAAATATTGTTTCCACACCATCTATGATCCCCAAAACTAACCATAATCCCTTCCCCACTAAAAAAGAAGTATTCTCATTGAACTCTTCCCACCCCTTCAAAATATTCCTCCATAGCCCACAACCATTTGGAAGCGCTGCAATTTTTGTCCTCTACCCCCCCTCCCCTCCATAGCCCCGTACTTCCCCGCAAACACCCCTTTCCAAAAAACATTAACCTCTACCCAAATCTCCATAACCACTTTCCTCAAGGTGCCTAATTAGAGACCCCAAGATCTTTAATTCCAAGACCAACCAACATTTTGGTGTGGTAACTGACTTCTAGTTTACCAAATAAAGCTTCTTTTCCCCTCTCGAGTCATTCTATAGAAAATCTCTCTGCATTTTTTCCAACTTCTTTGTTGGTGATACTAGCACTTGTAGCAAGGACAAGAAGTATGTAGAATGCTTGACAACATGCTCTTAATTAACACTTCCTTCCCCCTTTGGATAAGTACCTCTTCTGCTAACCTGCAAGCCTTTTTTCTAACCTCTCTATCAATGGATTCCAAACTGCTTTGTCTTTATTAGATGCTCATAGTGGAAGCCCCAAATAAGTAGTTGGTAGAGCCCCAACCTTGCAATTCAAAATATGTGCTAGAGCCTCGACATTCTCCACTTCGCCAATTGGTATGATCTCATATTTTTTTAAGATTGATTTTTAGCCCTGACACAACCAGGAACCTTGTCAACACTTGTCTCAAATAGGATATATGCTCTGCCAGCATCACAAAACACTAGAGTGTCATTGCAACCAAAAGACGAGACACCTTCACTGGCCACTGCACTATGGCCCCCTATCACTACAACAAACCCCCCTCAAGCCACAACTTTATCAATCATTCTACTTAAAGCTTCCATAACTAAAATGAACAACATAAGGGATAAAGGGTCCTCCTGTCTCACTCCTCTCGAGCTGCTGTAAAAACCACATGGATTTTCTTTCACCAAAATAGAGAAGATTTTATAGAGAAAACTCCATGATTCCCCAAAACCTACTGTTAGAATAGGAATAGGTTTATACAATCCTATTAAAATAGGAATATTTTTATACAATTCTATTATAATAGGAATAGGTTTATACAATCCTATTAGAATAGGAATAGCAATAGAAATAGAAATAGGAATACTAAATAGTATCCTACTTGGTAAAGGTTTGTATTCTAGGGTCTATAAATAGGGTCTCAATGTAATAATGTTAACAACACAACAATTCAATAATATTCTTCTCATATATTTCTTACATGGTATCAGAGCCTCTACAATCTTGGTAGAAAATCTAAGAGCTTCCGCTGCCGGCGGGCGGCTATTACTCATATATGCCGCCCGTCTAGCCAACAATTATGTTAGCAAAAGTTGGGTCACCGTGTATCTCTCTGGTGACTATTTTCTCACATCTAATTTGTATAGCACCATGCCATCATTCCGGTGACTACTTTCTTATATTTAATTTGTGTAGCACCGTGCCATCATTCCGGTGACTATTTTTTCATATTTAATTTTTGTAGCACCGTGCCATCATTCCGGTGACTACTTTTTCATATTTAATTTGTGTAGCACTATGCCATCATTCCAGTGACTACTTTTTCATATATAATTTGTGTAGCACCGTGACATCCTTCCGGTGACTACCTTTTTTTTTGCATATCTGATTTGCGTAGCACCGTGCATTTCTCCGGACTACTTTTCATATTTAATTTGCATAGTACTGTGGATTTTTCCGAACTATTTTCTCATATCTGAGTTGCATAGCATCATGTGTCTTTTCAGTGACTCCTCAGATTTGATTTGCATAGTTTCATTCGTCTTTCTGGTGACTCCTCAAATCTTATTTGCGTAGGGTTGTGCCATCATTCCAACCCTACCCGTATAATTTTTCTTTTTCAGCAGGGTCATGCCATCATTCCGACCCTACCCATATTATTTCTCTTTTTCAATAGGGTTGTTCCATCAATTCAAACTATCCTATATTATTTCTATTTTCTAGTTGGGTTGTGGCATCATTCTGACCCTACCCATATAATTTTATTTCTTAGATTGTGACCACTTTTAGCCATTAAATCTAATACTCCGACATATGAGCATGTTCTGGCCAGTTTTTCGGTGACTTGTTTGATATCGACTCGTCTATTGATTTCAACATGATCCATAAACTTTATACTAGATTTTGAGCACTTACAATGACCGCTGCATTGTGAAGAAGTCTATATGGAGCGACCACCTAATTTTGTTGCTCAGGGGGAGTTTAGTAGCCTTGTATGTTGATTATGTAAGTCGCTCTATGGTCTGAAACAGTCCTTGCAAGCTTGGCTTGGGAAGTTCCAACACTGTAATTTTATCACTCAGTGTTTTATCAGTTATGTATCAAATTCAGTATTTCATGAGAAGACCAAGCACATTGAGATTGATTGTCAATTTTGTGAAGTCGAGTGATCAACTTGCAGATATCTCACCAAGTCCCTCATCAGTCCTCGTGTTAATTACATTTGTAACAAGCTAGATACATGAATTGTATGCACTAGCTTGAGGGGGAGTGTTAGAATAGGAATAGGTTTATACAATCCTATTAAAATAGGAATATGTTTATACAATCCTATTAGAATAGGAATAGGTTTATACAATCCTATTAGAATAGGAATAGTAATAGAAATAGAAATAGGAATACTAAATAGTATCCTACTTGGTAAAGGATTGTATTCTAGGGTCTATAAATAGGGTCTCAATGTAATAATGTTAACAACACAACAATTCAATAATATTCTTCTCATATATTTCTCACACCTACCATAGTGCATCGGGTTTATCCATCAGATTGTCTTGCCTATGAAGGAGCATTATCAACATATGGAGCTCAGTCACCTGTCAATTATGGAAATTCCTTCCAAATCTCACATCCAAAAAACAATGTTATTGGACCGTTAATTCCCCTTGACTTGACATTCAATACAAATTCAGAAAATCATCTTTAGTAAGTTCCTTGACCAGTCTTTCCTCGATTTTCTAGACCCAGGCCTCCAACTTAACTGCTTCCTTAGTTTTTTCCACAAAGGGTACCTTTACGGCCGCTGATCTTCTTCGAGCTTGGGTTCTCCTTGGACACCAGTATCAAGGGCTTCTACTTGCTTGACCATCTTCTTTTTTTTTGAGTTCAGCCACCTCTGAACTTAAACAATCAGCTTCCTCTTGAGCAAAATTGACATCCCTTGCTGACAATTTCTCTATTAGCTTTTGATCTCAAGTCAGCTCAAATTTTTCTTGTAACATCTTTCGAATCCCTTTCTTAAATCAAAACATTACCATGATAAGAAAACTCAAATGTTAGTGTATGATAAAAGTGAAAGAATGAGATGAATGGAAAATGGTTGGGAAATGTATTTACCTGAGCGCAAGCTTGAGTAGCTGCACTGAACAAGCACGCAAGGTAAACCTCGTCCATCTTACCTAGATATTTTTAGTAATCAAAGGTTTTAAATAATTGGCCACCGCGTTCGATTCTAAAGAATGTGAGCCTTTTCATAAACCAACAAAAGGTGATAATTCGTTTTTTGTTTGCATGTTGCACCGGAGCAGGGAAGGTGTTTGCTAACCTGTATCTAGAAACATAGGGTTTGAAAGTTTAGTAAGGTTTTGCAGTCGTAGGTGGGGTCCGAGTAACTGTAGCAAAAATGGATGAGGTCGGCTTTTGAGGAGCAACGTAAGACGATGATGATGAGGCATTTATCTCATTTGCCCAAATTTATTGTCGGTTGGAGCAGAATTGTCACGACCCAAGACTATTTTCTAGACGTGACATGGTACTTAGAATCTCAAGAGACTCCAAGCGAACCATATGACATAACATGACACTAAAAAGGCATACATAACTGAGATAAAGAGATAAGCGGAATCAAAGTCTCGAATGAAATCTCATCATGATACTGAATCAGAGTACAAAGACCATAATGCGAAAATACTATGTTTGACCACAAGCCTTTACTACATAAAAGTGACAGGGACAAGCCCTAGCTCACTTGAACAATCTGAAAACGAAAATAAGTCTTAATGACACAAAGCATAAGTGTGGTCATGTTCGCGAACCATGAAGACTCACCAAGTTCTATCAAGCTGATAGGATCCAATGCTAACCGCGACGTGAGTGATGTGCGTCAGAACTTATATTATAAAACAATATAAGCACAAGAAATGTATGTGGTCAGCACTCGGAATGTACTGAATATGGGGCAAGGTCCATGAGTATAACATGATAGCATGATAAGTCTGAAAACATGATAATGCAATGACCAGTAAACATAACATAAATCAGATCATATGATTTCATAAAACATAGTACAAGGTCATTCACTCTTCTTTAAATCATAATCATAACATAAGTCTTTGAGGAAGTCATAAATCTTTGTGGGAGTTGTCGTTAACCAACATAAACCATGTGAGTTATAACATGTAGTTTAGTGCACTACTCCCACACCGAAAAGAGTGTCCTACTTGCCAAGGTAAGAACCATAATCACGAGCTTAGGTGGATCCACTAGCTATTGTCCAATTGGGACATATCCTACGGGGCACGTAGTTCTGGGACCTAGTAATCACCACCAGTCCAACTCGGTGCTAAGTAAACTCTCAACGGGAAACATGCATAATCATAATCATATTCATATTTATATTCATAATCTTTGAAATGGTAAGAATCTAGTAATACCAAATCATTCATATATAATCATAAGAATAACTCCTTTAAAATTATGATTTTGTCACATATTCATAAGGGACACTTTAATTGAAAGCATCTAAATCATGAGTCTTTTCATAGTAAGAATTACTTCAATCGGAAGTATCTAAATCATGTCATTCTTTCATAAAGGAGGTACTTCAATCCAAAGCCTCAATTTTCATAAAAACTGATTGATAATTTATTCGAAAGCATCCTTGATTCATAAAATCTTTCATATCGTAATGCATGCAAATCAACAAAGCTTGAATCATATCATAAAATACTTGCATGACATGGGTTCATGAAAGTATCATTGAAAACATTGAAATATGATCAAATCATGCATAATAAGATCAATCATAATGAATAAACTTGAAATCAATTGAACCCATGGAAGAATCATGAAAACCCTAGAATTGGTTAAGAATCATAAAGTAGAAATTTAGGTTTCTTTGGGACTCAATGGGTGAAGAAGAACCCATTGATGAATTTCCCACATACCTTGATCAAAGCCCTAATGGAAGTCTTCAATGGAGGCTTGGAATACTTGAACCCTAGCTTGCTTGGAGAGGAAAACTTGAGAGAAAATTGGAGTTTGAGAGAATGAGAGTTAGCTGGGAGGGGTTTGGGTCTTAGAATCAGTTATAGGTCTCCAAAATATGCCTAAAATGACGTAGTATAGAATAAAAAGAGTAGGAAAAGACCCAAATAACCCTAAGAATTAACTGCCGAACACACTCCACGGACCCATCTACGGTCCGTACCCTCTTCCATGATCCGTCATCTCTTGTATTGTCCGTGTAGCCTCCTCATAGAACAAGAGTCTGGAAATTACCCTAAGTTCAGCTCATCAACCACGAGTCATTTGTACAAACCGTATTTCCTAAAACGGTCCGTATGGAACCTTCGTAGAACACAGGTACTGAAATTCCACATTTCTAAAGGCTACAACCACGGGACCAGCTACGGATCATCAATCCATCCATGAGCCTTACTGGTGGCTTGTATGATTTGATCTGAAACTCAACATTTTCCAAACTTCCAAGGCACTGACCACAATTGCCATCTACGAGCTGTAGAATCTCACACGGCCTGTACACTGGCTCGTCCAGCTCTGCACCAGCAACTTTCTGCAACTTTTAACTTTCCAAGTTACCTTTTACACTTTTGATGTGTTACAAAAAGGTAGATGGAAACGATATCCAACCAATTCTACATTATCGATTTCCTTAAACAATCAACCAACTGTCCGAGTGTTGTGACCCGAGAGACTGATGACCTTGAAAGAGGCAAATTGTCATCAACCGATTTCATCACCATTGATGTTCCACAACTGTGAGTTCCGTGGTTCCTGCCATTGAGGTAGAAAGGAGCTATTCTTCACCGTGATTAACGAGTGAGGCATGATTGCTTTTGCATATCTTTTGCAGCATAGAGTTGGAGGCCACCACGGGCTCCTCAACCACGGTAGCCGATTTTCAAAGTCGCTCGTGTCTGAGAACCTGTTGAACTTGCTAATGGACTTTTGTTGGGGTAATAGAAACCCTTTAGGTACGTAGGTCAGAAACCCCCCTGAAATCATGTTAGAAGAAAGAAGAGATAGACATGTTAGCTAGTCCATACAGAATCCTACAAATCACGGAGGGATTACAGATGATCCATAACAGTATAATGCCCAAACGGAGCGTTTCTATTGGACGGTATACTATGAGGCCCAAGTGGAGCAATTTCATTGGTTGATGTACTCTACTGGTTGCCTATAAATTGCTGAACTATTCTCTTGCAAATGGGTTGAAATTCTTACATTACAAGGCATTATATTAATATTTTCTCAACCTTAAGCTTTCTTTCACCCTTTCCTCGTTTAAGGCAAACTCAAAGATAACTTTCGAACTGAAACCTCTGATTCCGGAATCAACACTCAAAGTTGCCACCTGAACTACAGCTGTAGCAACAACACTGTCGATTTTACAGTTTTGTTCGCTTATTTAATTAAATTCTTGTTCTTTACACGCTTTCCAACTATATATTTACTTAATCTCTATTTTGCTAGTCAATCAATCTGTGTGACTTTAACCTCGTCACAAATTCGACTATTTTCGAGTGAACAAAAGCGTGTATGTTTTTTCCAAAAACCTAAATAATAAAGTGGAGAGTGATTATGAAAATGTATACTAAGAATTATTTTCTTTCTCTTAAAGAGAAATTTTAATACAAATATTTTCTATATAGGAAGAAGAAGAAATTCTTTTCATTTGTCTAAAACATGTAGAAAACATTGTACTTTTCTATTCTCTTACTTTTGACTATTCTCCTAGTAAGCTAAAAAATGTTAAAACTGTTGACCAGAATTAAGTTACAGTAGGGGTAGATATGATGGCACTTACATTTGGATGCCCTCAATCAGATTACAGTTTGACAGCCAGCACCTGCCAACGTGTGGGGGTTATTATCGTCATTTTCCTCATATCTGAATCTCACTCATCATCACAGCTACACTATCATCCCACATTTTTCACCCAGTTTGTTTTTACACACTATTAAAGTGAACAAACTGTCCAAACTTTGTATGCCATTCGCAACAGTTCACCTATGTTCTGAAGGCATGTTCTAAATCTCTCTTTCTTTTCCATTCTTTAAGGTTGTTTTTTGGTTTAAATTTGTATTCGAGTTGGATCTTGATTCCATAAGTTGTTGTGGGTATTAAAAGAATTTGTGTACACCTTGCGGATCTTTCTTTCCCCCTGTTTTGGCACTTGATGGAATTGAACTGCAGAAATAATTGAGTTTTTCCCATACAGGTCTGAATTTATGCTTATCTGAATTTTGTTTCTTGGTTTGCAGCATTTATATTAGTAGTGAGGTATGATCAAATGCAGATCTTTTTGTTCTTTAAGTTTAAATCTTTGTCGAGATTGGTTTTAATTTACTTGTGATTTATAATTTTGTTATCGCGACGATTTTCATTTCTCGTTGTGCTCTAATCGAGAATGTAGCTTCTTTTGGAAAATTATTGCAGCTTTTTTTTTTTTTACCTGCGTATGTTAAATGTAAATAATGCCTCGGTTATTCCGTCTTTTCTAATTACAACGAGAAAATTGGGTTTCAGGGCATCTAACCTGTAAAATCTAGATACATGATTAGTAGTTTGAGAGATTGATGGGACGGATTTTTAATTTTGACAAAGTAAAAAGTTTCACTGAAAACATCCAGAAGATGCAAAAGAGAAGTACATTTGAGCTTCCAAACTTATGAAAATAAAGTTAGGAGAACAGCCTGACAAAAGCTCAGAATAAAATTTGCTCACATTATTTGGAAGGCAATTGAAAAATGTATGGATATTGGGTTGGAAGGATATACTGTTTTAGGTAGGATATTCATGACCTCACCTTACCTTTAATGAGAAATCAGACATCACTGGCAAAGTTGAGTAACAGATGGCTTTAGTAGACAGGGACCTTCCCCCTCCCCCTGAACACAGAGAGAGAGAGAGAGAGAGAGAGAGAGAGAGAGAGGTGTGGGGTTGACGTTGGCTTCCAGGTTATCAGAGGTGTATCCTGGATTGTATGAGGATGGGTGCACTGTACTATCATTTGTTTTTGTTTTTTTGAGAATGGTAGACTTCACTATTATATGTCCACAGGTATACTACTAAGTGTAGTTTCTCATCACAAAAGTTGTCACTTTACAGAATCCTTATAAACCTAATCACAGCCAATCAATTGCATTAAAAACATCTTCTGTGCTGTCTATAACTACTTGTTTACACCAAAAATAATACAGGCACCTAAGCAGGCTGTCCTAATCTTATGTATGTTGCTCTTTTTGCCTTCAAAACATCTATGATTCCTCTCTTTCCATATAGTCCACCATATACATGCAGGGACCATCTTCCATCTCTTCTCCTTCCTCACTGCATTGCCATCTCTATTCCAGCTTCTTAGCACTTCTTTGATTCTCCCAGGTTTCACCAACCTGATCTTCCTCTTGTCGATGAACATCTGCCACAGCTGGTCTGTCCATTTGCAGTGCAAAAAGAGATGGTTGACTCTCTCTTCGTGTTCTTCACAAAGGTAGCATCTAGATCAGAGGTTGAATTTCCTCTTGTTCAGGATTTCATGGGTGAGGACTGCTTCCTTTGCCAATAACCAGGTAAAATAATTTACCTTATAAGGCTTTTTGGGTCTTCCAATTCAATCTCCATGGCCACCCTATCTCTTTAATATTTGCTCCTGTCAAGTCTTTGTAAGCTAACCTGACAGTAAAAATACTTTTGCTATATACCTTCCACACCAAGCTGCCCTTCTCTTCTGTAAGATGAAGCTTTGAGGGACTGTATTCTGAAAAGCTGCTATAATGTTTATTCCCAGTCATTGAGGTTCCTTCTAAGAAGGAGGTTCCACCCTTGTCCTGTCCATAGGTCTGCCACAGTAGCACCTGATATTGGCATAGGTTGTATAGCTCAGGAAAAGTTTGCTTCAAAGGACATTTCCCACACCATATATCCTTCCAGAAAGCCACCTTCTCTCAATTTCCGTCCTTGCAAACTGTTCTGTAAGAGGTGTATCCTGGATTTTGAGAAGATGGGTGCACAGTACTATCGTTTGGTTTGATTCCATAAAATTTTGCGATAAGCAAACTATTATCTATACTATTATAAAATAATATCATTCAATTTACAACTGTTATAATAAGTCTCATACCTTGCAATGAACCATAGCAAACCACCAAGCTCTCGTCCTCCATGGCAGTGTGATAGAAACAGGTAGTCTTGGGCGAACACTGCAATACCTGCATCACCGTTCATGACACGATGTGTACGAAGAGTAGTGGGTGGCTATCATACCCTTTGTATAACTCAGGGAAAATCACACCCCAAAAGTTAGCTATTGAAGTGGGAGAGCCCAAGGCTATATAAGCCCCACAGCGACACATTTCAGTACCGACGTGGGACTCAAGTCCCCTGCATTTTTTTGTGCTTTTAGGTGCTAAGTTTTAATCTAAAATTACTTGTGTTTTTTAGCTTTTTTTGGAAGAGGATTGACGATCCATCAGTTTACTTGCTGTTTAGCTTTCAATTTAGAATTTAGTCATATACATATCCCGCTACTAACTATCATTGGTTCTGTTGTTGAACTTGTTATCAACACTCTATTTCTCCCAATTTATATGACACTCTATTTCTGGACATTACAAAATATTTGATATCATTTCTCTTATTAATTCCTTACTGTAAGGATAAACTAGTATTAGGTTGATAGTTAAGTTGCAACAACACTTCTTTATTCCGTCTGAGATCATCAGTGTGAGTTCACATAGATCATTCATATGTGTAGGCTCTGTTTCCACGTCAATAGTGTGATAGTCTGATAGACGAAGACGCAACAGATAAGTTAAAGCCCTACTGTTGAAAAGGAGTGGTATGCGATAAGGAGATACATACCAGCGTGAAAGATAGGTTTTATAAGACAGTTGTGAGACCAATGATGGTGTATGGCGTGAATTTTGGGTATCTATGGTCCGACATATCAAAAAATTGAGTGTTGTAAAAATGTATGGTATGATGGTGTGTGGTCATACAAAACTAGACAAAATAAGTGATGATTATGACAAGGTACAAAAAGCACATGTTGAAGATAAAAGGAGAGAAGGCCTTGAATTATAGTTTAGAAATGTCTACATTAGAAGTTCAAATGCAACGGTGTAATACTATGATGGTTGAATGTTAATGGATGAGATAAACAATTCAATCACATGGACAAAATTGTCAAAAGGGACTTACAAGTTCTTGAGATTCTTGTTGAATTAGCAAAAAACAAAATATAAATGAAGCACATGATTCATAGTAATTCCAGTGGTTAGCATTAAGGTTTATTTTATGTTGCAGCACTTTTATTAAGTATGTTGTTTGCCAGGAGTCTTTTTTGTTCATTACTGATTTACATTTCGGTAGAAAATATAAATAAACTTCAGTAATAGAGAATTCATAATAATTATCTTAGTATTGGAATGGAACTGCTACAAATGGAGCAGAATGGATATTTTCCTATAGCCGACCTCAACTAGTTTAGCTTTTGATTCATAGCTGTTGTAAAGTACAACTCCACCTCAATCCCAAACAAGTCGGGGTTGGCTATATAGATCCTTAATGTCCATATCACTTCATTTAAGCTAGTTGTTAAGTAGTATTGAAAATTTCAACCCGGGTAAAGTGGAATTCGGTTGCAAAGGAACCATACATTTGAGATTAAGGCATAATTATTATTGTACCCTTACTAGTATTGTTTATATATCTTTGACAAGTTTTAGGAATTCATTCAACGAATAGTAGTCAAACTTTGACATGGTGTGTTTTCCTTTCACCTAACTTTATGACTAGTACTACTTCAGTATCTTTTAACTACTCTTTGCTAAAATATAGTTCCGACAATGTTACGTCCTCCTTTTTGTATCATTTTGCTTTTTGTAATGACTATTTTTTTCCAAAATGTGATACTTCCTACAGCTATGGCAGCAAAAACTTAGTTCTCTGTCATTATCTACAACCAACTTAAGATCCAGATCATATTTTCCTAGTTTCTTCACTTTGGGCATCCTAGTATTCCTCAGACGTATTTGTACATTCTTCTATGTTTCTTTGTATTGCAGGGCTTAACTTTTTGTTCTTCATGGTCTGAGTATATTCACAAGAATACAAAATGGCAATCAGCAACATTAATTTGACGTCAGGAATTCAAATATTCTTCATGGATCTGGAGAAGTAATAACCTTTCTTGTTTCTACAGGAGTTTAGGAGATTGAAGTTTTTGTGATGGAGGGAGGAGATTTTCCTGTTAGGAGATGGGAGGACCTTGATAATGATATCTTGGTGAAGATACTCCAGTTTTTTGACCTTTTTGAATTGTCTGCTGGACTTGCTCATGTTTGTAATGTGTGGCGATTGGCTCGTTGTGATCAACTTCTGTGGGAGACGCTGAACTTGTCGGTACTAAAATCTAACTTCATCAAAAAAATATCCACTTCTTTTCCTAGCAATTTTACTCTTTATTTGAAAGTCAATGTTTGGCCTTGAAAATTTCAAATCCAACTTGAACTTATATTTCAAATTTGAAACAACTTATAACCTGTTTTTCAACTCATTTTTCACTTTTGAAGTTGTATCTCAAATTTGAGAAGTACATTCAATGTTGAATATATGGCCAAGCGCCTACTTATTCTGGAGAAGCAAAAATTACTGTGAAAATGAATAAGATTCTCTCTGAAATTAGAGAAATATTAAATATAATTCTATATTGGATAGAATTTACCAGTCAATTTTAACTTTGATTTTAAGAAAGAAAATTAAGATAAGTCATAAGCATAATTTATTCAATTTGCATAAGGCATATGCTTCCGTTCAAGTAATGAAAATGTACTAAATGAGGTGAATCGGAGAAAATGTCGGACCTCACAGTGTGTACTAGGTCCACATAAATGCTCTTTCTGAATGTCACTCTCCGTATCAGTTGGCCCTATAGTTCAGGGTTTAACTACAATACCCCATAATTTAAGTGCTGAAATGATAAAATGTGAATAGTTTAGGGAGTTTAAAATTAAAGGTATTAAGTCAAAAGAAAATCTCACTTTGATCTTCCTTTTTTTGTTATCTATCAAAAAAACAGGTAGGATGTCTCTGAAGCAAAAAATGAAAAAATGTTAGAGACTGTTGACCAGAATCAAGTTACAGGTATGAAAGATATGACGGCACTTCCATTTGGCAGTGAGGAGTTGTAGGTACTCTTTATTATTAAAGTTTGACTGCCGACACCTGCCAATGCGTGGGGGATTTTATGGTCATTTCCTCGTATCGGAATCTCACTCCTCATCAAAGCTACAATATTATCCCACAGTTTTCACCCAATTATTTTACACACACTGAAGTGAACCAACAATCTAAAGTCATGTGCTTAATCTCTCTCTGTCTCTGTTTTTTCCTTACATTCTTTAAAGTTGTTTTCCGGATTAATTTTTGACTCATGTTGGATCTTGATTCCAAAAGTTGTGGGTCTCAAAGGAATTCGGTGTACACCTTTTGGAACAGTTGTTTTCCTTTCTCTGGCTATTTGATTTTTGCCCTTACAGATCTGAATTCAAGGTTGTCTGAATTTGTACATCTTGGTTTCCTGCAGTTCAATTATTAGTGTGGTAATAATTGAAATGCAGGAAACCATGATGTACAAATTTAGACAACCTTGAATTCAGATCTGTAAGGCAAAAATCAAATAGCTAGAAAAAGGAAAACAACAGTTCCAAAAGGTGTACACCAAATTTAAAACTACCCTATAAACTTCGTAGATAGATGATTAGTTGTTTGAGAGAAAAGATTAATGTAGGCTTCATATGAGTAGCTAAAACTCTAATGTTAGTTCCCTCTCTATGGAAATCAGGTGGCAAATAGCACTTTCGACTAAGTTGGGCGGACTCTTCATTTTTGTTGTCGCACCCGTGTCGGCACAAGGCCGGTGGGGTGCGAATACGTTTGGGATTCGGTCAACCCACGTTGGATACTTTGACCAGAGTCCATGAACAAATTTGGGGGGAAATTGAGATTTTGATAAAAGATAAAATAGATTTAAGACATGGCATACTTTTAATGTTATAGTCCTTTTGTCCCTTTTTTAGCTTTTCATCTTGGTCAATATTCGTTGTTTTATGTTTCAAGCCAAACAGAGAGAAACTAAGAATTCAAGCGGTTGTGTTCCAACTTTTGGTAGACAGTAGCAATGATTTGCTAGGAGATATAGTGGTGGAAGGCCTTGAATGACTTCCTTTTTCTTTTTTGAGGGGAAGAGCCCTTGAAAGAAGAAGTTGGGGGTGTTGGGAAAGACGACCTAGAAGATCTTTCAAAATTTAGAATATCTTTATAGCCCTATTTTATAAATTTTGGATTTTTAGCCAGAATCCTAGCACCCATATCCATACCTGGATATGTGATCCCGAATCTTAAAATTTAGATTTTGCCTAATTTGACCCTCAAATTCGCATCCGCGTAGTATACCCGCACCCGAGTCCTAAGTTGCTCAGACTTGGGTGCGGATAAAATCCAAATCTTACGATTTAGGGGGTATGGATGGGTGTTTGGGGTTCGGCTAAAAATGTTCAAAATCATGAAATAGAGCTATAAAAATATTCTAAATTTTGAAAGATATGTTGGGTCGTCTTCCCCAAGGCCCCAACTTCTTCTTTCAAGCTCTCAGATTCTTCCCCTAAAAAAAGAAAAAGGGAGTCTTTAATTCTTAGTTTCTCTCCATTTGACTTAAAACATGAAGCAACGAATATTGACCAATAGGAAAAACTAAAAAGTAGAGAAAAGACTATAATATTGAATGTGTGCCACTTTCCATGTCTTAAAATCTATTTTATCTCTTATTTTGAGAAATCAAAATCTCAAATAAGAAACAAATCCAAAGACCTAGGAATTCTTTGTAAGCTAGTCATAGAGAGCTTATGATCACTTGAAACGGAAATATTTGTGGAGCACAATCAGGAGGATGGGGTTTGGCAACACCGGAATAAAATGGATGAGGTTTTGTATGACCACTGTGAAGTTCTCAGTTTTGATCAATGGTTCACCATCTGGCTTCTTTTCCTTTGAGATAGGATTGAAACAAGGAAACCCCCTTTCTCCTTTTCTATTCATCCTAGCTATGGGAGGTGAGGTCCAAGTGATATGCTGAAGATTGCTCAGGTTAATAACAGAATTAGGGGCTTCAAGGTGAGTGAGGGGGAATTCACTGGGAGATCTCTCCTAGTTACAATATGTTGATGACACATTAATGTTTTGTGATGCAGAGGGTGAACAGCTGAAAAACCTAAGGGTTATTTTCATTTTGTTTGAAGCAATATATGAACTTCATGTAAATTGGGGAAAGAGTTTTATCTACCCTGTGAATGAAGAATCAGAGATCAGCCCCCTGGCAAACATTTTAGGTGGCAAGACAGGGGAATGCCTTTGGGAGCTAAGAGTAAATCCTTGAACATCTGGAACTCTGTGGTGGAAAAATGTGAAAAGAAGTTGGTTAATTGAAGATGTCAATACTTATCCTTGGGTGGTAGAGTCACAATGATCAACAGTGTTCTTGAGGCCATGCCGACCTATATGATGTCCCTCTTTCCTATGCCGGGGAAGATCATTTAGAAGCTGGACACAATGAGAAGAAATTCTCCGGAAAGGTAATGGAGAAGGGGAAAAGAAATTTCATTTCGTTAAGTGGGATGCCCTCGTAACCAACAAAAAAGAGGGAGGGTTTGGGAATTAAGAATTTGAAAGCCCACAATAAGAGCCTTCTGTTAAAATGTCTTTGGAGACTAGCAGCAAATGATCAAAGCTTGTAGAAAGACATTATCATTGCAAGATATGGAAAGGAAGCATCATGAACTACTAAGGAGGTTAATACTAACTTATGGTGTGGGTCTTTGGAGAACTATTAGAAATCAGTGGCCAAGAATGTGGAGTAATTCTATTATTAATGTGGGAAATGGGAGAAAAACCTTGTTCTGGAATGATATATGGGTGGGACAAACACCTTTGAGACAATAGTTCCCTGACATTTATATTCTCAATCAACAAAAATTGGCTACAATTCTAGAAGTCAGAAATGAACTAAGATGGAACCTGACCTTCAGAAGGTTCCTCAATGACTGCGAAGCGACAAAATGACGCAACTCTACAACACCTTGGAACAAGCCAAGAACCTCACCTGTGAGGAAGACAAATTGATACGGAAGTTGGATAAAGATGGCAAGTTCAAGGTGAAATCAAACTACAAGTTACTAGACATTTCAACTAAAACCAAGGAGTTGTGGCCTTGGAAGATGATCTGGAAAAGGAAGATACCACATAAGGTGACTTGCTGCAAGACAATCTATTTTGACTCAGGATAACTTAATACAAAGAGGAGACAGTTATGCTCCTGATGTTTGAGACAATAAAACCATCTTTTTTGCATTGTGAAGTAACTGAGAAACTATGGAAGTATTTCATTAACTTGAGAGGTATTACATGAACCATGCCTAGAAATACTGCAGAAGTCCTAGCATGTTGGAATAGAGATGAAAATCAGTCAGGACACAAGGAGAGATAGAAGATTGTCCCTGCCTACGTCTGGTGGACAATATGGAGGGAGACAAATCAGAGATGTTTTGAGAACAACATCCCTTTCCAAAGCATTAAAATGAACTGTTTAGTACCTAAGGATCCGGGGGACATCACCTATTCTTAGATAGTTTATAAGGGAGAGAGGTGTTTAGATTCTTATTGACAATCCCTCTATACTTTTGATTTAATTACTACAGGTGTTCACTATTGTCTATTGGTGTACTTCTTTATAATACTAGTTAACTTTCTCAAAATAAAAAAATCTCAATTTCCCTCCCAATTTTTTCCATGGACTCTAGTCAAAGTATCCGCGTGGGTTGACCGTATTCCACACTTATCTTGAGTAATATCGATGTTCCATAATTGACTGTTTATACTTCACTTGATACTTTACTCATTTGAGAAACATGATGTATGGTGAGAAGAAGACAAGAACCACAGTGATGTACCATTTCATTCAAGTTCTCTTTCTCTCCATCTTTTAAGTCCTTGGATGAATATTCTGCATCCTGAAATATTTGTACTCCCTATGTTCCAATTTATACAGCTCTTTTCCCATTTTGGGATGTTCCAGATTTTTTGAAACATCCTATTTATAAAATTATGACCGCTTTTAAGAATTTAAGATGTATAAATTATTCCCTCTTTAATTTTAATGTGATATCTCTTTTCAACCATGAATTTATTAGTTTCTTCCATTATCAGTATAACACCAAATTAACATGTTAAATGTCTTGATCAGTCAAACATCTTCACAAAAAATGAAATGAACAAAGTACTTAAGAACAATAAAGGAATCCCTTCTGAATTATGTATACTTCAACCTGGATGATTGATTTAGAAGTTTGATATTCATCAAGACTCCTAATATTTCATACTCATAGACTATCAATTTCATTTAGGTCCTCTCACCTTTTCCTTTAAACATATTTTTGTGCTTTTAGGTGTTAAGTTTTAACCTAAAAGTACTACTATTTCAGCTTTCGTCAGAAATGGATTGAAGATCCATCATGTTTTCTTGCTAGTTTAGCTTACGATATAGAATTTAGTCATATACGGACCCCCTACCAACTATCATTGGTTTTGTTGTTGAAGACTTTCTATAAATACTCCAATTGTCCCAATTTGTATGATGCTTTATTTCAGGACTTAACAAAATATTTGATATCATTTCTTTTATTAATTCCTTACTGTGAGGATAAACTAGTATTATGTTGATCGTTTGTTTGCCACAACACTCCTTTATTCAAATTTGGGATCATCAAAAGTGAGTTAACAAAGATCGTTCATATGTCTAGGCTCATTTCCAGTCAATAGTGTGATATTCTGATACACCAACATGCAACATATAAAAATCTTATAGTTGAAGTGGATGAGTGTTATGAAATAAGGAGATAGAAACCAGAGTGAAATAGGTTTTGTAAGACAGTTTTGAAACCAATGATGGCGTATGGCGTGAGTGCATATTGGGAAATGATTGGTGTAGAAATGTGAATGGTATGATGGTGTGTGGTATTACTAAACTAGAAAATATAAGTGATGATTAAGGTACAAGTAGCAAATGCAGAAGATAAAAGGAAAGAAGGTCCTGATTATAGTTTGGAAATGTCTACCATAGAAGTTCAATTGCACTGGTGTATAGGTTTGACACTATGATGGTTGAAGGTGTTAAAATGGACGAAGTAAACATTGCAATCACATGGAAGGAGTTGTCCCAAAAGACTTCCAATTTTTTGAGATTCTTGTGAAATTAACAAAATACAAAAATATAATGATTCACTAGATGCATAGGTAATTCTAATGGGTAGAATTAAGGTTTAGTTTATGTTGCTACACTTATATTAAGTATGTTGTTTGCCCAGATCTTTTTAGTTCATTTCTGATTTGTATTTCGATAGAAAATATAGAAAAACCTTTGTAATAGAGTATCCTTAATAATTATCTGAGTATTGGAATGGAACTGCTCCAAATGGAACAGAATGTATATTGAGTGTTCATATAGCCGGACCTCAATTAGTTTTTGAAGCATAGCTATTGTAAAGTACACCTACCTCAATCCCAAACCAGTTGGAGTTGGCTATATGACTCCTCAATATCCATATCACTCCATTTAAGTTGTTGTAAAGTAGTATTGAAAGTTTGAATCCGCATAGGGCGGAATGGTTACAAATGGACCATACAATCTATTCTAAAATTTTGAGATGTAAGGCATAGTTATTATTGTACTTGCACTATTATTTTTATTATCTTTGACAGGTTTAGGAACTACTTTTATATCTTTTAACAACTCTTTGGACTTCGCTAAATAAACAAATCATGTCAACCTATTTATTTTCGTTTCAATTCACAGGAAATAAAAGGGGTGAAGTATTATGTTTTTGCATCTCCTTCTCTTTGGTTCCTGGAAACTATATGCATCTTTTTCAGCAGACACTTGTCCCATTTTCCCCAGTTCTCTTTGTATTTGTCTTGCTCTTCAAATTGTCAAAACATATAACAAGTCTTCAGCTTTTCCGTCCTTGTGCTCAGGACATTGAATTTTTTATCCAAAATGTGATACTTCCGTCAGCTATGCCAGCAAGAACTTAGCTCTCTATCGTTATCTACAACCAACTTAAGTTCCAGCTCATATTTTCCTAGTTTCTTCACTTTTGGGCATCCCAGTACTCCTCAGATGTATTTGTACAATCTTCTATGTTTCTTCATATTGCAGAGGGTTAACTTTTTATTTTTCATGGTCTGAGTATATTCACAAAATGACAATCAGCAACATCAATTTGATGTCAGGAATTCAAATATTCTTCATGGATCTAGAGAAGTAATAACCTTTCTTGTTTCTACAGGAGTTTAGGAGATTGAAGCTTTTATGATGCCATTTCGAATTAAAAAAAGATTGAAGTTGTGGTGATGGAAGGACCTTGATAATGATATCTTGGTGAAGATACTTTAACCTTTTCCAGTTGATATTTGTAATTCCTCAAGTTTGTCGTGCTTGGCAATTGGCTTGTTCTGATCAACTTCTCTGGAAAACACTGGACTTTGCAGTATCGCAATCAAATTTCATCAGATTCCCAAGGAAGGCCGTACGTATATGTCGACAGTCCGTCTCAAGAAAAATTAACCCGCCTCCTAAATATTTACTTGAACTTCAGTCGTGGAAACATACAAACATTGATTTTCCATCACAATATGTATGTTAACGACAATCAGTTGAATTTTACTGCCGAGAGGTATTTCCCCTATAAACTTTCATCTTTCTATAGTATTATAATTATAACTTAAATCAAGAAACCATACAGCAAGCATCGTTTCAGAAATATCAGATGCCCTATAATTTTCCATTGTTCTTACAGGAGAAGCAACAACTAATTAGATCTCCTCTTTTTCAGGTGTCCACAGCTTAAACGCCTTGTTATGCCTTCTTGAAACAAAATAAAAAGCCGATCAATATGCAGAGCTATTCATATATGGGAAGATCTTGAATCACTAATGATGCGTAGTATAAAAAGTCCTGCATATGTCATTGAGGAAATTGCCAGGAGTTGCAAAAAAAATTCGGAGCTCAAGATTATGGGACCCTGTGATATGCTGTTTGCATCTACACTGGTATCATTTCTTCCAAACTTTAAAATGTTGAGTGTGAGGTGCACAGTGTTATCTAAACCTGCTCTGGCTATTATCTTGGAGGGGTTAAAAAGTTGAAAGTGCTCAACATATCTCATTGCATAATTATTAAAGACCCTCCACCCGAACCAATGAAAATTCTGACCAAGCTTGATGAATCAATTCTTGAAAAAGCGTCTAGGTTAGACAAATTCCTAACCTGCATGAGTGACTCATGCATCATGTGTCAACGCAGTCGAAATGATGAAGGGCTGATGAGGTGGTATAAGTATGAAGAAGACCTCTGGAAAGTGGATGAGGTGAGATCTCTTGCAATTTGACAACTTTAAGAATGTACTGCTTCATGAGTTAAAGGTCCAGTAACCCAGTCATTGTTAATGGACACGAATTAGCTTCTAGTTTGCTAGAGCAGCAAGTATTATCGTTTTGTGTTGTTTCATGTAGCACAATGCTACTTCGTGCTGTTATTTTGTATTTTAAGTCTTTTCTCTTCGACAGGGTTCTTCGTGTTTCTATGATCTTATGCTTTTTGTTTCTGTGCTTTTGTAGTACACTCTGGATTATTTATCCGGTTACATACGTTTGGCTAAGCTTTTGGGACACTAAAAGTGTTTATTTTCCCATAAAAAAGTGCTTATTTAAAGAAGTGAGGTATTTGGTTAAATTTTTTAGAGAAAATAAGTGTTTTTGAAAAGTTGCAGAATTTGTTTCTTTCGAAGTCCGAAAAAGAAAATTTTCTTCAAAAAGAGCACTTTTGAGAGTATACTAAAAGCTTGGTCAAACACCAATTGTTGCTTAAAAGGGCTCTTTTAAATTTAACACTATTATTTATGTAGTTAAGTCTTACGGATGGTCTTTCCATGTAATTTTCTCAATTAATTAGCCCAACACATTATTTCTCAACAGAAGTTTTTTTTTTTGGAATTTCTACATAAATAATATATTTTATTTGATTAATTACGTTTTTTAAGTGTTAGTTTATTTTTATTACCATATATAATATAATTTTAGCTTTAATAATCATTTGATATTCAATACAATAGGAGTATATATATACTTTGGTGGTATCAATGAAGAAAAAATCACTTCAGTGAAAGACTACTAAATTACTTTTTGATATTATTAGAGTATATCTATACTCTGGTGGTATCAAAAAGTGATTCAGTGAAAAAACTACTAATTTGCTCCTTGATACAACTAGGGTATATATACACTCTGGTGGTATCAAGAATAATTTAGTGAAAGCAGGGGTATATAGTATCAAGTATTGAATTCAAAATGTATTATAATTATTGTTTATTTTTTTCTTTTATTAAATGATATTAAAAAGATATTATAGTTGAACTTCAAATATTAAAAAATTATTCAAATTAGTTTATGTGTTATTATATAAACTATAGTTGTAATACAATTTGAATTCAATATTATACATTGTTATAAATTTGATTGTCGTTATTCCAAAAAAATCCAATACATTTTAACAACGTAAAATTAATTTAAATTGTACCGAGATATTAGAAATTCACACATAATACTTATAATATATGTGTACTAAAAATGTTTTAGTTATATATTCAACACAATAAACATGCCTAAATGTGTATTATACATTGAATTCAAATGTATTAAAATTATTTTTTCCCACTTATTAACGGTGTTAAAATATATTATTGTATTTAAAATATTTTAGTTGTATATTCACAATGTGCATTGAAAAATGCATATAATATGTATAATGTATTGAATTCAAAATATATTACAAGTATAATTTATATTTTTTTTATTTTATTAATGATGTCCATATTTTTTTAAAAATAAAATGTTAATCTTCAAATCATCCTTAAACATTAAAATAATTGAAATTTAAAAAAGAAAATAGAGAGAAAAAAATGAGTGGAAAAAAAATGAAAGAGAGAAAACGATGGAAGAAGAGAGAATGAGAAAAAAAAATACCGGAATTAAAAAAGGAGAGAGACAAAATAACAAAAAAAAGACAAAAATGAAAGAGAAAGAAAATGATGAAAGAAAAGACAAAGAGAAAAAATGACGAAATAAAATAAAAGGATAGAGAAAAAATAACTGAAGAAAAAACAAGAATGAAAGAGAGAAAATGATGGAAGAAAAAAAGAAAGAGAAAGAGAGAAAGAAAACGTATTAATGCAAGAAAGAAAATATAAAGAAGAGAAAAGAGAAAAAAAATTGGACAATTAATGGAAGAGAAAGAATATAAAGAGAAAAAATATTTTGTTATTTTGGGTAACAAAACTAATGCTATTTTTGGTAAGAGAACATATTGTATCGTAATTTGTAATTAATATATTATATCATATTATTTATGTAAAATAACCTTTAAAAAATAAAAGAACACTGGACTATTTTTCTTGCTATATATTTTAGAACTCTTTTTCTTGCCATATATTTTAGGAGTCAATATTATAAATATAATTAAATAATTAACGATCAGATCACTTTTTTCAATAACGGTCTTAATTAAATAATTTGTAATAGCAAAATCCTAGCTAGGAAGTCAAAAGCAATAGAGAAAAGTTTAAGCTTCTTTTAAATGTACGACACTATCTCGACTATTCTGTCAAATACCTTTTGATGGATATATATATATATATACACCACTACCGGCTATTTTTAGTTTAAGTTGACGAGTTGTTTAGGTTAAATCTTCAATTTTTAATTTCAGGTTGCAAAACATTCAAATTAAAGAAAACAAAGAAGATGGATGTTGATATGGCTACAGACATCCTGAGCAGGCTACTTATGTGGTCACTTCTACGATTCAAACGTGTTCAAAAGTTATGGAGGATATTGATTTCTGAACCTTACTTTTCGATGAAGCATCTCAATTATGCGAGGAATGACAAAATTCTCAAAAAGTCCTTGTTAACCAATGATACCCTAAATATGAGAAATTTTCCTTGTATTGTTCTTCTTTATCGTCAGTTCAGCATGTTGAGCAAGTATACAAACTTGATTGTCCTTCTAATAGTAAATCATGACATCACACATTATATTGTTGTTACCATGGCTTGACGCTTATCAGGTTTTATAACTTTAAAGTACACTTCCTACCTTTACTATGGAAATTGTACACAAGAGAATCAATAGTCCTCCTTCATTCAAAAAAATTTCGAAGGGACTATTGTACTTGGGGATGGGGATATGACTTAACTAGTTATGACTATAAGATCCTTAAGATTGATGACAAATCATGCAGTGAAATTCTCGCGTTGAAAAATGGTTCCGGAAGATTAACAAATAAACATCCTATTGACGTTCAACCTATGCTCACATCTACTAACTCTTTGATATTTGTCCATGGGGTATTTCATAACCTTATTGGTTCATTAACGAAATATTCTATGATGTCATTTAGTATTTCAGACGAGGTATACAGAGAGATACCTTTGTCAGAGTCAATGTACTCGATTGTCTCCAACTTGTTCGGATGAGGTGTTTCAAAATTGTGAGGAAGGTTTTGTGCTTATTCTCATTATATGTTTGATAGGAAGGACATTTTTAAGTTTAGGGTAATGAAAGACTGTGTCAATTAATCTTAGACTAAATTGTTTATTATATAAGGTATCCATCTTAAATCAATCATACCAAAATATATGTTTTCGGATGAAAAAGTGCTAGTGAGTTACAAACGTGATTCACATGGTTGTTATTATGTCTTTAGGACATCCAAAGCACCGTTTGGATTATGGCCTGAATCTGATGTCATTCAGCAAAGATTCGTTTATACAGCAAGTTTGATCTTCCCAAAATTAAATAGTTAAAGGTATTTGCTTATGTATGATGGAGTCATTGGACTCTTTTGTGTTTTCATATTATAAATTGAACTCTTTGTTGCACTTTGACAATATTCTTTTACTCGTAAATATCGAACTAAACTCATCTTACGTATTCGTAAAAGAAGAAAGAAAGAAATTAGTATATGATGCCTCTGTCCCTAATTACTTGACCACTTTTCCTTTTTTAGTTGTCCCTAATTACTTGTTCATTTTGACAAATCAAGAAAGGACAAAATATTCTTACCTATTATACCCTCAATTAATTACTTTGAAAAAGGTAGAACTTCTTGAAAAAGTTAAGTTTTTAATTCATCCACTTCATAATTAATAGGGGTAAAATGATAAACTCACTATGTCAATAATTGCTTCTTAATAAGTGTGTCAATTCAAAAGTGCACAAATAATTAGGGACAGAGGGAGTAGCTTAAAACGGAGAAGCAATTTAGTAGTACCTATATCTTTCATACTGTGTCAAATCCTGAAATTGTTTCTACAGATATGAACAATAATGAGAAAAAACAATTTGTAGCCAACAAAATATATTAGCATCTATATTGTATTCCCTAAATTCATGTTTCTTCACATCTTAAGCAGAAAATATTTATCAAAATACTTTAGTTACAATGTAAGTCGATTTTTAGAAGCTTGTCCAAACATGTTAACTTTTCTATCGTCGTTTTGTGAGTTTCATATCTAAACTACAAAAATCATTGAAGAAATTAATGAAAAGAATAATCAAACAAATCTCTCCCTACTATAATACTTGCATATATCTCATAATAAACATGAAACATTAAAATTCAATTACGAAATGAACAAAGTTAAAACTACATGCTTTCAAAATGCACAAACAAAGCAATTGAGAGCCAATATAGATGGCAAAACTAATGAACATATATAATACCAAAAGAAGAAAATATTAATATACAAATTCACAAACTATTCATGCTAAATTTGCTCACACAATCAACAAATTCATATATAGATAAGATTAAATTAACATTTTAGTGGTAAAAAAGGGACCTTTATTGCTGATTTTTTAAAGAAATAAATATTTGTTGCAATTAGGAGAAAATACAATTTTTGAGAATTGAGATCCTTAATGAACCATAAACACAAACTAGAGCCTCAAATGACAACCTCAACGAAAATAATGATGCCTCTCCTTCATGTGTACTAGGTCTAACTAGCTATATGAAGGAAAAACAAAAGAGAAGTCGAAAAGATAGAGTTCCAGACTGAAAAGAATTAGTTTTTGTAAAGAAATGATAGGAAGGATTATTTTTAGAAAGAAAAAAAAAGTAATACTCGTTCAAGTAAAGAAAAGATTTTCGAATTTGGTAGAAATTTGGTCTTGTTTGAATTTTAAATTAAATTTACCAAAACTATATTACATGAGTAATTATAAGATTGGGTGAAAAAAAAAGTAACTATTAGATTACTAAGTAAAAGAAAATATATATTATTATTAATCAACAAGTGTATTGTTGTAATATTTGCTCAAATCATTGAAAAAAAGGAAAAAAACAATGTATTAAAAATTTTCTGTTGATTAATTTTCAATTTCATACAGTGGTGGAAGGAAGCTATTGTAGTCTCCTCCTCTTCATCTTCTCCAAGTACAAGTATGGCTCTAGGTCTAAGGAAAATACTGAAAGATTCAATCACACCTCTCTCTGACAACTTATTTTACTTTCTACTATGTTGTCTCGGAGATTTCTGGTTCAGCTGATCATGGTCACTACCACAGATTTCGAGGAAGAGATGCCACCCATAATTCATTTTACTGTGAACTGAAAGACAAGGTAAATGGCTTGAACATGCAAAGGTAAAAGATCGTCTTCAAACATAAAAAATCTATAGAATTTTTTTAAATAGCAAGGACTGCATAATCTTTCAATGTTACTTTAATGTGTATAATGAATAACAGTAAGAGTCTCGTGTTCTTTGAATTCATAGACTTGTCAACATTATTAAATGTTTAGTTGGTCACTTTATTGATTAGACACTTCAAAGGATTATAGATTGTATAATCTGAGAATTTTACGAGAGTGATTAGTGGAAGGAATATGAAAGTCAAGTAATTTAGAGAATATACGTCTCTTAAGTCTTCAAAGAAGAAGCCGTCGATCGTTACTAAGATCTTCTTTGAAAACAGAGAAATATTAAATATAATTCTATA